>NW_028246385.1:630000-1260000 GCF_964263255.1 Lissotriton vulgaris
TGTTCAAGCAAAAACAGCTGATTTTTGACAAAAGAGATAACACCCCCCATTACGTCATGCTTCAGAAATGTGGAAAATGGTCCGTTTTCAAATGTTTTATTTTTGAACGTCAGTTCACATTTATAGGTGGATCATCAGTGTTAGAGCTAAAATTAGCATGTTTAAAGTGATTTTCATGCTTCCAGGGGCCCTAAACACAAGATTTATGGAATGGTTAAAAGTGCATGAAAATGGCCAATTTACTCACTCTGAGTTCTCAAAAAGGGTTTCTTCACCCCGGGAAGTTAATTAAATACCATTTGGAGGCATTTAATGTTCAAGCAAAAACGGCTGATTTTCGACAAAAGAGATAACACCCCCCCATTACGTCATGCTTCAGAAATGTGGAAAATGGTCCGTTTTCAAATGTTTTATTTTTGAACGTCAGTTCACATTTGTAGGTGGATCATCAGTGTTAGAGCTAAAATTAGCATGTTTAAAGTGATTTTCATGCTTCCAGGGGCTCGGGAAGTGAATTAAATACTATTTGGAGGCATTTAATGTTCAATCAAAAACAGCTGATTTTTGACAAAAGAGATAAAACCCCCCCATTACGTCATGCTTCAGAAATGTGGAAAATGGTCCGTTTTCAAATGTTTTATTTTTGAACGTCAGTTCACATTTGTAGGTGGATCATCAGTGTTAGAGCTAAAATTAGCATGTTTAAAGTGATTTTCATGCTTCCAGGGGCCCTAAACACAAGATTTATGGAATGGTTAAAAGTGCATGAAAATGGCCAATTTACTCACTCTGAGTTCTCAAAAAGGGTTTCTTCACCCCGGGAAGTTAATTAAATACCATTTGGAGGCATTTAATGTTCGAGCAAAAACAGCTGATTTTCGACAAAAGAGATAACACCCCCCCATTACGTCATGCTTCAGAAATGTGGAAAATGGTCCGTTTTCAAATGTTTTATTTTTGAACATCAGTTCACATTTGTAGGTGGATCATCAGTGTTAGAGCTAAAATTAGCATGTTTAAAGTGATTTTCATGCTTCCAGGGGCTCGGGAAGTGAATTAAATACTATTTGGAGGCATTTAATGTTCAATCAAAAACAGCTGATTTTTGACAAAAGAGATAACACCCCCCCATTACGTCATGCTTCAGAAATGTGGAAAATGGTCCGTTTTCAAATGTTTTATTTTTTAACGTCAGTTCACATTTGTCAGTGGATCATCAGTGTTAGAGCTAAAATTAGCATGTTTAAAGTGATTTTCATGCTTCCAGGGGCCCTAAACCCAAGATTTATGGAATGGTTAAAAGTGCATGAAAATGGCCAATTTACTCACTCTGAGTTCTCAAAAAGGGTTTCTTCACCCCGGGAAGTTAATTAAATACCATTTGGAGGCATTTAATGTTCGAGCAAAAACGGCTGATTTTCGACAAAAGAGATAACACCCCCCCATTACGTCATGCTTCAGAAATGTGGAAAATGGTCCGTTTTCAAATGTTTTATTTTTGAACGTCAGTTCACATTTGTAGGTGGATCATCAGTGTTAGAGCTAAAATTAGCATGTTTAAAGTGATTTTCATGCTTCCAGGGGCTCGGGAAGTGAATTAAATACTATTTGGAGGCATTTAATGTTCAATCAAAAACAGCTGATTTTTGACAAAAGAGATAACACCCCCCCATTACGTCATGCTTCAGAAATGTGGAAAATGGTCCGTTTTCAAATGTTTTATTTTTGAACGTCAGTTCACATTTGTAGGTGGATCATCAGTGTTAGAGCTAAAATTAGCATGTTTAACGTGATTTTCATGCTTCCAGGGGCCCTAAACACAAGATTTATGGAATGGTTAAAAGTGCATGAAAATGGCCAATTTACTCACTCTGAGTTCTCAAAAAGGGTTTCTTCACCCCGGGAAGTTAATTAAATACCATTTGGAGGCATTTAATGTTCGAGCAAAAACTGCTGATTTTCGACAAAAGAGATAACACCCCCCCATTACGTCATGCTTCAGAAATGTGGAAAATGGTCCGTTTTCAAATGTTTTATTTTTGAACATCAGTTCACATTTGTAGGTGGATCATCAGTGTTAGAGCTAAAATTAGCATGTTTAAAGTGATTTTCATGCTTCCAGGGGCTCGGGAAGTGAATTAAATACTATTTGGAGGCATTTAATGTTCAATCAAAAACAGCTGATTTTTGACAAAAGAGATAACACCCCCCCATTACGTCATGCTTCAGAAATGTGGAAAATGGTCCATTTTCAAATGTTTTATTTTTTAACGTCAGTTCACATTTGTCAGTGGATCATCAGTGTTAGAGCTAAAATTAGCATGTTTAAAGTGATTTTCATGCTTCCAGGGGCCCTAAACCCAAGATTTATGGAATGGTTAAAAGTGCATGAAAATGGCCAATTTACTCACTCTGAGTTCTCAAAAAGGGTTTCTTCACCCCGGGAAGTTAATTAAATACCATTTGGAGGCATTTAATGTTCGAGCAAAAACGGCTGATTTTCGACAAAAGAGATAACACCCCCCCATTACGTCATTCTTCAGAAATGTGGAAAATGGTCCGTTTTCAAATGTTTTATTTTGGAACGTCAGTTCACATTTGTAGGTGAATCATCAGTGTTAGAGCTAAAATTAGCATGTTTATAGTGATGTTCATGCTTCCAGGGGCTCGGGAAGTGAATTAAATACTATTTGGAGGCATTTAATGTTCAATCAAAAACAGCTGATTTTTGACAAAAGAGATAACACCCCCCCATTACGTCATGCTTCAGAAATATGGAAAATGGTCCGTTTTAAAATGTTTTATTTTTGAATGTCAGTTCACATTTGTAGGTGGATCATCAGTGTTGGAGCTAAAATTAGCATGTTTAAAGTGATTTTCATGCTTCCAGGGGCCCTAAACACAAGATTTATGGAATGGTTAAAAGTGCATGAAAATGGCCAATTTACTCACTCTGAGTTCTCAAAAAGGGTTTCTTCACCCCGGGAAGATAATTAAATACCATTTGGAGGCATTTAATGTTCGAGCAAAAACGGCTGATTTTCGACAAAAGAGATAACACCCCCCCATTACGTCATGCTTCAGAAATGTGGAAAATGGTCCGTTTTCAAATGTTTTATTTTTGAACATCAGTTCACATTTGTAGGTGGATCATCAGTGTTAGAGCTAAAATTAGCATGTTTAAAGTGATTTTCATGCTTCCAGGGGCTCGGGAAGTGAATTAAATACTATTTGGAGGCATTTAATGTTCAATCAAAAACAGCTGATTTTTGACAAAAGAGATAACACCCCCCCATTACGTCATGCTTCAGAAATGTGGAAAATGGTCCGTTTTCAAATGTTTTATTTTTTAACGTCAGTTCACATTTGTCAGTGGATCATCAGTGTTAGAGCTAAAATTAGCATGTTTAAAGTGATTTTCATGATTCCAGGGGCCCTAAACCCAAGATTTATGGAATGGTTAAAAGTGCATGAAAATGGCCAATTTACTCACTCTGAGTTCTCAAAAAGGGTTTCTTCACCCCGGGAAGTTAATTAAATACCATTTGGAGGCATTTAATGTTCGAGCAAAAACGGCTGATTTTCGACAAAAGAGATAACACCCCCCCATTACGTCATTCTTCAGAAATGTGGAAAATGGTCCGTTTTCAAATGTTTTATTTTTGAACATCAGTTCACATTTGTAGGTGGATCATCAGTGTTAGAGCTAAAATTAGCATGTTTAAAGTGATTTTCATGCTTCCAGGGGCTCGGGAAGTGAATTAAATACTATTTGGAGGCATTTAATGTTCAATCAAAAACAGCTGATTTTTGACAAAAGAGATAACACCCCCCCATTACGTCATGCTTCAGAAATGTGGAAAATGGTCCGTTTTCAAATGTTTTATTTTTTAACGTCAGTTCACATTTGTCAGTGGATCATCAGTGTTAGAGCTAAAATTAGCATGTTTAAAGTGATTTTCATGCTTCCAGGGGCCCTAAACCCAAGATTTATGGAATGGTTAAAAGTGCATGAAAATGGCCAATTTACTCACTCTGAGTTCTCAAAAAGGGTTTCTTCACCCCGGGAAGTTAATTAAATACCATTTGGAGGCATTTAATGTTCGAGCAAAAACGGCTGATTTTCGACAAAAGAGATAACACCCCCCCATTACGTCATTCTTCAGAAATGTGGAAAATGGTCCGTTTTCAAATGTTTTATTTTGGAACGTCAGTTCACATTTGTAGGTGAATCATCAGTGTTAGAGCTAAAATTAGCATGTTTATAGTGATGTTCATGCTTCCAGGGGCTCGGGAAGTGAATTAAATACTATTTGGAGGCATTTAATGTTCAATCAAAAACAGCTGATTTTTGACAAAAGAGATAACACCCCCCCATTACGTCATGCTTCAGAAATATGGAAAATGGTCCGTTTTAAAATGTTTTATTTTTGAATGTCAGTTCACATTTGTAGGTGGATCATCAGTGTTGGAGCTAAAATTAGCATGTTTAAAGTGATTTTCATGCTTCCAGGGGCCCTAAACACAAGATTTATGGAATGGTTAAAAGTGCATGAAAATGGCCAATTTACTCACTCTGAGTTCTCAAAAAGGGTTTCTTCACCCCGGGAAGTTAATTAAATACCATTTGGAGGCATTTAATGTTCGAGCAAAAACGGCTGATTTTCGACAAAAGAGATAACACCCCCCCATTACGTCATGCTTCAGAAATGTGGAAAATGGTCCGTTTTCAAATGTTTTATTTTTGAACGTCAGTTCACATTTGTAGGTGGATCATCAGTGTTAGAGCTAAAATTAGCATGTTTAAAGTGATTTTCATGCTTCCAGGGGCTCGGGAAGTGAATTAAATACTATTTGGAGGCATTTAATGTTCAAGCAAAAACAGCTGATTTTTGACAAAAGAGATAACACCCCCTCATTACGTCATGCTTCAGAAATGTGGAAAATGGTCCGTTTTCAAATGTTTTATTTTTGAACGTCAGTTCACATTTGTAGGTGGATCATCAGTGTTAGAGCTAAAATTAGCATGTTTAAAGTGATTTTCATGCTTCCAGGGGCCCTAAACACAAGATTTATGGAATGGTTAAAAGTGCATGAAAATGGCCAATTTACTCACTCTGAGTTCTCAAAAAGGGTTTCTTCACCCCGGGAAGTTAATTAAATACCATTTGGAGGCATTTAATGTTCGAGCAAAAACGGCTGATTTTCGACAAAAGAGATAACACCCCCCCATTACGTCATGCTTCAGAAATGTGGAAAATGGTCCGTTTTCAAATGTTTTATTTTTGAACGTCAGTTCACATTTGTAGGTGGATCATCAGTGTTAGAGCTAAAATTAGCATGTTTAAAGTGATTTTCATGCTTCCAGGGGCTCGGGAAGTGAATTAAATACTATTTGGAGGCATTTAATGTTCAATCAAAAACATCTGATTTTTGACAAAAGAGATAACACCCCCCCATTACGTCATGCTTCAGAAATGTGGAAAATGGTCCGTTTTCAAATGTTTTATTTTTGAATGTCAGTTCACATTTGTAGGTGGATCATCAGTGTTAGAGCTAAAATTAGCATGTTTAAAGTGATTTTCATGCTTCCAGGGGCCCTAAACCCAAGATTTATGGAATGGTTAAAAGTGCATGAAAATGGCCAATTTACTCACTCTGAGTTCTCAAAAAGTGTTTCTTCACCCCGGGAAGTTAATTAAATACCATTTGAAGGCATTTAATGTTCGAGCAAAAACAGCTGATTTTCGACAAAAGAGATAACACCCCCCCATTACGTCATGCTTCAGAAATGTGGAAAATGGTCCGTTTTCAAATGTTTTATTTTTGAACATCAGTTCACATTTGTAGGTGGATCATCAGTGTTAGAGCTAAAATTAGCATGTTTAAAGTGATTTTCATGCTTCCAGGGGCTCGGGAAGTGAATTAAATACTATTTGGAGGCATTTAATGTTCAATCAAAAACAGCTGATTTTTGACAAAAGAGATAACACCCCCCCATTACGTCATGCTTCAGAAATGTGGAAAATGGTCCGTTTTCAAATGTTTTATTTTTTAACGTCAGTTCACATTTGTCAGTGGATCATCAGTGTTAGAGCTAAAATTAGCATGTTTAAAGTGATTTTCATGCTTCCAGGGGCCCTAAACCCAAGATTTATGGAATGGTTAAAAGTGCATGAAAATGGCCAATTTACTCACTCTGAGTTCTCAAAAAGGGTTTCTTCACCCCGGGAAGTTAATTAAATACCATTTGGAGGCATTTAATGTTCGAGCAAAAACGGCTGATTTTCGACAAAAGAGATAACACCCCCCCATTACGTCATGCTTCAGAAATGTGGAAAATGGTCCGTTTTCAAATGTTTTATTTTGGAACGTCAGTTCACATTTGTAGGTGAATCATCAGTGTTAGAGCTAAAATTAGCATGTTTATAGTGATGTTCATGCTTCCAGGGGCTCGGGAAGTGAATTAAATACTATTTGGAGGCATTTAATGTTCAATCAAAAACAGCTGATTTTTGACAAAAGAGATAACACCCCCCCATTACGTCATGCTTCAGAAATGTGGAAAATGGTCCGTTTTAAAATGTTTTATTTTTGAATGTCAGTTCACATTTGTAGGTGGATCATCAGTGTTGGAGCTAAAATTAGCATGTTTAAAGTGATTGTCATGCTTCCAGGGGCCCTAAACACAAGATTTATGGAATGGTTAAAAGTGCATGAAAATGGCCAATTTACTCACTGAGTTCTCAAAAAGGGTTTCTTCACCCCGGGAAGTTAATTAAATACCATTTGGAGGCATTTAATGTTCGAGCAAAAATGGCTGATTTTCGACAAAAGAGATAACACCCCCCCATTACGTCATGCTTCAGAAATGTGGAAAATGGTCCGTTTTCAAATGTTTTATTTTTGAACGTCAGTTCACATTTGTAGGTGGATCATCAGTGTTAGAGCTAAAATTAGCATGTTTAAAGTGATTTTCATGCTTCCAGGGGCTCGGGAAGTGAATTAAATACTATTTGGAGGCATTTAATGTTCAAGCAAAAACAGCTGATTTTTGACAAAAGAGATAACACCCCCCATTACGTCATGCTTCAGAAATGTGGAAAATGGTCCGTTTTCAAATGTTTTATTTTTGAACGTCAGTTCACATTTATAGGTGGATCATCAGTGTTAGAGCTAAAATTAGCATGTTTAAAGTGATTTTCATGCTTCCAGGGGCCCTAAACACAAGATTTATGGAATGGTTAAAAGTGCATGAAAATGGCCAATTTACTCACTCTGAGTTCTCAAAAAGGGTTTCTTCACCCCGGGAAGTTAATTAAATACCATTTGGAGGCATTTAATGTTCAAGCAAAAACGGCTGATTTTCGACAAAAGAGATAACACCCCCCCATTACGTCATGCTTCAGAAATGTGGAAAATGGTCCGTTTTCAAATGTTTTATTTTTGAACGTCAGTTCACATTTGTAGGTGGATCATCAGTGTTAGAGCTAAAATTAGCATGTTTAAAGTGATTTTCATGCTTCCAGGGGCTCGGGAAGTGAATTAAATACTATTTGGAGGCATTTAATGTTCAATCAAAAACAGCTGATTTTTGACAAAAGAGATAAAACCCCCCCATTACGTCATGCTTCAGAAATGTGGAAAATGGTCCGTTTTCAAATGTTTTATTTTTGAACGTCAGTTCACATTTGTAGGTGGATCATCAGTGTTAGAGCTAAAATTAGCATGTTTAAAGTGATTTTCATGCTTCCAGGGGCCCTAAACACAAGATTTATGGAATGGTTAAAAGTGCATGAAAATGGCCAATTTACTCACTCTGAGTTCTCAAAAAGGGTTTCTTCACCCCGGGAAGTTAATTAAATACCATTTGGAGGCATTTAATGTTCGAGCAAAAACAGCTGATTTTCGACAAAAGAGATAACACCCCCCCATTACGTCATGCTTCAGAAATGTGGAAAATGGTCCGTTTTCAAATGTTTTATTTTTGAACATCAGTTCACATTTGTAGGTGGATCATCAGTGTTAGAGCTAAAATTAGCATGTTTAAAGTGATTTTCATGCTTCCAGGGGCTCGGGAAGTGAATTAAATACTATTTGGAGGCATTTAATGTTCAATCAAAAACAGCTGATTTTTGACAAAAGAGATAACACCCCCCCATTACGTCATGCTTCAGAAATGTGGAAAATGGTCCGTTTTCAAATGTTTTATTTTTTAACGTCAGTTCACATTTGTCAGTGGATCATCAGTGTTAGAGCTAAAATTAGCATGTTTAAAGTGATTTTCATGCTTCCAGGGGCCCTAAACCCAAGATTTATGGAATGGTTAAAAGTGCATGAAAATGGCCAATTTACTCACTCTGAGTTCTCAAAAAGGGTTTCTTCACCCCGGGAAGTTAATTAAATACCATTTGGAGGCATTTAATGTTCGAGCAAAAACGGCTGATTTTCGACAAAAGAGATAACACCCCCCCATTACGTCATGCTTCAGAAATGTGGAAAATGGTCCGTTTTCAAATGTTTTATTTTTGAACGTCAGTTCACATTTGTAGGTGGATCATCAGTGTTAGAGCTAAAATTAGCATGTTTAAAGTGATTTTCATGCTTCCAGGGGCTCGGGAAGTGAATTAAATACTATTTGGAGGCATTTAATGTTCAATCAAAAACAGCTGATTTTTGACAAAAGAGATAACACCCCCCCATTACGTCATGCTTCAGAAATGTGGAAAATGGTCCGTTTTCAAATGTTTTATTTTTGAACGTCAGTTCACATTTGTAGGTGGATCATCAGTGTTAGAGCTAAAATTAGCATGTTTAACGTGATTTTCATGCTTCCAGGGGCCCTAAACACAAGATTTATGGAATGGTTAAAAGTGCATGAAAATGGCCAATTTACTCACTCTGAGTTCTCAAAAAGGGTTTCTTCACCCCGGGAAGTTAATTAAATACCATTTGGAGGCATTTAATGTTCGAGCAAAAACTGCTGATTTTCGACAAAAGAGATAACACCCCCCCATTACGTCATGCTTCAGAAATGTGGAAAATGGTCCGTTTTCAAATGTTTTATTTTTGAACATCAGTTCACATTTGTAGGTGGATCATCAGTGTTAGAGCTAAAATTAGCATGTTTAAAGTGATTTTCATGCTTCCAGGGGCTCGGGAAGTGAATTAAATACTATTTGGAGGCATTTAATGTTCAATCAAAAACAGCTGATTTTTGACAAAAGAGATAACACCCCCCCATTACGTCATGCTTCAGAAATGTGGAAAATGGTCCATTTTCAAATGTTTTATTTTTTAACGTCAGTTCACATTTGTCAGTGGATCATCAGTGTTAGAGCTAAAATTAGCATGTTTAAAGTGATTTTCATGCTTCCAGGGGCCCTAAACCCAAGATTTATGGAATGGTTAAAAGTGCATGAAAATGGCCAATTTACTCACTCTGAGTTCTCAAAAAGGGTTTCTTCACCCCGGGAAGTTAATTAAATACCATTTGGAGGCATTTAATGTTCGAGCAAAAACGGCTGATTTTCGACAAAAGAGATAACACCCCCCCATTACGTCATTCTTCAGAAATGTGGAAAATGGTCCGTTTTCAAATGTTTTATTTTGGAACGTCAGTTCACATTTGTAGGTGAATCATCAGTGTTAGAGCTAAAATTAGCATGTTTATAGTGATGTTCATGCTTCCAGGGGCTCGGGAAGTGAATTAAATACTATTTGGAGGCATTTAATGTTCAATCAAAAACAGCTGATTTTTGACAAAAGAGATAACACCCCCCCATTACGTCATGCTTCAGAAATATGGAAAATGGTCCGTTTTAAAATGTTTTATTTTTGAATGTCAGTTCACATTTGTAGGTGGATCATCAGTGTTGGAGCTAAAATTAGCATGTTTAAAGTGATTTTCATGCTTCCAGGGGCCCTAAACACAAGATTTATGGAATGGTTAAAAGTGCATGAAAATGGCCAATTTACTCACTCTGAGTTCTCAAAAAGGGTTTCTTCACCCCGGGAAGATAATTAAATACCATTTGGAGGCATTTAATGTTCGAGCAAAAACGGCTGATTTTCGACAAAAGAGATAACACCCCCCCATTACGTCATGCTTCAGAAATGTGGAAAATGGTCCGTTTTCAAATGTTTTATTTTTGAACATCAGTTCACATTTGTAGGTGGATCATCAGTGTTAGAGCTAAAATTAGCATGTTTAAAGTGATTTTCATGCTTCCAGGGGCTCGGGAAGTGAATTAAATACTATTTGGAGGCATTTAATGTTCAATCAAAAACAGCTGATTTTTGACAAAAGAGATAACACCCCCCCATTACGTCATGCTTCAGAAATGTGGAAAATGGTCCGTTTTCAAATGTTTTATTTTTTAACGTCAGTTCACATTTGTCAGTGGATCATCAGTGTTAGAGCTAAAATTAGCATGTTTAAAGTGATTTTCATGATTCCAGGGGCCCTAAACCCAAGATTTATGGAATGGTTAAAAGTGCATGAAAATGGCCAATTTACTCACTCTGAGTTCTCAAAAAGGGTTTCTTCACCCCGGGAAGTTAATTAAATACCATTTGGAGGCATTTAATGTTCGAGCAAAAACGGCTGATTTTCGACAAAAGAGATAACACGCCCCCATTACGTCATTCTTCAGAAATGTGGAAAATGGTCCGTTTTCAAATGTTTTATTTTGGAACGTCAGTTCACATTTGTAGGTGAATCATCAGTGTTAGAGCTAAAATTAGCATGTTTATAGTGATGTTCATGCTTCCAGGGGCTCGGGAAGTGAATTAAATACTATTTGGAGGCATTTAATGTTCAATCAAAAACAGCTGATTTTTGACAAAAGAGATAACACCCCCCCATTACGTCATGCTTCAGAAATATGGAAAATGGTCCGTTTTAAAATGTTTTATTTTTGAATGTCAGTTCACATTTGTAGGTGGATCATCAGTGTTGGAGCTAAAATTAGCATGTTTAAAGTGATTTTCATGCTTCCAGGGGCCCTAAACACAAGATTTATGGAATGGTTAAAAGTGCATGAAAATGGCCAATTTACTCACTCTGAGTTCTCAAAAAGGGTTTCTTCACCCCGGGAAGATAATTAAATACCATTTGGAGGCATTTAATGTTCGAGCAAAAACGGCTGATTTTCGACAAAAGAGATAACACCCCCCCATTACGTCATGCTTCAGAAATGTGGAAAATGGTCCGTTTTCAAATGTTTTATTTTTGAACATCAGTTCACATTTGTAGGTGGATCATCAGTGTTAGAGCTAAAATTAGCATGTTTAAAGTGATTTTCATGCTTCCAGGGGCTCGGGAAGTGAATTAAATACTATTTGGAGGCATTTAATGTTCAATCAAAAACAGCTGATTTTTGACAAAAGAGATAACACCCCCCCATTACGTCATGCTTCAGAAATATGGAAAATGGTCCGTTTTAAAATGTTTTATTTTTGAATGTCAGTTCACATTTGTAGGTGGATCATCAGTGTTGGAGCTAAAATTAGCATGTTTAAAGTGATTTTCATGCTTCCAGGGGCCCTAAACACAAGATTTATGGAATGGTTACAAGTGCATGAAAATGGCCAATTTACTCACTCTGAGTTCTCAAAAAGGGTTTCTTCACCCCGGGAAGTTAATTAAATACCATTTGGAGGCATTTAATGTTCGAGCAAAAACGGCTGATTTTCGACAAAAGAGATAACACCCCCCCATTACGTCATGCTTCAGAAATGTGGAAAATGGTCCGTTTTCAAATGTTTTATTTTTGAACGTCAGTTCACATTTGTAGGTGGATCATCAGTGTTAGAGCTAAAATTAGCATGTTTAAAGTGATTTTCATGCTTCCAGGGGCCCTAAACACAAGATTTATGGAATGGTTAAAAGTGCATGAAAATGGCCAATTTACTCACTCTGAGTTCTCAAAAAGTGTTTCTTCACCCCGGGAAGTTAATTAAATACCATTTGAAGGCATTTAATGTTCGAGCAAAAACAGCTGATTTTCGACAAAAGAGATAACACCCCCCCATTACGTCATGCTTCAGAAATGTGGAAAATGGTCCGTTTTCAAATGTTTTATTTTTGAACATCAGTTCACATTTGTAGGTGGATCATCAGTGTTAGAGCTAAAATTAGCATGTTTAAAGTGATTTTCATGCTTCCAGGGGCTCGGGAAGTGAATTAAATACTATTTGGAGGCATTTAATGTTCAATCAAAAACAGCTGATTTTTGACAAAAGAGATAACACCCCCCCATTACGTCATGCTTCAGAAATGTGGAAAATGGTCCGTTTTCAAATGTTTTATTTTTTAACGTCAGTTCACATTTGTCAGTGGATCATCAGTGTTAGAGCTAAAATTAGCATGTTTAAAGTGATTTTCATGCTTCCAGGGGCCCTAAACCCAAGATTTATGGAATGGTTATAAGTGCATGAAAATGGCCAATTTACTCACTCTGAGTTCTCAAAAAGGGTTTCTTCACCCCGGGAAGTTAATTAAATACCATTTGGAGGCATTTAATGTTCGAGCAAAAACGGCTGATTTTCGACAAAAGAGATAACACCCCCCCATTACGTCATGCTTCAGAAATGTGGAAAATGGTCCGTTTTCAAATGTTTCATTTTGGAACGTCAGTTCACATTTGTAGGTGAATCATCAGTGTTAGAGCTAAAATTAGCATGTTTATAGTGATGTTCATGCTTCCAGGGGCTCGGGAAGTGAATTAAATACTATTTGGAGGCATTTAATGTTCAATCAAAAACAGCTGATTTTTGACAAAAGAGATAACACCCCCCCATTACGTCATGCTTCAGAAATGTGGAAAATGGTCCGTTTTAAAATGTTTTATTTTTGAATGTCAGTTCACATTTGTAGGTGGATCATCAGTGTTGGAGCTAAAATTAGCATGTTTAAAGTGATTTTCATGCTTCCAGGGGCCCTAAACACAAGATTTATGGAATGGTTAAAAGTGCATGAAAATGGCCAATTTACTCACTCTGAGTTCTCAAAAAGGGTTTCTTCACCCCGGGAAGTTAATTAAATACCATTTGGAGGCATTTAATGTTCGAGCAAAAATGGCTGATTTTCGACAAAAGAGATAACACCCCCCCATTACGTCATGCTTCAGAAATGTGGAAAATGGTCCGTTTTCAAATGTTTTATTTTTGAACGTCAGTTCACATTTGTAGGTGGATCATCAGTGTTAGAGCTAAAATTAGCATGTTTAAAGTGATTTTCATGCTTCCAGGGGCTCGGGAAGTGAATTAAATACTATTTGGAGGCATTTAATGTTCAAGCAAAAACAGCTGATTTTTGACAAAAGAGATAACACCCCCCCATTACGTCATGCTTCAGAAATGTGGAAAATGGTCCGTTTTCAAATGTTTTATTTTTGAACGTCAGTTCACATTTATAGGTGGATCATCAGTGTTAGAGCTAAAATTAGCATGTTTAAAGTGATTTTCATGCTTCCAGGGGCCCTAAACACAAGATTTATGGAATGGTTAAAAGTGCATGAAAATGGCCAATTTACTCACTCTGAGTTCTCAAAAAGGGTTTCTTCACCCCGGGAAGTTAATTAAATACCATTTGGAGGCATTTAATGTTCAAGCAAAAACGGCTGATTTTCGACAAAAGAGATAACACCCCCCCATTACGTCATGCTTCAGAAATGTGGAAAATGGTCCGTTTTCAAATGTTTTATTTTTGAACGTCAGTTCACATTTGTAGGTGGATCATCAGTGTTAGAGCTAAAATTAGCATGTTTAAAGTGATTTTCATGCTTCCAGGGGCTCGGGAAGTGAATTAAATACTATTTGGAGGCATTTAATGTTCAATCAAAAACAGCTGATTTTTGACAAAAGAGATAAAACCCCCCCATTACGTCATGCTTCAGAAATGTGGAAAATGGTCCGTTTTCAAATGTTTTATTTTTGAACGTCAGTTCACATTTGTAGGTGGATCATCAGTGTTAGAGCTAAAATTAGCATGTTTAAAGTGATTTTCATGCTTCCAGGGGCCCTAAACACAAGATTTATGGAATGGTTAAAAGTGCATGAAAATGGCCAATTTACTCACTCTGAGTTCTCAAAAAGGGTTTCTTCACCCCGGGAAGTTAATTAAATACCATTTGGAGGCATTTAATGTTCGAGCAAAAACGGCTGATTTTCGACAAAAGAGATAACACCCCCCCATTACGTCATGCTTCAGAAATGTGGAAAATGGTCCGTTTTCAAATGTTTTATTTTTGAACGTCAGTTCACATTTGTAGGTGGATCATCAGTGTTAGAGCTAAAATTAGCATGTTTAAAGTGATTTTCATGCTTCCAGGGGCTCGGGAAGTGAATTAAATACTATTTGGAGGCATTTAATGTTCAATCAAAAACAGCTGATTTTTGACAAAAGAGATAACACCCCCCCATTACGTCATGCTTCAGAAATGTGGAAAATGGTCCGTTTTCAAATGTTTTATTTTTGAACGTCAGTTCACATTTGTAGGTGGATCATCAGTGTTAGAGCTAAAATTAGCATGTTTAACGTGATTTTCATGCTTCCAGGGGCCCTAAACACAAGATTTATGGAATGGTTAAAAGTGCATGAAAATGGCCAATTTACTCACTCTGAGTTCTCAAAAAGGGTTTCTTCACCCCGGGAAGTTAATTAAATACCATTTGGAGGCATTTAATGTTCGAGCAAAAACTGCTGATTTTCGACAAAAGAGATAACACCCCCCCATTACGTCATGCTTCAGAAATGTGGAAAATGGTCCGTTTTCAAATGTTTTATTTTTGAACGTCAGTTCACATTTGTAGGTGGATCATCAGTGTTAGAGCTAAAATTAGCATGTTTAAAGTGATTTTCATGCTTCCAGGGGCTCGGGAAGTGAATTAAATACTATTTGGAGGCATTTAATGTTCAAGCAAAAACAGCTGATTTTTGACAAAAGAGATAACACCCCCCCATTACGTCATGCTTCAGAAATGTGGAAAATGGTCCGTTTTAAAATGTTTTATTTTTGAATGTCAGTTCACATTTGTAGGTGGATCATCAGTGTTGGAGCTAAAATTAGCATGTTTAAAGTGATTTTCATGCTTCCAGGGGCCCTAAACACAAGATTTATGGAATGGTTAAAAGTGCATGAAAATGGCCAATTTACTCACTCTGAGTTCTCATAAAGGGTTTCTTCACCCCGGGAAGTTAATTAAATACCATTTGGAGGCATTTAATGTTCGAGCAAAAACGGCTGATTTTCGACAAAAGAGATAACACCCCCCCATTACGTCATGCTTCAGAAATGTGGAAAATGGTCCGTTTTCAAATGTTTTATTTTTGAACGTCAATTCACATTTGTAGGTGGATCATCAGTGTTAGAGCTAAAATTAGCATGTTTAAAGTGATTTTCATGCTTCCAGGGGCCCTAAACACAAGATTTATGGAATGGTTAAAAGTGCATGAAAATGGCCAATTTACTCACTCTGAGATTTCAAAAAGGGTTTCTTTACCCCCGGAAGTTAATTAAATACCATTTGGAGGCATTTAATGTTCGAGCCAAAACGGCTGATTTTCGACAAAAGAGATAACACCCCCCCATTACGTCATGCTTCAGAAATGTGGCAAATGTTCCGTTTTCAAATGTTTTATTTTTGAACGTCAGTTCACATTTGTAGGTGGATCATCAGTGTTAGAGCTAAAATTAGCATGTTTAATGTGATTTTCATGCTTCCAGGGGCTCGGAAAGTGAATTAAATACTATTTGGAGGCATTTAATGTTCAAGCAAAAACAGCTGATTTTTGACAAAAGAGATAACACCCCCCCATTACGTCATGCTTCAGAAATGTGGAAAATGGTCCGTTTTCAAATGTTTTATTTTTGAACGTCAGTTCACATTTGTAGGTGGATCATCAGTGTTAGAGCTAAAATTAGCATGTTTAACGTGATTTTCATGCTTCCAGGGGCCCTAAACACAAGATTTATGGAATGGTTAAAAGGGCATGAAAATGGCCAATTTACTCACTCTGAGTTCTCAAAAAGGGTTTCTTCACCCCGGGAAGTTAATTAAATACCATTTGGAGGCATTTAATGTTCGAGCAAAAACTGCTGATTTTCGACAAAAGAGATAACACCCCCCCATTACGTCATGCTTCAGAAATGTGGAAAATGGTCCGTTTTCAAATGTTTTATTTTTGAACATCAGTTCACATTTGTAGGTGGATCATCAGTGTTAGAGCTAAAATTAGCATGTTTAAAGTGATTTTCATGCTTCCAGGGGCTCGGGAAGTGAATTAAATACTATTTGGAGGCATTTAATGTTCAATCAAAAACAGCTGATTTTTGACAAAAGAGATAACACCCCCCCATTACGTCATGCTTCAGAAATGTGGAAAATGGTCCGTTTTCAAATGTTTTATTTTTTAACGTCAGTTCACATTTGTCAGTGGATCATCAGTGTTAGAGCTAAAATTAGCATGTTTAAAGTGATTTTCATGCTTCCAGGGGCCCTAAACCCAAGATTTATGGAATGGTTAAAAGTGCATGAAAATGGCCAATTTACTCACTCTGAGTTCTCAAAAAGGGTTTCTTCACCCCGGGAAGTTAATTAAATACCATTTGGAGGCATTTAATGTTCGAGCAAAAACGGCTGATTTTCGACAAAAGAGATAACACCCCCCCATTACGTCATTCTTCAGAAATGTGGAAAATGGTCCGTTTTCAAATGTTTTATTTTGGAACGTCAGTTCACATTTGTAGGTGAATCATCAGTGTTAGAGCTAAAATTAGCATGTTTATAGTGATGTTCATGCTTCCAGGGGCTCGGGAAGTGAATTAAATACTATTTGGAGGCATTTAATGTTCAATCAAAAACAGCTGATTTTTGACAAAAGAGATAACACCCCCCCATTACGTCATGCTTCAGAAATATGGAAAATGGTCCGTTTTAAAATGATTTATTTTTGAATGTCAGTTCACATTTGTAGGTGGATCATCAGTGTTGGAGCTAAAATTAGCATGTTTAAAGTGATTTTCATGCTTCCAGGGGCCCTAAACACAAGATTTATGGAATGGTTAAAAGTGCATGAAAATGGCCAATTTACTCACTCTGAGTTCTCAAAAAGGGTTTCTTCACCCCGGGAAGATAATTAAATACCATTTGGAGGCATTTAATGTTCGAGCAAAAACGGCTGATTTTCGACAAAAGAGATAACACCCCCCCATTACGTCATGCTTCAGAAATGTGGAAAATGGTCCGTTTTCAAATGTTTTATTTTTGAACATCAGTTCACATTTGTAGGTGGATCATCAGTGTTAGAGCTAAAATTAGCATGTTTAAAGTGAGTTTCATGCTTCCAGGGGCTCGGGAAGTGAATTAAATACTATTTGGAGGCATTTAATGTTCAATCAAAAACAGCTGATTTTTGACAAAAGAGATAACACCCCCCCATTACGTCATGCTTCAGAAATGTGGAAAATGGTCCGTTTTCAAATGTTTTATTTTTTATTGTCAGTTCACATTTGTCAGTGGATCATCAGTGTTAGAGCTAAAATTAGCATGTTTAAAGTGATTTTCATGCTTCCAGGGGCCCTAAACCCAAGATTTATGGAATGGTTAAAAGTGCATGAAAATGGCCAATTTACTCACTCTGAGTTCTCAAAAAGGGTTTCTTCACCCCGGGAAGTTAATTAAATACCATTTGGAGGCATTTAATGTTCGAGCAAAAACGGCTGATTTTCGACAAAAGAGATAACACCCCCCCATTACGTCATTCTTCAGAAATGTGGAAAATGGTCCGTTTTCAAATGTTTTATTTTTGAACGTCAGTTCACATTTGTAGGTGGATCATCAGTGTTAGAGCTAAAATTAGCATGTTTAAAGTGATTTTCATGCTTCCAGGGGCTCGGGAAGTGAATTAAATACTATTTGGAGGCATTTAATGTTCAAGCAAAAACAGCTGATTTTTGACAAAAGAGATAACACCCCCCCATTACGTCATGCTTCAGAAATGTGGAAAATGGTCCGTTTTAAAATGTTTTATTTTTGAATGTCAGTTCACATTTGTAGGTGGATCATCAGTGTTGGAGCTAAAATTAGCATGTTTAAAGTGATTTTCATGCTTCCAGGGGCCCTAAACACAAGATTTATGGAATGGTTAAAAGTGCATGAAAATGGCCAATTTACTCACTCTGAGTTCTCAAAAAGGGTTTCTTCACCCCGGGAAGTTAATTAAATACCATTTGGAGGCATTTAATGTTCGAGCAAAAACGGCTGATTTTCGACAAAAGAGATAACACCCCCCCATTACGTCATGCTTCAGAAATGTGGAAAATGGTCCGTTTTCAAATGTTTTATTTTTGAACGTCAATTCACATTTGTAGGTGGATCATCAGTGTTTGAGCTAAAATTAACATGTTTAAAGTGATTTTCATGCTTCCAGGGGCCCTAAACACAAGATTTATGGAATGGTTAAAAGTGCATGAAAATGGCCAATTTACTCACTCTGAGATTTCAAAAAGGGTTTCTTTACCCCGGGAAGTTAATTAAATACCATTTGGAGGCATTTAATGTTCGAGCCAAAACGGCTGATTTTCGACAAAAGAGATAACACCCCCCCATTACGTCATGCTTCAGAAATGTGGCAAATGTTCCGTTTTCAAATGTTTTATTTTTGAACGTCAGTTCACATTTGTAGGTGGATCATCAGTGTTAGAGCTAAAATTAGCATGTTTAATGTGATTTTCATGCTTCCAGGGGCTCGGAAAGTGAATTAAATACTATTTGGAGGCATTTAATGTTCAAGCAAAAACAGCTGATTTTTGACAAAAGAGATAACACCCCCCCATTACGTCATGCTTCAGAAATGTGGAAAATGGTCCGTTTTCAAATGTTTTATTTTTGAACGTCAGTTCACATTTGTAGGTGGATCATCAGTGTTAGAGCTAAAATTAGCATGTTTAAATTGATTTTCATGCTTCCAGGGGCCCTAAACACAAGATTTATGGAATGGTTAAAAGTGCATGAAAATGGCCAATTTACTCACTCTGAGTTCTCAAAAAGGGTTTCTTCACCCCGGGAAGTTAATTAAATACCATTTGGAGGCATTTAATGTTCGAGCCAAAACGGCTGATTTTCGACAAAAGAGATAACACCCCCCCCATTACGTCATGCTTCAGAAATGTGGAAAATGGTCCGTTTTCAAATGTTTTATTTTTGAACGTCAGTTCACATTTGTAGGTGGATCATCAGTGTTAGAGCTAAAATCAGCATGTTTAAAGTGATTTTCATGCTTCCAGGGGCCCTAAACACAAGATTTATGGAATGGTTAAAAGTGCATGAAAATGGCCAATTTACTCACTCTGAGTTCTCAAAAAGGGTTTCTTTACCCCGGGAAGTTAATTAAATACCATTTGGAGGCATTTAATGTTCGAGCCAAAACGGCTGATTTTCGACAAAAGAGATAACACCCCCAATTACGTCATGCTTCAGAAATGTGGAAAATGGTCCGTTTTCAAATGTTTTATTTTTGAACGTCAGTTCACATTTGTAGGTGGATCATCAGTGTTAGAGCTAAAATTAGCATGTTTAATGTGATTTTCATGCTTCCAGGGGCTCGGAAAGTGAATTAAATACTATTTGGAGGCATTTAATGTTCAAGCAAAAACAGCTGATTTTTGACAAAAGAGATAACACCCCCCATTACGTCATGCTTCAGAAATGTGGAAAATGGTCCGTTTTCAAATGTTTTATTTTTGAACGTCAGTTCACATTTGTAGGTGGATCATCAGTGTTAGAGCTAAAATTAGCATGTTTAAAGTGATTTTCATGCTTCCAGGGGCCCTAAACACAAGATTTATGGAATGGTTAAAAGTGCATGAAAATGGCCAATTTACTCACTCTGAGATTTCAAAAAGGGTTTCTTTACCCCGGGAAGTTAATTAAATACCATTTGGAGGCATTTAATGTTCGAGCCAAAACGGCTGATTTTCGACAAAAGAGATAACACCCCCCCATTACGTCATGCTTCAGAAATGTGGAAAATGGTCCGTTTTCAAATGTTTTATTTTTTAACGTCAGTTCACATTTGTCAGTGGATCATCAGTGTTAGAGCTAAAACTAGCATGTTTAAAGTGATTTTCATGCTTCCAGGGGCCCTAAACACAAGATTTATGGAATGGTTAAAAGTGCATGAAAATGGCCAATTTACTCACTCTGAGTTCTCAAAAAGGGTTTCTTCACCCCGGGAAGTTAATTAAATACCATTTGGAGGCATTTAATGTTCGAGCAAAAACGGCTGATTTTCGACAAAAGAGATAACACCCCCCATTACGTCATGCTTCAGAAATGTGGAAAATGGTCCGTTTTTAAATGTTTTATTTTGGAACGTCAGTTCACATTTGTAGGTGAATCATCAGTGTTAGAGCTAAAATTAGCATGTTTATAGTGATGTTCATGCTTCCAGGGGCTCGGGAAGTGAATTAAATACTATTTGGAGGCATTTAATGTTCAATCAAAAACAGCTGATTTTTGACAAAAGAGATAACACCCCCCCATTACGTCATGCTTCAGAAATGTGGAAAATGGTCCGTTTTAAAATGTTTTATTTTTGAATGTCAGTTCACATTTGTAGGTGGATCATCAGTGTTGGAGCTAAAATTAGCATGTTTGAAGTGATTTTCATGCTTCCAGGGGCCCTAAACACAAGATTTATGGAATGGTTAAAAGTGCATGAAAATGGCCAATTTACTCACTCTGAGTTCTCAAAAAGGGTTTCTTCACTCCGGGAAGTTAATTAAATACCATTTGGAGGCATATAATGTTCGAGCAAAAACGGCTGATTTTCGACAAAAGAGATAACACCCCCCCATTACGTCATGCTTCAGAAATGTGGAAAATGGTCCGTTTTCAAATGTTTTATTTTTGAACGTCAGTTCACATTTGTAGGTGGATCATCAGTGTTAGAGCTAAAATTAGCATGTTTAAAGTGATTTTCATGCTTCCAGGGGCCCTAAACACAAGATTTATGGAATGGTTAAAAGTGCATGAAAATGGCCAATTTACTCACTCTGAGTTCTCAAAAAGGGTTTCTTCACCCCGGGAAGTTAATTAAATACCATTTGGAGGCATTTAATGTTCGAGCAAAAACGGCTGATTTCCGACAAAAGAGATAACACCCCCCCATTACGTCATGCTTCAGAAATGTGGAAAATGGTCCGTTTTCAAATGTTTTATTTTTGAACATCAGTTCACATTTGTAGGTGGATCATCAGTGTTAGAGCTAAAATTAGCATGTTTAAAGTGATTTTCATGCTTCCAGGGGCTCGGGAAGTGAATTAAATACTATTTGGAGGCATTTAATGTTCAATCAAAAACAGCTGATTTTTGACAAAAGAGATAACACCCCCCCATTACGTCATGCTTCAGAAATGTGGAAAATGGTCCGTTTTCAAATGTTTTATTTTTTAACGTCAGTTCACATTTGTAGGTGGATCATCAGTGTTAGAGCTAAAATTAGCATGTTTAAAGTGATTTTCATGCTTCCAGGGGCCCTAAACACAAGATTTATGGAATGGTTAAAAGTGCATGAAAATGGCCAATTTACTCACTCTGAGTTCTCAAAAAGGGTTTCTTCACCCCGGGAAGTTAATTAAATACCATTTGGAGGCATTTAATGTTCGAGCAAAAACGGCTGATTTTCGACAAAAGAGATAACACCCCCCCATTACGTCATGCTTCAGAAATGTGGAAAATGGTCCGTTTTCAAATGTTTTATTTTTGAACGTCAGTTCACATTTGTAGGTGGATCATCAGTGTTAGAGCTAAAATTAGCATGTTTAAAGTGATTTTCATGCTTCCAGGGGCCCTAAACACAAGATTTATGGAATGGTTAAAAGTGCATGAAAATGGCCAATTTACTCACTCTGAGTTCTCAAAAAGGGTTTCTTCACCCCGGGAAGTTAATTAAATACCATTTGGAGGCATTTAATGTTCGAGCAAAAACGGCTGATTTTCGACAAAAGAGATAACACCCCCCCCCATTACGTCATGCTTCAGAAATGTGGAAAATGGTCCGTTTTCAAATGTTTTATTTTTAAACATCAGTTCACATTTGTAGGTGGATCATCAGTGTTAGAGCTAAAATTAGCATGTTTAAAGTGATTTTCATGCTTCCAGGGGCTCGGGAAGTGAATTAAATACTATTTGGAGGCATTTAATGTTCAATCAAAAACAGCTGATTTTTGACAAAAGAGATAACACCCCCCCATTACGTCATGCTTCAGAAATGTGGAAAATGGTCCGTTTTCAAATGTTTTATTTTTGAACGTCAGTTCACATTTGTAGGTGGATCATCAGTGTTAGAGCTAAAATTTGCATGTTTAAAGTGATTTTCATGCTTCCAGGGGCCCTAAACACAAGATTTATGGAATGGTTAAAAGTGCATGAAAATGGCCAATTTACTCACTCTGAGTTCTCAAAAAGGGTTTCTTCACCCCGGGAAGTTAATTAAATACCATTTGGAGGCATTTAATGTTCGAGCAAAAACGGCTGATTTTCGACAAAAGAGATAACACCCCCCCATTACGTCATGCTTCAGAAATGTGGAAAATGGTCCGTTTTCAAATGTTTTATTTTTGAACGTCAGTTCACATTTGTAGGTGGATCATCAGTGTTAGAGCTAAAATTAGCATGTTTAAAGTGATTTTCATGCTTCCAGGGGCTCGGGAAGTGAATTAAATACTATTTGGAGGCATTTAATGTTCAATCAAAGACAGCTGATTTTTGACAAAAGAGATAACACCCCCCCATTACGTCATGCTTCAGAAATGTGGAAAATGGTCCGTTTTCAAATGTTTTATTTTTGAACGTCAGTTTACATTTGTAGGTGGATCATCAGTGTTAGAGCTAAAATTAGCATGTTTAAAGTGATTTTCATGCTTCCAGGGGCCCTAAACACAAGATTTATGGAATGGTTAAAAGTGCATGAAAATGGCCAATTTACTCACTCTGAGTTCTCAAAAAGTGTTTCTTCACCCCGGGAAGTTAATTAAATACCATTTGAAGGCATTTAATGTTCGAGCAAAAACAGCTGATTTTCGACAAAAGAGATAACACCCCCCCATTACGTCATGCTTCAGAAATGTGGAAAATGGTCCGTTTTCAAATGTTTTATTTTTGAACATCAGTTCACATTTGTAGGTGGATCATCAGTGTTAGAGCTAAAATTAGCATGTTTAAAGTGATTTTCATGCTTCCAGGGGCTCGGGAAGTGAATTAAATACTATTTGGAGGCATTTAATGTTCAATCAAAAACAGCTGATTTTTGACAAAATAGATAACACCCCCCCATTACGTCATGCTTCAGAAATGTGGAAAATGGTCCGTTTTCAAATGTTTTATTTTTTAACGTCAGTTCACATTTGTCAGTGGATCATCAGTGTTAGAGCTAAAATTAGCATGTTTAAAGTGATTTTCATGCTTCCAGGGGCCCTAAACACAAGATTTATGGAATGGTTAAAAGTGCATGAAAATGGCCAATTTACTCACTCTGAGTTCTCAAAAAGGGTTTCTTCACCCCGGGAAGTTAATTAAATACCATTTGGAGGCATTTAATGTTCGAGCAAAAACGGCTGATTTTCGACAAAAGAGATAACACCCCCCCATTACGTCATGCTTCAGAAATGTGGAAAATGGTCCGTTTTTAAATGTTTTATTTTGGAACGTCAGTTCACATTTGTAGGTGAATCATCAGTGTTAGAGCTAAAATTAGCATGTTTATAGTGATGTTCATGCTTCCAGGGGCTCGGGAAGTGAATTAAATACTATTTGGAGGCATTTAATGTTCAATCAAAAACAGCTGATTTTTGACAAAAGAGATAACACCCCCCCATTACGTCATGCTTCAGAAATGTGGAAAATGGTCCGTTTTAAAATGTTTTATTTTTGAATGTCAGTTCACATTTGTAGGTGGATCATCAGTGTTGGAGCTAAAATTAGCATGTTTAAAGTGATTTTCATGCTTCCAGGGGCCCTAAACACAAGATTTATGGAATGGTTAAAAGTGCATGAAAATGGCCAATTTACTCACTCTGAGTTCTCAAAAAGGGTTTCTTCACCCCGGGAAGTTAATTAAATACCATTTGGAGGCATTTAATGTTCGAGCAAAAACGGCTGATTTTCGACAAAAGAGATAACACCCCCCCATTACGTCATGCTTCAGAAATGTGGAAAATGGTCCGTTTTCAAATGTTTTATTTTTGAACGTCAGTTCACATTTGTAGGTGGATCATCAGTGTTAGAGCTAAAATTAGCATGTTTAAAGTGATTTTCATGCTTCCAGGGGCTCGGGAAGTGAATTAAATACTATTTGGAGGCATTTAATGTTCAATCAAAAACATCTGATTTTTGACAAAAGAGATAACACCCCCCCATTACGTCATGCTTCAGAAATGTGGAAAATGGTCCGTTTTCAAATGTTTTATTTTTGAATGTCAGTTCACATTTGTAGGTGGATCATCAGTGTTAGAGCTAAAATTAGCATGTTTAAAGTGATTTTCATGCTTCCAGGGGCCCTAAACACAAGATTTATGGAATGGTTAAAAGTGCATGAAAATGGCCAATTTACTCACTCTGAGTTCTCAAAAAGTGTTTCTTCACCCCGGGAAGTTAATTAAATACCATTTGAAGGCATTTAATGTTCGAGCAAAAACAGCTGATTTTCGACAAAAGAGATAACACCCCCCCATTACGTCATGCTTCAGAAATGTGGAAAATGGTCCGTTTTCAAATGTTTTATTTTTGAACATCAGTTCACATTTGTAGGTGGATCATCAGTGTTAGAGCTAAAATTAGCATGTTTAAAGTGATTTTCATGCTTCCAGGGGCTCGGGAAGTGAATTAAATACTATTTGGAGGCATTTAATGTTCAATCAAAAACAGCTGATTTTTGACAAAAGAGATAACACCCCCCCATTACGTCATGCTTCAGAAATGTGGAAAATGGTCCGTTTTCAAATGTTTTATTTTTTAACGTCAGTTCACATTTGTCAGTGGATCATCAGTGTTAGAGCTAAAATTAGCATGTTTAAAGTGATTTTCATGCTTCCAGGGGCCCTAAACCCAAGATTTATGGAATGGTTAAAAGTGCATGAAAATGGCCAATTTACTCACTCTGAGTTCTCAAAAAGGGTTTCTTCACCCCGGGAAGTTAATTAAATACCATTTGGAGGCATTTAATGTTCGAGCAAAAACGGCTGATTTTCGACAAAAGAGATAACACCCCCCCATTACGTCATTCTTCAGAAATGTGGAAAATGGTCCGTTTTCAAATGTTTTATTTTGGAACGTCAGTTCACATTTGTAGGTGAATCATCAGTGTTAGAGCTAAAATTAGCATGTTTATAGTGATGTTCATGCTTCCAGGGGCTCGGGAAGTGAATTAAATACTATTTGGAGGCATTTAATGTTCAATCAAAAACAGCTGATTTTTGACAAAAGAGATAACACCCCCCCATTACGTCATGCTTCAGAAATATGGAAAATGGTCCGTTTTAAAATGTTTTATTTTTGAATGTCAGTTCACATTTGTAGGTGGATCATCAGTGTTGGAGCTAAAATTAGCATGTTTAAAGTGATTTTCATGCTTCCAGGGGCCCTAAACACAAGATTTATGGAATGGTTAAAAGTGCATGAAAATGGCCAATTTACTCACTCTGAGTTCTCAAAAAGGGTTTCTTCACCCCGGGAAGTTAATTAAATACCATTTGGAGGCATTTAATGTTCGAGCAAAAACGGCTGATTTTCGACAAAAGAGATAACACCCCCCCATTACGTCATGCTTCAGAAATGTGGAAAATGGTCCGTTTTCAAATGTTTTATTTTTGAACGTCAGTTCACATTTGTAGGTGGATCATCAGTGTTAGAGCTAAAATTAGCATGTTTAAAGTGATTTTCATGCTTCCAGGGGCTCGGGAAGTGAATTAAATACTATTTGGAGGCATTTAATGTTCAAGCAAAAACAGCTGATTTTTGACAAAAGAGATAACACCCCCTCATTACGTCATGCTTCAGAAATGTGGAAAATGGTCCGTTTTCAAATGTTTTATTTTTGAACGTCAGTTCACATTTGTAGGTGGATCATCAGTGTTAGAGCTAAAATTAGCATGTTTAAAGTGATTTTCATGCTTCCAGGGGCCCTAAACACAAGATTTATGGAATGGTTAAAAGTGCATGAAAATGGCCAATTTACTCACTCTGAGTTCTCAAAAAGGGTTTCTTCACCCCGGGAAGTTAATTAAATACCATTTGGAGGCATTTAATGTTCGAGCAAAAACGGCTGATTTTCGACAAAAGAGATAACACCCCCCCATTACGTCATGCTTCAGAAATGTGGAAAATGGTCCGTTTTCAAATGTTTTATTTTTGAACGTCAGTTCACATTTGTAGGTGGATCATCAGTGTTAGAGCTAAAATTAGCATGTTTAAAGTGATTTTCATGCTTCCAGGGGCTCGGGAAGTGAATTAAATACTATTTGGAGGCATTTAATGTTCAATCAAAAACATCTGATTTTTGACAAAAGAGATAACACCCCCCCATTACGTCATGCTTCAGAAATGTGGAAAATGGTCCGTTTTCAAATGTTTTATTTTTGAATGTCAGTTCACATTTGTAGGTGGATCATCAGTGTTAGAGCTAAAATTAGCATGTTTAAAGTGATTTTCATGCTTCCAGGGGCCCTAAACCCAAGATTTATGGAATGGTTAAAAGTGCATGAAAATGGCCAATTTACTCACTCTGAGTTCTCAAAAAGTGTTTCTTCACCCCGGGAAGTTAATTAAATACCATTTGAAGGCATTTAATGTTCGAGCAAAAACAGCTGATTTTCGACAAAAGAGATAACACCCCCCCTTACGTCATGCTTCAGAAATGTGGAAAATGGTCCGTTTTCAAATGTTTTATTTTTGAACATCAGTTCACATTTGTAGGTGGATCATCAGTGTTAGAGCTAAAATTAGCATGTTTAAAGTGATTTTCATGCTTCCAGGGGCTCGGGAAGTGAATTAAATACTATTTGGAGGCATTTAATGTTCAATCAAAAACAGCTGATTTTTGACAAAAGAGATAACACCCCCCCATTACGTCATGCTTCAGAAATGTGGAAAATGGTCCGTTTTCAAATGTTTTATTTTTTAACGTCAGTTCACATTTGTCAGTGGATCATCAGTGTTAGAGCTAAAATTAGCATGTTTAAAGTGATTTTCATGCTTCCAGGGGCCCTAAACCCAAGATTTATGGAATGGTTAAAAGTGCATGAAAATGGCCAATTTACTCACTCTGAGTTCTCAAAAAGGGTTTCTTCACCCCGGGAAGTTAATTAAATACCATTTGGAGGCATTTAATGTTCGAGCAAAAACGGCTGATTTTCGACAAAAGAGATAACACCCCCCCATTACGTCATGCTTCAGAAATGTGGAAAATGGTCCGTTTTCAAATGTTTTATTTTGGAACGTCAGTTCACATTTGTAGGTGAATCATCAGTGTTAGAGCTAAAATTAGCATGTTTATAGTGATGTTCATGCTTCCAGGGGCTCGGGAAGTGAATTAAATACTATTTGGAGGCATTTAATGTTCAATCAAAAACAGCTGATTTTTGACAAAAGAGATAACACCCCCCCATTACGTCATGCTTCAGAAATGTGGAAAATGGTCCGTTTTAAAATGTTTTATTTTTGAATGTCAGTTCACATTTGTAGGTGGATCATCAGTGTTGGAGCTAAAATTAGCATGTTTAAAGTGATTGTCATGCTTCCAGGGGCCCTAAACACAAGATTTATGGAATGGTTAAAAGTGCATGAAAATGGCCAATTTACTCACTGAGTTCTCAAAAAGGGTTTCTTCACCCCGGGAAGTTAATTAAATACCATTTGGAGGCATTTAATGTTCGAGCAAAAATGGCTGATTTTCGACAAAAGAGATAACACCCCCCCATTACGTCATGCTTCAGAAATGTGGAAAATGGTCCGTTTTCAAATGTTTTATTTTTGAACGTCAGTTCACATTTGTAGGTGGATCATCAGTGTTAGAGCTAAAATTAGCATGTTTAAAGTGATTTTCATGCTTCCAGGGGCTCGGGAAGTGAATTAAATACTATTTGGAGGCATTTAATGTTCAAGCAAAAACAGCTGATTTTTGACAAAAGAGATAACACCCCCCATTACGTCATGCTTCAGAAATGTGGAAAATGGTCCGTTTTCAAATGTTTTATTTTTGAACGTCAGTTCACATTTATAGGTGGATCATCAGTGTTAGAGCTAAAATTAGCATGTTTAAAGTGATTTTCATGCTTCCAGGGGCCCTAAACACAAGATTTATGGAATGGTTAAAAGTGCATGAAAATGGCCAATTTACTCACTCTGAGTTCTCAAAAAGGGTTTCTTCACCCCGGGAAGTTAATTAAATACCATTTGGAGGCATTTAATGTTCAAGCAAAAACGGCTGATTTTCGACAAAAGAGATAACACCCCCCCATTACGTCATGCTTCAGAAATGTGGAAAATGGTCCGTTTTCAAATGTTTTATTTTTGAACGTCAGTTCACATTTGTAGGTGGATCATCAGTGTTAGAGCTAAAATTAGCATGTTTAAAGTGATTTTCATGCTTCCAGGGGCTCGGGAAGTGAATTAAATACTATTTGGAGGCATTTAATGTTCAATCAAAAACAGCTGATTTTTGACAAAAGAGATAAAACCCCCCCATTACGTCATGCTTCAGAAATGTGGAAAATGGTCCGTTTTCAAATGTTTTATTTTTGAACGTCAGTTCACATTTGTAGGTGGATCATCAGTGTTAGAGCTAAAATTAGCATGTTTAAAGTGATTTTCATGCTTCCAGGGGCCCTAAACACAAGATTTATGGAATGGTTAAAAGTGCATGAAAATGGCCAATTTACTCACTCTGAGTTCTCAAAAAGGGTTTCTTCACCCCGGGAAGTTAATTAAATACCATTTGGAGGCATTTAATGTTCGAGCAAAAACAGCTGATTTTCGACAAAAGAGATAACACCCCCCCATTACGTCATGCTTCAGAAATGTGGAAAATGGTCCGTTTTCAAATGTTTTATTTTTGAACATCAGTTCACATTTGTAGGTGGATCATCAGTGTTAGAGCTAAAATTAGCATGTTTAAAGTGATTTTCATGCTTCCAGGGGCTCGGGAAGTGAATTAAATACTATTTGGAGGCATTTAATGTTCAATCAAAAACAGCTGATTTTTGACAAAAGAGATAACACCCCCCCATTACGTCATGCTTCAGAAATGTGGAAAATGGTCCGTTTTCAAATGTTTTATTTTTTAACGTCAGTTCACATTTGTCAGTGGATCATCAGTGTTAGAGCTAAAATTAGCATGTTTAAAGTGATTTTCATGCTTCCAGGGGCCCTAAACCCAAGATTTATGGAATGGTTAAAAGTGCATGAAAATGGCCAATTTACTCACTCTGAGTTCTCAAAAAGGGTTTCTTCACCCCGGGAAGTTAATTAAATACCATTTGGAGGCATTTAATGTTCGAGCAAAAACGGCTGATTTTCGACAAAAGAGATAACACCCCCCCATTACGTCATGCTTCAGAAATGTGGAAAATGGTCCGTTTTCAAATGTTTTATTTTTGAACGTCAGTTCACATTTGTAGGTGGATCATCAGTGTTAGAGCTAAAATTAGCATGTTTAAAGTGATTTTCATGCTTCCAGGGGCTCGGGAAGTGAATTAAATACTATTTGGAGGCATTTAATGTTCAATCAAAAACAGCTGATTTTTGACAAAAGAGATAACACCCCCCCATTACGTCATGCTTCAGAAATGTGGAAAATGGTCCGTTTTCAAATGTTTTATTTTTGAACGTCAGTTCACATTTGTAGGTGGATCATCAGTGTTAGAGCTAAAATTAGCATGTTTAACGTGATTTTCATGCTTCCAGGGGCCCTAAACACAAGATTTATGGAATGGTTAAAAGTGCATGAAAATGGCCAATTTACTCACTCTGAGTTCTCAAAAAGGGTTTCTTCACCCCGGGAAGTTAATTAAATACCATTTGGAGGCATTTAATGTTCGAGCAAAAACTGCTGATTTTCGACAAAAGAGATAACACCCCCCCATTACGTCATGCTTCAGAAATGTGGAAAATGGTCCGTTTTCAAATGTTTTATTTTTGAACATCAGTTCACATTTGTAGGTGGATCATCAGTGTTAGAGCTAAAATTAGCATGTTTAAAGTGATTTTCATGCTTCCAGGGGCTCGGGAAGTGAATTAAATACTATTTGGAGGCATTTAATGTTCAATCAAAAACAGCTGATTTTTGACAAAAGAGATAACACCCCCCCATTACGTCATGCTTCAGAAATGTGGAAAATGGTCCATTTTCAAATGTTTTATTTTTTAACGTCAGTTCACATTTGTCAGTGGATCATCAGTGTTAGAGCTAAAATTAGCATGTTTAAAGTGATTTTCATGCTTCCAGGGGCCCTAAACCCAAGATTTATGGAATGGTTAAAAGTGCATGAAAATGGCCAATTTACTCACTCTGAGTTCTCAAAAAGGGTTTCTTCACCCCGGGAAGTTAATTAAATACCATTTGGAGGCATTTAATGTTCGAGCAAAAACGGCTGATTTTCGACAAAAGAGATAACACCCCCCCATTACGTCATTCTTCAGAAATGTGGAAAATGGTCCGTTTTCAAATGTTTTATTTTGGAACGTCAGTTCACATTTGTAGGTGAATCATCAGTGTTAGAGCTAAAATTAGCATGTTTATAGTGATGTTCATGCTTCCAGGGGCTCGGGAAGTGAATTAAATACTATTTGGAGGCATTTAATGTTCAATCAAAAACAGCTGATTTTTGACAAAAGAGATAACACCCCCCCATTACGTCATGCTTCAGAAATATGGAAAATGGTCCGTTTTAAAATGTTTTATTTTTGAATGTCAGTTCACATTTGTAGGTGGATCATCAGTGTTGGAGCTAAAATTAGCATGTTTAAAGTGATTTTCATGCTTCCAGGGGCCCTAAACACAAGATTTATGGAATGGTTAAAAGTGCATGAAAATGGCCAATTTACTCACTCTGAGTTCTCAAAAAGGGTTTCTTCACCCCGGGAAGATAATTAAATACCATTTGGAGGCATTTAATGTTCGAGCAAAAACGGCTGATTTTCGACAAAAGAGATAACACCCCCCCATTACGTCATGCTTCAGAAATGTGGAAAATGGTCCGTTTTCAAATGTTTTATTTTTGAACATCAGTTCACATTTGTAGGTGGATCATCAGTGTTAGAGCTAAAATTAGCATGTTTAAAGTGATTTTCATGCTTCCAGGGGCTCGGGAAGTGAATTAAATACTATTTGGAGGCATTTAATGTTCAATCAAAAACAGCTGATTTTTGACAAAAGAGATAACACCCCCCCATTACGTCATGCTTCAGAAATGTGGAAAATAGTCCGTTTTCAAATGTTTTATTTTTTAACGTCAGTTCACATTTGTCAGTGGATCATCAGTGTTAGAGCTAAAATTAGCATGTTTAAAGTGATTTTCATGATTCCAGGGGCCCTAAACCCAAGATTTATGGAATGGTTAAAAGTGCATGAAAATGGCCAATTTACTCACTCTGAGTTCTCAAAAAGGGTTTCTTCACCCCGGGAAGTTAATTAAATACCATTTGGAGGCATTTAATGTTCGAGCAAAAACGGCTGATTTTCGACAAAAGAGATAACACCCCCCCATTACGTCATTCTTCAGAAATGTGGAAAATGGTCCGTTTTCAAATGTTTTATTTTGGAACGTCAGTTCACATTTGTAGGTGAATCATCAGTGTTAGAGCTAAAATTAGCATGTTTATAGTGATGTTCATGCTTCCAGGGGCTCGGGAAGTGAATTAAATACTATTTGGAGGCATTTAATGTTCAATCAAAAACAGCTGATTTTTGACAAAAGAGATAACACCCCCCCATTACGTCATGCTTCAGAAATATGGAAAATGGTCCGTTTTAAAATGTTTTATTTTTGAATGTCAGTTCACATTTGTAGGTGGATCATCAGTGTTGGAGCTAAAATTAGCATGTTTAAAGTGATTTTCATGCTTCCAGGGGCCCTAAACACAAGATTTATGGAATGGTTAAAAGTGCATGAAAATGGCCAATTTACTCACTCTGAGTTCTCAAAAAGGGTTTCTTCACCCCGGGAAGATAATTAAATACCATTTGGAGGCATTTAATGTTCGAGCAAAAACGGCTGATTTTCGACAAAAGAGATAACACCCCCCCATTACGTCATGCTTCAGAAATGTGGAAAATGGTCCGTTTTCAAATGTTTTATTTTTGAACATCAGTTCACATTTGTAGGTGGATCATCAGTGTTAGAGCTAAAATTAGCATGTTTAAAGTGATTTTCATGCTTCCAGGGGCTCGGGAAGTGAATTAAATACTATTTGGAGGCATTTAATGTTCAATCAAAAACAGCTGATTTTTGACAAAAGAGATAACACCCCCCCATTACGTCATGCTTCAGAAATGTGGAAAATGGTCCGTTTTCAAATGTTTTATTTTTTAACGTCAGTTCACATTTGTCAGTGGATCATCAGTGTTAGAGCTAAAATTAGCATGTTTAAAGTGATTTTCATGCTTCCAGGGGCCCTAAACCCAAGATTTATGGAATGGTTAAAAGTGCATGAAAATGGCCAATTTACTCACTCTGAGTTCTCAAAAAGGGTTTCTTCACCCCGGGAAGTTAATTAAATACCATTTGGAGGCATTTAATGTTCGAGCAAAAACGGCTGATTTTCGACAAAAGAGATAACACCCCCCCATTACGTCATTCTTCAGAAATGTGGAAAATGGTCCGTTTTCAAATGTTTTATTTTGGAACGTCAGTTCACATTTGTAGGTGAATCATCAGTGTTAGAGCTAAATTTAGCATGTTTATAGTGATGTTCATGCTTCCAGGGGCTCGGGAAGTGAATTAAATACTATTTGGAGGCATTTAATGTTCAATCAAAAACAGCTGATTTTTGACAAAAGAGATAACACCCCCCCATTACGTCATGCTTCAGAAATATGGAAAATGGTCCGTTTTAAAATGTTTTATTTTTGAATGTCAGTTCACATTTGTAGGTGGATCATCAGTGTTGGAGCTAAAATTAGCATGTTTAAAGTGATTTTCATGCTTCCAGGGGCCCTAAACACAAGATTTATGGAATGGTTACAAGTGCATGAAAATGGCCAATTTACTCACTCTGAGTTCTCAAAAAGGGTTTCTTCACCCCGGGAAGTTAATTAAATACCATTTGGAGGCATTTAATGTTCGAGCAAAAACGGCTGATTTTCGACAAAAGAGATAACACCCCCCCATTACGTCATGCTTCAGAAATGTGGAAAATGGTCCGTTTTCAAATGTTTTATTTTTGAACGTCAGTTCACATTTGTAGGTGGATCATCAGTGTTAGAGCTAAAATTAGCATGTTTAAAGTGATTTTCATGCTTCCAGGGGCTCGGGAAGTGAATTAAATACTATTTGGAGGCATTTAATGTTCAAGCAAAAACAGCTGATTTTTGACAAAAGAGATAACACCCCCTCATTACGTCATGCTTCAGAAATGTGGAAAATGGTCCGTTTTCAAATGTTTTATTTTTGAACGTCAGTTCACATTTGTAGGTGGATCATCAGTGTTAGAGCTAAAATTAGCATGTTTAAAGTGATTTTCATGCTTCCAGGGGCCCTAAACACAAGATTTATGGAATGGTTAAAAGTGCATGAAAATGGCCAATTTACTCACTCTGAGTTCTCAAAAAGGGTTTCTTCACCCCGGGAAGTTAATTAAATACCATTTGGAGGCATTTAATGTTCGAGCAAAAACGGCTGATTTTCGACAAAAGAGATAACACCCCCCCATTACGTCATGCTTCAGAAATGTGGAAAATGGTCCGTTTTCAAATGTTTTATTTTTGAACGTCAGTTCACATTTGTAGGTGGATCATCAGTGTTAGAGCTAAAATTAGCATGTTTAAAGTGATTTTCATGCTTCCAGGGGCTCGGGAAGTGAATTAAATACTATTTGGAGGCATTTAATGTTCAATCAAAAACATCTGATTTTTGACAAAAGAGATAACACCCCCCCATTACGTCATGCTTCAGAAATGTGGAAAATGGTCCGTTTTCAAATGTTTTATTTTTGAATGTCAGTTCACATTTGTAGGTGGATCATCAGTGTTAGAGCTAAAATTAGCATGTTTAAAGTGATTTTCATGCTTCCAGGGGCCCTAAACACAAGATTTATGGAATGGTTAAAAGTGCATGAAAATGGCCAATTTACTCACTCTGAGTTCTCAAAAAGTGTTTCTTCACCCCGGGAAGTTAATTAAATACCATTTGAAGGCATTTAATGTTCGAGCAAAAACAGCTGATTTTCGACAAAAGAGATAACACCCCCCCATTACGTCATGCTTCAGAAATGTGGAAAATGGTCCGTTTTCAAATGTTTTATTTTTGAACATCAGTTCACATTTGTAGGTGGATCATCAGTGTTAGAGCTAAAATTAGCAAGTTTAAAGTGATTTTCATGCTTCCAGGGGCTCGGGAAGTGAATTAAATACTATTTGGAGGCATTTAATGTTCAATCAAAAACAGCTGATTTTTGACAAAAGAGATAACACCCCCCCATTACGTCATGCTTCAGAAATGTGGAAAATGGTCCGTTTTCAAATGTTTTATTTTTTAACGTCAGTTCACATTTGTCAGTGGATCATCAGTGTTAGAGCTAAAATTAGCATGTTTAAAGTGATTTTCATGCTTCCAGGGGCCCTAAACCCAAGATTTATGGAATGGTTAAAAGTGCATGAAAATGGCCAATTTACTCACTCTGAGTTCTCAAAAAGGGTTTCTTCACCCCGGGAAGTTAATTAAATACCATTTGGAGGCATTTAATGTTCGAGCAAAAACGGCTGATTTTCGACAAAAGAGATAACACCCCCCCATTACGTCATGCTTCAGAAATGTGGAAAATGGTCCGTTTTCAAATGTTTCATTTTGGAACGTCAGTTCACATTTGTAGGTGAATCATCAGTGTTAGAGCTAAAATTAGCATGTTTATAGTGATGTTCATGCTTCCAGGGGCTCGGGAAGTGAATTAAATACTATTTGGAGGCATTTAATGTTCAATCAAAAACAGCTGATTTTTGACAAAAGAGATAACACCCCCCCATTACGTCATGCTTCAGAAATGTGGAAAATGGTCCGTTTTAAAATGTTTTATTTTTGAATGTCAGTTCACATTTGTAGGTGGATCATCAGTGTTGGAGCTAAAATTAGCATGTTTAAAGTGATTTTCATGCTTCCAGGGGCCCTAAACACAAGATTTATGGAATGGTTAAAAGTGCATGAAAATGGCCAATTTACTCACTCTGAGTTCTCAAAAAGGGTTTCTTCACCCCGGGAAGTTAATTAAATACCATTTGGAGGCATTTAATGTTCGAGCAAAAATGGCTGATTTTCGACAAAAGAGATAACACCCCCCCATTACGTCATGCTTCAGAAATGTGGAAAATGGTCCGTTTTCAAATGTTTTATTTTTGAACGTCAGTTCACATTTGTAGGTGGATCATCAGTGTTAGAGCTAAAATTAGCATGTTTAAAGTGATTTTCATGCTTCCAGGGGCTCGGGAAGTGAATTAAATACTATTTGGAGGCATTTAATGTTCAAGCAAAAACAGCTGATTTTTGACAAAAGAGATAACACCCCCCCATTACGTCATGCTTCAGAAATGTGGAAAATGGTCCGTTTTCAAATGTTTTATTTTTGAACGTCAGTTCACATTTATAGGTGGATCATCAGTGTTAGAGCTAAAATTAGCATGTTTAAAGTGATTTTCATGCTTCCAGGGGCCCTAAACACAAGATTTATGGAATGGTTAAAAGTGCATGAAAATGGCCAATTTACTCACTCTGAGTTCTCAAAAAGGGTTTCTTCACCCCGGGAAGTTAATTAAATACCATTTGGAGGCATTTAATGTTCAAGCAAAAACGGCTGATTTTCGACAAAAGAGATAACACCCCCCCATTACGTCATGCTTCAGAAATGTGGAAAATGGTCCGTTTTCAAATGTTTTATTTTTGAACGTCAGTTCACATTTGTAGGTGGATCATCAGTGTTAGAGCTAAAATTAGCATGTTTAAAGTGATTTTCATGCTTCCAGGGGCTCGGGAAGTGAATTAAATACTATTTGGAGGCATTTAATGTTCAATCAAAAACAGCTGATTTTTGACAAAAGAGATAAAACCCCCCCATTACGTCATGCTTCAGAAATGTGGAAAATGGTCCGTTTTCAAATGTTTTATTTTTGAACGTCAGTTCACATTTGTAGGTGGATCATCAGTGTTAGAGCTAAAATTAGCATGTTTAAAGTGATTTTCATGCTTCCAGGGGCCCTAAACACAAGATTTATGGAATGGTTAAAAGTGCATGAAAATGGCCAATTTACTCACTCTGAGTTCTCAAAAAGGGTTTCTTCACCCCGGGAAGTTAATTAAATACCATTTGGAGGCATTTAATGTTCGAGCAAAAACGGCTGATTTTCGACAAAAGAGATAACACCCCCCCATTACGTCATGCTTCAGAAATGTGGAAAATGGTCCGTTTTCAAATGTTTTATTTTTGAACGTCAGTTCACATTTGTAGGTGGATCATCAGTGTTAGAGCTAAAATTAGCATGTTTAAAGTGATTTTCATGCTTCCAGGGGCTCGGGAAGTGAATTAAATACTATTTGGAGGCATTTAATGTTCAATCAAAAACAGCTGATTTTTGACAAAAGAGATAACACCCCCCCATTACGTCATGCTTCAGAAATGTGGAAAATGGTCCGTTTTCAAATGTTTTATTTTTGAACGTCAGTTCACATTTGTAGGTGGATCATCAGTGTTAGAGCTAAAATTAGCATGTTTAACGTGATTTTCATGCTTCCAGGGGCCCTAAACACAAGATTTATGGAATGGTTAAAAGTGCATGAAAATGGCCAATTTACTCACTCTGAGTTCTCAAAAAGGGTTTCTTCACCCCGGGAAGTTAATTAAATACCATTTGGAGGCATTTAATGTTCGAGCAAAAACTGCTGATTTTCGACAAAAGAGATAACACCCCCCCATTACGTCATGCTTCAGAAATGTGGAAAATGGTCCGTTTTCAAATGTTTTATTTTTGAACGTCAGTTCACATTTGTAGGTGGATCATCAGTGTTAGAGCTAAAATTAGCATGTTTAAAGTGATTTTCATGCTTCCAGGGGCTCGGGAAGTGAATTAAATACTATTTGGAGGCATTTAATGTTCAAGCAAAAACAGCTGATTTTTGACAAAAGAGATAACACCCCCCCATTACGTCATGCTTCAGAAATGTGGAAAATGGTCCGTTTTAAAATGTTTTATTTTTGAATGTCAGTTCACATTTGTAGGTGGATCATCAGTGTTGGAGCTAAAATTAGCATGTTTAAAGTGATTTTCATGCTTCCAGGGGCCCTAAACACAAGATTTATGGAATGGTTAAAAGTGCATGAAAATGGCCAATTTACTCACTCTGAGTTCTCATAAAGGGTTTCTTCACCCCGGGAAGTTAATTAAATACCATTTGGAGGCATTTAATGTTCGAGCAAAAACGGCTGATTTTCGACAAAAGAGATAACACCCCCCCATTACGTCATGCTTCAGAAATGTGGAAAATGGTCCGTTTTCAAATGTTTTATTTTTGAACGTCAATTCACATTTGTAGGTGGATCATCAGTGTTAGAGCTAAAATTAGCATGTTTAAAGTGATTTTCATGCTTCCAGGGGCCCTAAACACAAGATTTATGGAATGGTTAAAAGTGCATGAAAATGGCCAATTTACTCACTCTGAGATTTCAAAAAGGGTTTCTTTACCCCCGGAAGTTAATTAAATACCATTTGGAGGCATTTAATGTTCGAGCCAAAACGGCTGATTTTCGACAAAAGAGATAACACCCCCCCATTACGTCATGCTTCAGAAATGTGGCAAATGTTCCGTTTTCAAATGTTTTATTTTTGAACGTCAGTTCACATTTGTAGGTGGATCATCAGTGTTAGAGCTAAAATTAGCATGTTTAATGTGATTTTCATGCTTCCAGGGGCTCGGAAAGTGAATTAAATACTATTTGGAGGCATTTAATGTTCAAGCAAAAACAGCTGATTTTTGACAAAAGAGATAACACCCCCCCATTACGTCATGCTTCAGAAATGTGGAAAATGGTCCGTTTTCAAATGTTTTATTTTTGAACGTCAGTTCACATTTGTAGGTGGATCATCAGTGTTAGAGCTAAAATTAGCATGTTTAAATTGATTTTCATGCTTCCAGGGGCCCTAAACACAAGATTTATGGAATGGTTAAAAGTGCATGAAAATGGCCAATTTACTCACTCTGAGTTCTCAAAAAGGGTTTCTTCACCCCGGGAAGTTAATTAAATACCATTTGGAGGCATTTAATGTTCGAGCCAAAACAGCTGATTTTCGACAAAAGAGATAACACCCCCCCATTACGTCATGCTTCAGAAATGTGGAAAATGGTCCGTTTTCAAATGTTTTATTTTTGAACGTCAGTTCACATTTGTAGGTGGATCATCAGTGTTAGAGCTAAAATCAGCATGTTTAAAGTGATTTTCATGCTTCCAGGGGCCCTAAACACAAGATTTATGGAATGGTTAAAAGTGCATGAAAATGGCCAATTTACTCACTCTGAGTTCTCAAAAAGGGTTTCTTCACCCCGGGAAGTTAATTAAATACCATTTGGAGGCATTTAATGTTCGAGCCAAAACGGCTGATTTTCGACAAAAGAGATAACACCCCCAATTACGTCATGCTTCAGAAATGTGGAAAATGGTCCGTTTTCAAATGTTTTATTTTTGAACGTCAGTTCACATTTGTAGGTGGATCATCAGTGTTAGAGCTAAAATTAGCATGTTTAATGTGATTTTCATGCTTCCAGGGGCTCGGAAAGTGAATTAAATACTATTTGGAGGCATTTAATGTTCAAGCAAAAACAGCTGATTTTTGACAAAAGAGATAACACCCCCCCATTACGTCATGCTTCAGAAATGTGGAAAATGGTCCGTTTTCAAATGTTTTATTTTTGAACGTCAGTTCACATTTGTAGGTGGATCATCAGTGTTAGAGCTAAAATTAGCATGTTTAAAGTGATTTTCATGCTTCCAGGGGCCCTAAACACAAGATTTATGGAATGGTTAAAAGTGCATGAAAATGGCCAATTTACTCACTCTGAGATTTCAAAAAGGGTTTCTTTACCCCGGGAAGTTAATTAAATACCATTTGGAGGCATTTAATGTTCGAGCCAAAACGGCTGATTTTCGACAAAAGAGATAACACCCCCCCATTACGTCATGCTTCAGAAATGTGGCAAATGTCCCATTTTCAAATGTTTTATTTTTGAACGTCAGTTCACATTTGTAGGTGGATCATCAGTGTTAGAGCTAAAATTAGCATGTTTAATGTGATTTTCATGCTTCCAGGGGCTCGGAAAGTGAATTAAATACTATTTGGAGGCATTTAATGTTCAAGCAAAAACAGCTGATTTTTGACAAAAGAGATAACACCCCCCCATTACGTCATGCTTCAGAAATGTGGAAAATGGTCCGTTTTCAAATGTTTTATTTTTGAACGTCAGTTCACATTTGTAGGTGGATCATCAGTGTTAGAGCTAAAATTAGCATGTTTAACGTGATTTTCATGCTTCCAGGGGCCCTAAACACAAGATTTATGGAATGGTTAAAAGGGCATGAAAATGGCCAATTTACTCACTCTGAGTTCTCAAAAAGGGTTTCTTCACCCCGGGAAGTTAATTAAATACCATTTGGAGGCATTTAATGTTCGAGCAAAAACTGCTGATTTTCGACAAAAGAGATAACACCCCCCCATTACGTCATGCTTCAGAAATGTGGAAAATGGTCCGTTTTCAAATGTTTTATTTTTGAACATCAGTTCACATTTGTAGGTGGATCATCAGTGTTAGAGCTAAAATTAGCATGTTTAAAGTGATTTTCATGCTTCCAGGGGCTCGGGAAGTGAATTAAATACTATTTGGAGGCATTTAATGTTCAATCAAAAACAGCTGATTTTTGACAAAAGAGATAACACCCCCCCATTACGTCATGCTTCAGAAATGTGGAAAATGGTCCGTTTTCAAATGTTTTATTTTTTAACGTCAGTTCACATTTGTCAGTGGATCATCAGTGTTAGAGCTAAAATTAGCATGTTTAAAGTGATTTTCATGCTTCCAGGGGCCCTAAACCCAAGATTTATGGAATGGTTAAAAGTGCATGAAAATGGCCAATTTACTCACTCTGAGTTCTCAAAAAGGGTTTCTTCACCCCGGGAAGTTAATTAAATACCATTTGGAGGCATTTAATGTTCGAGCAAAAACGGCTGATTTTCGACAAAAGAGATAACACCCCCCCATTACGTCATTCTTCAGAAATGTGGAAAATGGTCCGTTTTCAAATGTTTTATTTTGGAACGTCAGTTCACATTTGTAGGTGAATCATCAGTGTTAGAGCTAAAATTAGCATGTTTATAGTGATGTTCATGCTTCCAGGGGCTCGGGAAGTGAATTAAATACTATTTGGAGGCATTTAATGTTCAATCAAAAACAGCTGATTTTTGACAAAAGAGATAACACCCCCCCATTACGTCATGCTTCAGAAATATGGAAAATGGTCCGTTTTAAAATGATTTATTTTTGAATGTCAGTTCACATTTGTAGGTGGATCATCAGTGTTGGAGCTAAAATTAGCATGTTTAAAGTGATTTTCATGCTTCCAGGGGCCCTAAACACAAGATTTATGGAATGGTTAAAAGTGCATGAAAATGGCCAATTTACTCACTCTGAGTTCTCAAAAAGGGTTTCTTCACCCCGGGAAGATAATTAAATACCATTTGGAGGCATTTAATGTTCGAGCAAAAACGGCTGATTTTCGACAAAAGAGATAACACCCCCCCATTACGTCATGCTTCAGAAATGTGGAAAATGGTCCGTTTTCAAATGTTTTATTTTTGAACATCAGTTCACATTTGTAGGTGGATCATCAGTGTTAGAGCTAAAATTAGCATGTTTAAAGTGAGTTTCATGCTTCCAGGGGCTCGGGAAGTGAATTAAATACTATTTGGAGGCATTTAATGTTCAATCAAAAACAGCTGATTTTTGACAAAAGAGATAACACCCCCCCATTACGTCATGCTTCAGAAATGTGGAAAATGGTCCGTTTTAAAATGTTTTATTTTTGAATGTCAGTTCACATTTGTAGGTGGATCATCAGTGTTGGAGCTAAAATTAGCATGTTTAAAGTGATTTTCATGCTTCCAGGGGCCCTAAACACAAGATTTATGGAATGGTTAAAAGTGCATGAAAATGGCCAATTTACTCACTCTGAGTTCTCAAAAAGGGTTTCTTCACCCCGGGAAGTTAATTAAATACCATTTGGAGGCATTTAATGTTCGAGCAAAAACGGCTGATTTTCGACAAAAGAGATAACACCCCCCCATTACGTCATGCTTCAGAAATGTGGAAAATGGTCCGTTTTCAAATGTTTTATTTTTGAACGTCAATTCACATTTGTAGGTGGATCATCAGTGTTTGAGCTAAAATTAACATGTTTAAAGTGATTTTCATGCTTCCAGGGGCCCTAAACACAAGATTTATGGAATGGTTAAAAGTGCATGAAAATGGCCAATTTACTCACTCTGAGATTTCAAAAAGGGTTTCTTTACCCCGGGAAGTTAATTAAATACCATTTGGAGGCATTTAATGTTCGAGCCAAAACGGCTGATTTTCGACAAAAGAGATAACACCCCCCCATTACGTCATGCTTCAGAAATGTGGCAAATGTTCCGTTTTCAAATGTTTTATTTTTGAACGTCAGTTCACATTTGTAGGTGGATCATCAGTGTTAGAGCTAAAATTAGCATGTTTAATGTGATTTTCATGCTTCCAGGGGCTCGGAAAGTGAATTAAATACTATTTGGAGGCATTTAATGTTCAAGCAAAAACAGCTGATTTTTGACAAAAGAGATAACACCCCCCCATTACGTCATGCTTCAGAAATGTGGAAAATGGTCAGTTTTCAAATGTTTTATTTTTGAACGTCAGTTCACATTTGTAGGTGGATCATCAGTGTTAGAGCTAAAATTAGCATGTTTAAATTGATTTTCATGCTTCCAGGGGCCCTAAACACAAGATTTATGGAATGGTTAAAAGTGCATGAAAATGGCCAATTTACTCACTCTGAGTTCTCAAAAAGGGTTTCTTCACCCCGGGAAGTTAATTAAATACCATTTGGAGGCATTTAATGTTCGAGCCAAAACGGCTGATTTTCGACAAAAGAGATAACACCCCCCCCATTACGTCATGCTTCAGAAATGTGGAAAATGGTCCGTTTTCAAATGTTTTATTTTTGAACGTCAGTTCACATTTGTAGGTGGATCATCAGTGTTAGAGCTAAAATCAGCATGTTTAAAGTGATTTTCATGCTTCCAGGGGCCCTAAACACAAGATTTATGGAATGGTTAAAAGTGCATGAAAATGGCCAATTTACTCACTCTGAGTTCTCAAAAAGGGTTTCTTTACCCCGGGAAGTTAATTAAATACCATTTGGAGGCATTTAATGTTCGAGCCAAAACGACTGATTTTCGACAAAAGAGATAACACCCCCCCATTACGTCATGCTTCAGAAATGTGGCAAATGTTCCGTTTTCAAATGTTTTATTTTTGAACGTCAGTTCACATTTGTAGGTGGATCATCAGTGTTAGAGCTAAAATTAGCATGTTTAATGTGATTTTCATGCTTCCAGGGGCTCAGAAAGTGAATTAAATACTAGTTGGAGGCATTTAATGTTCAAGCAAAAACAGCTGATTTTTGACAAAAGAGATAACACCCCCCCATTACGTCATGCTTCAGAAATGTGGAAAATGGTCCGTTTTCAAATGTTTTATTTTTGAACGTCAGTTCACATTTGTAGGTGGATCATCAGTGTTAGAGCTAAAATTAGCATGTTTAACGTGATTTTCATGCTTCCAGGGGCCCTAAACACAAGATTTATGGAATGGTTAAAAGTGCATGAAAATGGCCAATTTACTCACTCTGAGTTCTCAAAAAGGGTTTCTTCACCCCGGGAAGTTAATTAAATACCATTTGGAGGCATTTAATGTTCGAGCAAAAACTGCTGATTTTCGACAAAAGAGGTAACACCCCCCCATTACGTCATGCTTCAGAAATGTGGAAAATGGTCCGTTTTCAAATGTTTTATTTTTGAACGTCAGTTCACATTTGTAGGTGGATCATCAGTGTTAGAGCTAAAATTAGCATGTTTAATGTGATTTTCATGCTTCCAGGGGCTCGGAAAGTGAATTAAATACTATTTGGAGGCATTTAATGTTCAAGCAAAAACAGCTGATTTTTGACAAAAGAGATAACACCCCCCATTACGTCATGCTTCAGAAATGTGGAAAATGGTCCGTTTTCAAATGTTTTATTTTTGAACGTCAGTTCACATTTGTAGGTGGATCATCAGTGTTAGAGCTAAAATTAGCATGTTTAAAGTGATTTTCATGCTTCCAGGGGCCCTAAACACAAGATTTATGGAATGGTTAAAAGTGCATGAAAATGGCCAATTTACTCACTCTGAGATTTCAAAAAGGGTTTCTTTACCCCGGGAAGTTAATTAAATACCATTTGGAGGCATTTAATGTTCGAGCCAAAACGGCTGATTTTCGACAAAAGAGATAACACCCCCCCATTACGTCATGCTTCAGAAATGTGGCAAATGTTCCGTTTTCAAATGTTTTATTTTTGAACGTCAGTTCACATTTGTAGGTGGATCATCAGTGTTAGAGCTAAAATTAGCATGTTTAATGTGATTTTCATGCTTCCAGGGGCTCAGAAAGTGAATTAAATACTAGTTGGAGGCATTTAATGTTCAAGCAAAAACAGCTGATTTTTGACAAAAGAGATAACACCCCCCCATTACGTCATGCTTCAGAAATGTGGAAAATGGTCCGTTTTCAAATGTTTTATTTTTGAACGTCAGTTCACATTTGTAGGTGGATCATCAGTGTTAGAGCTAAAATTAGCATGTTTAACGTGATTTTCATGCTTCCAGGGGCCCTAAACACAAGATTTATGGAATGGTTAAAAGTGCATGAAAATGGCCAATTTACTCACTCTGAGTTCTCAAAAAGGGTTTCTTCACCCCGGGAAGTTAATTAAATACCATTTGGAGGCATTTAATGTTCGAGCAAAAACTGCTGATTTTCGACAAAAGAGATAACACCCCCCCATTACGTCATGCTTCAGAAATGTGGAAAATGGTCCGTTTTCAAATGTTTTATTTTTGAACATCAGTTCACATTTGTAGGTGGATCATCAGTGTTAGAGCTAAAATTAGCATGTTTAAAGTGATTTTCATGCTTCCAGGGGCTCGGGAAGTGAATTAAATACTATTTGGAGGCATTTAATGTTCAATCAAAAACAGCTGATTTTTGACAAAAGAGATAACACCCCCCCATTACGTCATGCTTCAGAAATGTGGAAAATGGTCCGTTTTCAAATGTTTTATTTTTTAACGTCAGTTCACATTTGTCAGTGGATCATCGGTGTTAGAGCTAAAATTAGCATGTTTAAAGTGATTTTCATGCTTCCAGGGGCCCTAAACCCAAGATTTATGGAATGGTTAAAAGTGCATGAAAATGGCCAATTTACTCACTCTGAGTTCTCAAAAAGGGTTTCTTCACCCCGGGAAGTTAATTAAATACCATTTGGAGGCATTTAATGTTCGAGCAAAAACGGCTGATTTTCGACAAAAGAGATAACACCCCCCCATTACGTCATTCTTCAGAAATGTGGAAAATGGTCCGTTTTCAAATGTTTTATTTTGGAACGTCAGTTCACATTTGTAGGTGAATCATCAGTGTTAGAGCTAAAATTAGCATGTTTATAGTGATGTTCATGCTTCCAGGGGCTCGGGAAGTGAATTAAATACTATTTGGAGGCATTTAATGTTCAATCAAAAACAGCTGATTTTTGACAAAAGAGATAACACCCCCCCATTACGTCATGCTTCAGAAATGTGGAAAATGGTCCGTTTTCAAATGTTTTATTTTTTAACGTCAGTTCACATTTGTCAGTGGATCATCAGTGTTAGAGCTAAAATTAGCATGTTTAAAGTGATTTTCATGCTTCCAGGGGCCCTAAACCCAAGATTTATGGAATGGTTAAAAGTGCATGAAAATGGCCAATTTACTCACTCTGAGTTCTCAAAAAGGGTTTCTTCACCCCGGGAAGTTAATTAAATACCATTTGGAGGCATTTAATGTTCGAGCAAAAACGGCTGATTTTCGACAAAAGAGATAACACCCCCCCATTACGTCATTCTTCAGAAATGTGGAAAATGGTCCGTTTTCAAATGTTTTATTTTGGAACGTCAGTTCACATTTGTAGGTGAATCATCAGTGTTAGAGCTAAAATTAGCATGTTTATAGTGATGTTCATGCTTCCAGGGGCTCGGGAAGTGAATTAAATACTATTTGGAGGCATTTAATGTTCAATCAAAAACAGCTGATTTTTGACAAAAGAGATAACACCCCCCCATTACGTCATGCTTCAGAAATATGGAAAATGGTCCGTTTTCAAATGTTTTATTTTTGAATGTCAGTTCACATTTGTAGGTGGATCATCAGTGTTGGAGCTAAAATTAGCATGTTTAAAGTGATTTTCATGCTTCCAGGGGCCCTAAACACAAGATTTATGGAATGGTTAAAAGTGCATGAAAATGGCCAATTTACTCACTCTGAGTTCTCAAAAAGGGTTTCTTCACCCCGGGAAGTTAATTAAATACCATTTGGAGGCATTTAATGTTCGAGCAAAAACGGCTGATTTTCGACAAAAGAGATAACACCCCCCCATTACGTCATGCTTCAGAAATGTGGAAAATGGTCCGTTTTCAAATGTTTTATTTTTGAACGTCAGTTCACATTTGTAGGTGGATCATCAGTGTTAGAGCTAAAATTAGCATGTTTAAAGTGATTTTCATGCTTCCAGGGGCTCGGGAAGTGAATTAAATACTATTTGGAGGCATTTAATGTTCAAGCAAAAACAGCTGATTTTTGACAAAAGAGATAACACCCCCTCATTACGTCATGCTTCAGAAATGTGGAAAATGGTCCGTTTTCAAATGTTTTATTTTTGAACGTCAGTTCACATTTGTAGGTGGATCATCAGTGTTAGAGCTAAAATTAGCATGTTTAAAGTGATTTTCATGCTTCCAGGGGCCCTAAACACAAGATTTATGGAATGGTTAATAGTGCATGAAAATGGCCAATTTACTCACTCTGAGTTCTCAAAAAGGGTTTCTTCACCCCGGGAAGTTAATTAAATACCATTTGGAGGCATTTAATGTTCGAGCAAAAACGGCTGATTTTCGACAAAAGAGATAACACCCCCCCATTACGTCATGCTTCAGAAATGTGGAAAATGGTCCGTTTTCAAATGTTTTATTTTTGAACGTCAGTTCACATTTGTAGGTGGATCATCAGTGTTAGAGCTAAAATTAGCATGTTTAAAGTGATTTTCATGCTTCCAGGGGCTCGGGAAGTGAATTAAATACTATTTGGAGGCATTTAATGTTCAATCAAAAACATCTGATTTTTGACAAAAGAGATAACACCCCCCCATTACGTCATGCTTCAGAAATGTGGAAAATGGTCCGTTTTCAAATGTTTTATTTTTGAATGTCAGTTCACATTTGTAGGTGGATCATCAGTGTTAGAGCTAAAATTAGCATGTTTAAAGTGATTTTCATGCTTCCAGGGGCCCTAAACACAAGATTTATGGAATGGTTAAAAGTGCATGAAAATGGCCAATTTACTCACTCTGAGTTCTCAAAAAGTGTTTCTTCACCCCGGGAAGTTAATTAAATACCATTTGAAGGCATTTAATGTTCGAGCAAAAACAGCTGATTTTCGACAAAAGAGATAACACCCCCCCCATTACGTCATGCTTCAGAAATGTGGAAAATGGTCCGTTTTCAAATGTTTTATTTTTGAACATCAGTTCACATTTGTAGGTGGATCATCAGTGTTAGAGCTAAAATTAGCATGTTTAAAGTGATTTTCATGCTTCCAGGGGCTCGGGAAGTGAATTAAATACTATTTGGAGGCATTTAATGTTCAATCAAAAACAGCTGATTTTTGACAAAAGAGATAACACCCCCCCATTACGTCATGCTTCAGAAATGTGGAAAATGGTCCGTTTTCAAATGTTTTATTTTTTAACGTCAGTTCACATTTGTCAGTGGATCATCAGTGTTGGAGCTAAAATTAGCATGTTTAAAGTGATTTTCATGCTTCCAGGGGCCCTAAACCCAAGATTTATGGAATGGTTAAAAGTGCATGAAAATGGCCAATTTACTCACTCTGAGTTCTCAAAAAGGGTTTCTTCACCCCGGGAAGTTAATTAAATACCATTTGGAGGCATTTAATGTTCGAGCAAAAACGGCTGATTTTCGACAAAAGAGATAACACCCCCCCATTACGTCATGCTTCAGAAATGTGGAAAATGGTCCGTTTTCAAATGTTTTATTTTGGAACGTCAGTTCACATTTGTAGGTGAATCATCAGTGTTAGAGCTAAAATTAGCATGTTTATAGTGATGTTCATGCTTCCAGGGGCTCGGGAAGTGAATTAAATACTATTTGGAGGCATTTAATGTTCAATCAAAAACAGCTGATTTTTGACAAAAGAGATAACACCCCCCCATTACGTCATGCTTCAGAAATGTGGAAAATGGTCCGTTTTAAAATGTTTTATTTTTGAATGTCAGTTCACATTTGTAGGTGGATCATCAGTGTTGGAGCTAAAATTAGCATGTTTAAAGTGATTTTCATGCTTCCAGGGGCCCTAAACACAAGATTTATGGAATGGTTAAAAGTGCATGAAAATGGCCAATTTACTCACTCTGAGTTCTCAAAAAGGGTTTCTTCACCCCGGGAAGTTAATTAAATACCATTTGGAGGCATTTAATGTTCGAGCAAAAATGGCTGATTTTCGACAAAAGAGATAACACCCCCCCATTACGTCATGCTTCAGAAATGTGGAAAATGGTCGGTTTCAAATGTTTTATTTTTGAACGTCAGTTCACATTTGTAGGTGGATCATCAGTGTTAGAGCTAAAATTAGCATGTTTAAAGTGATTTTCATGCTTCCAGGGGCTCGGGAAGTGAATTAAATACTATTTGGAGGCATTTAATGTTCAAGCAAAAACAGCTGATTTTTGACAAAAGAGATAACACCCCCCCATTACGTCATGCTTCAGAAATGTGGAAAATGGTCCGTTTTCAAATGTTTTATTTTTGAACGTCAGTTCACATTTATAGGTGGATCATCAGTGTTAGAGCTAAAATTAGCATGTTTAAAGTGATTTTCATGCTTCCAGGGGCCCTAAACACAAGATTTATGGAATGGTTAAAAGTGCATGAAAATGGCCAATTTACTCACTCTGAGTTCTCAAAAAGGGTTTCTTCACCCCGGGAAGTTAATTAAATACCATTTGGAGGCATTTAATGTTCAAGCAAAAACGGCTGATTTTCGACAAAAGAGATAACACCCCCCCATTACGTCATGCTTCAGAAATGTGGAAAATGGTCCGTTTTCAAATGTTTTATTTTTGAACGTCAGTTCACATTTGTAGGTGGATCATCAGTGTTAGAGCTAAAATTAGCATGTTTAAAGTGATTTTCATGCTTCCAGGGGCTCGGGAAGTGAATTAAATACTATTTGGAGGCATTTAATGTTCAATCAAAAACAGCTGATTTTTGACAAAAGAGATAAAACCCCCCCATTACGTCATGCTTCAGAAATGTGGAAAATGGTCCATTTTCAAATGTTTTATTTTTGAACGTCAGTTCACATTTGTAGGTGGATCATCAGTGTTAGAGCTAAAATTAGCATGTTTAAAGTGATTTTCATGCTTCCAGGGGCCCTAAACACAAGATTTATGGAATGGTTAAAAGTGCATGAAAATGGCCAATTTACTCACTCTGAGTTCTCAAAAAGGGTTTCTACACCCCGGGAAGTTAATTAAATACCATTTGGAGGCATTTAATGTTCGAGCAAAAACAGCTGATTTTCGACAAAAGAGATAACACCCCCCCATTACGTCATGCTTCAGAAATGTGGAAAATGGTCCGTTTTCAAATGTTTTATTTTTGAACATCAGTTCACATTTGTAGGTGGATCATCAGTGTTAGAGCTAAAATTAGCATGTTTAAAGTGATTTTCATGCTTCCAGGGGCTCGGGAAGTGAATTAAATACTATTCGGAGGCATTTAATGTTCAATCAAAAACAGCTGATTTTTGACAAAAGAGATAACACCCCCCCATTACGTCATGCTTCAGAAATGTGGAAAATGGTCCGTTTTCAAATGTTTTATTTTTTAACGTCAGTTCACATTTGTCAGTGGATCATCAGTGTTAGAGCTAAAATTAGCATGTTTAAAGTGATTTTCATGCTTCCAGGGGCCCTAAACCCAAGATTTATGGAATGGTTAAAAGTGCATGAAAATGGCCAATTTACTCACTCTGAGTTCTCAAAAAGGGTTTCTTCACCCCGGGAAGTTAATTAAATACCATTTGGAGGCATTTAATGTTCGAGCAAAAACGGCTGATTTTCGACAAAAGAGATAAGACCCCCCCATTACGTCATGCTTCAGAAATGTGGAAAATGGTCCGTTTTCAAATGTTTTATTTTTGAACGTCAGTTCACATTTGTAGGTGGATCATCAGTGTTAGAGCTAAAATTAGCATGTTTAAAGTGATTTTCATGCTTCCAGGGGCCCTAAACACAAGATTTATGGAATGGTTAAAAGTGCATGAAAATGGCCAATTTACTCACTCTGAGTTCTCAAAAAGGGTTTCTTCACCCCGGGAAGTTAATTAAATACCATTTGGAGGCATTTAATGTTCGAGCAAAAACGGCTGATTTTCGACAAAAGAGATAACACCCCCCCATTACGTCATGCTTCAGAAATGTGGAAAATGGTCCGTTTTCAAATGTTTTATTTTTGAACGTCAGTTCACATTTGTAGGTGGATCATCAGTGTTAGAGCTAAAATTAGCATGTTTAAAGTGATTTTCATGCTTCCAGGGGTTCGGGAAGTGAATTAAATACTATTTGGAGGCATTTAATGTTCAATCAAAAACAGCTGATTTTTGACAAAAGAGATAACACCCCCCCATTACGTCATGCTTCAGAAATGTGGAAAATGGTCCGTTTTCAAATGTTTTATTTTTGAACGTCAGTTCACATTTGTAGGTGGATCATCAGTGTTAGAGCTAAAATTAGCATGTTTAACGTGATTTTCATGCTTCCAGGGGCCCTAAACACAAGATTTATGGAATGGTTAAAAGTGCATGAAAATGGCCAATTTACTCACTCTGAGTTCTCAAAAAGGGTTTCTTCACCCCGGGAAGTTAATTAAATACCATTTGGAGGCATTTAATGTTCGAGCAAAAACTGCTGATTTTCGACAAAAGAGATAACACCCCCCCATTACGTCATGCTTCAGAAATGTGGAAAATGGTCCGTTTTCAAATGTTTTATTTTTGAACGTCAGTTCACATTTGTAGGTGGATCATCAGTGTTAGAGCTAAAATTAGCATGTTTAAAGTGATTTTCATGCTTCCAGGGGCTCGGGAAGTGAATTAAATACTATTTGGAGGCATTTAATGTTCAAGCAAAAACAGCTGATTTTTGACAAAAGAGATAACACCCCCCCATTACGTCATGCTTCAGAAATGTGGAAAATGGTCCGTTTTAAAATGTTTTATTTTTGAATGTCAGTTCACATTTGTAGGTGGATCATCAGTGTTGGAGCTAAAATTAGCATGTTTAAAGTGATTTTCATGCTTCCAGGGGCCCTAAACACAAGATTTATGGAATGGTTAAAAGTGCATGAAAATGGCCAATTTACTCACTCTGAGTTCTCAAAAAGGGTTTCTTCACCCCGGGAAGTTAATTAAATACCATTTGGAGGCATTTAATGTTCGAGCAAAAACGGCTGATTTTCGACAAAAGAGATAACACCCCCCATTACGTCATGCTTCAGAAATGTGGAAAATGGTCCGTTTTCAAATGTTTTATTTTTGAACGTCAGTTCACATTTGTAGGTGGATCATCAGTGTTAGAGCTAAAATTAGCATGTTTAAAGTGATTTTCATGCTTCCAGGGGCTCGGGAAGTGAATTAAATACTATTTGGAGGAATTTAATGTTCAATCAAAAACAGCTGATTTTTGACAAAAGAGATAACACCCCCCCCATTACGTCATGCTTCAGAAATGTGGAAAATGGTCCGTTTTCAAATGTTTTATTTTTGAACGTCAGTTCACATTTGTAGGTGGATCATCAGTGTTAGAGCTAAAATTAGCATGTTTAAAGTGATTGTCATGCTTCCAGGGGCTCGGGAAGTGAATTAAATATTATTTGGAGGCATTTAATGTTCAATCAAAAACAGCTGATTTTTGACAAAAGAGATAACACCCCCCCATTACGTCATGCTTCAGAAATGTGGAAAATGGTCCGTTTTAAAATGTTTTATTTTTGAATCTCAGTTCACATTTGTAGGTGGATCATCAGTGTTGGAGCTAAAATTAGCATGTTTAAAGTGATTTTCATGCTTCCAGGGGCCCTAAACACAAGATTTATGGAATGGTTAAAAGTGCATGAAAATGGCCAATTTACTCACTCTGAGTTCTCAAAAAGGGTTTCTTCACCCCGGGAAGTTAATTAAATACCATTTGGAGGCATTTAATGTTCGAGCAAAAATGGCTGATTTTCGACAAAAGAGATAACACCCCCCCATTACGTCATGCTTCAGAAATGTGGAAAATGGTCCGTTTTCAAATGTTTTATTTTTGAACGTCAGTTCACATTTGTAGGTGGATCATCAGTGTTAGAGCTAAAATTAGCATGTTTAAAGTGATTTTCATGCTTCCAGGGGCTCGGGAAGTGAATTAAATACTATTTGGAGGCATTTAATGTTCAAGCAAAAACAGCTGATTTTTGACAAAAGAGATAACACCCCCCCATTACGTCATGCTTCAGAAATGTGGAAAATGGTCCGTTTTCAAATGTTTTATTTTTGAACGTCAGTTCACATTTGTAGGTGGATCATCAGTGTTAGAGCTAAAATTAGCATGTTTAAAGTGATTTTCATGCTTCCAGGGGCTCGGGAAGTGAATTAAATACTATTTGGAGGCATTTAATGTTCAAGCAAAAACAGCTGATTTTTGACAAAAGAGATAACACCCCCCCATTACGTCATGCTTCAGAAATGTGGAAAATGGTCCGTTTTCAAATGTTTTATTTTTGAACGTCAATTCACATTTGTAGGTGGATCATCAGTGTTAGAGCTAAAATTAGCATGTTTAAAGTGATTTTCATGCTTCCAGGGGCCCTAAACACAAGATTTATGGAATGGTTAAAAGTGCATGAAAATGGCCAATTTACTCACTCTGAGTTCTCAAAAAGGGTTTCTTCACCCCGGGAAGTTAATTAAATACCATTTGGAGGCATTTAATGTTCGAGCAAAAACGGCTGATTTTCGACAAAAGAGATAACACCCCCCCATTACGTCATGCTTCAGAAATGTGGAAAATGGTCCGTTTTCAAATGTTTTATTTTTGAACGTCAGTTCACATTTGTAGGTGGATCATCAGTGTTAGAGCTAAAATTAGCATGTTTAAAGTGATTTTCATGCTTCCAGGGGCTCGGGAAGTGAATTAAATACTATTTGGAGGCATTTAATGTTCAAGCAAAAACAGCTGATTTTTGACAAAAGAGATAACACCCCCCCATTACGTCATGCTTCAGAAATGTGGAAAATGGTCCGTTTTCAAATGTTTTATTTTTGAACGTCAATTCACATTTGTAGGTGGATCATCAGTGTTAGAGCTAAAATTAGCATGTTTAAAGTGATTTTCATGCTTCCAGGGGCCCTAAACACAAGATTTATGGAATGGTTAAAAGTGCATGAAAATGGCCAATTTACTCACTCTGAGTTCTCAAAAAGGGTTTCTTCACCCCGGGAAGTTAATTAAATACCATTTGGAGGCATTTAATGTTCGAGCAAAAACGGCTGATTTTCGACAAAAGAGATAACACCCCCCCATTACGTCATGCTTCAGAAATGTGGAAAATGGTCCGTTTTCAAATGTTTTATTTTTGAACGTCAGTTCACATTTGTAGGTGGATCATCAGTGTTAGAGCTAAAATTAGCATGTTTAAAGTGATTTTCATGCTTCCAGGGGCTCGGGAAGTGAATTAAATACTATTTGGAGGAATTTAATGTTCAATCAAAAACAGCTGATTTTTGACAAAAGAGATAACACCCCCCCCATTACGTCATGCTTCAGAAATGTGGAAAATGGTCCGTTTTCAAATGTTTTATTTTTGAACGTCAGTTCACATTTGTAGGTGGATCATCAGTGTTAGAGCTAAAATTAGCATGTTTAAAGTGATTTTCATGCTTCCAGGGGCTCGGGAAGTGAATTAAATACTATTTGGAGGCATTTAATGTTCAAGCAAAAACAGCTGATTTTTGACAAAAGAGATAACACCCCCCCATTACGTCATGCTTCAGAAATGTGGAAAATGGTCCGTTTTAAAATGTTTTATTTTTGAATGTCAGTTCACATTTGTAGGTGGATCATCAGTGTTGGAGCTAAAATTAGCATGTTTAAAGTGATTTTCATGCTTCCAGGGGCCCTAAACACAAGATTTATGGAATGGTTAAAAGTGCATGAAAATGGCCAATTTACTCACTCTGAGTTCTCAAAAAGGGTTTCTTCACCCCGGGAAGTTAATTAAATACCATTTGGAGGCATTTAATGTTCGAGCAAAAACGGCTGATTTTCGACAAAAGAGATAACACCCCCCATTACGTCATGCTTCAGAAATGTGGAAAATGGTCCGTTTTCAAATGTTTTATTTTTGAATGTCAGTTCACATTTGTAGGTGGATCATCAGTGTTAGAGCTAAAATTAGCATGTTTATAGTGATGTTCATGCTTCCAGGGGCTCGGGAAGTGAATTAAATACTATTTGGAGGCATTTAATGTTCAATCAAAAACAGCTGATTTTTGACAAAAGAGATAACACCCCCCCATTACGTCATGCTTCAGAAATGTGGAAAATGGTCCGTTTTCAAATGTTTTATTTTTGAACGTCAGTTCACATTTGTAGGTGGATCATCAGTGTTAGAGCTAAAATTAGCATGTTTAAAGTGATTTTCATGCTTCCAGGGGCCCTAAACACAAGATTTATGGAATGGTTAAAAGTGCATGAAAATGGCCAATTTACTCACTCTGAGTTCTCAAAAAGGGTTTCTTCACCCCGGGAAGTTAATTAAATACCATTTGGAGGCATTTAATGTTCAAGCAAAAACGGCTGATTTTCGACAAAAGAGATAACACCCCCCCATTACGTCATGCTTCAGAAATGTGGAAAATGGTCCGTTTTCAAATGTTTTATTTTTGAACGTCAGTTCACATTTGTAGGTGGATCATCAGTGTTAGAGCTAAAATTAGCATGTTTAAAGTGATTTTCATGCTTCCAGGGGCTCGGGAAGTGAATTAAATACTATTTGGAGGCATTTAATGTTCAATCAAAAACAGCTGATTTTTGACAAAAGAGATAAAACCCCCCATTACGTCATGCTTCAGAAATGTGGAAAATGGTCCGTTTTCAAATGTTTTATTTTTGAACGTCAGTTCACATTTGTAGGTGGATCATCAGTGTTAGAGCTAAAATTAGCATGTTTAAAGTGATTTTCATGCTTCCAGGGGCCCTAAACACAAGATTTATGGAATGGTTAAAAGTGCATGAAAATGGCCAATTTACTCACTCTGAGTTCTCAAAAAGGGTTTCTTCACCCCGGGAAGTTAATTAAATACCATTTGGAGGCATTTAATGTTCAAGCAAAAACGGCTGATTTTCGACAAAAGAGATAACACCCCCCCATTACGTCATGCTTCAGAAATGTGGAAAATGGTCAGTTTTCAAATGTTTTATTTTTGAACGTCAGTTCACATTTGTAGGTGGATCATCAGTGTTAGAGCTAAAATTAGCATGTTTAAAGTGATTTTCATGCTTCCAGGGGCTCGGGAAGTGAATTAAATACTATTTGGAGGCATTTAATGTTCAATCAAAAACAGCTGATTTTTGACAAAAGAGATAAAACCCCCCCATTACGTCATGCTTCAGAAATGTGGAAAATGGTCCGTTTTCAAATGTTTTATTTTTGAACGTCAGTTCACATTTGTAGGTGGATCATCAGTGTTAGAGCTAAAATTAGCATGTTTAAAGTGATTTTCATGCTTCCAGGGGCCCTAAACACAAGATTTATGGAATGGTTAAAAGTGCATGAAAATGGCCAATTTACTCACTCTGAGTTCTCAAAAAGGGTTTCTTCACCCCGGGAAGTTAATTAAATACCATTTGGAGGCATTTAATGTTCGAGCAAAAACAGCTGATTTTCGACAAAAGAGATAACACCCCCCCATTACGTCATGCTTCAGAAATGTGGAAAATGGTCCGTTTTCAAATGTTTTATTTTTGAACATCAGTTCACATTTGTAGGTGGATCATCAGTGTTAGAGCTAAAATTAGCATGTTTAAAGTGATTTTCATGCTTCCAGGGGCTCGGGAAGTGAATTAAATACTATTTGGAGGCATTTAATGTTCAATCAAAAACAGCTGATTTTTGACAAAAGAGATAACACCCCCCCATTACGTCATGCTTCAGAAATGTGGAAAATGGTCCGTTTTCAAATGTTTTATTTTTTAACGTCAGTTCACATTTGTCAGTGGATCATCAGTGTTAGAGCTAAAATTAGCATGTTTAAAGTGATTTTCATGCTTCCAGGGGCCCTAAACCCAAGATTTATGGAATGGTTAAAAGTGCATGAAAATGGCCAATTTACTCACTCTGAGTTCTCAAAAAGGGTTTCTTCACCCCGGGAAGTTAATTAAATACCATTTGGAGGCATTTAATGTTCGAGCAAAAATGGCTGATTTTCGACAAAAGAGATAAGACCCCCCCATTACGTCATGCTTCAGAAATGTGGAAAATGGTCCGTTTTCAAATGTTTTATTTTTGAACGTCAGTTCACATTTGTAGGTGGATCATCAGTGTTAGAGCTAAAATTAGCATGTTTAAAGTGATTTTCATGCTTCCAGGGGCCCTAAACACAAGATTTATGGAATGGTTAAAAGTGCATGAAAATGGCCAATTTACTCACTCTGAGTTCTCAAAAAGGGTTTCTTCACCCCGGGAAGTTAATTAAATACCATTTGGAGGCATTTAATGTTCGAGCAAAAACGGCTGATTTTCGACAAAAGAGATAACACCCCCCCATTACGTCATGCTTCAGAAATGTGGAAAATGGTCCGTTTTCAAATGTTTTATTTTTGAACGTCAGTTCACATTTGTAGGTGGATCATCAGTGTTAGAGCTAAAATTAGCATGTTTAAAGTGATTTTCATGCTTCCAGGGGCTCGGGAAGTGAATTAAATACTATTTGGAGGCATTTAATGTTCAATCAAAAACAGCTGATTTTTGACAAAAGAGATAGCACCCCCCCATTACGTCATGCTTCAGAAATGTGGAAAATGGTCCGTTTTCAAATGTTTTATTTTTGAACGTCAGTTCACATTTGTAGGTGGATCATCAGTGTTAGAGCTAAAATTAGCATGTTTAACGTGATTTTCATGCTTCCAGGGGCCCTAAACACAAGATTTATGGAATGGTTAAAAGTGCATGAAAATGGCCAATTTACTCACTCTGAGTTCTCAAAAAGGGTTTCTTCACCCCGGGAAGTTAATTAAATACCATTTGGAGGCATTTAATGTTCGAGCAAAAACGGCTGATTTTCGACAAAAGAGATAACACCCCCCCATTACGTCATGCTTCAGAAATGTGGAAAATGGTCCGTTTTCAAATGTTTTATTTTTGAACGTCAGTTCACATTTGTAGGTGGATCATCAGTGTTAGAGCTAAAATTAGCATGTTTAAAGTGATTTTCATGCTTCCAGGGGCTCGGGAAGTGAATTAAATACTATTTGGAGGCATTTAATGTTCAAGCAAAAACAGCTGATTTTTGACAAAAGAGATAACACCCCCGCATTACGTCATGCATCAGAAATGTGGAAAATGGTCCGTTTTCAAATGTTTTATTTTTGAACGTCAATTCACATTTGTAGGTGGATCATCAGTGTTAGAGCTAAAATTAGCATGTTTAAAGTGATTTTCATGCTTCCAGGGGCCCTAAACACAAGATTTATGGAATGGTTAAAAGTGCATGAAAATGGCCAATTTACTCACTCTGAGTTCTCAAAAAGGGTTTCTTCACCCCGGGAAGTTAATTAAATACCATTTGGAGGCATTTAATGTTCGAGCAAAAACGGCTGATTTTCGACAAAAGAGATAACACCCCCCCATTACGTCATGCTTCAGAAATGTGGAAAATGGTCCGTTTTCAAATGTTTTATTTTTGAACGTCAGTTCACATTTGTAGGTGGATCATCAGTGTTAGAGCTAAAATTAGCATGTTTAAAGTGATTTTCATGCTTCCAGGGGCTCGGGAAGTGAATTAAATACTATTTGGAGGAATTTAATGTTCAATCAAAAACAGCTGATTTTTGACAAAAGAGATAACACCCCCCCCATTACGTCATGCTTCAGAAATGTTGAAAATGGTCCGTTTTCAAATGTTTTATTTTTGAACGTCAGTTCACATTTGTAGGTGGATCATCAGTGTTAGAGCTAAAATTAGCATGTTTAAAGTGATTTTCATGCTTCCAGGGGCTCGGGAAGTGAATTAAATACTATTTGGAGGCATTTAATGTTCAAGCAAAAACAGCTGATTTTTGACAAAAGAGATAACACCCCCCCATTACGTCATGCTTCAGAAATGTGGAAAATGGTCCGTTTTAAAATGTTTTATTTTTGAATGTCAGTTCACATTTGTAGGTGGATCATCAGTGTTGGAGCTAAAATTAGCATGTTTAAAGTGATTTTCATGCTTCCAGGGGCCCTAAACACAAGATTTATGGAATGGTTAAAAGTGCATGAAAATGGCCAATTTACTCACTCTGAGTTCTCAAAAAGGGTTTCTTCACCCCGGGAAGTTAATTAAATACCATTTGGAGGCATTTAATGTTCGAGCAAAAACGGCCGATTTCCGACAAAAGAGATAACACCCCCCCATTACGTCATGCTTCAGAAATGTGGAAAATGGTCCGTTTTCAAATGTTTTATTTTTGAACGTCAGTTCACATTTGTAGGTGGATCATCAGTGTTAGAGCTAAAATTAGCATGTTTATAGTGATGTTCATGCTTCCAGGGGCTCGGGAAGTGAATTAAATACTATTTGGAGGCATTTAATGTTCAATCAAAAACAGCTGATTTTTGACAAAAGAGATAACACCCCCCCATTACGTCATGCTTCAGAAATGTGGAAAATGGTCCGTTTTAAAATGTTTTATTTTTGAATGTCAGTTCACATTTGTAGGTGGATCATCAGTGTTGGAGCTAAAATTAGCATGTTTAAAGTGATTTTCATGCTTCCAGGGGCCCTAAACACAAGATTTATGGAATGGTTAAAAGTGCATGAAAATGGCCAATTTACTCACTCTGAGTTCTCAAAAAGGGTTTCTTCACCCCGGGAAGTTAATTAAATACCATTTGGAGGCATTTAATGTTCGAGCAAAAATGGCTGATTTTCGACAAAAGAGATAACACCCCCCCATTACGTCATGCTTCAGAAATGTGGAAAATGGTCCGTTTTCAAATGTTTTATTTTTGAACGTCAGTTCACATTTGTAGGTGGATCATCAGTGTTAGAGCTAAAATTAGCATGTTTAAAGTGATTTTCATGCTTCCAGGGGCTCGGGAAGTGAATTAAATACTATTTGGAGGCATTTAATGTTCAAGCAAAAACAGCTGATTTTTGACAAAAGAGATAACACCCCCCCATTACGTCATGCTTCAGAAATGTGGAAAATGGTCAGTTTTCAAATGTTTTATTTTTGATCGTCAGTTCACATTTGTAGGTGGATCATCAGTGTTAGAGCTAAAATTAGCATGTTTAAAGTGATTTTCATGCTTCCAGGGGCCCTAAACACAAGATTTATGGAATGGTTAAAAGTGCATGAAAATGGCCAATTTACTCACTCTGAGTTCTCAAAAAGTGTTTCTTCACCCCGGGAAGTTAATTAAATACCATTTGAAGGCATTTAATGTTCGAGCAAAAACAGCTGATTTTCGACAAAAGAGATAACACCCCCCCATTACGTCATGCTTCAGAAATGTGGAAAATGGTCCGTTTTCAAATGTTTTATTTTTGAACATCAGTTCACATTTGTAGGTGGATCATCAGTGTTAGAGCTAAATTTAGCATGTTTAAAGTGATTTTCATGCTTCCAGGGGCTCGGGAAGTGAATTAAATACTATTTGGAGGCATTTAATGTTCAATCAAAAACAGCTGATTTTTGACAAAAGAGATAACACCCCCCCATTACGTCATGCTTCAGAAATGTGGAAAATGGTCCGTTTTCAAATGTTTTATTTTTTAACGTCAGTTCACATTTGTAGGTGGATCATCAGTGTTAGAGCTAAAATTAGCATGTTTAAAGGATTTTCATGCTTCCAGGGGCCCTAAACACAAGATTTATGGAATGGTTAAAAGTGCATGAAAATGGCCAATTTACTCACTCTGAGTTCTCAAAAAGGGTTTCTTCACCCCGGGAAGTTAATTAAATACCATTTGGAGGCATTTAATGTTCGAGCAAAAACGGCTGATTTTCGACAAAAGAGATAACACCCCCCCATTACATCATGCTTCAGAAATGTGGAAAATGGTCCGTTTTCAAATGTTTTATTTTTGAACGTCAGTTCACATTTGTAGGTGGATCATCAGTGTTAGAGCTAAAATTAGCATGTTTAAAGTGATTTTCATGCTTCCAGGGGCCCTAAACACAAGATTTATGGAATGGTTAAAAGTGCATGAAAATGGCCAATTTACTCACTCTGAGTTCTCAAAAAGGGTTTCTTCACCCCGGGAAGTTAATTAAATACCATTTGGAGGCATTTAATGTTCGAGCAAAAACGGCTGATTTTCGACAAAAGAGATAACACCCCCCCATTACGTCATGCTTCAGAAACGTGGAAAATGGTCCGTTTTCAAATGTTTTATTTTTGAAAATCAGTTCACATTTGTAGGTGGATCATCAGTGTTAGAGCTAAAATTAGCATGTTTAAAGTGATTTTCATGCTTCCAGGGGCTCGGGAAGTGAATTAAATACTATTTGGAGGCATTTAATGTTCAATCAAAAACAGCTGATTTTTGACAAAAGAGATAACACCCCCCCATTACGTCATGCTTCAGAAATGTGGAAAATGGTCCGTTTTCAAATGTTTTATTTTTTAACGTCAGTTCACATTTGTAGGTGGATCATCAGTGTTAGAGCTAAAATTAGCATGTTTAAAGTGATTTTCATGCTTCCAGGGGCCCTAAACACAAGATTTATGGAATGGTTAAAAGTGCATGAAAATGGCCAATTTACTCACTCTGAGTTCTCAAAAAAGGTTTCTTCACCCCGGGAAGTTAATTAAATACCATTTGGAGGCATTTAATGTTCGAGCAAAAACGGCTGATTTTCGACAAAAGAGATAACACCCCCCCATTACGTCATGCTTCAGAAATGTGGAAAATGGTCCGTTTTCAAATGTTTTATTTTTGAACGTCATTTCACATTTGTAGGTGGATCATCAGTGTTAGAGCTAAAATTAGCATGTTTAAAGTGATTTTCATGCTTCCAGGGGCTCGGGAAGTGAATTAAATACTATTTGGAGGCATTTAATGTTCAAGCAAAAACAGCTGATTTTTGACAAAAGAGATAACACCCCCCCATTACGTCATGCTTCAGAAATGTGGAAAATGGTCCGTTTTCAAATGTTTTATTTTTGAACGTCAGTTCACATTTGTAGGTGGTTCATCAGTGTTAGAGCTAAAATTAGCATGTTTAAAGTGATTTTCATGCTTCCAGGGGCCCTAAACACAAGATTTATGGAATGGTTAAAAGTGCATGAAAATGGCCAATTTACTCACTCTGAGTTCTCAAAAAGGGTTTCTTCACCCCGGGAAGTTAATTAAATACCATTTGGAGGCATTTAATGTTCGAGCAAAAACGGCTGATTTTCGACAAAAGAGATAACACCCCCCCATTACGTCATGCTTCAGAAATGTGGAAAATGGTCCGTTTTCAAATGTTTTATTTTTGAACGTCAGTTCACATTTGTAGGTGGATCATCAGTGTTAGAGCTAAAATTAGCATGTTTAAAGTGATTTTCATGCTTCCAGGGGCTCGGGAAGTGAATTAAATACTATTTGGAGGCATTTAATGTTCAATCAAAAACAGCTGATTTTTGACAAAAGAGATAACACCCCCCCATTACGTCATGCTTCAGAAATGTGGAAAATGGTCCGTTTTCAAATGTTTTATTTTTGATCGTCAGTTCACATTTGTAGGTGGATCATCAGTGTTAGAGCTAAAATTAGCATGTTTAAAGTGATTTTCATGCTTCCAGGGGCCCTAAACACAAGATTTATGGAATGGTTAAAAGTGCATGAAAATGGCCAATTTACTCACTCTGAGTTCTCAAAAAGGGTTTCTTCACCCCGGGAAGTTAATTAAATACCATTTGGAGGCATTTAATGTTCGAGCAAAAACGGCTGATTTTCGACAAAAGAGATAACACCCCCCCATTACGTCATGCTTCAGAAATGTGGAAAATGGTCCGTTTTCAAATGTTTTATTTTTGAACGTCAGTTCACATTTGTAGGTGGATCATCAGTGTTAGAGCTAAAATTAGCATGTTTAAAGTGATTTTCATGCTTCCAGGGGCCCTAAACACAAGATTTATGGAATGGTTAAAAGTGCATGAAAATGGCCAATTTACTCACTCTGAGTTCTCAAAAAGGGTTTCTTCACCCCGGGAAGTTAATTAAATACCATTTGGAGGCATTTAATGTTCGAGCAAAAACGGCTGATTTTCGACAAAAGAGATAACACCCCCCCATTACATCATGCTTCAGAAACGTGGAAAATGGTCCGTTTTCAAATGTTTTATTTTTGAAAATCAGTTCACATTTGTAGGTGGATCATCAGTGTTAGAGCTAAAATTAGCATGTTTAAAGTGATTTTCATGCTTCCAGGGGCTCGGGAAGTGAATTAAATACTATTTGGAGGCATTTAATGTTCAATCAAAAACAGCTGATTTTTGACAAAAGAGATAACACCCCCCCATTACGTCATGCTTCAGAAATGTGGAAAATGGTCCGTTTTCAAATGTTTTATTTTTTAACGTCAGTTCACATTTGTAGGTGGATCATCAGTGTTAGAGCTAAAATTAGCATGTTTAAAGTGATTTTCATGCTTCCAGGGGCCCTAAACACAAGATTTATGGAATGGTTAAAAGTGCATGAAAATGGCCAATTTACTCACTCTGAGTTCTCAAAAAAGGTTTCTTCACCCCGGGAAGTTAATTAAATACCATTTGGAGGCATTTAATGTTCGAGCAAAAACAGCTGATTTTCGACAAAAGAGATAACACCCCCCCATTACGTCATGCTTCAGAAATGTGGAAAATGGTCCGTTTTCAAATGTTTTATTTTTGAACATCAGTTCACATTTGTAGGTGGATCATCAGTGTTAGAGCTAAATTTAGCATGTTTAAAGTGATTTTCATGCTTCCAGGGGCTCGGGAAGTGAATTAAATACTATTTGGAGGCATTTAATGTTCAATCAAAAACAGCTGATTTTTGACAAAAGAGATAACACCCCCCCATTACGTCATGCTTCAGAAATGTGGAAAATGGTCCGTTTTCAAATGTTTTATTTTTTAACGTCAGTTCACATTTGTCAGTGGATCATCAGTGTTAGAGCTAAAATTAGCATGTTTAAAGTGATTTTCATGCTTCCAGGGGCCCTAAACACAAGATTTATGGAATGGTTAAAAGTGCATGAAAATGGCCAATTTACTCACTCTGAGTTCTCAAAAAGGGTTTCTTCACCCCGGGAAGTTAATTAAATACCATTTGGAGGCATTTAATGTTCGAGCAAAAACGGCTGATTTTCGACAAAAGAGATAACACCCCCCCATTACGTCATGCTTCAGAAATGTGGAAAATGGTCCGTTTTCAAATGTTTTATTTTGGAACGTCAGTTCACATTTGTAGGTGAATCATCAGTGTTAGAGCTAAAATTAGCATGTTTATAGTGATGTTCATGCTTCCAGGGGCTCGGGAAGTGAATTAAATACTATTTGGAGGCATTTAATGTTTGAGCAAAAACGGCTGATTTTCGACAAAAGAGATAACACCCCCCATTACGTCATGCTTCAGAAATGTGGAAAATGGTCCGTTTTCAAATGTTTTATTTTGGAACGTCAGTTCACATTTGTAGGTGAATCATCAGTGTTAGAGCTAAAATTAGCATGTTTATAGTGATGTTCATGCTTCCAGGGGCTCGGGAAGTGAATTAAATACTATTTGGAGGCATTTAATGTTCAATCAAAAACAGCTGATTTTTGACAAAAGAGATAACACCCCCCCATTACGTCATGCTTCAGAAATGTGGAAAATGGTCCGTTTTAAAATGTTTTATTTTTGAATGTCAGTTCACATTTGTAGGTGGATCATCAGTGTTGGAGCTAAAATTAGCATGTTTAAAGTGATTTTCATGCTTCCAGGGGCCCTAAACACAAGATTTATGGAATGGTTAAAAGTGCATGAAAATGGCCAATTTACTCACTCTGAGTTCTCAAAAAGGGTTTCTTCACCCCGGGAAGTTAATTAAATACCATTTGGAGGCATTTAATGTTCGAGCAAAAACGGCTGATTTTCGACAAAAGAGATAACACCCCCCCATTACGTCATGCTTCAGAAATGTGGAAAATGGTCCGTTTTCAAATGTTTTATTTTTGAACGTCAGTTCACATTTGTAGGCGGATCATCAGTGTTAGAGCTAAAATTAGCATGTTTAAAGTGATTTTCATGCTTCCAGGGGCCCTAAACACAAGATTTATGGAATTGTTAAAAGTGCATGAAAATGGCCAATTTACTCACTCTGAGTTCTCAAAAAGGGTTTCTTCACCCCGGGAAGTTAATTAAATACCATTTGGAGGCATTTAATGTTCGAGCAAAAACGGCTGATTTTCGACAAAAGAGATAACACCCCCCCATTACGTCATGCTTCAGAAATGTGGAAAATGGTCCGTTTTCAAATGTTTTATTTTTGAACATCAGTTCACATTTGTAGGTGGATCATCAGTGTTAGAGCTAAAATTAGCATGTTTAAAGTGATTTTCATGCTTCCAGGGGCTCGGGAAGTGAATTAAATACTATTTGGAGGCATTTAATGTTCAATCAAAAACAGCTGATTTTTGACAAAAGAGATAACACCCCCCCATTACGTCATGCTTCAGAAATGTGGAAAATGGTCCGTTTTCAAATGTTTTATTTTTTAACGTCAGTTCACATTTGTAGGTGGATCATCAGTGTTAGAGCTAAAATTAGCATGTTTAAAGTGATTTTCATGCTTCCAGGGGCCCTAAACACAAGATTTATGGAATGGTTAAAAGTGCATGAAAATGGCCAATTTACTCACTCTGAGTTCTCAAAAAGGGTTTCTTCACCCCGGGAAGTTAATTAAATACCATTTGGAGGCATTTAATGTTCGAGCAAAAACGGCTGATTTTCGACAAAAGAGATAACACCCCCCATTACGTCATGCTTCAGAAATGTGGAAAATGGTCCGTTTTCAAATGTTTTATTTTTGAACGTCAGTTCACATTTGTAGGTGGATCATCAGTGTTAGAGCTAAAATTAGCATGTTTAAAGTGATTTTCATGCTTCCAGGGGCTCGGGAAGTGAATTAAATACTATTTGGAGGCATTTAATGTTCAATCAAAAACATCTGATTTTTGACAAAAGAGATAACACCCCCCCATTACGTCATGCTTCAGAAATGTGGAAAATGGTCCGTTTTCAAATGTTTTATTTTTGAACGTCAGTTCACATTTGTAGGTGGATCATCAGTGTTAGAGCTAAAATTAGCATGTTTAAAGTGATTTTCATGCTTCCAGGGGCCCTAAACACAAGATTTATGGAATGGTTAAAAGTGCATGAAAATGGCCAATTTACTCACTCTGAGTTCTCAAAAAGTGTTTCTTCACCCCGGGAAGTTAATTAAATACCATTTGAAGGCATTTAATGTTCGAGCAAAAACAGCTGATTTTCGACAAAAGAGATAACACCCCCCCATTACGTCATGCTTCAGAAATGTGGAAAATGGTCCGTTTTCAAATGTTTTATTTTTGAACATCAGTTCACATTTGTAGTTGGATCATCAGTGTTAGAGCTAAAATTAGCATGTTTAAAGTGATTTTCATGCTTCCAGGGGCTCGGGAAGTGAATTAAATACTATTTGGAGGCATTTAATGTTCAATCAAAAACAGCTGATTTTTGACAAAAGAGATAACACCCCCCCCATTACGTCATGCTTCAGAAATGTGGAAAATGGTCCGTTTTCAAATGTTTTATTTTTTAACGTCAGTTCACATTTGTAGGTGGATCATCAGTGTTAGAGCTAAAATTAGCATGTTTAAAGTGATTTTCATGCTTCCAGGGGCCCTAAACACAAGATTTATGGAATGGTTAAAAGTGCATGAAAATGGCCAATTTACTCACTCTGAGTTCTCAAAAAGGGTTTCTTCACCCCGGGAAGTTAATTAAATACCATTTGGAGGCATTTAATGTTCGAGCAAAAACGGCTGATTTTCGACAAAAGCGATAACACCCCCCCATTACATCATGCTTCAGAAATGTGGAAAATGGTCCGTTTTCAAATGTTTTATTTTTGAACGTCAGTTCACATTTGTAGGTGGATCATCAGTGTTAGAGCTAAAATTAGCATGTTTAAAGTGATTTTCATGCTTCCAGGGGCTCGGGAAGTGAATTAAATACTATTTGGAGGCATTTAATGTTCAATCAAAAACATCTGATTTTTGACAAAAGAGATAACACCCCCCCATTACGTCATGCTTCAGAAATGTGGAAAATGGTCCGTTTTCAAATGTTTTATTTTTGAACGTCAGTTCACATTTGTAGGTGGATCATCAGTGTTAGAGCTAAAATTAGCATGTTTAAAGTGATTTTCATGCTTCCAGGGGCCCTAAACACAAGATTTATGGAATGGTTAAAAGTGCATGAAAATGGCCAATTTACTCACTCTGAGTTCTCAAAAAGTGTTTCTTCACCCCGGGAAGTTAATTAAATACCATTTGAAGGCATTTAATGTTCGAGCAAAAACAGCTGATTTTCGACAAAAGAGATAACACCCCCCCATTACGTCATGCTTCAGAAATGTGGAAAATGGTCCGTTTTCAAATGTTTTATTTTTGAACATCAGTTCACATTTGTAGTTGGATCATCAGTGTTAGAGCTAAAATTAGCATGTTTAAAGTGATTTTCATGCTTCCAGGGGCTCGGGAAGTGAATTAAATACTATTTGGAGGCATTTAATGTTCAATCAAAAACAGCTGATTTTTGACAAAAGAGATAACACCCCCCCCATTACGTCATGCTTCAGAAATGTGGAAAATGGTCCGTTTTCAAATGTTTTATTTTTTAACGTCAGTTCACATTTGTAGGTGGATCATCAGTGTTAGAGCTAAAATTAGCATGTTTAAAGTGATTTTCATGCTTCCAGGGGCCCTAAACACAAGATTTATGGAATGGTTAAAAGTGCATGAAAATGGCCAATTTACTCACTCTGAGTTCTCAAAAAGTGTTTCTTCACTCCGGGAAGTTAATTAAATACCATTTGGAGGCATTTAATGTTCGAGCAGAAACGGCTGATTTTCGACAAAAGAGATAACACCCCCCCCCCATTAAGTCATGCTTCAGAAATGTGGAAAATGGTCCGTTTTCAAATGTTTTATTTTGGAACGTCAGTTCACATTTGTAGGTGGATCATCAGTGTTAGAGCTAAAATTAGCATGTTTATATTGATGTTCATGCTTCCAGGGGCTCGGGAAGTGAATTAAATACTATTTGGAGGCATTTAATGTTCAATCAAAAACAGCTGATTTTTGACAAAAGAGATAACACCCCCCCATTACGTCATGCTTCAGAAATGTGGAAAATGGTCCGTTTTAAAATGTTTTATTTTTGAATGTCAGTTCACATTTGTAGGTGGATCATCAGTGTTGGAGCTAAAATTAGCATGTTTAAAGTGATTTTCATGCTTCCAGGGGCCCTAAACACAAGATTTATGGAATGGTTAAAAGTGCATGAAAATGGCCAATTTACTCACTCTGAGTTCTCAAAAAGGGTTTCTTCACCCCGGGAAGTTAATTAAATACCATTTGGAGGCATTTAATGTTCGAGCAAAAATGGCTGATTTTCGACAAAAGAGATAACACCCCCCCATTACGTCATGCTTCAGAAATGTGGAAAATGGTCCGTTTTCAAATGTTTTATTTTTGAACGTCAGTTCACATTTGTAGGTGGATCATCAGTGTTAGAGCTAAAATTAGCATGTTTAAAGTGATTTTCATGCTTCCAGGGGCTCGGGAAGTGAATTAAATACTATTTGGAGGCATTTAATGTTCAATCAAAAACATCTGATTTTTGACAAAAGAGATAACACCCCCCCATTACGTCATGCTTCAGAAATGTGGAAAATGGTCCGTTTTCAAATGTTTTATTTTTGAACGTCAGTTCACATTTGTAGGTGGATCATCAGTGTTAGAGCTAAAATTAGCATGTTTAAAGTGATTTTCATGCTTCCAGGGGCCCTAAACACAAGATTTATGGAATGGTTAAAAGTGCATGAAAATGGCCAATTTACTCACTCTGAGTTCTCAAAAAGTGTTTCTTCACCCCGGGAAGTTAATTAAATACCATTTGAAGGCATTTAATGTTCGAGCAAAAACAGCTGATTTTCGACAAAAGAGATAACACCCCCCCATTACGTCATGCTTCAGAAATGTGGAAAATGGTCCGTTTTCAAATGTTTTATTTTTGAACATCAGTTCACATTTGTAGGTGGATCATCAGTGTTAGAGCTAAAATTAGCATGTTTAAAGTGATTTTCATGCTTCCAGGGGCTCGGGAAGTGAATTAAATACTATTTGGAGGCATTTAATGTTCAATCAAAAACAGCTGAGTTTTGACAAAAGAGATAACACCCCCCCATTACGTCATGCTTCTGAAATGTGGAAAATGGTCCGTTTTCAAATGTTTTATTTTTTAACGTCAGTTCACATTTGTCAGTGGATCATCAGTGTTAGAGCTAAAATTAGCATGTTTAAAGTGATTTTCATGCTTCCAGGGGCCCTAAACACAAGATTTATGGAATGGTTAAAAGTGCATGAAAATGGCCAATTTACTCACTCTGAGTTCTCAAAAAGGGTTTCTTCACCCCGGGAAGTTAATTAAATACCATTTGGAGGCATTTAATGTTCGAGCAAAAACGGCTGATTTTCGACAAAAGAGATTACACCCCCCCATTACGTCATGCTTCAGAAATGTGGAAAATGGTCCGTTTTCAAATGTTTTATTTTGGAACGTCAGTTCACATTTGTAGGTGAATCATCAGTGTTAGAGCTAAAATTAGCATGTTTATAGTCATGTTCATGCTTCCAGGGGCTCGGGAAGTGAATTAAATACTATTTGGAGGCATTTAATGTTCAATCAAAAACAGCTGATTTTTGACAAAAGAGATAACACCCCCCCATTACGTCATGCTTCAGAAATGTGGAAAATGGTCCGTTTTAAAATGTTTTATTTTTGAATGTCAGTTCACATTTGTAGGTGGATCATCAGTGTTGGAGCTAAAATTAGCATGTTTAAAGTGATTTTCATGCTTCCAGGGGCCCTAAACACAAGATTTATGGAATGGTTAAAAGTGCATGAAAATGGCCACTTTACTCACTCTGAGTTCTCAAAAAGGGTTTCTTCACCCCGGGAAGTTAATTAAATACCATTTGGAGGCATTTAATGTTCGAGCAAAAACGGCTGATTTTCGACAAAAGAGATAACACCCCCCCATTACGTCATGCTTCAGAAATGTGGAAAATGGTCCGTTTTCAAATGTTTTATTTTTGAACGTCAGTTCACATTTGTAGGTGGATCATCAGTGTTAGAGCTAAAATTAGCATGTTTAAAGTGATTTTCATGCTTCCAGGGGCCCTAAACACAAGATTTATGGAATGGTTAAAAGTGCATGAAAATGGCCAATTTACTCACTCTGAGTTCTCAAAAAGGGTTTCTTCACCCCGGGAAGTTAATTAAATACCATTTGGAGGCATTTAATGTTCGAGCAAAAACGGCTGATTTTCGACAAAAGAGATAACACCCCCCCATTACGTCATGCTTCAGAAATGTGGAAAATGGTCCGTTTTCAAATGTTTTATTTTGGAACGTCAGTTCACATTTGTAGGTGAATCATCAGTGTTAGAGCTAAAATTAGCATGTTTATAGTGATGTTCATGCTTCCAGGGGCTCGGGAAGTGAATTAAATACTATTTGGAGGCATTTAATGTTCGAGCAAAAACGGCTGATTTTCGACAAAAGAGATAACACCCCCCCATTACGTCATGCTTCAGAAATGTGGAAAATGGTCCGTTTTCAAATGTTTTATTTTGGAACGTCAGTTCACATTTGTAGGTGAATCATCAGTGTTAGAGCTAAAATTAGCATGTTTATAGTGATGTTCATGCTTCCAGGGGCTCGGGAAGTGAATTAAATACTATTTGGAGGCATTTAATGTTCAATCAAAAACAGCTGATTTTTGACAAAAGAGATAACACCCCCCCATTACGTCATGCTTCAGAAATGTGGAAAATGGTCCGTTTTAAAATGTTTTATTTTTGAATGTCAGTTCACATTTGTAGGTGGATCATCAGTGTTGGAGCTAAAATTAGCATGTTTAAAGTGATTTTCATGCTTCCAGGGGCCCTAAACACAAGATTTATGGAATGGTTAAAAGTGCATGAAAATGGCCAATTTACTCACTCTGAGTTCTCAAAAAGGGTTTCTTCACCCCGGGAAGTTAATTAAATACCATTTGGAGGCATTTAATGTTCGAGCAAAAACGGCTGATTTTCGACAAAAGAGATAACACCCCCCCATTACGTCATGCTTCAGAAATGTGGAAAATGGTCCGTTTTCAAATGTTTTATTTTTGAACGTCAGTTCACATTTGTAGGCGGATCATCAGTGTTAGAGCTAAAATTAGCATGTTTAAAGTGATTTTCATGCTTCCAGGGGCCCTAAACACAAGATTTATGGAATGGTTAAAAGTGCATGAAAATGGCCAATTTACTCACTCTGAGTTCTCAAAAAGGGTTTCTTCACCCCGGGAAGTTAATTAAATACCATTTGGAGGCATTTAATGTTCGAGCAAAAACGGCTGATTTTCGACAAAAGAGATAACACCCCCCCATTACGTCATGCTTCAGAAATGTGGAAAATGGTCCGTTTTCAAATGTTTTATTTTTGAACATCAGTTCACATTTGTAGGTGGATCATCAGTGTTAGAGCTAAAATTAGCATGTTTAAAGTGATTTTCATGCTTCCAGGGGCTCGGGAAGTGAATTAAATACTATTTGGAGGCATTTAATGTTCAATCAAAAACAGCTGATTTTTGACAAAAGAGATAACACCCCCCCATTACGTCATGCTTCAGAAATGTGGAAAATGGTCCGTTTTCAAATGTTTTATTTTTTAACGTCAGTTCACATTTGTAGGTGGATCATCAGTGTTAGAGCTAAAATTAGCATGTTTAAAGTGATTTTCATGCTTCCAGGGGCCCTAAACACAAGATTTATGGAATGGTTAAAAGTGCATGAAAATGGCCAATTTACTCACTCTGAGTTCTCAAAAAGTGTTTCTTCACCCCGGGAAGTTAATTAAATACCATTTGAAGGCATTTAATGTTCGAGCAAAAACAGCTGATTTTCGACAAAAGAGATAACACCCCCCCATTACGTCATGCTTCAGAAATGTGGAAAATGGTCCGTTTTCAAATGTTTTATTTTTGAACATCAGTTCACATTTGTAGTTGGATCATCAGTGTTAGAGCTAAAATTAGCATGTTTAAAGTGATTTTCATGCTTCCAGGGGCTCGGGAAGTGAATTAAATACTATTTGGAGGCATTTAATGTTCAATCAAAAACAGCTGATTTTTGACAAAAGAGATAACACCCCCCCCCCATTACGTCATGCTTCAGAAATGTGGAAAATGGTCCGTTTTCAAATGTTTTATTTTTTAACGTCAGTTCACATTTGTAGGTGGATCATCAGTGTTAGAGCTAAAATTAGCATGTTTAAAGTGATTTTCATGCTTCCAGGGGCCCTAAACACAAGATTTATGGAATGGTTAAAAGTGCATGAAAATGGCCAATTTACTCACTCTGAGTTCTCAAAAAGTGTTTCTTCACTCCGGGAAGTTAATTAAATACCATTTGGAGGCATTTAATGTTCGAGCAGAAACGGCTGATTTTCGACAAAAGAGATAACACCCCCCCCCCATTAAGTCATGCTTCAGAAATGTGGAAAATGGTCCGTTTTCAAATGTTTTATTTTGGAACGTCAGTTCACATTTGTAGGTGGATCATCAGTGTTAGAGCTAAAATTAGCATGTTTATAGTGATGTTCATGCTTCCAGGGGCTCGGGAAGTGAATTAAATACTATTTGGAGGCATTTAATGTTCAATCAAAAACAGCTGATTTTTGACAAAAGAGATAACACCCCCCCATTACGTCATGCTTCAGAAATGTGGAAAATGGTCCGTTTTAAAATGTTTTATTTTTGAATGTCAGTTCACATTTGTAGGTGGATCATCAGTGTTGGAGCTAAAATTAGCATGTTTAAAGTGATTTTCATGCTTCCAGGGGCCCTAAACACAAGATTTATGGAATGGTTAAAAGTGCATGAAAATGGCCAATTTACTCACTCTGAGTTCTCAAAAAGGGTTTCTTCACCCCGGGAAGTTAATTAAATACCATTTGGAGGCATTTAATGTTCGAGCAAAAATGGCTGATTTTCGACAAAAGAGATAACACCCCCCCATTACGTCATGCTTCAGAAATGTGGAAAATGGTCCGTTTTCAAATGTTTTATTTTTGAACGTCAGTTCACATTTGTAGGTGGATCATCAGTGTTAGAGCTAAAATTAGCATGTTTAAAGTGATTTTCATGCTTCCAGGGGCTCGGGAAGTGAATTAAATACTATTTGGAGGCATTTAATGTTCAATCAAAAACATCTGATTTTTGACAAAAGAGATAACACCCCCCCATTACGTCATGCTTCAGAAATGTGGAAAATGGTCCGTTTTCAAATGTTTTATTTTTGAACGTCAGTTCACATTTGTAGGTGGATCATCAGTGTTAGAGCTAAAATTAGCATGTTTAAAGTGATTTTCATGCTTCCAGGGGCCCTAAACACAAGATTTATGGAATGGTTAAAAGTGCATGAAAATGGCCAATTTACTCACTCTGAGTTCTCAAAAAGTGTTTCTTCACCCCGGGAAGTTAATTAAATACCATTTGAAGGCATTTAATGTTCGAGCAAAAACAGCTGATTTTCGACAAAAGAGATAACACCCCCCCATTACGTCATGCTTCAGAAATGTGGAAAATGGTCCGTTTTCAAATGTTTTATTTTTGAACATCAGTTCACATTTGTAGGTGGATCATCAGTGTTAGAGCTAAAATTAGCATGTTTAAAGTGATTTTCATGCTTCCAGGGGCTCGGGAAGTGAATTAAATACTATTTGGAGGCATTTAATGTTCAATCAAAAACAGCTGAGTTTTGACAAAAGAGATAACACCCCCCCATTACGTCATGCTTCTGAAATGTGGAAAATGGTCCGTTTTCAAATGTTTTATTTTTTAACGTCAGTTCACATTTGTCAGTGGATCATCAGTGTTAGAGCTAAAATTAGCATGTTTAAAGTGATTTTCATGCTTCCAGGGGCCCTAAACACAAGATTTATGGAATGGTTAAAAGTGCATGAAAATGGCCAATTTACTCACTCTGAGTTCTCAAAAAGGGTTTCTTCACCCCGGGAAGTTAATTAAATACCATTTGGAGGCATTTAATGTTCGAGCAAAAACGGCTGATTTTCGACAAAAGAGATTACACCCCCCCATTACGTCATGCTTCAGAAATGTGGAAAATGGTCCGTTTTCAAATGTTTTATTTTGGAACGTCAGTTCACATTTGTAGGTGAATCATCAGTGTTAGAGCTAAAATTAGCATGTTTATAGTCATGTTCATGCTTCCAGGGGCTCGGGAAGTGAATTAAATACTATTTGGAGGCATTTAATGTTCAATCAAAAACAGCTGATTTTTGACAAAAGAGATAACACCCCCCCATTACGTCATGCTTCAGAAATGTGGAAAATGGTCCGTTTTAAAATGTTTTATTTTTGAATGTCAGTTCACATTTGTAGGTGGATCATCAGTGTTGGAGCTAAAATTAGCATGTTTAAAGTGATTTTCATGCTTCCAGGGGCCCTAAACACAAGATTTATGGAATGGTTAAAAGTGCATGAAAATGGCCACTTTACTCACTCTGAGTTCTCAAAAAGGGTTTCTTCACCCCGGGAAGTTAATTAAATACCATTTGGAGGCATTTAATGTTCGAGCAAAAACGGCTGATTTTCGACAAAAGAGATAACACCCCCCCATTACGTCATGCTTCAGAAATGTGGAAAATGGTCCGTTTTCAAATGTTTTATTTTTGAACGTCAGTTCACATTTGTAGGTGGATCATCAGTGTTAGAGCTAAAATTAGCATGTTTAAAGTGATTTTCATGCTTCCAGGGGCCCTAAACACAAGATTTATGGAATGGTTAAAAGTGCATGAAAATGGCCAATTTACTCACTCTGAGTTCTCAAAAAGGGTTTCTTCACCCCGGGAAGTTAATTAAATACCATTTGGAGGCATTTAATGTTCGAGCAAAAACGGCTGATTTTCGACAAAAGAGATAACACCCCCCCATTACGTCATGCTTCAGAAATGTGGAAAATGGTCCGTTTTCAAATGTTTTATTTTGGAACGTCAGTTCACATTTGTAGGTGAATCATCAGTGTTAGAGCTAAAATTAGCATGTTTATAGTGATGTTCATGCTTCCAGGGGCTCGGGAAGTGAATTAAATACTATTTGGAGGCATTTAATGTTCGAGCAAAAACGGCTGATTTTCGACAAAAGAGATAACACCCCCCCATTACGTCATGCTTCAGAAATGTGGAAAATGGTCCGTTTTCAAATGTTTTATTTTGGAACGTCAGTTCACATTTGTAGGTGAATCATCAGTGTTAGAGCTAAAATTAGCATGTTTATAGTGATGTTCATGCTTCCAGGGGCTCGGGAAGTGAATTAAATACTATTTGGAGGCATTTAATGTTCAATCAAAAACAGCTGATTTTTGACAAAAGAGATAACACCCCCCCATTACGTCATGCTTCAGAAATGTGGAAAATGGTCCGTTTTAAAATGTTTTATTTTTGAATGTCAGTTCACATTTGTAGGTGGATCATCAGTGTTGGAGCTAAAATTAGCATGTTTAAAGTGATTTTCATGCTTCCAGGGGCCCTAAACACAAGATTTATGGAATGGTTAAAAGTGCATGAAAATGGCCAATTTACTCACTCTGAGTTCTCAAAAAGGGTTTCTTCACCCCGGGAAGTTAATTAAATACCATTTGGAGGCATTTAATGTTCGAGCAAAAACGGCTGATTTTCGACAAAAGAGATAACACCCCCCCATTACGTCATGCTTCAGAAATGTGGAAAATGGTCCGTTTTCAAATGTTTTATTTTTGAACATCAGTTCACATTTGTAGGTGGATCATCAGTGTTAGAGCTAAAATTAGCATGTTTAAAGTGATTTTCATGCTTCCAGGGGCTCGGGAAGTGAATTAAATACTATTTGGAGGCATTTAATGTTCAATCAAAAACATCTGATTTTTGACAAAAGAGATAACACCCCCCCATTACGTCATGCTTCAGAAATGTGGAAAATGGTCCGTTTTCAAATGTTTTATTTTTGAACGTCAGTTCACATTTGTAGGTGGATCATCAGTGTTAGAGCTAAAATTAGCATGTTTAAAGTGATTTTCATGCTTCCAGGGGCCCTAAACACAAGATTTATGGAATGGTTAAAAGTGCATGAAAATGGCCAATTTACTCACTCTGAGTTCTCAAAAAGTGTTTCTTCACCCCGGGAAGTTAATTAAATACCATTTGAAGGCATTTAATGTTCGAGCAAAAACAGCTGATTTTCGACAAAAGAGATAACACCCCCCCATTACGTCATGCTTCAGAAATGTGGAAAATGGTCCGTTTTCAAATGTTTTATTTTTGAACATCAGTTCACATTTGTAGTTGGATCATCAGTGTTAGAGCTAAAATTAGCATGTTTAAAGTGATTTTCATGCTTCCAGGGGCTCGGGAAGTGAATTAAATACTATTTGGAGGCATTTAATGTTCAATCAAAAACAGCTGATTTTTGACAAAAGAGATAACACCCCCCCATTACGTCATGCTTCAGAAATGTGGAAAATGGTCCGTTTTCAAATGTTTTATTTTTTAACGTCAGTTCACATTTGTAGGTGGATCATCAGTGTTAGAGCTAAAATTAGCATGTTTAAAGTGATTTTCATGCTTCCAGGGGCCCTAAACACAAGATTTATGGAATGGTTAAAAGTGCATGAAAATGGCCAATTTACTCACTCTGAGTTCTCAAAAAGGGTTTCTTCACCCCGGGAAGTTAATTAAATACCATTTGGAGGCATTTAATGTTCGAGCAAAAACGGCTGATTTTCGACAAAAGCGATAACACCCCCCCATTACATCATGCTTCAGAAATGTGGAAAATGGTCCGTTTTCAAATGTTTTATTTTTGAACGTCAGTTCATATGGCTGAGATACCCGCCACCCCCTCTCAACACAATCCCCAAAAGGAGGGAAACCGGAAACAGTTCTTGAAGTTTTTGGATGTGGGATGGAGTGACCATCCCGGCCGTATTTATTAAAACAAAAATTAAAACATTAAACGTTTTCATGTTATGTACAATTTCATTATCACATTACGATGTTTGGCTAACCTTAACATAATCTCTAATACAGAGGTTCTCCTAGCCGAACTAGCATCCTACAAAACATTCTCTAAGAACACTGAAATTGTACATCCTAACGTTTAAGGGCCAACGGCAAGGTCATAACCGGTGTCAAGATCCCTAACCAGACTTACCCCTCCCACTTAGGAGGGGCGATGGCACAGGGGCTTACCACAAGTGCAACTACTAACAATTTCCCTTGACTTGACGGGGGCACTTAAGACTCGACGCCATTTAAAGGTCGTTCGAACACTTGTGTGTGGTATCTAGAAGGTATCGTTGACCTCTCCCCACCCCACACAACTTACCGCATCTGCCGTCGCAGATGACACTAGCCCCGGGAAATTCCCCAGGAGGGGGCTGTAACCCCTCCTACAAAGGAAGGGGCCTTGACCGCCTTTCCTTTACTTCCGGCGACCCGCCCTTAGACGGGACCGCCTCCCCACTGAGGGGCCAATGGCCACCTCTCCCGAGCGCTCCCATCCGTGTTGGGTGACGCCCACTCATAGGGATCTACCAATTAGTGCTCACCGATCATGACCTTACCGCCTACCAAAAATAAATACGACAGTTCTTCAACCTATGAAAACATTGGTCGCTACGACCGAAGGAACATGCTAAAAATGCAACATCACATCAAATCACTTTAATCGTAACAACCTAAACGATATTCACCATCTTTATTAACCACAAACTGATACTGTTATAGCCTGTAAACGAAACGGAAAAACAAACTTATCAATTCACTTTATTGCACAACAACTTTGCTGTCCTCAGGGGCTGGTGGGTGGGTCAAAATTGGCTCTTCGTTCCGTCCCGAGCTCACGTGTAGCGAGGAGGTGCAGCTTCGGAGCACAAGAACAAGAGGACGTCTTCTGGTCTTGCGCCTTCTTTTATCCGTCTTCAGGGCGGGCGAGAACCCGCCCCTGCCTGCCCCGGGGGCGTGGCTGGCTGCGTCGGTGTCTAGGCCAGCCCACTCTAGGGCGGGAAAAGGCGCGCCCCGGCTACGCCGCTTCGGGCATACCAGCCGAGACGCGCCTCCCGCCCAAAAATGGCTTCCCGGGGGGATCGAGGCACTCATCCATACGTTCGGGGGGACCGAGTGGTCGCCCCTTTCCATATGGCTGAGATACCCGCCACCCCCTCTCAACACAATCCCCAAAAGGAGGGAAACCGGAAACAGTTCTTGAAGTTTTTGGATGTGGGATGGAGTGACCATCCCGGCCGTATTTATTAAAACAAAAATTAAAACATTAAACGTTTTCATGTTATGTACAATTTCATTATCACATTACGATGTTTGGCTAACCTTAACATAATCTCTAATACAGAGGTTCTCCTAGCCGAACTAGCATCCTACAAAACATTCTCTAAGAACACTGAAATTGTACATCCTAACGTTTAAGGGCCAACGGCAAGGTCATAACCGGTGTCAAGATCCCTAACCAGACTTACCCCTCCCACTTAGGAGGGGCGATGGCACAGGGGCTTACCACAAGTGCAACTACTAACAATTTCCCTTGACTTGACGGGGGCACTTAAGACTCGACGCCATTTAAAGGTCGTTCGAACACTTGTGTGTGGTATCTAGAAGGTATCGTTGACCTCTCCCCACCCCACACAACTTACCGCATCTGCCGTCGCAGATGACACTAGCCCCGGGAAATTCCCCAGGAGGGGGCTGTAACCCCTCCTACAAAGGAAGGGGCCTTGACCGCCTTTCCTTTACTTCCGGCGACCCGCCCTTAGACGGGACCGCCTCCCCACTGAGGGGCCAATGGCCACCTCTCCCGAGCGCTCCCATCCGTGTTGGGTGACGCCCACTCATAGGGATCTACCAATTAGTGCTCACCGATCATGACCTTACCGCCACAGGTCCGGATAGTTGACCGGCTATCCGGACCCCCCACAAAACTCCTACCTATAGGTCATGCTTTAAAGATTTCAACCAGGCTAGGAAGTCTCCTATGAGTAACTCGTTCCCCGCCCCCGACAGATGCACACCATCCCCCAGATACATACTATCATCATTAATACAATTATGCGAGATTGAATGCAATGTCTTGGACCGGAACAACCTACTTACTTTGTTATTCAACTTTTTAACCGAATGATTCAAAGCAGGGATCGAGATAGCCCCCCGCCACACTTTTCGTGGGATCATATGAGACCACGCAATTAGGCACCCCGGAACTCTCCTCGCTAACCAACTTACCGTGGAAAGCATAGCCTCCAGGAGCAGTCGTCTACCGGTGGTGACCAAATCATTGCCCCCCAAATGTACTATGACTATGGACGGCGGTGACCTCATCCGCCCTAACAGGCCCTCAAAAAATTCCTGAAACTGGTCAATACAGAGACCGCCCCTTCCGTAGAAGGACACTCTGTACCCGTATTCCCCAGCTATGTGAATCATGTCACCTGCTTTGAATACGTCTGCGGCCCGTCTCACGTATGAGTGGCCCACGACCCACACCTCCTTCTTCACAGCCGGTGACGTGCGACCGCTGGCCTGGTGTTGGGTCGACTGCTCAGTTTGCCCTGCCGCGTAAGCTTGCACAACTGAAAATAAACAAAAGACAAGAGGCGTGAGTACATGAATACAGCTTCACAACATGTGCAATCGCACGTACCTCTTATAACAATTGGAGGACCAACGCCCCACACGTTTCACTTGTTCTACATTAAGACCCCTGGCTGTAGCTTCAGTGGCAGCCCCTATACGAAAGGAGTGGGTCCCAAATTCGCCCGGGTCCAAGCCCGCTGCGGCAATGGCCATTGCAAGCACCCGTTGAAACTGAAACCTCGTCAGCGGGGTGGCGTCTGCATGCCTCAACAACGTCCCCCCCCATGATGCCACTCTCTGTGCTAGGTAATCTTCTAAGCACTGTACCGGACACATGGATGACTCGGGGTTCCTGCGAATGATCGTACAGTCCCCTCTCCCATCTTGGTCAGTCTTAGACCGGGGAAAGGAGACAATCATCGCGTCCCCCCTGATCTGAACATGCTCCCTGCACAAGCCCCCCGTCACATCCTGTTTGTTCCTTGCAACCAGCTCACTAACTCTCATAGCCCCGTGAAATGCCAGCGTAAATGCAGTCCGGAACAAACAGGTCTCGAACGGGGACGAGCATGTGTTCGGGAGCGTGACCAGTAACTGGGACAACCTGTCTAGACCTATCGGTCGACGTACATCTACTCTGCGACCCTCTAGACGTTGCCACCCACGTAGCGCTTTTTGTACCGTAAAAGACGCTGTTGGGTCCAGGATGCCATGGGCCCTGGCAACAAAGGAAATGGCGGCACGATGCCTTTGGGCCGTAGCCACCGATTTCCCAGCCCTACGTAAGGACATCAGAAAAAGTACTACCAACTCCTCCTGACCCCAAAGTCCTCCTCTCTCTGCCCCCAAAAAGGCTAAATAGGCCTGGAACGCCCCTTCATATGCCTTCCTTGTCCTGGGTGCTAGACTCTCTCCCACGAGGTGACGAAGTTCGGGGCACCGAGAGACCAGAGAGCTTCGGGGAAGGGTGCCGGCTCCGGGTCCGCTGAAGGAAGGAAACCCGAGAAAGCCTGCATGTGAAAACGAGACAGTGCATCAGCAGCCTGATTCATCACCCCTGGGACATGTTTTGCTCTGAATACTACGTTCAGTTGCATACACAGTAAGACAATTTCTTTGAGGAGCCTCAAAATCAACTTACAACGGGCTGCCTGACTATTGATGCATTCTACCACGGTCATATTATCGGACCAGAACACAACAGAATGATCTCTGAACCCTTCTGGCCAGGTTCTCAGGGCCACCAGAATGGGAAATAGTTCGAGGAAAGCGATGTTACTTGTCAGCCCCTTCTCGTGCCACCATAGGGGCCACTTTTGTGCCGACCATTTCGTGCCGAAGATGGCGCCAAAACCTACGCTTCCTGCTGAATCTGTCCATAGCCCAAGCTCTTCAGAGGAGACGGCTGGCTTGTTCCAGACGACCCGGCCATTGAAGTCCGCCAAGAATGCTAACCAAATCCGCATGTCCTGGCGGACCTCGGCCGATAACCTTGTGCGATGATGACCCTCCTTTAAGCCAACCATTGCTTGGGCAATTGAGCGGGAAAAGGGGCGAGCCATTGGTATCACCCTCAAGGCAAAGTTCAACTTTCCCACTAACTGTTGCAACTGATGCAGTGTAACTTTGGATGCCTTTAAACATACTTGGAGGGCTGCCCTGAATTTCGACACTTTGCTAGCTGGTAAACGGAAGCACCCCTCCCTTGAGTCCAACTCGATCCCCAAAAACTCGAGGCAAGTCGTGGGACCCATAGTTTTACCTGGTGCCAATGGCACGCCAAGATGATCCATTAACACACAGAATTCAGCTAAGGCCCGGGCACATTCGGGAGTACCGGCGGGGCCAAGGAACAGAAAATCGTCAAGGTAGTGCATTACATTTCGGAAACCCGTTTTCTTAGTGAACACCCATTGCAGGAAAGTACTGAATTTCTCAAAGTAAGCACATGATATAGAGCATCCCATTGGCATACACCTATCCATGTAAAATGACCCCTGGAACCCGAATCCCAGAAGACGCTGATCGTCTGGGTGTACCGGAAGCAACCGGAACGCTGACTCGATATCAGATTTCGCCATCAACGTCCCGTGCCCCAGGCGATTCAAGATGGCTACCGCCTCATCAAAAGATGCGTATCGCACCGAACAAACTTCTGGCTCAATTGCGTCGTTCACCGAAAGACCATATGGAGCAGATAGATTATGAATCAAACGAAACTCACCCGGGTCTTTCTTGGGGACCACCCCTAACGGAGAACAAACGAAATCCGGTACCGGGGGCTCACTAAACGGGCCGGCGACCCGTCCCCGGCTAACCTCTTTCTGAATTTTTTCTTGCACTACAGATGCATGTTGTAAAACGGAAAGTTGATTCTTGCACATCCCTACACCCTGAAAGTCCCCTACCGGGATGCGGAAACCATGTGTAAAACCGTTCCGCAGCACCCCGGCAGAAGTACGATCCGGGTATTCGCTGAGCCAGGGAATCATTGCCAAGGTATCAATCGGGGTTGGTAAAGGCGCCCCTCGGCCTAGTTTAGACCTGTTTGGCGCCTCCCTTACCCCCATTCTCACTCGTTCTGGCTCTGCACGATGACTCAGGATGGGACGACCCACACGTACTACACTCATGTTTGAATTTACACGATCCCGGAGGCCTGGTACACTTCCCCTTGTTAAAATTAAAACAGAAACCCTTTCTACCTGTATTGCCTGCGGGCCTCGACTGGTCGTCGGTGCTCGTACTTGGTCGAAAGGGCGTCCCCACATTTTGGCGGGAGTAATCAACAACAGTGCTCCCGACCAATGGCATTCTTAACATTCCCGATTCTTTCATTTTATCCCATGTTAAAGAATCGTAACAATCCCAAGTCAAACTCTTGTTATGTTCCTTTTCTTTCCTGAACAAATTGTCATAACAAAACCAATGGTTACCTTGATACGCTGTCGAGTAACCCATAATTCGTGATTGATAAACGGGAAACTCAGGAAGCAACTCGGGCCTACGTTCCCCCAAAATTGATGTGAAAATACCCCATGCATTGCCCCAGTTGCCAATGTTCTCATTGACCTTAAAGGCGGCCATCTTTGCGCGCCAAACACTCGGATGCATTAAGTCCTTCTGACTTTTTACATGCTCCACATCATAATGATCAACAAGCAGGGAAAAAATATTCACGTACTCCCCCGCCCAGATCTTTTCCTTTATAGCTAAAGGCACATGTTGTCCTAATCTCTCTCTACGAGAGGGTGCTGACTCGTCCCTTGCAATCGGCAATGGCCGCTTACCTGCACCGGACGCAGCTTCTGCCGATTGCGACTTGTCTATCCCCGCCAACGGCGTAGCCACTCTAGCTGCCTCTTTCTTCTCACGAAGCCCTTTTATCAGCGCCTGTGCTTCGGCAGCCGTGGCGCCATCACTACTATCCCCCAACCATGCTGCTAGCTGTGCTGCCAGCTCGGGGGGCATGTCTTCCTTGGATGTCGGGGTGACGACAACGGGGATTGGATTCCCCTCCATCGGTACTGGGGTCGGCGCCTCGAGCGGGGCAGAGGGAACCGGGACGGCCCCACCGGCTGGAACCTTTCTCGGCCTCTTAGGTCTCCCTCCAGCCGGCGGGGTGCCCGAACCCTCCTCCCCATCTCGCTCCGCCAACCGTTTCTTTATGTCGGACACTTCTTTGCAAAGGGCCCGCACCATCTGTTCGGTCGTCATTCTTTTTGCGCCTTTCTTGGGCATCTCTCCGAGGAAGTATCTAGAAGACAAAGAAAAAGATCAAAACGCTCAAAATTGGCTCTTCGTTCCGTCCCGAGCTCACGTGTAGCGAGGAGGTGCAGCTTCGGAGCACAAGAACAAGAGGACGTCTTCTGGTCTTGCGCCTTCTTTTATCCGTCTTCAGGGCGGGCGAGAACCCGCCCCTGCCTGCCCCGGGGGCGTGGCTGGCTGCGTCGGTGTCTAGGCCAGCCCACTCTAGGGCGGGAAAAGGCGCGCCCCGGCTACGCCGCTTCGGGCATACCAGCCGAGACGCGCCTCCCGCCCAAAAATGGCTTCCCGGGGGGATCGAGGCACTCATCCATACGTTCGGGGGGACCGAGTGGTCGCCCCTTTCCACATTTGTAGGTGGATCATCAGTGTTAGAGCTAAAATTAGCATGTTTAAAGTGATTTTCATGCTTCCAGGGGCTCGGGAAGTGAATTAAATACTATTTGGAGGCATTTAATGTTCAATCAAAAACATCTGATTTTTGACAAAAGAGATAACACCCCCCCATTACGTCATGCTTCAGAAATGTGGAAAATGGTCCGTTTTCAAATGTTTTATTTTTGAACTTCAGTTCACATTTGTAGGTGGATCATCAGTGTTAGAGCTAAAATTAGCATGTTTAAAGTGATTTTCATGCTTCCAGGGGCCCTAAACACAAGATTTATGGAATGGTTAAAAGTGCATGAAAATGGCCAATTTACTCACTCTGAGTTCTCAAAAAGTGTTTCTTCACCCCGGGAAGTTAATTAAATACCATTTGAAGGCATTTAATGTTCGAGCAAAAACAGCTGATTTTCGACAAAAGAGATAACACCCCCCCATTACGTCATGCTTCAGAAATGTGGAAAATGGTCCGTTTTCAAATGTTTTATTTTTGAACATCAGTTCACATTTGTAGTTGGATCATCAGTGTTAGAGCTAAAATTAGCATGTTTAAAGTGATTTTCATGCTTCCAGGGGCTCGGGAAGTGAATTAAATACTATTTGGAGGCATTTAATGTTCAATCAAAAACAGCTGATTTTTGACAAAAGAGATAACACCCCCCCCCATTACGTCATGCTTCAGAAATGTGGAAAATGGTCCGTTTTCAAATGTTTTATTTTTTAACGTCAGTTCACATTTGTAGGTGGATCATCAGTGTTAGAGCTAAAATTAGCATGTTTAAAGTGATTTTCATGCTTCCAGGGGCCCTAAACACAAGATTTATGGAATGGTTAAAAGTGCATGAAAATGGCCAATTTACTCACTCTGAGTTCTCAAAAAGTGTTTCTTCACTCCGGGAAGTTAATTAAATACCATTTGGAGGCATTTAATGTTCGAGCAGAAACGGCTGATTTTCGACAAAAGAGATAACACCCCCCCCCCCATTAAGTCATGCTTCAGAAATGTGGAAAATGGTCCGTTTTCAAATGTTTTATTTTGGAACGTCAGTTCACATTTGTAGGTGGATCATCAGTGTTAGAGCTAAAATTAGCATGTTTATAGTGATGTTCATGCTTCCAGGGGCTCGGGAAGTGAATTAAATACTATTTGGAGGCATTTAATGTTCAATCAAAAACAGCTGATTTTTGACAAAAGAGATAACACCCCCCCATTACGTCATGCTTCAGAAATGTGGAAAATGGTCCGTTTTAAAATGTTTTATTTTTGAATGTCAGTTCACATTTGTAGGTGGATCATCAGTGTTGGAGCTAAAATTAGCATGTTTAAAGTGATTTTCATGCTTCCAGGGGCCCTAAACACAAGATTTATGGAATGGTTAAAAGTGCATGAAAATGGCCAATTTACTCACTCTGAGTTCTCAAAAAGGGTTTCTTCACCCCGGGAAGTTAATTAAATACCATTTGGAGGCATTTAATGTTCGAGCAAAAATGGCTGATTTTCGACAAAAGAGATAACACCCCCCCATTACGTCATGCTTCAGAAATGTGGAAAATGGTCCGTTTTCAAATGTTTTATTTTTGAACGTCAGTTCACATTTGTAGGTGGATCATCAGTGTTAGAGCTAAAATTAGCATGTTTAAAGTGATTTTCATGCTTCCAGGGGCTCGGGAAGTGAATTAAATACTATTTGGAGGCATTTAATGTTCAATCAAAAACATCTGATTTTTGACAAAAGAGATAACACCCCCCCATTACGTCATGCTTCAGAAATGTGGAAAATGGTCCGTTTTCAAATGTTTTATTTTTGAACGTCAGTTCACATTTGTAGGTGGATCATCAGTGTTAGAGCTAAAATTAGCATGTTTAAAGTGATTTTCATGCTTCCAGGGGCCCTAAACACAAGATTTATGGAATGGTTAAAAGTGCATGAAAATGGCCAATTTACTCACTCTGAGTTCTCAAAAAGTGTTTCTTCACCCCGGGAAGTTAATTAAATACCATTTGAAGGCATTTAATGTTCGAGCAAAAACAGCTGATTTTCGACAAAAGAGATAACACCCCCCCATTACGTCATGCTTCAGAAATGTGGAAAATGGTCCGTTTTCAAATGTTTTATTTTTGAACATCAGTTCACATTTGTAGGTGGATCATCAGTGTTAGAGCTAAAATTAGCATGTTTAAAGTGATTTTCATGCTTCCAGGGGCTCGGGAAGTGAATTAAATACTATTTGGAGGCATTTAATGTTCAATCAAAAACAGCTGAGTTTTGACAAAAGAGATAACACCCCCCCATTACGTCATGCTTCTGAAATGTGGAAAATGGTCCGTTTTCAAATGTTTTATTTTTTAACGTCAGTTCACATTTGTCAGTGGATCATCAGTGTTAGAGCTAAAATTAGCATGTTTAAAGTGATTTTCATGCTTCCAGGGGCCCTAAACACAAGATTTATGGAATGGTTAAAAGTGCATGAAAATGGCCAATTTACTCACTCTGAGTTCTCAAAAAGGGTTTCTTCACCCCGGGAAGTTAATTAAATACCATTTGGAGGCATTTAATGTTCGAGCAAAAACGGCTGATTTTCGACAAAAGAGATTACACCCCCCCATTACGTCATGCTTCAGAAATGTGGAAAATGGTCCGTTTTCAAATGTTTTATTTTGGAACGTCAGTTCACATTTGTAGGTGAATCATCAGTGTTAGAGCTAAAATTAGCATGTTTATAGTCATGTTCATGCTTCCAGGGGCTCGGGAAGTGAATTAAATACTATTTGGAGGCATTTATTGTTCAATCAAAACCAGCTGATTTTTGACAAAAGAGATAACACCCCCCCATTACGTCATGCTTCAGAAATGTGGAAAATGGTCCGTTTTAAAATGTTTTATTTTTGAATGTCAGTTCACATTTGTAGGTGGATCATCAGTGTTGGAGCTAAAATTAGCATGTTTAAAGTGATTTTCATGCTTCCAGGGGCCCTAAACACAAGATTTATGGAATGGTTAAAAGTGCATGAAAATGGCCACTTTACTCACTCTGAGTTCTCAAAAAGGGTTTCTTCACCCCGGGAAGTTAATTAAATACCATTTGGAGGCATTTAATGTTCGAGCAAAAACGGCTGATTTTCGACAAAAGAGATAACACCCCCCCATTACGTCATGCTTCAGAAATGTGGAAAATGGTCCGTTTTCAAATGTTTTATTTTTGAACGTCAGTTCACATTTGTAGGTGGATCATCAGTGTTAGAGCTAAAATTAGCATGTTTAAAGTGATTTTCATGCTTCCAGGGGCCCTAAACACAAGATTTATGGAATGGTTAAAAGTGCATGAAAATGGCCAATTTACTCACTCTGAGTTCTCAAAAAGGGTTTCTTCACCCCGGGAAGTTAATTAAATACCATTTGGAGGCATTTAATGTTCGAGCAAAAACGGCTGATTTTCGACAAAAGAGATAACACCCCCCCATTACGTCATGCTTCAGAAATGTGGAAAATGGTCCGTTTTCAAATGTTTTATTTTTTAACGTCAGTTCACATTTTTAGGTGGATCATCAGTGTTAGAGCTAAAATTAGCATGTTTAAAGTGATTTTCATGCTTCCAGGGGCCCTAAACACAAGATTTATGGAATGGTTAAAAGTGCATGAAAATGGCCAATTTACTCACTCTGAGTTCTCAAAAAGGGTTTCTTCACCCCGGGAAGTTAATTAAATACCATTTGGAGGCATTTAATGTTCGAGCAAAAACGGCTGATTTTCGACAAAAGAGATAACACCCCCCCATTACGTCATGCTTCAGAAATGTGGAAAATGGTCCGTTTTCAAATGTTTTATTTTTGAACGTCAGTTCACATTTGTAGGTGGATCATCAGTGTTAGAGCTAAAATTAGCATGTTTAAAGTGATTTTCATGCTTCCAGGGGCTCGGGAAGTGAATTAAATACTATTTGGAGGCATTTAATGTTCAATCAAAAACATCTGATTTTTGACAAAAGAGATAACACCCCCCCATTACGTCATGCTTCAGAAATGTGGAAAATGGTCAGTTTTCAAATGTTTTATTTTTGAACGTCAGTTCACATTTGTAGGTGGATCATCAGTGTTAGAGCTAAAATTAGCATGTTTAAAGTGATTTTCATGCTTCCAGGGGCCCTAAACACAAGATTTATGGAATGGTTAAAAGTGCATGAAAATGGCCAATTTACTCACTCTGAGTTCTCAAAAAGTGTTTCTTCACCCCGGGAAGTTAATTAAATACCATTTGAAGGCATTTAATGTTCGAGCAAAAACAGCTGATTTTCGACAAAAGAGATAACACCCCCCCATTACGTCATGCTTCAGAAATGTGGAAAATGGTCCGTTTTCAAATGTTTTATTTTTGAACATCAGTTCACATTTGTAGGTGGATCATCAGTGTTAGAGCTAAAATTAGCATGTTTAAAGTGATTTTCATGCTTCCAGGGGCTCGGGAAGTGAATTAAATACTATTTGGAGGCATTTAATGTTCAATCAAAAACAGCTGATTTTTGACAAAAGAGATAACACCCCCCCATTACGTCATGCTTCAGAAATGTGGAAAATGGTCCGTTTTCAAATGTTTTATTTTTTAACGTCAGTTCACATTTGTCAGTGGATCATCAGTGTTAGAGCTAAAATTAGCATGTTTAAAGTGATTTTCATGCTTCCAGGGGCCCTAAACACAAGATTTATGGAATGGTTAAAAGTGCATGAAAATGGCCAATTTACTCACTCTGAGTTCTCAAAAAGGGTTTCTTCACCCCGGGAAGTTAATTAAATACCATTTGGAGGCATTTAATGTTCGAGCAAAAACGGCTGATTTTCGACAAAAGAGATAACACCCCCCCATTACGTCATGCTTCAGAAATGTGGAAAATGGTCCGTTTTCAAATGTTTTATTTTGGAACGTCAGTTCACATTTGTAGTAGAATCATCAGTGTTAGAGCTAAAATTAGCATGTTTATAGTGATGTTCATGCTTCCAGGGGCTCGGGAAGTGAATTAAATACTATTTGGAGGCATTTAATGTTCAATCAAAAACAGCTGATTTTTGACAAAAGAGATAACACCCCCCCATTACGTCATGCTTCAGAAATGTGGAAAATGGTCCGTTTTCAAATGTTTTATTTTTGAACGTCAGTTCACATTTGTAGGTGGATCATCAGTGTTAGAGCTAAAATTAGCATGTTTAAAGTGATTTTCATGCTTCCAGGGGCCCTAAACACAAGATTTATGGAATGGTTAAAAGTGCATGAAAATGGCAAATTTACTCACTCTGAGTTCTCAAAAAGGGTTTCTTCACCCCGGGAAGTTAATTAAATACCATTTGGAGGCATTTAATGTTCGAGCAAAAACGGCTGATTTTTGACAAAAGAGATAACACCCCCCCATTACGTCATGCTTCAGAAATGTGGAAAATGGTCCGTTTTCAAATGTTTTATTTTTGAACGTCAGTTCACATTTGTAGGTGGATCATCAGTGTTAGAGCTGAAATTAGCATGTTTAAAGTGATTTTCATGCTTCCAGGGGCTCGGGAAGTGAATTAAATACTATTTGGAGGCATTTAATGTTCAATCAAAAACGGCTGATTTTTGACAAAAGAGATAACACCCCCCCATTACGTCATGCTTCAGAAATGTGGAAAATGGTCCGTTTTCAAATGTTTTATTTTTGAATGTCAGTTCACATTTGTAGGTGGATCATCAGTGTTAGAGCTAAAATTAGCATGTTTAAAGTGATTTTCATGCTTCCAGGGGCCCTAAACACAAGATTTATGGAATGGTTAAAAGTGCATGAAAATGGCCAATTTACTCAATCTGAGTTCTCAAAAAGGGTTTCTTCACCCCGGGAAGTTAATTAAATACCATTTGGAGGCATTTAATGTTCGAGCAAAAACTGCTGATTTTCGACAAAAGAGATAACACCCCCCCATTACGTCATGCTTCAGAAATGTGGAAAATGGTCCGTTTTCAAATGTTTTATTTTTGAACGTCAGTTCACATTTGTAGGTGGATCATCAGTGTTAGAGCTAAAATTAGCATGTTTAAAGTGATTTTCATGCTTCCAGGGGCTCGGGAAGTGAATTAAATACTATTTGGAGGCATTTAATGTTCAATCAAAAACATCTGATTTTTGACAAAAGAGATAACACCCCCCCATTACGTCATGCTTCAGAAATGTGGAAAATGGTCCGTTTTCAAATGTTTTATTTTTGAACGTCAGTTCACATTTGTAGGTGGATCATCAGTGTTAGAGCTAAAATTAGCATGTTTAAAGTGATTTTCATGCTTCCAGGGGCCCTAAACACAAGATTTATGGAATGGTTAAAAGTGCATGAAAATGGCCAATTTACTCACTCTGAGTTCTCAAAAAGTGTTTCTTCACCCCGGGAAGTTAATTAAATACCATTTGAAGGCATTTAATGTTCGAGCAAAAACAGCTGATTTTCGACAAAAGAGATAACACCCCCCCATTACGTCATGCTTCAGAAATGTGGAAAATGGTCCGTTTTCAAATGTTTTATTTTTGAACATCAGTTCACATTTGTAGGTGGATCATCAGTGTTAGAGCTAAAATTAGCATGTTTAAAGTGATTTTCATGCTTCCAGGGGCTCGGGAAGTGAATTAAATACTATTTGGAGGCATTTAATGTTCAATCAAAAACAGCTGAGTTTTGACAAAAGAGATAACACCCCCCCATTACGTCATGCTTCTGAAATGTGGAAAATGGTCCGTTTTCAAATGTTTTATTTTTTAACGTCAGTTCACATTTGTCAGTGGATCATCAGTGTTAGAGCTAAAATTAGCATGTTTAAAGTGATTTTCATGCTTCCAGGGGCCCTAAACACAAGATTTATGGAATGGTTAAAAGTGCATGAAAATGGCCAATTTACTCACTCTGAGTTCTCAAAAAGGGTTTCTTCACCCCGGGAAGTTAATTAAATACCATTTGGAGGCATTTAATGTTCGAGCAAAAACGGCTGATTTTCGACAAAAGAGATTACACCCCCCCATTACGTCATGCTTCAGAAATGTGGAAAATGGTCCGTTTTCAAATGTTTTATTTTGGAACGTCAGTTCACATTTGTAGGTGAATCATCAGTGTTAGAGCTAAAATTAGCATGTTTATAGTCATGTTCATGCTTCCAGGGGCTCGGGAAGTGAATTAAATACTATTTGGAGGCATTTAATGTTCAATCAAAAACAGCTGATTTTTGACAAAAGAGATAACACCCCCCCATTACGTCATGCTTCAGAAATGTGGAAAATGGTCCGTTTTAAAATGTTTTATTTTTGAATGTCAGTTCACATTTGTAGGTGGATCATCAGTGTTGGAGCTAAAATTAGCATGTTTAAAGTGATTTTCATGCTTCCAGGGGCCCTAAACACAAGATTTATGGAATGGTTAAAAGTGCATGAAAATGGCCACTTTACTCACTCTGAGTTCTCAAAAAGGGTTTCTTCACCCCGGGAAGTTAATTAAATACCATTTGGAGGCATTTAATGTTCGAGCAAAAACGGCTGATTTTCGACAAAAGAGATAACACCCCCCCATTACGTCATGCTTCAGAAATGTGGAAAATGGTCCGTTTTCAAATGTTTTATTTTTGAACGTCAGTTCACATTTGTAGGTGGATCATCAGTGTTAGAGCTAAAATTAGCATGTTTAAAGTGATTTTCATGCTTCCAGGGGCCCTAAACACAAGATTTATGGAATGGTTAAAAGTGCATGAAAATGGCCAATTTACTCACTCTGAGTTCTCAAAAAGGGTTTCTTCACCCCGGGAAGTTAATTAAATACCATTTGGAGGCATTTAATGTTCGAGCAAAAACGGCTGATTTTCGACAAAAGAGATAACACCCCCCCATTACGTCATGCTTCAGAAATGTGGAAAATGGTCCGTTTTCAAATGTTTTATTTTGGAACGTCAGTTCACATTTGTAGGTGAATCATCAGTGTTAGAGCTAAAATTAGCATGTTTATAGTGATGTTCATGCTTCCAGGGGCTCGGGAAGTGAATTAAATACTATTTGGAGGCATTTAATGTTCGAGCAAAAACGGCTGATTTTCGACAAAAGAGATAACCCCCCCCATTACGTCATGCTTCAGAAATGTGGAAAATGGTCCGTTTTCAAATGTTTTATTTTGGAACGTCAGTTCACATTTGTAGGTGAATCATCAGTGTTAGAGCTAAAATTAGCATGTTTATAGTGATGTTCATGCTTCCAGGGGCTCGGGAAGTGAATTAAATACTATTTGGAGGCATTTAATGTTCAATCAAAAACAGCTGATTTTTGACAAAAGAGATAACACCCCCCCATTACGTCATGCTTCAGAAATGTGGAAAATGGTCCGTTTTAAAATGTTTTATTTTTGAATGTCAGTTCACATTTGTAGGTGGATCATCAGTGTTGGAGCTAAAATTAGCATGTTTAAAGTGATTTTCATGCTTCCAGGGGCCCTAAACACAAGATTTATGGAATGGTTAAAAGTGCATGAAAATGGCCAATTTACTCACTCTGAGTTCTCAAAAAGGGTTTCTTCACCCCGGGAAGTTAATTAAATACCATTTGGAGGCATTTAATGTTCGAGCAAAAACGGCTGATTTTCGACAAAAGAGATAACACCCCCCCATTACGTCATGCTTCAGAAATGTGGAAAATGGTCCGTTTTCAAATGTTTTATTTTTGAACATCAGTTCACATTTGTAGGTGGATCATCAGTGTTAGAGCTAAAATTAGCATGTTTAAAGTGATTTTCATGCTTCCAGGGGCTCGGGAAGTGAATTAAATACTATTTGGAGGCATTTAATGTTCAATCAAAAACAGCTGATTTTTGACAAAAGAGATAACACCCCCCCATTACGTCATGCTTCAGAAATGTGGAAAATGGTCCGTTTTCAAATGTTTTATTTTTTAACGTCAGTTCACATTTGTAGGTGGATCATCAGTGTTAGAGCTAAAATTAGCATGTTTAAAGTGATTTTCATGCTTCCAGGGGCCCTAAACACAAGATTTATGGAATGGTTAAAAGTGCATGAAAATGGCCAATTTACTCACTCTGAGTTCTCAAAAAGGGTTTCTTCACCCCGGGAAGTTAATTAAATACCATTTGGAGGCATTTAATGTTCGAGCAAAAACGGCTGATTTTCGACAAAAGAGATAACACCCCCCATTACGTCATGCTTCAGAAATGTGGAAAATGGTCCGTTTTCAAATGTTTTATTTTTGAACGTCAGTTCACATTTGTAGGTGGATCATCAGTGTTAGAGCTAAAATTAGCATGTTTAAAGTGATTTTCATGCTTCCAGGGGCTCGGGAAGTGAATTAAATACTATTTGGAGGCATTTAATGTTCAATCAAAAACATCTGATTTTTGACAAAAGAGATAACACCCCCCCATTACGTCATGCTTCAGAAATGTGGAAAATGGTCCGTTTTCAAATGTTTTATTTTTGAACGTCAGTTCACATTTGTAGGTGGATCATCAGTGTTAGAGCTAAAATTAGCATGTTTAAAGTGATTTTCATGCTTCCAGGGGCCCTAAACACAAGATTTATGGAATGGTTAAAAGTGCATGAAAATGGCCAATTTACTCACTCTGAGTTCTCAAAAAGTGTTTCTTCACCCCGGGAAGTTAATTAAATACCATTTGAAGGCATTTAATGTTCGAGCAAAAACAGCTGATTTTCGACAAAAGAGATAACACCCCCCCATTACGTCATGCTTCAGAAATGTGGAAAATGGTCCGTTTTCAAATGTTTTATTTTTGAACATCAGTTCACATTTGTAGTTGGATCATCAGTGTTAGAGCTAAAATTAGCATGTTTAAAGTGATTTTCATGCTTCCAGGGGCTCGGGAAGTGAATTAAATACTATTTGGAGGCATTTAATGTTCAATCAAAAACAGCTGATTTTTGACAAAAGAGATAACACCCCCCCATTACGTCATGCTTCAGAAATGTGGAAAATGGTCCGTTTTCAAATGTTTTATTTTTTAACGTCAGTTCACATTTGTAGGTGGATCATCAGTGTTAGAGCTAAAATTAGCATGTTTAAAGTGATTTTCATGCTTCCAGGGGCCCTAAACACAAGATTTATGGAATGGTTAAAAGTGCATGAAAATGGCCAATTTACTCACTCTGAGTTCTCAAAAAGGGTTTCTTCACCCCGGGAAGTTAATTAAATACCATTTGGAGGCATTTAATGTTCGAGCAAAAACGGCTGATTTTCGACAAAAGCGATAACACCCCCCCATTACATCATGCTTCAGAAATGTGGAAAATGGTCCGTTTTCAAATGTTTTATTTTTGAACGTCAGTTCACATTTGTAGGTGGATCATCAGTGTTAGAGCTAAAATTAGCATGTTTAAAGTGATTTTCATGCTTCCAGGGGCTCGGGAAGTGAATTAAATACTATTTGGAGGCATTTAATGTTCAATCAAAAACATCTGATTTTTGACAAAAGAGATAACACCCCCCCATTACGTCATGCTTCAGAAATGTGGAAAATGGTCCGTTTTCAAATGTTTTATTTTTGAACTTCAGTTCACATTTGTAGGTGGATCATCAGTGTTAGAGCTAAAATTAGCATGTTTAAAGTGATTTTCATGCTTCCAGGGGCCCTAAACACAAGATTTATGGAATGGTTAAAAGTGCATGAAAATGGCCAATTTACTCACTCTGAGTTCTCAAAAAGTGTTTCTTCACCCCGGGAAGTTAATTAAATACCATTTGAAGGCATTTAATGTTCGAGCAAAAACAGCTGATTTTCGACAAAAGAGATAACACCCCCCCATTACGTCATGCTTCAGAAATGTGGAAAATGGTCCGTTTTCAAATGTTTTATTTTTGAACATCAGTTCACATTTGTAGTTGGATCATCAGTGTTAGAGCTAAAATTAGCATGTTTAAAGTGATTTTCATGCTTCCAGGGGCTCGGGAAGTGAATTAAATACTATTTGGAGGCATTTAATGTTCAATCAAAAACAGCTGATTTTTGACAAAAGAGATAACACCCCCCCCCATTACGTCATGCTTCAGAAATGTGGAAAATGGTCCGTTTTCAAATGTTTTATTTTTTAACGTCAGTTCACATTTGTAGGTGGATCATCAGTGTTAGAGCTAAAATTAGCATGTTTAAAGTGATTTTCATGCTTCCAGGGGCCCTAAACACAAGATTTATGGAATGGTTAAAAGTGCATGAAAATGGCCAATTTACTCACTCTGAGTTCTCAAAAAGTGTTTCTTCACTCCGGGAAGTTAATTAAATACCATTTGGAGGCATTTAATGTTCGAGCAGAAACGGCTGATTTTCGACAAAAGAGATAACACCCCCCCCCCCATTAAGTCATGCTTCAGAAATGTGGAAAATGGTCCGTTTTCAAATGTTTTATTTTGGAACGTCAGTTCACATTTGTAGGTGGATCATCAGTGTTAGAGCTAAAATTAGCATGTTTATAGTGATGTTCATGCTTCCAGGGGCTCGGGAAGTGAATTAAATACTATTTGGAGGCATTTAATGTTCAATCAAAAACAGCTGATTTTTGACAAAAGAGATAACACCCCCCCATTACGTCATGCTTCAGAAATGTGGAAAATGGTCCGTTTTAAAATGTTTTATTTTTGAATGTCAGTTCACATTTGTAGGTGGATCATCAGTGTTGGAGCTAAAATTAGCATGTTTAAAGTGATTTTCATGCTTCCAGGGGCCCTAAACACAAGATTTATGGAATGGTTAAAAGTGCATGAAAATGGCCAATTTACTCACTCTGAGTTCTCAAAAAGGGTTTCTTCACCCCGGGAAGTTAATTAAATACCATTTGGAGGCATTTAATGTTCGAGCAAAAATGGCTGATTTTCGACAAAAGAGATAACACCCCCCCATTACGTCATGCTTCAGAAATGTGGAAAATGGTCCGTTTTCAAATGTTTTATTTTTGAACGTCAGTTCACATTTGTAGGTGGATCATCAGTGTTAGAGCTAAAATTAGCATGTTTAAAGTGATTTTCATGCTTCCAGGGGCTCGGGAAGTGAATTAAATACTATTTGGAGGCATTTAATGTTCAATCAAAAACATCTGATTTTTGACAAAAGAGATAACACCCCCCCATTACGTCATGCTTCAGAAATGTGGAAAATGGTCCGTTTTCAAATGTTTTATTTTTGAACGTCAGTTCACATTTGTAGGTGGATCATCAGTGTTAGAGCTAAAATTAGCATGTTTAAAGTGATTTTCATGCTTCCAGGGGCCCTAAACACAAGATTTATGGAATGGTTAAAAGTGCATGAAAATGGCCAATTTACTCACTCTGAGTTCTCAAAAAGTGTTTCTTCACCCCGGGAAGTTAATTAAATACCATTTGAAGGCATTTAATGTTCGAGCAAAAACAGCTGATTTTCGACAAAAGAGATAACACCCCCCCATTACGTCATGCTTCAGAAATGTGGAAAATGGTCCGTTTTCAAATGTTTTATTTTTGAACATCAGTTCACATTTGTAGGTGGATCATCAGTGTTAGAGCTAAAATTAGCATGTTTAAAGTGATTTTCATGCTTCCAGGGGCTCGGGAAGTGAATTAAATACTATTTGGAGGCATTTAATGTTCAATCAAAAACAGCTGAGTTTTGACAAAAGAGATAACACCCCCCCATTACGTCATGCTTCTGAAATGTGGAAAATGGTCCGTTTTCAAATGTTTTATTTTTTAACGTCAGTTCACATTTGTCAGTGGATCATCAGTGTTAGAGCTAAAATTAGCATGTTTAAAGTGATTTTCATGCTTCCAGGGGCCCTAAACACAAGATTTATGGAATGGTTAAAAGTGCATGAAAATGGCCAATTTACTCACTCTGAGTTCTCAAAAAGGGTTTCTTCACCCCGGGAAGTTAATTAAATACCATTTGGAGGCATTTAATGTTCGAGCAAAAACGGCTGATTTTCGACAAAAGAGATTACACCCCCCCATTACGTCATGCTTCAGAAATGTGGAAAATGGTCCGTTTTCAAATGTTTTATTTTGGAACGTCAGTTCACATTTGTAGGTGAATCATCAGTGTTAGAGCTAAAATTAGCATGTTTATAGTCATGTTCATGCTTCCAGGGGCTCGGGAAGTGAATTAAATACTATTTGGAGGCATTTAATGTTCAATCAAAACCAGCTGATTTTTGACAAAAGAGATAACACCCCCCCATTACGTCATGCTTCAGAAATGTGGAAAATGGTCCGTTTTAAAATGTTTTATTTTTGAATGTCAGTTCACATTTGTAGGTGGATCATCAGTGTTGGAGCTAAAATTAGCATGTTTAAAGTGATTTTCATGCTTCCAGGGGCCCTAAACACAAGATTTATGGAATGGTTAAAAGTGCATGAAAATGGCCACTTTACTCACTCTGAGTTCTCAAAAAGGGTTTCTTCACCCCGGGAAGTTAATTAAATACCATTTGGAGGCATTTAATGTTCGAGCAAAAACGGCTGATTTTCGACAAAAGAGATAACACCCCCCCATTACGTCATGCTTCAGAAATGTGGAAAATGGTCTGTTTTCAAATGTTTTATTTTTGAACGTCAGTTCACATTTGTAGGTGGATCATCAGTGTTAGAGCTAAAATTAGCATGTTTAAAGTGATTTTCATGCTTCCAGGGGCCCTAAACACAAGATTTATGGAATGGTTAAAAGTGCATGAAAATGGCCAATTTACTCACTCTGAGTTCTCAAAAAGGGTTTCTTCACCCCGGGAAGTTAATTAAATACCATTTGGAGGCATTTAATGTTCGAGCAAAAACGGCTGATTTTCGACAAAAGAGATAACACCCCCCCATTACGTCATGCTTCAGAAATGTGGAAAATGGTCCGTTTTCAAATGTTTTATTTTTTAACGTCAGTTCACATTTTTAGGTGGATCATCAGTGTTAGAGCTAAAATTAGCATGTTTAAAGTGATTTTCATGCTTCCAGGGGCCCTAAACACAAGATTTATGGAATGGTTAAAAGTGCATGAAAATGGCCAATTTACTCACTCTGAGTTCTCAAAAAGGGTTTCTTCACCCCGGGAAGTTAATTAAATACCATTTGGAGGCATTTAATGTTCGAGCAAAAACGGCTGATTTTCGACAAAAGAGATAACACCCCCCCATTACGTCATGCTTCAGAAATGTGGAAAATGGTCCGTTTTCAAATGTTTTATTTTTGAACGTCAGTTCACATTTGTAGGTGGATCATCAGTGTTAGAGCTAAAATTAGCATGTTTAAAGTGATTTTCATGCATCCAGGGGCTCGGGAAGTGAATTAAATACTATTTGGAGGCATTTAATGTTCAATCAAAAACATCTGATTTTTGACAAAAGAGATAACACCCCCCCATTACGTCATGCTTCAGAAATGTGGAAAATGGTCCGTTTTCAAATGTTTTATTTTTGAACGTCAGTTCACATTTGTAGGTGGATCATCAGTGTTAGAGCTAAAATTAGCATGTTTAAAGTGATTTTCATGCTTCCAGGGGCCCTAAACACAAGATTTATGGAATGGTTAAAAGTGCATGAAAATGGCCAATTTACTCACTCTGAGTTCTCAAAAAGTGTTTCTTCACCCCGGGAAGTTAATTAAATACCATTTGAAGGCATTTAATGTTCGAGCAAAAACAGCTGATTTTCGACAAAAGAGATAACACCCCCCCATTACGTCATGCTTCAGAAATGTGGAAAATGGTCCGTTTTCAAATGTTTTATTTTTGAACATCAGTTCACATTTGTAGGTGGATCATCAGTGTTAGAGCTAAAATTAGCATGTTTAAAGTGATTTTCATGCTTCCAGGGGCTCGGGAAGTGAATTAAATACTATTTGGAGGCATTTAATGTTCAATCAAAAACAGCTGATTTTTGACAAAAGAGATAACACCCCCCCATTACGTCATGCTTCAGAAATGTGGAAAATGGTCCGTTTTCAAATGTTTTATTTTTTAACGTCAGTTCACATTTGTCAGTGGATCATCAGTGTTAGAGCTAAAATTAGCATGTTTAAAGTGATTTTCATGCTTCCAGGGGCCCTAAACACAAGATTTATGGAATGGTTAAAAGTGCATGAAAATGGCCAATTTACTCACTCTGAGTTCTCAAAAAGGGTTTCTTCACCCCGGGAAGTTAATTAAATACCATTTGGAGGCATTTAATGTTCGAGCAAAAACGGCTGATTTTCGACAAAAGAGATAACACCCCCCCATTACGTCATGCTTCAGAAATGTGGAAAATGGTCCGTTTTCAAATGTTTTATTTTGGAACGTCAGTTCACATTTGTAGTAGAATCATCAGTGTTAGAGCTAAAATTAGCATGTTTATAGTGATGTTCATGCTTCCAGGGGCTCGGGAAGTGAATTAAATACTATTTGGAGGCATTTAATGTTCAATCAAAAACAGCTGATTTTTGACAAAAGAGATAACACCCCCCCATTACGTCATGCTTCAGAAATGTGGAAAATGGTCCGTTTTCAAATGTTTTATTTTTGAACGTCAGTTCACATTTGTAGGTGGATCATCAGTGTTAGAGCTAAAATTAGCATGTTTAAAGTGATTTTCATGCTTCCAGGGGCCCTAAACACAAGATTTATGGAATGGTTAAAAGTGCATGAAAATGGCAAATTTACTCACTCTGAGTTCTCAAAAAGGGTTTCTTCACCCCGGGAAGTTAATTAAATACCATTTGGAGGCATTTAATGTTCGAGCAAAAACGGCTGATTTTTGACAAAAGAGATAACACCCCCCCATTACGTCATGCTTCAGAAATGTGGAAAATGGTCCGTTTTCAAATGTTTTATTTTTGAACGTCAGTTCACATTTGTAGGTGGATCATCAGTGTTAGAGCTGAAATTAGCATGTTTAAAGTGATTTTCATGCTTCCAGGGGCTCGGGAAGTGAATTAAATACTATTTGGAGGCATTTAATGTTCAATCAAAAACGGCTGATTTTTGACAAAAGAGATAACACCCCCCCATTACGTCATGCTTCAGAAATGTGGAAAATGGTCCGTTTTCAAATGTTTTATTTTTGAATGTCAGTTCACATTTGTAGGTGGATCATCAGTGTTAGAGCTAAAATTAGCATGTTTAAAGTGATTTTCATGCTTCCAGGGGCCCTAAACACAAGATTTATGGAATGGTTAAAAGTGCATGAAAATGGCCAATTTACTCAATCTGAGTTCTCAAAAAGGGTTTCTTCACCCCGGGAAGTTAATTAAATACCATTTGGAGGCATTTAATGTTCGAGCAAAAACTGCTGATTTTCGACAAAAGAGATAACACCCCCCCATTACGTCATGCTTCAGAAATGTGGAAAATGGTCCGTTTTCAAATGTTTTATTTTTGAACGTCAGTTCACATTTGTAGGTGGATCATCAGTGTTAGAGCTAAAATTAGCATGTTTAAAGTGATTTTCATGCTTCCAGGGGCTCGGGAAGTGAATTAAATACTATTTGGAGGCATTTAATGTTCAAGCAAAAACAGCTGATTTTTGACAAAAGAGATAACACCCCCCCATTACGTCATGCTTCAGAAATGTGGAAAATGGTCCGTTTTCAAATGTTTTATTTTTGAATGTCAGTTCACATTTGTAGGTGGATCATCAGTGTTAGAGCTAAAATTAGCATGTTTAAAGTGATTTTCATGCTTCCAGGGGCCCTAAACACAAGATTTATGGAATGGTTAAAAGTGCATGAAAATGGCCAATTTACTCACTCTGAGTTCTCAAAAAGGGTTTCTTCACCCCGGGAAGATAATTAAATACCATTTGGAGGCATTTAATGTTCGAGCAAAAACGGCTGATTTTCGACAAAAGAGATAACACCCCCCCATTACGTCATGCTTCAGAAATGTGGAAAATGGTCCGTTTTCAAATGTTTTATTTTTGAACGTCAGTTCACATTTGTAGGTGGATCATCAGTGTTAGAGCTAACATTAGCATGTTTAAAGTGATTTTCATGCTTCCAGGGGCTCGGGAAGTGAATTAAATACTATTTGGAGGCATTTAATAATCAAGCAAAAACAGCTGATTTTTGACAAAAGAGATAACACCCCCCCATTACGTCATGCCTCAGAAATGTGGAAAATGGTCCGTTTTCAATTGTTTTATTTTTGAACGTCAGTTCACATTTGTAGGTGGCTCATCAGTTTTAGAGCTAAAATTAGCATGTTTAAAGTGATTTTCATGCTTCCAGGGGCCCTAAACACAAGATTTATGGAATGGTTAAAAGTGCATGAAAATGGCCAATTTACTCACTCTGAGTTCTCAAAAAGGGGTTCTTCACCCCGGGAAGTTAATTAAATACCATTTGGAGGCATTTAATGTTCGAGCAAAAACGGCTGATTTTCGACAAAAGAGGTGACACCCCCCCATTACGTCATGCTTCAGAAATGTGGAAAATGGTCCGTTTTCAAATGTTTTATTTTTGAACGTCAGTTCACATTTGTAGGTGGATCATCAGTGTTAGAGCTTAAATGAGCATGTTTAAAGTGATTTTCATACTTCCAGGGGCTTGAGAAGTGAATTAAATACTATTTGGAGGCATTTAATGTTCAATCAAAAACAGCTGATTTTTGACAAAAGAGATAACACCCCCCCATTACGTCATGCTTCAGAAATGTGGAAAATGGTCCGTTTTCAAATGTTTTATTTTTGAATTTCAGTTCACATTTGTAGGTGGATCATCAGTGTTAGAGCTAAAATTAGCATGTTTAAAGTGATTTTCATGCTTCCAGGGGCCCTAAACACAAGATTTATGGAATGGTTAAAAGTGCATGAAAATGGCCAATTTACTCACTCTGAGTTCTCAAAAAGGGTTTCTTCACCCCGGAAAGTTAATTAAATACCATTTGCAGGCATTTAATGTTCGAGCAAAAACGGCTGATTTTCGACTAAAGAGATAACACCCCCCCATTACGTCATGCTTCAGAAATGTGGAAAATGGTCCGTTTTCAAATGTTTTATTTTTGAACGTCCGTTCACATTTGTAGGTGGATCATCAGTGTTAGAGCTAAAATTAGCATGTTTAAAGTGATTTTCATGCTTCCAGGGGCCCTAAACACAAGATTTATGGAATGGTTAAAAGTGCATGAAAATGGCCAATTTACTCACTCTGAGTTCTCAAAAATGGTTTCTTCACCCCGGGAAGTTAATTAAATACCATTTGGAGGCATTTAATGTTCGAGCAAAAACGGCTGATTTTCGACAAAAGAGATAACACCCCCCCATTACGTCTTGCTTCAGAAATGTGGAAAATGGTCAGTTTTCAAATGTTTTATTTTTGAACGTCAGTTCACATTTGTAGGTGGATCATCAGTGTTAGAGCTAAAATTAGCATGTTTAAAGTGATTTTCATGCTTCCAGGGGCTCGGGAAGTGAATTAAATACTATTTGGAGGCATTTAATGTTCAAGCAAAAACAGCTGATTTTTGACAAAAGAGATAACACCCCCCCATTACGTCATGCTTCAGAAATGTGGAAAATGGTCCGTTTTCAAATGTTTTATTTTTGAACGTCAGTTCACATTTGTAGGTGGATCATCAGTGTTAGAGCTAAAATTAGCATGTTTAAAGTGATTTTCATGCTTCCAGGGGCCCTAAACACAAGATTTATGGAATGGTTAAAAGTGCATGAAAATGGCCAATTTACTCACTCTGAGTTCTCAAAAAGGGTTTCTTCACCCCGGGAAGTTAATTAAAAACCATTTGGAGGCATTTAATGTTCTAGCAAAAACGGCTGATTTTCGACAAAAGAGATAACACCCCCCATTACGTCATGCTTCAGAAATGTGGAAAATGGTCCGTTTTCAAATGTTTTATTTTTGAACGTCAGTTCACATTTGTAGGTGGATCATCAGTGTTAGAGCTAAAATTAGCACGTTTAAAGTGATTTTCAAGCTTCCAGGGGCTCGGGAAGTGAATTAAATACTATTTGCGGGAATTTAATTTTCAAGCAAAAACAGCTGATTTTTGACAAAAGAGATAACACCCCCCATTACGTCATGCTTCAGAAATGTGGAAAATGGTCCGTTTTCAAATGTTTTATTTTTGAACGTCAGTTCACATTTTTAGGTGGATCATCAGTGTTAGAGCTAAAATTAGCATGTTTAAAGTGATTTTCATGCTTCCAGGGGCCCTAAACACAAGATTTATGGAATGGTTAAAAGTGCATGAAAATGGCCAATTTACTCTCTCTGAGTTCTCAAAAAGGGTTTCTTCACCCCGGGAAGTTATTTAAATACCATTTGGAGGCATTTAATGTTTGAGCAAAAACGGCTGATTTTCGACAAAAGAGATAACACCCCCCATTACGTCATGCTTCAGAAATGTGGAAAATGGTCCGTTTTCAAATGTTTTATTTTTGAACGTCAGTTCACATTTGTAGGTGGATCATCAGTGTTAGAGCTAAAATGAGCATGTTTAAAGTGATGTTCATGCTTCCAGGGGCTCGGGAAGTGAATTAAATACTATTTGGAGGCATTTAATGTTCAATCAAAAACAGCTGATTTTTGACAAAAGAGATAACACCCCCCCCATTACGTCATGCTTCAGAAATGTGGAAAATGGTCCGTTTTCAAATGTTTTATTTTTGAATTTCAGTTCACATTTGTAGGTGGATCATCAGTGTTAGAGCTAAAATTAGCATGTTTAAAGTGATTTTCATGCTTCCAGGGGCCCTAAACACAAGATTTATGGAATGGTTAAAAGTGCATGAAAATGGCCAATTTACTCACTCTGAGTTCTCAAAAATGGTTTCTTCACCCCGGGAAGTTAATTAAATACCATTTGGAGGCATTTATTGTTCGAGCAAAAACGGCTGATTTTCGACAAAAGAGGTAACACCCCCCCATTACGTCATGCTTCAGAAATGTGGAAAATGGTCCGTTTTCAAATGTTTTATTTTTGAACGTCAGTTCACATTTGTAGGTGGATCATCAGTGTTAGAGCTAAAATGAGCATGTTTAAAGTGATTTTCATGCTTCCAGGGGCTCGGGAAGTGAATTAAATACTATTTGGAGGCATTTAATGTTCAATCAAAAACAGCTGATTTTTGACAAAAGAGATAACACCCCCCCATTACGTCATGCTTCAGAAATGTGGAAAATGGTCCGTTTTCAAATGTTTTATTTTTGAATTTCAGTTCACATTTGTAGGTGGATCATCAGTGTTAGAGCTAAAATTAGCATGTTTAAAGTGATTTTCATGCTTCCAGGGGCCCTAAACACAAGATTTATGGAATGGTTAAAAGTGCATGAAAATGGCCAATTTACTCACTCTGAGTTCTCAAAAATGGTTTCTTGACCCCGGGAAGTTAATTAAATACCATTTGGAGGCATTTAATGTTCGAGCAAAAATGGCTGATTTTCAACAAAAGAGATAACACCCCCCCATTACGTCTTGCTTCAGAAATGTGGAAAATGGTCAGTTTTCAAATGTTTTATTTTTGAACATCAGTTCACATTTGTAGGTGGATCATCAGTGTTAGAGCTAAAATTAGCATGTTTAAAGTGATTTTCATGCTTCCAGGGGCCCGAAACACAAGATTTATGGAATGGTTAAAAGTGCATGAAAGTGGCCAATTTACTCACTCTGAGTTCTCAAAAAGGGTTTCTTCACCCCGGGAAGTTAATTAAATACCATTTGGAGGCATTTAATGTTCAATCAAAAACGGCTGATTTTCGACAAAAGAGATAACACCCCCCCATTACGTCATGCTTCAGAAATGTGGAAAATGGTCCGTTTTCAAATGTTTTATTTTTGAACGTCAGTTCACATTTGTAGGTGGATCATCAGTGTTAGAGCTAAAATTAGCATGTTTAAAGTGATTTTCATGCTTCCAGGGGCTCGGGAAGTGAATTAAATACTATTTGGAGGCATTTAATGTTCAAGCAAAAACAGCTGATTTTTGACAAAAGAGATAACACCCCCCCCCATTACGTCATGCTTCAGAAATGTGGAAAATGGTCCGTTTTCAAATGTTTTATTTTTTAACGTCAGTTCACATTTGTAGGTGGATCATCAGTGTTAGAGCTAAAATTAGCATGTTTAAAGTGATTTTCATGCTTCCAGGGGCCCTAAACACAAGATTTATGGAATGGTTAAAAGTGCATGAAAATGGCCAATTTACTCACTCTGAGTTCTCAAAAAGGGTTTCTTCACCCCGGGAAGTTAATTAAATACCATTTGGAGGCATTTAATGTTCGAGCAAAAACGGCTGATTTTCGACAAAAGCGATAACACCCCCCATTACATCATGCTTCAGAAATGTGGAAAATGGTCCGTTTTCAAATGTTTTATTTTTGAACGTCAGTTCACATTTGTAGGTTGATCATCAGTGTTAGAGCTAAAATTAGCATGTTTAAAGTGATTTTCATGCTTCCAGGGGCTCGGGAAGTGAATTAAATACTATTTGGAGGCATTTAATGTTCAATCAAAAACATCGGATTTTTGACAAAAGAGATAACACCCCCCCATTACGTCATGCTTCAGAAATGTGGAAAATGGTCCGTTTTCAAATGTTTTATTTTTGAACGTCAGTTCACATTTGTAGGTGGATCATCAGTGTTAGAGCTAAAATTAGCATGTTTAAAGTGATTTTCATGCTTCCAGGGGCCCTAAACACAAGATTTATGGAATGGTTAAAAGTGCATGAAAATGGCCAATTTACTCACTCTGAGTTCTCAAAAAGTGTTTCTTCACCCCGGGAAGTTAATTAAATACCATTTGAAGGCATTTAATGTTCGAGCAAAAACAGCTGATTTTCGACAAAAGAGATAACACCCCCCCATTACGTCATGCTTCAGAAATGTGGAAAATGGTTCGTTTTCAAATGTTTTATTTTTGAACATCAGTTCACATTTGTAGTTGGATCATCAGTGTTAGAGCTAAAATTAGCATGTTTAAAGTGATTTTCATGCTTCCAGGGGCTCGGGAAGTGAATTAAATACTATTTGGAGGCATTTAATGTTCAATCAAAAACAGCTGATTTTTGACAAAAGAGATAACACCACCCCCATTACGTCATGCTTCAGAAATGTGGAAAATGGTCCGTTTTCAAATGTTTTATTTTTTAACGTCAGTTCACATTTGTAGGTGCATCATCAGTGTTAGAGCTAAAATTAGCATGTTTAAAGTGATTTTCATGCTTCCAGGGGCCCTAAACACAAGATTTATGGAATGGTTAAAAGTGCATGAAAATGGCCAATTTACTCACTCTGAGTTCTCAAAAAGTGTTTCTTCACTCCGGGAAGTTAATTAAATACCATTTGGAGGCATTTAATGTTCGAGCAGAAACGGCTGATTTTCGACAAAAGAGATAACACCCCCCCCCCATTAAGTCATGCTTCAGAAATGTGGAAAATGGTCCGTTTTCAAATGTTTTATTTTGGAACGTCAGTTCACATTTGTAGGTGGATCATCAGTGTTAGAGCTAAAATTAGCATGTTTATAGTGATGTTCATGCTTCCAGGGGCTCGGGAAGTGAATTAAATACTATTTGGAGGCATTTAATGTTCAATCAAAAACAGCTGATTTTTGACAAAAGAGATAACACCCCCCCATTACGTCATGCTTCAGAAATGTGGAAAATGGTCCGTTTTAAAATGTTTTATTTTTGAATGTCAGTTCACATTTGTAGGTGGATCATCAGTGTTGGAGCTAAAATTAGCATGTTTAAAGTGATTTTCATGCTTCCAGGGGCCCTAAACACAAGATTTATGGAATGGTTAAAAGTGCATGAAAATGGCCAATTTACTCACTCTGAGTTCTCAAAAAGGGTTTCTTCACCCCGGGAAGTTAATTAAATACCATTTGGAGGCATTTAATGTTCGAGCAAAAATGGCTGATTTTCGACAAAAGAGATAACACCCCCCCATTACGTCATGCTTCAGAAATGTGGAAAATGGTCCGTTTTCAAATGTTTTATTTTTGAACGTCAGTTCACATTTGTAGGTGGATCATCAGTGTTAGAGCTAAAATTAGCATGTTTAAAGTGATTTTCATGCTTCCAGGGGCTCGGGAAGTGAATTAAATACTATTTGGAGGCATTTAATGTTCAATCAAAAACATCTGATTTTTGACAAAAGAGATAACACCCCCCCATTACGTCATGCTTCAGAAATGTGGAAAATGGTCCGTTTTCAAATGTTTTATTTTTGAACGTCAGTTCACATTTGTAGGTGGATCATCAGTGTTAGAGCTAAAATTAGCATGTTTAAAGTGATTTTCATGCTTCCAGGGGCCCTAAACACAAGATTTATGGAATGGTTAAAAGTGCATGAAAATGGCCAATTTACTCACTCTGAGTTCTCAAAAAGTGTTTCTTCACCCCGGGAAGTTAATTAAATACCATTTGAAGGCATTTAATGTTCGAGCAAAAACAGCTGATTTTCGACAAAAGAGATAACACCCCCCCATTACGTCATGCTTCAGAAATGTGGAAAATGGTCCGTTTTCAAATGTTTTATTTTTGAACATCAGTTCACATTTGTAGGTGGATCATCAGTGTTAGAGCTAAAATTAGCATGTTTAAAGTGATTTTCATGCTTCCAGGGGCTCGGGAAGTGAATTAAATACTATTTGGAGGCATTTAATGTTCAATCAAAAACAGCTGAGTTTTGACAAAAGAGATAACACCCCCCCATTACGTCATGCTTCAGAAATGTGGAAAATGGTCCGTTTTCAAATGTTTTATTTTTGAACGTCAGTTCACATTTGTAGGTGGATCATCAGTGTTAGAGCTAAAATTAGCATGTTTAAAGTGATTTTCATGCTTCCAGGGGCCCTAAACACAAGATTTATGGAATGGTTAAAAGTGCATGAAAATGGCCAATTTACTCACTCTGAGTTCTCAAAAAGTGTTTCTTCACCCCGGGAAGTTAATTAAATACCATTTGAAGGCATTTAATGTTCGAGCAAAAACAGCTGATTTTCGACAAAAGAGATAACACCCCCCCATTACGTCATGCTTCAGAAATGTGGAAAATGGTCCGTTTTCAAATGTTTTATTTTTGAACATCAGTTCACATTTGTAGGTGGATCATCAGTGTTAGAGCTAAAATTAGCATGTTTAAAGTGATTTTCATGCTTCCAGGGGCTCGGGAAGTGAATTAAATACTATTTGGAGGCATTTAATGTTCAATCAAAAACAGCTGATTTTTGACAAAAGAGATAACACCCCCCCATTACGTCATGCTTCAGAAATGTGGAAAATGGTCCGTTTTCAAATGTTTTATTTTTTAACGTCAGTTCACATTTGTCAGTGGATCATCAGTGTTAGAGCTAAAATTAGCATGTTTAAAGTGATTTTCATGCTTCCAGGGGCCCTAAACACAAGATTTATGGAATGGTTAAAAGTGCATGAAAATGGCCAATTTACTCACTCTGAGTTCTCAAAAAGGGTTTCTTCACCCCGGGAAGTTAATTAAATACCATTTGGAGGCATTTAATGTTCGAGCAAAAACGGCTGATTTTCGACAAAAGAGATAACACCCCCCCATTACGTCATGCTTCAGAAATGTGGAAAATGGTCCGTTTTCAAATGTTTTATTTTGGAACGTCAGTTCACATTTGTAGTAGAATCATCAGTGTTAGAGCTAAAATTAGCATGTTTATAGTGATGTTCATGCTTCCAGGGGCTCGGGAAGTGAATTAAATACTATTTGGAGGCATTTAATGTTCAATCAAAAACAGCTGATTTTTGACAAAAGAGATAACACCCCCCCATTACGTCATGCTTCAGAAATGTGGAAAATGGTCCGTTTTCAAATGTTTTATTTTTGAACGTCAGTTCACATTTGTAGGTGGATCATCAGTGTTAGAGCTAAAATTAGCATGTTTAAAGTGATTTTCATGCTTCCAGGGGCCCTAAACACAAGATTTATGGAATGGTTAAAAGTGCATGAAAATGGCAAATTTACTCACTCTGAGTTCTCAAAAAGGGTTTCTTCACCCCGGGAAGTTAATTAAATACCATTTGGAGGCATTTAATGTTCGAGCAAAAACGGCTGATTTTTGACAAAAGAGATAACACCCCCCCATTACGTCATGCTTCAGAAATGTGGAAAATGGTCCGTTTTCAAATGTTTTATTTTTGAACGTCAGTTCACATTTGTAGGTGGATCATCAGTGTTAGAGCTGAAATTAGCATGTTTAAAGTGATTTTCATGCTTCCAGGGGCTCGGGAAGTGAATTAAATACTATTTGGAGGCATTTAATGTTCAATCAAAAACGGCTGATTTTTGACAAAAGAGATAACACCCCCCCATTACGTCATGCTTCAGAAATGTGGAAAATGGTCCGTTTTCAAATGTTTTATTTTTGAATGTCAGTTCACATTTGTAGGTGGATCATCAGTGTTAGAGCTAAAATTAGCATGTTTAAAGTGATTTTCATGCTTCCAGGGGCCCTAAACACAAGATTTATGGAATGGTTAAAAGTGCATGAAAATGGCCAATTTACTCAATCTGAGTTCTCAAAAAGGGTTTCTTCACCCCGGGAAGTTAATTAAATACCATTTGGAGGCATTTAATGTTCGAGCAAAAACTGCTGATTTTCGACAAAAGAGATAACACCCCCCCATTACGTCATGCTTCAGAAATGTGGAAAATGGTCCGTTTTCAAATGTTTTATTTTTGAACGTCAGTTCACATTTGTAGGTGGATCATCAGTGTTAGAGCTAAAATTAGCATGTTTAAAGTGATTTTCATGCTTCCAGGGGCTCGGGAAGTGAATTAAATACTATTTGGAGGCATTTAATGTTCAAGCAAAAACAGCTGATTTTTGACAAAAGAGATAACACCCCCCCATTACGTCATGCTTCAGAAATGTGGAAAATGGTCCGTTTTCAAATGTTTTATTTTTGAATGTCAGTTCACATTTGTAGGTGGATCATCAGTGTTAGAGCTAAAATTAGCATGTTTAAAGTGATTTTCATGCTTCCAGGGGCCCTTAACACAAGATTTATGGAATGGTTAAAAGTGCATGAAAATGGCCAATTTACTCACTCTGAGTTCTCAAAAAGGGTTTCTTCACCCCGGGAAGATAATTAAATACCATTTGGAGGCATTTAATGTTCGAGCAAAAACGGCTGATTTTCGACAAAAGAGATAACACCCCCCCATTACGTCATGCTTCAGAAATGTGGAAAATGGTCCGTTTTCAAATGTTTTATTTTTGAACGTCAGTTCACATTTGTAGGTGGATCATCAGTGTTAGAGCTAACATTAGCATGTTTAAAGTGATTTTCATGCTTCCAGGGGCTCGGGAAGTGAATTAAATACTATTTGGAGGCATTTAATAATCAAGCAAAAACAGCTGATTTTTGACAAAAGAGATAACACCCCCCCATTACGTCATGCCTCAGAAATGTGGAAAATGGTCCGTTTTCAATTGTTTTATTTTTGAACGTCAGTTCACATTTGTAGGTGGCTCATCAGTTTTAGAGCTAAAATTAGCATGTTTAAAGTGATTTTCATGCTTCCAGGGGCCCTAAACACAAGATTTATGGAATGGTTAAAAGTGCATGAAAATGGCCAATTTACTCACTCTGAGTTCTCAAAAAGGGGTTCTTCACCCCGGGAAGTTAATTAAATACCATTTGGAGGCATTTAATGTTCGAGCAAAAACGGCTGATTTTCGACAAAAGAGGTAACACCCCCCCATTACGTCATGCTTCAGAAATGTGGAAAATGGTCCGTTTTCAAATGTTTTATTTTTGAACGTCAGTTCACATTTGTAGGTGGATCATCAGTGTTAGAGCTTAAATGAGCATGTTTAAAGTGATTTTCATACTTCCAGGGGCTTGAGAAGTGAATTAAATACTATTTGGAGGCATTTAATGTTCAATCAAAAACAGCTGATTTTTGACAAAAGAGATAACACCCCCCCATTACGTCATGCTTCAGAAATGTGGAAAATGGTCCGTTTTCAAATGTTTTATTTTTGAATTTCAGTTCACATTTGTAGGTGGATCATCAGTGTTAGAGCTAAAATTAGCATGTTTAAAGTGATTTTCATGCTTCCAGGGGCCCTAAACACAAGATTTATGGAATGGTTAAAAGTGCATGAAAATGGCCAATTTACTCACTCTGAGTTCTCAAAAAGGGTTTCTTCACCCCGGAAAGTTAATTAAATACCATTTGCAGGCATTTAATGTTCGAGCAAAAACGGCTGATTTTCGACTAAAGAGATAACACCCCCCCATTACGTCATGCTTCAGAAATGTGGAAAATGGTCCGTTTTCAAATGTTTTATTTTTGAACGTCCGTTCACATTTGTAGGTGGATCATCAGTGTTAGAGCTAAAATTAGCATGTTTAAAGTGATTTTCATGCTTCCAGGGGCCCTAAACACAAGATTTATGGAATGGTTAAAAGTGCATGAAAATGGCCAATTTACTCACTCTGAGTTCTCAAAAAGTGTTTCTTCACCCCGGGAAGTTAATTAAATACCATTTGAAGGCATTTAATGTTCGAGCAAAAACAGCTGATTTTCGACAAAAGAGATAACACCCCCCCATTACGTCATGCTTCAGAAATGTGGAAAATGGTCCGTTTTCAAATGTTTTATTTTTGAACATCAGTTCACATTTGTAGGTGGATCATCAGTGTTAGAGCTAAAATTAGCATGTTTAAAGTGATTTTCATGCTTCCAGGGGCTCGGGAAGTGAATTAAATACTATTTGGAGGCATTTAATGTTCAATCAAAAACAGCTGATTTTTGACAAAAGAGATAACACCCCCCCATTACGTCATGCTTCAGAAATGTGGAAAATGGTCCGTTTTCAAATGTTTTATTTTTTAACGTCAGTTCACATTTGTCAGTGGATCATCAGTGTTAGAGCTAAAATTAGCATGTTTAAAGTGATTTTCATGCTTCCAGGGGCCCTAAACACAAGATTTATGGAATGGTTAAAAGTGCATGAAAATGGCCAATTTACTCACTCTGAGTTCTCAAAAAGGGTTTCTTCACCCCGGGAAGTTAATTAAATACCATTTGGAGGCATTTAATGTTCGAGCAAAAACGGCTGATTTTCGACAAAAGAGATAACACCCCCCCATTACGTCATGCTTCAGAAATGTGGAAAATGGTCCGTTTTCAAATGTTTTATTTTGGAACGTCAGTTCACATTTGTAGTAGAATCATCAGTGTTAGAGCTAAAATTAGCATGTTTATAGTGATGTTCATGCTTCCAGGGGCTCGGGAAGTGAATTAAATACTATTTGGAGGCATTTAATGTTCAATCAAAAACAGCTGATTTTTGACAAAAGAGATAACACCCCCCCATTACGTCATGCTTCAGAAATGTGGAAAATGGTCCGTTTTCAAATGTTTTATTTTTGAACGTCAGTTCACATTTGTAGGTGGATCATCAGTGTTAGAGCTAAAATTAGCATGTTTAAAGTGATTTTCATGCTTCCAGGGGCCCTAAACACAAGATTTATGGAATGGTTAAAAGTGCATGAAAATGGCAAATTTACTCACTCTGAGTTCTCAAAAAGGGTTTCTTCACCCCGGGAAGTTAATTAAATACCATTTGGAGGCATTTAATGTTCGAGCAAAAACGGCTGATTTTTGACAAAAGAGATAACACCCCCCCATTACGTCATGCTTCAGAAATGTGGAAAATGGTCCGTTTTCAAATGTTTTATTTTTGAACGTCAGTTCACATTTGTAGGTGGATCATCAGTGTTAGAGCTGAAATTAGCATGTTTAAAGTGATTTTCATGCTTCCAGGGGCTCGGGAAGTGAATTAAATACTATTTGGAGGCATTTAATGTTCAATCAAAAACGGCTGATTTTTGACAAAAGAGATAACACCCCCCCATTACGTCATGCTTCAGAAATGTGGAAAATGGTCCGTTTTCAAATGTTTTATTTTTGAATGTCAGTTCACATTTGTAGGTGGATCATCAGTGTTAGAGCTAAAATTAGCATGTTTAAAGTGATTTTCATGCTTCCAGGGGCCCTAAACACAAGATTTATGGAATGGTTAAAAGTGCATGAAAATGGCCAATTTACTCAATCTGAGTTCTCAAAAAGGGTTTCTTCACCCCGGGAAGTTAATTAAATACCATTTGGAGGCATTTAATGTTCGAGCAAAAACTGCTGATTTTCGACAAAAGAGATAACACCCCCCCATTACGTCATGCTTCAGAAATGTGGAAAATGGTCCGTTTTCAAATGTTTTATTTTTGAACGTCAGTTCACATTTGTAGGTGGATCATCAGTGTTAGAGCTAAAATTAGCATGTTTAAAGTGATTTTCATGCTTCCAGGGGCTCGGGAAGTGAATTAAATACTATTTGGAGGCATTTAATGTTCAAGCAAAAACAGCTGATTTTTGACAAAAGAGATAACACCCCCCCATTACGTCATGCTTCAGAAATGTGGAAAATGGTCCGTTTTCAAATGTTTTATTTTTGAATGTCAGTTCACATTTGTAGGTGGATCATCAGTGTTAGAGCTAAAATTAGCATGTTTAAAGTGATTTTCATGCTTCCAGGGGCCCTTAACACAAGATTTATGGAATGGTTAAAAGTGCATGAAAATGGCCAATTTACTCACTCTGAGTTCTCAAAAAGGGTTTCTTCACCCCGGGAAGATAATTAAATACCATTTGGAGGCATTTAATGTTCGAGCAAAAACGGCTGATTTTCGACAAAAGAGATAACACCCCCCCATTACGTCATGCTTCAGAAATGTGGAAAATGGTCCGTTTTCAAATGTTTTATTTTTGAACGTCAGTTCACATTTGTAGGTGGATCATCAGTGTTAGAGCTAACATTAGCATGTTTAAAGTGATTTTCATGCTTCCAGGGGCTCGGGAAGTGAATTAAATACTATTTGGAGGCATTTAATAATCAAGCAAAAACAGCTGATTTTTGACAAAAGAGATAACACCCCCCCATTACGTCATGCCTCAGAAATGTGGAAAATGGTCCGTTTTCAATTGTTTTATTTTTGAACGTCAGTTCACATTTGTAGGTGGCTCATCAGTTTTAGAGCTAAAATTAGCATGTTTAAAGTGATTTTCATGCTTCCAGGGGCCCTAAACACAAGATTTATGGAATGGTTAAAAGTGCATGAAAATGGCCAATTTACTCACTCTGAGTTCTCAAAAAGGGGTTCTTCACCCCGGGAAGTTAATTAAATACCATTTGGAGGCATTTAATGTTCGAGCAAAAACGGCTGATTTTCGACAAAAGAGGTAACACCCCCCCATTACGTCATGCTTCAGAAATGTGGAAAATGGTCCGTTTTCAAATGTTTTATTTTTGAACGTCAGTTCACATTTGTAGGTGGATCATCAGTGTTAGAGCTTAAATGAGCATGTTTAAAGTGATTTTCATACTTCCAGGGGCTTGAGAAGTGAATTAAATACTATTTGGAGGCATTTAATGTTCAATCAAAAACAGCTGATTTTTGACAAAAGAGATAACACCCCCCCATTACGTCATGCTTCAGAAATGTGGAAAATGGTCCGTTTTCAAATGTTTTATTTTTGAATTTCAGTTCACATTTGTAGGTGGATCATCAGTGTTAGAGCTAAAATTAGCATGTTTAAAGTGATTTTCATGCTTCCAGGGGCCCTAAACACAAGATTTATGGAATGGTTAAAAGTGCATGAAAATGGCCAATTTACTCACTCTGAGTTCTCAAAAAGGGTTTCTTCACCCCGGAAAGTTAATTAAATACCATTTGCAGGCATTTAATGTTCGAGCAAAAACGGCTGATTTTCGACTAAAGAGATAACACCCCCCCATTACGTCATGCTTCAGAAATGTGGAAAATGGTCCGTTTTCAAATGTTTTATTTTTGAACGTCCGTTCACATTTGTAGGTGGATCATCAGTGTTAGAGCTAAAATTAGCATGTTTAAAGTGATTTTCATGCTTCCAGGGGCCCTAAACACAAGATTTATGGAATGGTTAAAAGTGCATGAAAATGGCCAATTTACTCACTCTGAGTTCTCAAAAAGGGTTTCTTCACCCCGGAAAGTTAATTAAATACCATTTGCAGGCATTTAATGTTCGAGCAAAAACGGCTGATTTTCGACTAAAGAGATAACACCCCCCCATTACGTCATGCTTCAGAAATGTGGAAAATGGTCCGTTTTCAAATGTTTTATTTTTGAACGTCCGTTCACATTTGTAGGTGGATCATCAGTGTTAGAGCTAAAATTAGCATGTTTAAAGTGATTTTCATGCTTCCAGGGGCCCTAAACACAAGATTTATGGAATGGTTAAAAGTGCATGAAAATGGCCAATTTACTCACTCTGAGTTCTCAAAAATGGTTTCTTCACCCCGGGAAGTTAATTAAATACCATTTGGAGGCATTTAATGTTCGAGCAAAAACGGCTGATTTTCGACAAAAGAGATAACACCCCCCCATTACGTCTTGCTTCAGAAATGTGGAAAATGGTCAGTTTTCAAATGTTTTATTTTTGAACGTCAGTTCACATTTGTAGGTGGATCATCAGTGTTAGAGCTAAAATTAGCATGTTTAAAGTGATTTTCATGCTTCCAGGGGCTCGGGAAGTGAATTAAATACTATTTGGAGGCATTTAATGTTCAAGCAAAAACAGCTGATTTTTGACAAAAGAGATAACACCCCCCCATTACGTCATGCTTCAGAAATGTGGAAAATGGTCCGTTTTCAAATGTTTTATTTTTGAACGTCAGTTCACATTTGTAGGTGGATCATCAGTGTTAGAGCTAAAATTAGCATGTTTAAAGTGATTTTCATGCTTCCAGGGGCCCTAAACACAAGATTTATGGAATGGTTAAAAGTGCATGAAAATGGCCAATTTACTCACTCTGAGTTCTCAAAAAGGGTTTCTTCACCCCGGGAAGTTAATTAAAAACCATTTGGAGGCATTTAATGTTCTAGCAAAAACGGCTGATTTTCGACAAAAGAGATAACACCCCCCATTACGTCATGCTTCAGAAATGTGGAAAATGGTCCGTTTTCAAATGTTTTATTTTTGAACGTCAGTTCACATTTGTAGGTGGATCATCAGTGTTAGAGCTAAAATTAGCACGTTTAAAGTGATTTTCATGCTTCCAGGGGCTCGGGAAGTGAATTAAATACTATTTGCAGGAATTTAATGTTCAAGCAAAAACAGCTGATTTTTGACAAAAGAGATAACACCCCCCATTACGTCATGCTTCAGAAATGTGGAAAATGGTCCGTTTTCAAATGTTTTATTTTTGAACGTCAGTTCACATTTGTAGGTGGATCATCAGTGTTAGAGCTAAAATTAGCATGTTTAAAGTGATTTTCATGCTTCCAGGGGCCCTAAACACAAGATTTATGGAATGGTTAAAAGTGCATGAAAATGGCCAATTTACTCTCTCTGAGTTCTCAAAAAGGGTTTCTTCACCCCGGGAAGTTATTTAAATACCATTTGGAGGCATTTAATGTTTGAGCAAAAACGGCTGATTTTCGACAAAAGAGATAACACCCCCCATTACGTCATGCTTCAGAAATGTGGAAAATGGTCCGTTTTCAAATGTTTTATTTTTGAACGTCAGTTCACATTTGTAGGTGGATCATCAGTGTTAGAGCTAAAATGAGCATGTTTAAAGTGATGTTCATGCTTCCAGGGGCTCGGGAAGTGAATTAAATACTATTTGGAGGCATTTAATGTTCAATCAAAAACAGCTGATTTTTGACAAAAGAGATAACACCCCCCCCATTACGTCATGCTTCAGAAATGTGGAAAATGGTCCGTTTTCAAATGTTTTATTTTTGAATTTCAGTTCACATTTGTAGGTGGATCATCAGTGTTAGAGCTAAAATTAGCATGTTTAAAGTGATTTTCATGCTTCCAGGGGCCCTAAACACAAGATTTATGGAATGGTTAAAAGTGCATGAAAATGGCCAATTTACTCACTCTGAGTTCTCAAAAATGGTTTCTTCACCCCGGGAAGTTAATTAAATACCATTTGGAGGCATTTATTGTTCGAGCAAAAACGGCTGATTTTCGACAAAAGAGGTAACACCCCCCCATTACGTCATGCTTCAGAAATGTGGAAAATGGTCCGTTTTCAAATGTTTTATTTTTGAACGTCAGTTCACATTTGTAGGTGGATCATCAGTGTTAGAGCTAAAATGAGCATGTTTAAAGTGATTTTCATGCTTCCAGGGGCTCGGGAAGTGAATTAAATACTATTTGGAGGCATTTAATGTTCAATCAAAAACAGCTGATTTTTGACAAAAGAGATAACACCCCCCCATTACGTCATGCTTCAGAAATGTGGAAAATGGTCCGTTTTCAAATGTTTTATTTTTGAATTTCAGTTCACATTTGTAGGTGGATCATCAGTGTTAGAGCTAAAATTAGCATGTTTAAAGTGATTTTCATGCTTCCAGGGGCCCTAAACACAAGATTTATGGAATGGTTAAAAGTGCATGAAAATGGCCAATTTACTCACTCTGAGTTCTCAAAAATGGTTTCTTGACCCCGGGAAGTTAATTAAATACCATTTGGAGGCATTTAATGTTCGAGCAAAAATGGCTGATTTTCAACAAAAGAGATAACACCCCCCCATTACGTCTTGCTTCAGAAATGTGGAAAATGGTCAGTTTTCAAATGTTTTATTTTTGAACATCAGTTCACATTTGTAGGTGGATCATCAGTGTTAGAGCTAAAATTAGCATGTTTAAAGTGATTTTCATGCTTCCAGGGGCCCGAAACACAAGATTTATGGAATGGTTAAAAGTGCATGAAAGTGGCCAATTTACTCACTCTGAGTTCTCAAAAAGGGTTTCTTCACCCCGGGAAGTTAATTAAATACCATTTGGAGGCATTTAATGTTCAATCAAAAACGGCTGATTTTCGACAAAAGAGATAACACCCCCCCATTACGTCATGCTTCAGAAATGTGGAAAATGGTCCGTTTTCAAATGTTTTATTTTTGAACGTCAGTTCACATTTGTAGGTGGATCATCAGTGTTAGAGCTAAAATTAGCATGTTTAAAGTGATTTTCATGCTTCCAGGGGCTCGGGAAGTGAATTAAATACTATTTGGAGGCATTTAATGTTCAAGCAAAAACAGCTGATTTTTGACAAAAGAGATAACACCCCCCCCATTACGTCATGCTTCAGAAATGTGGAAAATGGTCCGTTTTCAAATGTTTTATTTTTTAACGTCAGTTCACATTTGTAGGTGGATCATCAGTGTTAGAGCTAAAATTAGCATGTTTAAAGTGATTTTCATGCTTCCAGGGGCCCTAAACACAAGATTTATGGAATGGTTAAAAGTGCATGAAAATGGCCAATTTACTCACTCTGAGTTCTCAAAAAGGGGTTCTTCACCCCGGGAAGTTAATTAAATACCATTTGGAGGCATTTAATGTTCGAGCAAAAACGGCTGATTTTCGACAAAAGAGGTAACACCCCCCCATTACGTCATGCTTCAGAAATGTGGAAAATGGTCCGTTTTCAAATGTTTTATTTTTGAACGTCAGTTCACATTTGTAGGTGGATCATCAGTGTTAGAGCTTAAATGAGCATGTTTAAAGTGATTTTCATACTTCCAGGGGCTTGAGAAGTGAATTAAATACTATTTGGAGGCATTTAATGTTCAATCAAAAACAGCTGATTTTTGACAAAAGAGATAACACCCCCCCATTACGTCATGCTTCAGAAATGTGGAAAATGGTCCGTTTTCAAATGTTTTATTTTTGAATTTCAGTTCACATTTGTAGGTGGATCATCAGTGTTAGAGCTAAAATTAGCATGTTTAAAGTGATTTTCATGCTTCCAGGGGCCCTAAACACAAGATTTATGGAATGGTTAAAAGTGCATGAAAATGGCCAATTTACTCACTCTGAGTTCTCAAAAAGGGTTTCTTCACCCCGGAAAGTTAATTAAATACCATTTGCAGGCATTTAATGTTCGAGCAAAAACGGCTGATTTTCGACTAAAGAGATAACACCCCCCCATTACGTCATGCTTCAGAAATGTGGAAAATGGTCCGTTTTCAAATGTTTTATTTTTGAACGTCCGTTCACATTTGTAGGTGGATCATCAGTGTTAGAGCTAAAATTAGCATGTTTAAAGTGATTTTCATGCTTCCAGGGGCCCTAAACACAAGATTTATGGAATGGTTAAAAGTGCATGAAAATGGCCAATTTACTCACTCTGAGTTCTCAAAAATGGTTTCTTCACCCCGGGAAGTTAATTAAATACCATTTGGAGGCATTTAATGTTCGAGCAAAAACGGCTGATTTTCGACAAAAGAGATAACACCCCCCCATTACGTCTTGCTTCAGAAATGTGGAAAATGGTCAGTTTTCAAATGTTTTATTTTTGAACGTCAGTTCACATTTGTAGGTGGATCATCTGTGTTAGAGCTAAAATTAGCATGTTTAAAGTGATTTTCATGCTTCCAGGGGCTCGGGAAGTGAATTAAATACTATTTGGAGGCATTTAATGTTCAAGCAAAAACAGCTGATTTTTGACAAAAGAGATAACACCCCCCCATTACGTCATGCTTCAGAAATGTGGAAAATGGTCCGTTTTGAAATGTTTTATTTTTGAACGTCAGTTCACATTTGTAGGTGGATCATCAGTGTTAGAGCTAAAATTAGCATGTTTAAAGTGATTTTCATGCTTCCAGGGGCCCTAAACACAAGATTTATGGAATGGTTAAAAGTGCATGAAAATGGCCAATTTACTCACTCTGAGTTCTCAAAAAGGGTTTCTTCACCCCGGGAAGTTAATTAAAAACCATTTGGAGGCATTTAATGTTCTAGCAAAAACGGCTGATTTTCGACAAAAGAGATAACACCCCCCATTACGTCATGCTTCAGAAATGTGGAAAATGGTCCGTTTTCAAATGTTTTATTTTTGAACGTCAGTTCACATTTGTAGGTGGATCATCAGTGTTAGAGCTAAAATTAGCACGTTTAAAGTGATTTTCATGCTTCCAGGGGCTCGGGAAGTGAATTAAATACTATTTGCAGGAATTTAATGTTCAAGCAAAAACAGCTGATTTTTGACAAAAGAGATAACACCCCCCATTACGTCATGCTTCAGAAATGTGGAAAATGGTCCGTTTTCAAATGTTTTATTTTTGAACGTCAGTTCACATTTGTAGGTGGATCATCAGTGTTAGAGCTAAAATTAGCATGTTTAAAGTGATTTTCATGCTTCCAGGGGCCCTAAACACAAGATTTATGGAATGGTTAAAAGTGCATGAAAATGGCCAATTTACTCTCTCTGAGTTCTCAAAAAGGGTTTCTTCACCCCGGGAAGTTATTTAAATACCATTTGGAGGCATTTAATGTTTGAGCAAAAACGGCTGATTTTCGACAAAAGAGATAACACCCCCCATTACGTCATGCTTCAGAAATGTGGAAAATGGTCCGTTTTCAAATGTTTTATTTTTGAACGTCAGTTCACATTTGTAGGTGGATCATCAGTGTTAGAGCTAAAATGAGCATGTTTAAAGTGATGTTCATGCTTCCAGGGGCTCGGGAAGTGAATTAAATACTATTTGGAGGCATTTAATGTTCAATCAAAAACAGCTGATTTTTGACAAAAGAGATAACACCCCCCCCATTACGTCATGCTTCAGAAATGTGGAAAATGGTCCGTTTTCAAATGTTTTATTTTTGAATTTCAGTTCACATTTGTAGGTGGATCATCAGTGTTAGAGCTAAAATTAGCATGTTTAAAGTGATTTTCATGCTTCCAGGGGCCCTAAACACAAGATTTATGGAATGGTTAAAAGTGCATGAAAATGGCCAATTTACTCACTCTGAGTTCTCAAAAATGGTTTCTTCACCCCGGGAAGTTAATTAAATACCATTTGGAGGCATTTATTGTTCGAGCAAAAACGGCTGATTTTCGACAAAAGAGGTAACACCCCCCCATTACGTCATGCTTCAGAAATGTGGAAAATGGTCCGTTTTCAAATGTTTTATTTTTGAACGTCAGTTCACATTTGTAGGTGGATCATCAGTGTTAGAGCTAAAATGAGCATGTTTAAAGTGATTTTCATGCTTCCAGGGGCTCGGGAAGTGAATTAAATACTATTTGGAGGCATTTAATGTTCAATCAAAAACAGCTGATTTTTGACAAAAGAGATAACACCCCCCCATTACGTCATGCTTCAGAAATGTGGAAAATGGTCCGTTTTCAAATGTTTTATTTTTGAATTTCAGTTCACATTTGTAGGTGGATCATCAGTGTTAGAGCTAAAATTAGCATGTTTAAAGTGATTTTCATGCTTCCAGGGGCCCTAAACACAAGATTTATGGAATGGTTAAAAGTGCATGAAAATGGCCAATTTACTCACTCTGAGTTCTCAAAAATGGTTTCTTGACCCCGGGAAGTTAATTAAATACCATTTGGAGGCATTTAATGTTCGAGCAAAAATGGCTGATTTTCAACAAAAGAGATAACACCCCCCCATTACGTCTTGCTTCAGAAATGTGGAAAATGGTCAGTTTTCAAATGTTTTATTTTTGAACATCAGTTCACATTTGTAGGTGGATCATCAGTGTTAGAGCTAAAATTAGCATGTTTAAAGTGATTTTCATGCTTCCAGGGGCCCGAAACACAAGATTTATGGAATGGTTAAAAGTGCATGAAAGTGGCCAATTTACTCACTCTGAGTTCTCAAAAAGGGTTTCTTCACCCCGGGAAGTTAATTAAATACCATTTGGAGGCATTTAATGTTCAATCAAAAACGGCTGATTTTCGACAAAAGAGATAACACCCCCCCATTACGTCATGCTTCAGAAATGTGGAAAATGGTCCGTTTTCAAATGTTTTATTTTTGAACGTCAGTTCACATTTGTAGGTGGATCATCAGTGTTAGAGCTAAAATTAGCATGTTTAAAGTGATTTTCATGCTTCCAGGGGCTCGGGAAGTGAATTAAATACTATTTGGAGGCATTTAATGTTCAAGCAAAAACAGCTGATTTTTGACAAAAGAGATAACACCCCCCCCCATTACGTCATGCTTCAGAAATGTGGAAAATGGTCCGTTTTCAAATGTTTTATTTTTTAACGTCAGTTCACATTTGTAGGTGGATCATCAGTGTTAGAGCTAAAATTAGCATGTTTAAAGTGATTTTCATGCTTCCAGGGGCCCTAAACACAAGATTTATGGAATGGTTAAAAGTGCATGAAAATGGCCAATTTACTCACTCTGAGTTCTCAAAAAGGGTTTCTTCACCCCGGGAAGTTAATTAAATACCATTTGGAGGCATTTAATGTTCGAGCAAAAACGGCTGATTTTCGACAAAAGCGATAACACCCCCCCATTACATCATGCTTCAGAAATGTGGAAAATGGTCCGTTTTCAAATGTTTTATTTTTGAACGTCAGTTCACATTTGTAGGTTGATCATCAGTGTTAGAGCTAAAATTAGCATGTTTAAAGTGATTTTCATGCTTCCAGGGGCTCGGGAAGTGAATTAAATACTATTTGGAGGCATTTAATGTTCAATCAAAAACATCTGATTTTTGACAAAAGAGATAACACCCCCCCATTACGTCATGCTTCAGAAATGTGGAAAATGGTCCGTTTTCAAATGTTTTATTTTTGAACGTCAGTTCACATTTGTAGGTGGATCATCAGTGTTAGAGCTAAAATTAGCATGTTTAAAGTGATTTTCATGCTTCCAGGGGCCCTAAACACAAGATTTATGGAATGGTTAAAAGTGCATGAAAATGGCCAATTTACTCACTCTGAGTTCTCAAAAAGTGTTTCTTCACCCCGGGAAGTTAATTAAATACCATTTGAAGGCATTTAATGTTCGAGCAAAAACAGCTGATTTTCGACAAAAGAGATAACACCCCCCCATTACGTCATGCTTCAGAAATGTGGAAAATGGTTCGTTTTCAAATGTTTTATTTTTGAACATCAGTTCACATTTGTAGTTGGATCATCAGTGTTAGAGCTAAAATTAGCATGTTTAAAGTGATTTTCATGCTTCCAGGGGCTCGGGAAGTGAATTAAATACTATTTGGAGGCATTTAATGTTCAATCAAAAACAGCTGATTTTTGACAAAAGAGATAACACCACCCCCATTACGTCATGCTTCAGAAATGTGGAAAATGGTCCGTTTTCAAATGTTTTATTTTTTAACGTCAGTTCACATTTGTAGGTGCATCATCAGTGTTAGAGCTAAAATTAGCATGTTTAAAGTGATTTTCATGCTTCCAGGGGCCCTAAACACAAGATTTATGGAATGGTTAAAAGTGCATGAAAATGGCCAATTTACTCACTCTGAGTTCTCAAAAAGTGTTTCTTCACTCCGAGAAGTTAATTAAATACCATTTGGAGGCATTTAATGTTCGAGCAGAAACGGCTGATTTTCGACAAAAGAGATAACACCCCCCCCCCATTAAGTCATGCTTCAGAAATGTGGAAAATGGTCCGTTTTCAAATGTTTTATTTTGGAACGTCAGTTCACATTTGTAGGTGGATCATCAGTGTTAGAGCTAAAATTAGCATGTTTATAGTGATGTTCATGCTTCCAGGGGCTCGGGAAGTGAATTAAATACTATTTGGAGGCATTTAATGTTCAATCAAAAACAGCTGATTTTTGACAAAAGAGATAACACCCCCCCATTACGTCATGCTTCAGAAATGTGGAAAATGGTCCGTTTTAAAATGTTTTATTTTTGAATGTCAGTTCACATTTGTAGGTGGATCATCAGTGTTGGAGCTAAAATTAGCATGTTTAAAGTGATTTTCATGCTTCCAGGGGCCCTAAACACAAGATTTATGGAATGGTTAAAAGTGCATGAAAATGGCCAATTTACTCACTCTGAGTTCTCAAAAAGGGTTTCTTCACCCCGGGAAGTTAATTAAATACCATTTGGAGGCATTTAATGTTCGAGCAAAAATGGCTGATTTTCGACAAAAGAGATAACACCCCCCCATTACGTCATGCTTCAGAAATGTGGAAAATGGTCCGTTTTCAAATGTTTTATTTTTGAACGTCAGTTCACATTTGTAGGTGGATCATCAGTGTTAGAGCTAAAATTAGCATGTTTAAAGTGATTTTCATGCTTCCAGGGGCTCGGGAAGTGAATTAAATACTATTTGGAGGCATTTAATGTTCAATCAAAAACATCTGATTTTTGACAAAAGAGATAACACCCCCCCATTACGTCATGCTTCAAAAATGTGGAAAATGGTCCGTTTTCAAATGTTTTATTTTTGAACGTCAGTTCACATTTGTAGGTGGATCATCAGTGTTAGAGCTAAAATTAGCATGTTTAAAGTGATTTTCATGCTTCCAGGGGCCCTAAACACAAGATTTATGGAATGGTTAAAAGTGCATGAAAATGGCCAATTTACTCACTCTGAGTTCTCAAAAAGTGTTTCTTCACCCCGGGAAGTTAATTAAATACCATTTGAAGGCATTTAATGTTCGAGCAAAAACAGCTGATTTTCGACAAAAGAGATAACACCCCCCCATTACGTCATGCTTCAGAAATGTGGAAAATGGTCCGTTTTCAAATGTTTTATTTTTGAACATCAGTTCACATTTGTAGGTGGATCATCAGTGTTAGAGCTAAAATTAGCATGTTTAAAGTGATTTTCATGCTTCCAGGGGCTCGGGAAGTGAATTAAATACTATTTGGAGGCATTTAATGTTCAATCAAAAACAGCTGAGTTTTGACAAAAGAGATAACACCCCCCCATTACGTCATGCTTCTGAAATGTGGAAAATGGTCCGTTTTCAAATGTTTTATTTTTTAACGTCAGTTCACATTTGTCAGTGGATCATCAGTGTTAGAGCTAAAATTAGCATGTTTAAAGTGATGTTCATGCTTCCAGGGGCCCTAAACACAAGATTTATGGAATGGTTAAAAGTGCATGAAAATGGCCAATTTACTCACTCTGAGTTCTCAAAAAGGGTTTCTTCACCCCGGGAAGTTAATTAAATACCATTTGGAGGCATTTAATGTTCGAGCAAAAACGGCTGATTTTCGACAAAAGAGATTACACCCCCCCATTACGTCATGCTTCAGAAATGTGGAAAATGGTCCGTTTTCAAATGTTTTATTTTGGAACGTCAGTTCACATTTGTAGGTGAATCATCAGTGTTAGAGCTAAAATTAGCATGTTTATAGTCATGTTCATGCTTCCAGGGGCTCGGGAAGTGAATTAAATACTATTTGGAGGCATTTAATGTTCAATCAAAAACAGCTGATTTTTGACAAAAGAGATAACACCCCCCCATTACGTCATGCTTCAGAAATGTGGAAAATGGTCCGTTTTAAAATGTTTTATTTTTGAATGTCAGTTCACATTTGTAGGTGGATCATCAGTGTTGGAGCTAAAATTAGCATGTTTAAAGTGATTTTCATGCTTCCAGGGGCCCTAAACACAAGATTTATGGAATGGTTAAAAGTGCATGAAAATGGCCACTTTACTCACTCTGAGTTCTCAAAAAGGGTTTCTTCACCCCGGGAAGTTAATTAAATACCATTTGGAGGCATTTAATGTTCGAGCAAAAACGGCTGATTTTCGACAAAAGAGATAACACCCCCCCATTACGTCATGCTTCAGAAATGTGGAAAATGGTCCGTTTTCAAATGTTTTATTTTTGAACGTCAGTTCACATTTGTAGGTGGATCATCAGTGTTAGAGCTAAAATTAGCATGTTTAAAGTGATTTTCATGCTTCCAGGGGCCCTAAACACAAGATTTATGGAATGGTTAAAAGTGCATGAAAATGGCCAATTTACTCACTCTGAGTTCTCAAAAAGGGTTTCTTCACCCCGGGAAGTTAATTAAATACCATTTGGAGGCATTTAATGTTCGAGCAAAAACGGCTGATTTTCGACAAAAGAGATAACACCCCCCCATTACGTCATGCTTCAGAAATGTGGAAAATGGTCCGTTTTCAAATGTTTTATTTTGGAACGTCAGTTCACATTTGTAGGTGAATCATCAGTGTTAGAGCTAAAATTAGCATGTTTATAGTGATGTTCATGCTTCCAGGGGCTCGGGAAGTGAATTAAATACTATTTGGAGGCATTTAATGTTCGAGCAAAAACGGCTGATTTTCGACAAAAGAGATAACACCCCCCCATTACGTCATGCTTCAGAAATGTGGAAAATGGTCCGTTTTCAAATGTTTTATCTTGGAACGTCAGTTCACATTTGTAGGTGAATCATCAGTGTTAGAGCTAAAATTAGCATGTTTATAGTGATGTTCATGCTTCCAGGGGCTCGGGAAGTGAATTAAATACTATTTGGAGGCATTTAATGTTCAATCAAAAACAGCTGATTTTTGACAAAAGAGATAACACCCCCCCATTACGTCATGCTTCAGAAATGTGGAAAATGGTCCGTTTTAAAATGTTTTATTTTTGAATGTCAGTTCACATTTGTAGGTGGATCATCAGTGTTGGAGCTAAAATTAGCATGTTTAAAGTGATTTTCATGCTTCCAGGGGCCCTAAACACAAGATTTATGGAATGGTTAAAAGTGCATGAAAATGGCCAATTTACTCACTCTGAGTTCTCAAAAAGGGTTTCTTCACCCCGGGAAGTTAATTAAATACCATTTGGAGGCATTTAATGTTCGAGCAAAAACGGCTGATTTTCGACAAAAGAGATAACACCCCCCCATTACGTCATGCTTCAGAAATGTGGAAAATGGTCCGTTTTCAAATGTTTTATTTTTGAACGTCAGTTCACATTTGTAGGCGGATCATCAGTGTTAGAGCTAAAATTAGCATGTTTAAAGTGATTTTCATGCTTCCAGGGGCCCTAAACACAAGATTTATGGAATTGTTAAAAGTGCATGAAAATGGCCAATTTACTCACTCTGAGTTCTCAAAAAGGGTTTCTTCACCCCGGGAAGTTAATTAAATACCATTTGGAGGCATTTAATGTTCGAGCAAAAACGGCTGATTTTCGACAAAAGAGATAACACCCCCCCATTACGTCATGCTTCAGAAATGTGGAAAATGGTCCGTTTTCAAATGTTTTATTTTTGAACATCAGTTCACATTTGTAGGTGGATCATCAGTGTTAGAGCTAAAATTAGCATGTTTAAAGTGATTTTCATGCTTCCAGGGGCTCGGGAAGTGAATTAAATACTATTTGGAGGCATTTAATGTTCAATCAAAAACAGCTGATTTTTGACAAAAGAGATAACACCCCCCCATTACGTCATGCTTCAGAAATGTGGAAAATGGTCCGTTTTCAAATGTTTTATTTTTTAACGTCAGTTCACATTTGTAGGTGGATCATCAGTGTTAGAGCTAAAATTAGCATGTTTAAAGTGATTTTCATGCTTCCAGGGGCCCTAAACACAAGATTTATGGAATGGTTAAAAGTGCATGAAAATGGCCAATTTACTCACTCTGAGTTCTCAAAAAGGGTTTCTTCACCCCGGGAAGTTAATTAAATACCATTTGGAGGCATTTAATGTTCGAGCAAAAACGGCTGATTTTCGACAAAAGAGATAACACCCCCCATTACGTCATGCTTCAGAAATGTGGAAAATGGTCCGTTTTCAAATGTTTTATTTTTGAACGTCAGTTCACATTTGTAGGTGGATCATCAGTGTTAGAGCTAAAATTAGCATGTTTAAAGTGATTTTCATGCTTCCAGGGGCTCGGGAAGTGAATTAAATACTATTTGGAGGCATTTAATGTTCAATCAAAAACATCTGATTTTTGACAAAAGAGATAACACCCCCCCATTACGTCATGCTTCAGAAATGTGGAAAATGGTCCGTTTTCAAATGTTTTATTTTTGAACGTCAGTTCACATTTGTAGGTGGATCATCAGTGTTAGAGCTAAAATTAGCATGTTTAAAGTGATTTTCATGCTTCCAGGGGCCCTAAACACAAGATTTATGGAATGGTTAAAAGTGCATGAAAATGGCCAATTTACTCACTCTGAGTTCTCAAAAAGTGTTTCTTCACCCCGGGAAGTTAATTAAATACCATTTGAAGGCATTTAATGTTCGAGCAAAAACAGCTGATTTTCGACAAAAGAGATAACACCCCCCCATTACGTCATGCTTCAGAAATGTGGAAAATGGTCCGTTTTCAAATGTTTTATTTTTGAACATCAGTTCACATTTGTAGTTGGATCATCAGTGTTAGAGCTAAAATTAGCATGTTTAAAGTGATTTTCATGCTTCCAGGGGCTCGGGAAGTGAATTAAATACTATTTGGAGGCATTTAATGTTCAATCAAAAACAGCTGATTTTTGACAAAAGAGATAACACCCCCCCCATTACGTCATGCTTCAGAAATGTGGAAAATGGTCCGTTTTCAAATGTTTTATTTTTTAACGTCAGTTCACATTTGTAGGTGGATCATCAGTGTTAGAGCTAAAATTAGCATGTTTAAAGTGATTTTCATGCTTCCAGGGGCCCTAAACACAAGATTTATTGAATGGTTAAAAGTGCATGAAAATGGCCAATTTACTCACTCTGAGTTCTCAAAAAGGGTTTCTTCACCCCGGGAAGTTAATTAAATACCATTTGGAGGCATTTAATGTTCGAGCAAAAACGGCTGATTTTCGACAAAAGCGATAACACCCCCCCATTACATCATGCTTCAGAAATGTGGAAAATGGTCCGTTTTCAAATGTTTTATTTTTGAACGTCAGTTCACATTTGTAGGTGGATCATCAGTGTTAGAGCTAAAATTAGCATGTTTAAAGTGATTTTCATGCTTCCAGGGGCTCGGGAAGTGAATTAAATACTATTTGGAGGCATTTAATGTTCAATCAAAAACATCTGATTTTCGACAAAAGAGATTACACCCCCCCATTACGTCATGCTTCAGAAATGTGGAAAATGGTCCGTTTTCAAATGTTTTATTTTGGAACGTCAGTTCACATTTGTAGGTGAATCATCAGTGTTAGAGCTAAAATTAGCATGTTTATAGTCATGTTCATGCTTCCAGGGGCTCGGGAAGTGAATTAAATACTATTTGGAGGCATTTAATGTTCAATCAAAAACAGCTGATTTTTGACAAAAGAGATAACAACCCCCCATTACGTCATGCTTCAGAAATGTGGAAAATGGTCCGTTTTAAAATGTTTTATTTTTGAATGTCAGTTCACATTTGTAGGTGGATCATCAGTGTTGGAGCTAAAATTAGCATGTTTAAAGTGATTTTCATGCTTCCAGGGGCCCTAAACACAAGATTTATGGAATGGTTAAAAGTGCATGAAAATGGCCACTTTACTCACTCTGAGTTCTCAAAAAGGGTTTCTTCACCCCGGGAAGTTAATTAAATACCATTTGGAGGCATTTAATGTTCGAGCAAAAACGGCTGATTTTCGACAAAAGAGATAACACCCCCCCATTACGTCATGCTTCAGAAATGTGGAAAATGGTCCGTTTTCAAATGTTTTATTTTTGAACGTCAGTTCACATTTGTAGGTGGATCATCAGTGTTAGAGCTAAAATTAGCATGTTTAAAGTGATTTTCATGCTTCCAGGGGCCCTAAACACAAGATTTATGGAATGGTTAAAAGTGCATGAAAATGGCCAATTTACTCACTCTGAGTTCTCAAAAAGGGTTTCTTCACCCCGGGAAGTTAATTAAATACCATTTGGAGGCATTTAATGTTCGAGCAAAAACGGCTGATTTTCGACAAAAGAGATAACACCCCCCCATTACGTCATGCTTCAGAAATGTGGAAAATGGTCCGTTTTCAAATGTTTTATTTTGGAACGTCAGTTCACATTTGTAGGTGAATCATCAGTGTTAGAGCTAAAATTAGCATGTTTATAGTGATGTTCATGCTTCCAGGGGCTCGGGAAGTGAATTAAATACTATTTGGAGGCATTTAATGTTCGAGCAAAAACGGCTGATTTTCGACAAAAGAGATAACACCCCCCCATTACGTCATGCTTCAGAAATGTGGAAAATGGTCCGTTTTCAAATGTTTTATCTTGGAACGTCAGTTCACATTTGTAGGTGAATCATCAGTGTTAGAGCTAAAATTAGCATGTTTATAGTGATGTTCATGCTTCCAGGGGCTCGGGAAGTGAATTAAATACTATTTGGAGGCATTTAATGTTCAATCAAAAACAGCTGATTTTTGACAAAAGAGATAACACCCCCCCATTACGTCATGCTTCAGAAATGTGGAAAATGGTCCGTTTTAAAATGTTTTATTTTTGAATGTCAGTTCACATTTGTAGGTGGATCATCAGTGTTGGAGCTAAAATTAGCATGTTTAAAGTGATTTTCATGCTTCCAGGGGCCCTAAACACAAGATTTATGGAATGGTTAAAAGTGCATGAAAATGGCCAATTTACTCACTCTGAGTTCTCAAAAAGGGTTTCTTCACCCCGGGAAGTTAATTAAATACCATTTGGAGGCATTTAATGTTCGAGCAAAAACGGCTGATTTTCGACAAAAGAGATAACACCCCCCCATTACGTCATGCTTCAGAAATGTGGAAAATGGTCCGTTTTCAAATGTTTTATTTTTGAACGTCAGTTCACATTTGTAGGCGGATCATCAGTGTTAGAGCTAAAATTAGCATGTTTAAAGTGATTTTCATGCTTCCAGGGGCCCTAAACACAAGATTTATGGAATTGTTAAAAGTGCATGAAAATGGCCAATTTACTCACTCTGAGTTCTCAAAAAGGGTTTCTTCACCCCGGGAAGTTAATTAAATACCATTTGGAGGCATTTAATGTTCGAGCAAAAACGGCTGATTTTCGACAAAAGAGATAACACCCCCCCATTACGTCATGCTTCAGAAATGTGGAAAATGGTCCGTTTTCAAATGTTTTATTTTTGAACATCAGTTCACATTTGTAGGTGGATCATCAGTGTTAGAGCTAAAATTAGCATGTTTAAAGTGATTTTCATGCTTCCAGGGGCTCGGGAAGTGAATTAAATACTATTTGGAGGCATTTAATGTTCAATCAAAAACAGCTGATTTTTGACAAAAGAGATAACACCCCCCCATTACGTCATGCTTCAGAAATGTGGAAAATGGTCCGTTTTCAAATGTTTTATTTTTTAACGTCAGTTCACATTTGTAGGTGGATCATCAGTGTTAGAGCTAAAATTAGCATGTTTAAAGTGATTTTCATGCTTCCAGGGGCCCTAAACACAAGATTTATGGAATGGTTAAAAGTGCATGAAAATGGCCAATTTACTCACTCTGAGTTCTCAAAAAGGGTTTCTTCACCCCGGGAAGTTAATTAAATACCATTTGGAGGCATTTAATGTTCGAGCAAAAACGGCTGATTTTCGACAAAAGAGATAACACCCCCCATTACGTCATGCTTCAGAAATGTGGAAAATGGTCCGTTTTCAAATGTTTTATTTTTGAACGTCAGTTCACATTTGTAGGTGGATCATCAGTGTTAGAGCTAAAATTAGCATGTTTAAAGTGATTTTCATGCTTCCAGGGGCTCGGGAAGTGAATTAAATACTATTTGGAGGCATTTAATGTTCAATCAAAAACATCTGATTTTTGACAAAAGAGATAACACCCCCCCATTACGTCATGCTTCAGAAATGTGGAAAATGGTCCGTTTTCAAATGTTTTATTTTTGAACGTCAGTTCACATTTGTAGGTGGATCATCAGTGTTAGAGCTAAAATTAGCATGTTTAAAGTGATTTTCATGCTTCCAGGGGCCCTAAACACAAGATTTATGGAATGGTTAAAAGTGCATGAAAATGGCCAATTTACTCACTCTGAGTTCTCAAAAAGTGTTTCTTCACCCCGGGAAGTTAATTAAATACCATTTGAAGGCATTTAATGTTCGAGCAAAAACAGCTGATTTTCGACAAAAGAGATAACACCCCCCCATTACGTCATGCTTCAGAAATGTGGAAAATGGTCCGTTTTCAAATGTTTTATTTTTGAACATCAGTTCACATTTGTAGTTGGATCATCAGTGTTAGAGCTAAAATTAGCATGTTTAAAGTGATTTTCATGCTTCCAGGGGCTCGGGAAGTGAATTAAATACTATTTGGAGGCATTTAATGTTCAATCAAAAACAGCTGATTTTTGACAAAAGAGATAACACCCCCCCCATTACGTCATGCTTCAGAAATGTGGAAAATGGTCCGTTTTCAAATGTTTTATTTTTTAACGTCAGTTCACATTTGTAGGTGGATCATCAGTGTTAGAGCTAAAATTAGCATGTTTAAAGTGATTTTCATGCTTCCAGGGGCCCTAAACACAAGATTTATGGAATGGTTAAAAGTGCATGAAAATGGCCAATTTACTCACTCTGAGTTCTCAAAAAGGGTTTCTTCACCCCGGGAAGTTAATTAAATACCATTTGGAGGCATTTAATGTTCGAGCAAAAACGGCTGATTTTCGACAAAAGCGATAACACCCCCCCATTACATCATGCTTCAGAAATGTGGAAAATGGTCCGTTTTCAAATGTTTTATTTTTGAACGTCAGTTCACATTTGTAGGTGGATCATCAGTGTTAGAGCTAAAATTAGCATGTTTAAAGTGATTTTCATGCTTCCAGGGGCTCGGGAAGTGAATTAAATACTATTTGGAGGCATTTAATGTTCAATCAAAAACATCTGATTTTTGACAAAAGAGATAACACCCCCCCATTACGTCATGCTTCAGAAATGTGGAAAATGGTCCGTTTTCAAATGTTTTATTTTTGAACGTCAGTTCACATTTGTAGGTGGATCATCAGTGTTAGAGCTAAAATTAGCATGTTTAAAGTGATTTTCATGCTTCCAGGGGCCCTAAACACAAGATTTATGGAATGGTTAAAAGTGCATGAAAATGGCCAATTTACTCACTCTGAGTTCTCAAAAAGTGTTTCTTCACCCCGGGAAGTTAATTAAATACCATTTGAAGGCATTTAATGTTCGAGCAAAAACAGCTGATTTTCGACAAAAGAGATAACACCCCCCCATTACGTCATGCTTCAGAAATGTGGAAAATGGTCCGTTTTCAAATGTTTTATTTTTGAACATCAGTTCACATTTGTAGTTGGATCATCAGTGTTAGAGCTAAAATTAGCATGTTTAAAGTGATTTTCATGCTTCCAGGGGCTCGGGAAGTGAATTAAATACTATTTGGAGGCATTTAATGTTCAATCAAAAACAGCTGATTTTTGACAAAAGAGATAACACCCCCCCCATTACGTCATGCTTCAGAAATGTGGAAAATGGTCCGTTTTCAAATGTTTTATTTTTTAACGTCAGTTCACATTTGTAGGTGGATCATCAGTGTTAGAGCTAAAATTAGCATGTTTAAAGTGATTTTCATGCTTCCAGGGGCCCTAAACACAAGATTTATGGAATGGTTAAAAGTGCATGAAAATGGCCAATTTACTCACTCTGAGTTCTCAAAAAGTGTTTCTTCACTCCGGGAAGTTAATTAAATACCATTTGGAGGCATTTAATGTTCGAGCAGAAACAGCTGATTTTCGACAAAAGAGATAACACCCCCCCCCATTAAGTCATGCTTCAGAAATGTGGAAAATGGTCCGTTTTCAAATGTTTTATTTTGGAACGTCAGTTCACATTTGTAGGTGGATCATCAGTGTTAGAGCTAAAATTAGCATGTTTATAGTGATGTTCATGCTTCCAGGGGCTCGGGAAGTGAATTAAATACTATTTGGAGGCATTTAATGTTCAATCAAAAACAGCTGATTTTTGACAAAAGAGATAACACCCCCCCATTACGTCATGCTTCAGAAATGTGGAAAATGGTCCGTTTTAAAATGTTTTATTTTTGAATGTCAGTTCACATTTGTAGGTGGATCATCAGTGTTGGAGCTAAAATTAGCATGTTTAAAGTGATTTTCATGCTTCCAGGGGCCCTAAACACAAGATTTATGGAATGGTTAAAAGTGCATGAAAATGGCCAATTTACTCACTCTGAGTTCTCAAAAAGGGTTTCTTCACCCCGGGAAGTTAATTAAATACCATTTGGAGGCATTTAATGTTCGAGCAAAAATGGCTGATTTTCGACAAAAGAGATAACACCCCCCCATTACGTCATGCTTCAGAAATGTGGAAAATGGTCCGTTTTCAAATGTTTTATTTTTGAACGTCAGTTCACATTTGTAGGTGGATCATCAGTGTTAGAGCTAAAATTAGCATGTTTAAAGTGATTTTCATGCTTCCAGGGGCTCGGGAAGTGAATTAAATACTATTTGGAGGCATTTAATGTTCAATCAAAAACATCTGATTTTTGACAAAAGAGATAACACCCCCCCATTACGTCATGCTTCAGAAATGTGGAAAATGGTCCGTTTTCAAATGTTTTATTTTTGAACGTCAGTTCACATTTGTAGGTGGATCATCAGTGTTAGAGCTAAAATTAGCATGTTTAAAGTGATTTTCATGCTTCCAGGGGCCCTAAACACAAGATTTATGGAATGGTTAAAAGTGCATGAAAATGGCCAATTTACTCACTCTGAGTTCTCAAAAAGTGTTTCTTCACCCCGGGAAGTTAATTAAATACCATTTGAAGGCATTTAATGTTCGAGCAAAAACAGCTGATTTTCGACAAAAGAGATAACACCCCCCCATTACGTCATGCTTCAGAAATGTGGAAAATGGTCCGTTTTCAAATGTTTTATTTTTGAACATCAGTTCACATTTGTAGGTGGATCATCAGTGTTAGAGCTAAAATTAGCATGTTTAAAGTGATTTTCATGCTTCCAGGGGCTCGGGAAGTGAATTAAATACTATTTGGAGGCATTTAATGTTCAAGCAAAAACGGCTGATTTTCGACAAAAGAGATAACACCCCCCCATTACGTCATGCTTCAGAAATGTGGAAAATGGTCCGTTTTCAAATGTTTTATTTTTTAACGTCAGTTCACATTTTTAGGTGGATCATCAGTGTTAGAGCTAAAATTAGCATGTTTAAAGTGATTTTCATGCTTCCAGGGGCCCTAAACACAAGATTTATGGAATGGTTAAAAGTGCATGAAAATGGCCAATTTACTCACTCTGAGTTCTCAAAAAGGGTTTCTTCACCCCGGGAAGTTAATTAAATACCATTTGGAGGCATTTAATGTTCGAGCAAAAACGGCTGATTTTCGACAAAAGAGATAACACCCCCCCATTACGTCATGCTTCAGAAATGTGGAAAATGGTCCGTTTTCAAATGTTTTATTTTTGAACGTCAGTTCACATTTGTAGGTGGATCATCAGTGTTAGAGCTAAAATTAGCATGTTTAAAGTGATTTTCATGCTTCCAGGGGCTCGGGAAGTGAATTAAATACTATTTGGAGGCATTTAATGTTCAATCAAAAACATCTGATTTTTGACAAAAGAGATAACACCCCCCCATTACGTCATGCTTCAGAAATGTGGAAAATGGTCCGTTTTCAAATGTTTTATTTTTGAACGTCAGTTCACATTTGTAGGTGGATCATCAGTGTTAGAGCTAAAATTAGCATGTTTAAAGTGATTTTCATGCTTCCAGGGGCCCTAAACACAAGATTTATGGGATGGTTAAAAGTGCATGAAAATGGCCAATTTACTCACTCTGAGTTCTCAAAAAGTGTTTCTTCACCCCGGGAAGTTAATTAAATACCATTTGAAGGCATTTAATGTTCGAGCAAAAACAGCTGATTTTCGACAAAAGAGATAACACCCCCCATTACGTCATGCTTCAGAAATGTGGAAAATGGTCCGTTTTCAAATGTTTTATTTTTGAACATCAGTTCACATTTGTAGGTGGATCATCAGTGTTAGAGCTAAAATTAGCATGTTTAAAGTGATTTTCATGCTTCCAGGGGCTCGGGAAGTGAATTAAATACTATTTGGAGGCATTTAATGTTCAATCAAAAACAGCTGATTTTTGACAAAAGAGATAACACCCCCCCATTACGTCATGCTTCAGAAATGTGGAAAATGGTCCGTTTTCAAATGTTTTATTTTTTAACGTCAGTTCACATTTGTCAGTGGATCATCAGTGTTAGAGCTAAAATTAGCATGTTTAAAGTGATTTTCATGCTTCCAGGGACCCTAAACACAAGATTTATGGAATGGTTAAAAGTGCATGAAAATGGCCAATTTACTCACTCTGAGTTCTCAAAAAGGGTTTCTTCACCCCGGGAAGTTAATTAAATACCATTTGGAGGCATTTAATGTTCGAGCAAAAACGGCTGATTTTCGACAAAAGAGATAACACCCCCCCATTACGTCATGCTTCAGAAATGTGGAAAATGGTCCGTTTTCAAATGTTTTATTTTGGAACGTCAGTTCACATTTGTAGTAGAATCATCAGTGTTAGAGCTAAAATTAGCATGTTTATAGTGATGTTCATGCTTCCAGGGGCTCGGGAAGTGAATTAAATACTATTTGGAGGCATTTAATGTTCAATCAAAAACAGCTGATTTTTGACAAAAGAGATAACACCCCCCCATTACGTCATGCTTCAGAAATGTGGAAAATGGTCCGTTTTAAAATGTTTTATTTTTGAATGTCAGTTCACATTTGTAGGTGGATCATCAGTGTTGGAGCTAAAATTAGCATGTTTAAAGTGATTTTCATGCTTCCAGGGGCCCTAAACACAAGATTTATGGAATGGTTAAAAGTGCATGAAAATGGCCAATTTACTCACTCTGAGTTCTCAAAAAGGGTTTCTTCACCCCGGGAAGTTAATTAAATACCATTTGGAGGCATTTAATGTTCGAGCAAAAAGGGCTGATTTTCGACAAAAGAGATAACACCCCCCCATTACGTCATGCTTCAGAAATGTGGAAAATGGTCCGTTTTCAAATGTTTTATTTTTGAACGTCAGTTCACATTTGTAGGTGGATCATCAGTGTTAGAGCTAAAATTAGCATGTTTAAAGTGATTTTCATGCTTCCAGGGGCTCGGGAAGTGAATTAAATACTATTTGGAGGCATTTAATGTTCAAGCAAAAACAGCTGATTTTTGACAAAAGAGATAACACCCCCCCATTACGTCATGCTTCAGAAATGTGGAAAATGGTCCGTTTTCAAATGTTTTATTTTTGAACGTCAGTTCACATTTGTAGGTGGATCATCAGTGTTAGAGCTAAAATTAGCATGTTTAAAGTGATTTTCATGCTTCCAGGGGCCCTAAACACAAGATTTATGGAATGGTTAAAAGTGCATGAAAATGGCAAATTTACTCACTCTGAGTTCTCAAAAAGGGTTTCTTCACCCCGGGAAGTTAATTAAATACCATTTGGAGGCATTTAATGTTCGAGCAAAAACGGCTGATTTTTGACAAAAGAGATAACACCCCCCCATTACGTCATGCTTCAGAAATGTGGAAAATGGTCCGTTTTCAAATGTTTTATTTTTGAACGTCAGTTCACATTTGTAGGTGGATCATCAGTGTTAGAGCTGAAATTAGCATGTTTAAAGTGATTTTCATGCTTCCAGGGGCTCGGGAAGTGAATTAAATACTATTTGGAGGCATTTAATGTTCAATCAAAAACGGCTGATTTTTGACAAAAGAGATAACACCCCCCCATTACGTCATGCTTCAGAAATGTGGAAAATGGTCCGTTTTCAAATGTTTTATTTTTGAATGTCAGTTCACATTTGTAGGTGGATCATCAGTGTTAGAGCTAAAATTAGCATGTTTAAAGTGATTTTCATGCTTCCAGGGGCCCTAAACACAAGATTTATGGAATGGTTAAAAGTGCATGAAAATGGCCAATTTACTCACTCTGAGTTCTCAAAAAGGGTTTCTTCACTCCGGGAAGTTAATTAAATACCATTTGGAGGCATTTAATGTTCGAGCAAAAACTGCTGATTTTCGACAAAAGAGATAACACCCCCCCATTACGTCATGCTTCAGAAATGTGGAAAATGGTCCGTTTTCAAATGTTTTATTTTTGAACGTCAGTTCACATTTGTAGGTGGATCATCAGTGTTAGAGCTAAAATTAGCATGTTTAAAGTGATTTTCATGCTTCCAGGGGCTCGGGAAGTGAATTAAATACTATTTGGAGGCATTTAATGTTCAAGCAAAAACAGCTGATTTTTGACAAAAGAGATAACACCCCCCCATTACGTCATGCTTCAGAAATGTGGAAAATGGTCCGTTTTCAAATGTTTTATTTTTGAATGTCAGTTCACATTTGTAGGTGGATCATCAGTGTTAGAGCTAAAATTAGCATGTTTAAAGTGATTTTCATGCTTCCAGGGGCCCTAAACACAAGATTTATGGAATGGTTAGAAGTGCATGAAAATGGCCAATTTACTCACTCTGAGTTCTCAAAAAGGGTTTCTTCACCCCGGGAAGATAATTAAATACCATTTGGAGGCATTTAATGTTCGAGCAAAAACGGCTGATTTTCGACAAAAGAGATAACACCCCCCCATTACGTCATGCTTCAGAAATGTGGAAAATGGTCCGTTTTCAAATGTTTTATTTTTGAACGTCAGTTCACATTTGTAGGTGGATCATCAGTGTTAGAGCTAACATTAGCATGTTTAAAGTGATTTTCATGCTTCCAGGGGCTCGGGAAGTGAATTAAATACTATTTGGAGGCATTTAATAATCAAGCAAAAACAGCTGATTTTTGACAAAAGAGATAACACCCCCCCATTACGTCATGCCTCAGAAATGTGGAAAATGGTCCGTTTTCAATTGTTTTATTTTTGAACGTCAGTTCACATTTGTAGGTGGCTCATCAGTTTTAGAGCTAAAATTAGCATGTTTAAAGTGATTTTCATGCTTCCAGGGGCCCTAAACACAAGATTTATGGAATGGTTAAAAGTGCATGAAAATGGCCAATTTACTCACTCTGAGTTCTCAAAAAGGGGTTCTTCACCCCGGGAAGTTAATTAAATACCATTTGGAGGCATTTAATGTTCGAGCAAAAACGGCTGATTTTCGACAAAAGAGGTAACACCCCCCCATTACGTCATGCTTCAGAAATGTGGAAAATGGTCCGTTTTCAAATGTTTTATTTTTGAACGTCAGTTCACATTTGTAGGTGGATCATCAGTGTTAGAGCTTAAATGAGCATGTTTAAAGTGATTTTCATACTTCCAGGGGCTTGAGAAGTGAATTAAATACTATTTGGAGGCATTTAATGTTCAATCAAAAACAGCTGATTTTTGACAAAAGAGATAACACCCCCCCATTACGTCATGCTTCAGAAATGTGGAAAATGGTCCGTTTTCAAATGTTTTATTTTTGAATTTCAGTTCACATTTGTAGGTGGATCATCAGTGTTAGAGCTAAAATTAGCATGTTTAAAGTGATTTTCATGCTTCCAGGGGCCCTAAACACAAGATTTATGGAATGGTTAAAAGTGCATGAAAATGGCCAATTTACTCACTCTGAGTTCTCAAAAAGGGTTTCTTCACCCCGGGAAGTTAATTAAAAACCATTTGGAGGCATTTAATGTTCTAGCAAAAACGGCTGATTTTCGACAAAAGAGATAACACCCCCCCATTACGTCATGCTTCAGAAATGTGGAAAATGGTCCGTTTTCAAATGTTTTATTTTTGAACGTCAGTTCACATTTGTAGGTGGATCATCAGTGTTAGAGCTAAAATTAGCACGTTTAAAGTGATTTTCATGCTTCCAGGGGCTCGGGAAGTGAATTAAATACTATTTGCAGGAATTTAATGTTCAAGCAAAAACAGCTGATTTTTGACAAAAGAGATAACACCCCCCATTACGTCATGCTTCAGAAATGTGGAAAATGGTCCGTTTTCAAATGTTTTATTTTTGAACGTCAGTTCACATTTGTAGGTGGATCATCAGTGTTAGAGCTAAAATTAGCATGTTTAAAGTGATTTTCATGCTTCCAGGGGCCCTAAACACAAGATTTATGGAATGGTTAAAAGTGCATGAAAATGGCCAATTTACTCTCTCTGAGTTCTCAAAAAGGGTTTCTTCACCCCGGGAAGTTATTTAAATACCATTTGGAGGCATTTAATGTTTGAGCAAAAACGGCTGATTTTCGACAAAAGAGATAACACCCCCCATTACGTCATGCTTCAGAAATGTGGAAAATGGTCCGTTTTCAAATGTTTTATTTTTGAACGTCAGTTCACATTTGTAGGTGGATCATCAGTGTTAGAGCTAAAATTAGCATGTTTAAAGTGATTTTCATGCTTCCAGGGGCCCTAAACACAAGATTTATGGAATGGTTAAAAGTGCATGAAAATGGCCAATTTACTCACTCTGATTTCTCAAAAAGGGTTTCTTCACCCCGGGAAGTTAATTAAATACCATTTGGAGGCATTTATTGTTCGAGCAAAAACGGCTGATTTTCGACAAAAGAGGTAACACCCCCCCATTACGTCATGCTTCAGAAATGTGGAAAATGGTCCGTTTTCAAATGTTTTATTTTTGAACGTCAGTTCACATTTGTAGGTGGATCATCAGTGTTAGAGCTAAAATGAGCATGTTTAAAGTGATGTTCATGCTTCCAGGGGCTCGGGAAGTGAATTAAATACTATTTGGAGGCATTTAATGTTCAATCAAAAACAGCTGATTTTTGACAAAAGAGATAACACCCCCCCCATTACGTCATGCTTCAGAAATGTGGAAAATGGTCCGTTTTCAAATGTTTTATTTTTGAATTTCAGTTCACATTTGTAGGTGGATCATCAGTGTTAGAGCTAAAATTAGCATGTTTAAAGTGATTTTCATGCTTCCAGGGGCCCTAAACACAAGATTCATGGAATGGTTAAAAGTGCATGAAAATGGCCAATTTACTCACTCTGAGTTCTCAAAAATGGTTTCTTCACCCCGGGAAGTTAATTAAATACCATTTGGAGGCATTTATTGTTCGAGCAAAAACGGCTGATTTTCGACAAAAGGGGTAACACCCCCCCATTACGTCATGCTTCAGAAATGTGGAAAATGGTCCGTTTTCAAATGTTTTATTTTTGAACGTCAGTTCACATTTGTAGGTGGATCATCAGTGTTAGAGCTAAAATGAGCATGTTTAAAGTGATTTTCATGCTTCCAGGGGCTCGGGAAGTGAATTAAATACTATTTGGAGGCATTTAATGTTCAATCAAAAACAGCTGATTTTTGACAAAAGAGATAACACCCCCCCCATTACGTCATGCTTCAGAAATGTGGAAAATGGTCCGTTTTCAAATGTTTTATTTTTGAATTTCAGTTCACATTTGTAGGTGGATCATCAGTGTTAGAGCTAAAATTAGCATGTTTAAAGTGATTTTCATGCTTCCAGGGGCCCTAAACACAAGATTTATGGAATGGTTAAAAGTGCATGAAAATGGCCAATTTACTCACTCTGAGTTCTCAAAAATGGTTTCTTGACCCCGGGAAGTTAATTAAATACCATTTGGAGGCATTTAATGTTTGAGCAAAAACGGCTGATTTTCAACAAAAGAGATAACACCCCCCCATTACGTCTTGCTTCAGAAATGTGGAAAATGGTCAGTTTTCAAATGTTTTATTTTTGAACGTCAGTTCACATTTGTAGGTGGATCATCAGTGTTAGAGCTAAAATTAGCATGTTTAAAGTGATTTTCATGCTTCCAGGGGCCCGAAACACAAGATTTATGGAATGGTTAAAAGTGCATGAAAGTGGCCAATTTACTCACTCTGAGTTCTCAAAAAGGGTTTCTTCACCCCGGGAAGTTAATTAAATACCATTTGGAGGCATTTAATGTTCAATCAAAAACGGCTGATTTTCGACAAAAGAGATAACACCCCCCCATTACGTCATGCTTCAGAAATGTGGAAAATGGTCCGTTTTCAAATGTTTTATTTTTGAACGTCAGTTCACATTTGTAGGTGGATCATCAGTGTTAGAGCTAAAATTAGCATGTTTAAAGTGATTTTCATGCTTCCAGGGGCTCGGGAAGTGAATTAAATACTATTTGGAGGCATTTAATGTTCAAGCAAAAACAGCTGATTTTTGACAAAAGAGATAACACCCCCCATTACGTCATGCTTCAGAAATGTGGAAAATGGTCCGTTTTCAAATGTTTTATTTTTGAACATCAGTTCACATTTGTAGGTGGATCATCAGTGTTAGAGCTAAAATTAGCATGTTTAAAGTGATTTTCATGCTTCCAGGGGCCCTAAACACAAGATTTATGGAATGGTTAAAGGTGCATGAAAATGGCCAATTTACTCACTCTGAGTTCTCAAAAAGGGTTTCTTCACCCCGGGAAGTTAATTAAATACCATTTGGAGGCATTTAATGTTCGAGCAAAAAATTTTCGACAAAAGAGATAACACCCCCCCATTACGTCATGCTTCAGAAATGTGGAAAATGGTCCGTTTTCAAATGTTTTATTTTTGAACGTCAGTTCACATTTGTAGGTGGATCATCAGTGTTAGAGCTAAAATTAGCATGTTTAAAGTGATTTTTATGCTTCCAGGGGCTCGGGAAGTGAATTAAATACTATTTGGAGGCATTTAATGTTCAAGCAAAAACAGCTGATTTTTGACAAAAGAGATAACACCCCCCCATTACGTCATGCTTCAGAAATGTGGAAAATGGTCCGTTTTCAAATGTTTTATTTTTGAACGTCAGTTCACATTTGTAGGTGGATCATCAGTGTTAGAGCTAAAATTAGCATGTTTAAAGTGATTTTCATTTTTCCAGGGGCCCTAAACACAAGATTTATGGAATGGTTAAAAGTGCATGAAAATGGCCAATTTACTCACTCTGAGTTCTCAAAAAGGGTTTCTTCACCCCGGGAAGTTAATTAAAAACCATTTGGAGGCATTTAATGTTCTAGCAAAAACGGCTGATTTTCGACAAAAGAGATAACACCCCCCCATTACGTCATGCTTCAGAAATGTGGAAAATGGTCCGTTTTCAAATGTTTTATTTTTGAACGTCAGTTCACATTTGTAGGTGGATCATCAGTGTTAGAGCTAAAATTAGCACGTTTAAAGTGATTTTCATGCTTCCAGGGGCTCGGGAAGTGAATTAAATACTATTTGGAGGAATTTAATGTTCAAGCAAAAACAGCTGATTTTTGACAAAAGAGATAACACCCCCCATTACGTCATGCTTCAGAAATGTGGAAAATGGTCCGTTTTCAAATGTTTTATTTTTGAACGTCAGTTCACATTTGTAGGTGATCATCAGTGTTAGAGCTAAAATGAGCATGTTTAAAGTGATTTTCATGCTTCCAGGGGCCCTAAACACTAGATCTATGGAATGGTTAAAAGTGCATGAAAATGGCCAAATTACTCACTCTGAGTTCTCAAAAAGGGTTTCTTCACCCCGGGAAGTTATTTAAATACCATTTGGAGGCATTTAATGTTTGAGCAAAAACGGCTGATTTTCGACAAAAGAGATAACACCCCCCATTACGTCATGCTTCAGAAATGTGGAAAATGGTCCGTTTTCAAATGTTTTATTTTTGAACGTCAGTTCACATTTGTAGGTGGATCATCAGTGTTAGAGCTAAAATGAGCATGTTTAAAGTGATTTTCATGCTTCCAGGGGCTCGGGAAGTGAATTAAATACTATTTGCAGGAATTTAATGTTCAAGCAAAAACAGCTGATTTTTGACAAAAGAGATAACACCCCCCATTACGTCATGCTTCAGAAATGTGGAAAATGGTCCGTTTTCAAATGTTTTATTTTTGAACGTCAGTTCACATTTGTAGGTGGATCATCAGTGTTAGAGCTAAAATTAGCATGTTTAAAGTGATTTTCATGCTTCCAGGGGCCCTAAACACAAGATTTATGGAATGGTTAAAAGTGCATGAAAATGGCCAATTTACTCTCTCTGAGTTCTCAAAAAGGGTTTCTTCACCCCGGGAAGTTATTTAAATACCATTTGGAGGCATTTAATGTTTGAGCAAAAACGGCTGATTTTCGACAAAAGAGATAACACCCCCCATTACGTCATGCTTCAGAAATGTGGAAAATGGTCCGTTTTCAAATGTTTTATTTTTGAACGTCAGTTCACATTTGTAGGTGGATCATCAGTGTTAGAGCTAAAATTAGCATGTTTAAAGTGATTTTCATGCTTCCAGGGGCCCTAAACACAAGATTTATGGAATGGTTAAAAGTGCATGAAAATGGCCAATTTACTCACTCTGATTTCTCAAAAAGGGTTTCTTCACCCCGGGAAGTTAATTAAATACCATTTGGAGGCATTTATTGTTCGAGCAAAAACGGCTGATTTTCGACAAAAGAGGTAACACCCCCCCATTACGTCATGCTTCAGAAATGTGGAAAATGGTCCGTTTTCAAATGTTTTATTTTTGAACGTCAGTTCACATTTGTAGGTGGATCATCAGTGTTAGAGCTAAAATGAGCATGTTTAAAGTGATGTTCATGCTTCCAGGGGCTCGGGAAGTGAATTAAATACTATTTGGAGGCATTTAATGTTCAATCAAAAACAGCTGATTTTTGACAAAAGAGATAACACCCCCCCCATTACGTCATGCTTCAGAAATGTGGAAAATGGTCCGTTTTCAAATGTTTTATTTTTGAATTTCAGTTCACATTTGTAGGTGGATCATCAGTGTTAGAGCTAAAATTAGCATGTTTAAAGTGATTTTCATGCTTCCAGGGGCCCTAAACACAAGATTTATGGAATGGTTAAAAGTGCATGAAAATGGCCAATTTACTCACTCTGAGTTCTCAAAAATGGTTTCTTCACCCCGGGAAGTTAATTAAATACCATTTGGAGGCATTTATTGTTCGAGCAAAAACGGCTGATTTTCGACAAAAGGGGTAACACCCCCCCATTACGTCATGCTTCAGAAATGTGGAAAATGGTCCGTTTTCAAATGTTTTATTTTTGAACGTCAGTTCACATTTGTAGGTGGATCATCAGTGTTAGAGCTAAAATGAGCATGTTTAAAGTGATTTTCATGCTTCCAGGGGCTCGGGAAGTGAATTAAATACTATTTGGAGGCATTTAATGTTCAATCAAAAACAGCTGATTTTTGACAAAAGAGATAACACCCCCCCATTACGTCATGCTTCAGAAATGTGGAAAATGGTCCGTTTTCAAATGTTTTATTTTTGAATTTCAGTTCACATTTGTAGGTGGATCATCAGTGTTAGAGCTAAAATTAGCATGTTTAAAGTGATTTTCATGCTTCCAGGGGCCCTAAACACAAGATTTATGGAATGGTTAAAAGTGCATGAAAATGGCCAATTTACTCACTCTGAGTTCTCAAAAATGGTTTCTTGACCCCGGGAAGTTAATTAAATACCATTTGGAGGCATTTAATGTTTGAGCAAAAACGGCTGATTTTCAACAAAAGAGATAACACCCCCCCATTACGTCTTGCTTCAGAAATGTGGAAAATGGTCAGTTTTCAAATGTTTTATTTTTGAACGTCAGTTCACATTTGTAGGTGGATCATCAGTGTTAGAGCTAAAATTAGCATGTTTAAAGTGATTTTCATGCTTCCAGGGGCCCGAAACACAAGATTTATGGAATGGTTAAAAGTGCATGAAAGTGGCCAATTTACTCACTCTGAGTTCTCAAAAAGGGTTTCTTCACCCCGGGAAGTTAATTAAATACCATTTGGAGGCATTTAATGTTCAATCAAAAACGGCTGATTTTCGACAAAAGAGATAACACCCCCCCATTACGTCATGCTTCAGAAATGTGGAAAATGGTCCGTTTTCAAATGTTTTATTTTTGAACGTCAGTTCACATTTGTAGGTGGATCATCAGTGTTAGAGCTAAAATTAGCATGTTTAAAGTGATTTTCATGCTTCCAGGGGCTCGGGAAGTGAATTAAATACTATTTGGAGGCATTTAATGTTCAAGCAAAAACAGCTGATTTTTGACAAAAGAGATAACACCCCCCATTACGTCATGCTTCAGAAATGTGGAAAATGGTCCGTTTTCAAATGTTTTATTTTTGAACATCAGTTCACATTTGTAGGTGGATCATCAGTGTTAGAGCTAAAATTAGCATGTTTAAAGTGATTTTCATGCTTCCAGGGGCCCTAAACACAAGATTTATGGAATGGTTAAAGGTGCATGAAAATGGCCAATTTACTCACTCTGAGTTCTCAAAAAGGGTTTCTTCACCCCGGGAAGTTAATTAAATACCATTTGGAGGCATTTAATGTTCGAGCAAAAAATTTTCGACAAAAGAGATAACACCCCCCCATTACGTCATGCTTCAGAAATGTGGAAAATGGTCCGTTTTCAAATGTTTTATTTTTGAACGTCAGTTCACATTTGTAGGTGGATCATCAGTGTTAGAGCTAAAATTAGCATGTTTAAAGTGATTTTTATGCTTCCAGGGGCTCGGGAAGTGAATTAAATACTATTTGGAGGCATTTAATGTTCAAGCAAAAACAGCTGATTTTTGACAAAAGAGATAACACCCCCCCATTACGTCATGCTTCAGAAATGTGGAAAATGGTCCGTTTTCAAATGTTTTATTTTTGAACGTCAGTTCACATTTGTAGGTGGATCATCAGTGTTAGAGCTAAAATTAGCATGTTTAAAGTGATTTTCATTTTTCCAGGGGCCCTAAACACAAGATTTATGGAATGGTTAAAAGTGCATGAAAATGGCCAATTTACTCACTCTGAGTTCTCAAAAAGGGTTTCTTCACCCCGGGAAGTTAATTAAAAACCATTTGGAGGCATTTAATGTTCTAGCAAAAACGGCTGATTTTCGACAAAAGAGATAACACCCCCCCATTACGTCATGCTTCAGAAATGTGGAAAATGGTCCGTTTTCAAATGTTTTATTTTTGAACGTCAGTTCACATTTGTAGGTGGATCATCAGTGTTAGAGCTAAAATTAGCACGTTTAAAGTGATTTTCATGCTTCCAGGGGCTCGGGAAGTGAATTAAATACTATTTGGAGGAATTTAATGTTCAAGCAAAAACAGCTGATTTTTGACAAAAGAGATAACACCCCCCATTACGTCATGCTTCAGAAATGTGGAAAATGGTCCGTTTTCAAATGTTTTATTTTTGAACGTCAGTTCACATTTGTAGGTGGATCATCAGTGTTAGAGCTAAAATGAGCATGTTTAAAGTGATTTTCATGCTTCCAGGGGCCCTAAACACTAGATCTATGGAATGGTTAAAAGTGCATGAAAATGGCCAATTTACTCACTCTGAGTTCTCAAAAAGGGTTTCTTCACCCCGGGAAGTTATTTAAATACCATTTGGAGGCATTTAATGTTTGAGCAAAAACGGCTGATTTTCGACAAAAGAGATAACACCCCCCATTACGTCATGCTTCAGAAATGTGGAAAATGGTCCGTTTTCAAATGTTTTATTTTTGAACGTCAGTTCACATTTGTAGGTGGATCATCAGTGTTAGAGCTAAAATGAGCATGTTTAAAGTGATTTTCATGCTTCCAGGGGCTCGGGAAGTGAATTAAATACTATTTGGTGGCATTTAATGTTCAATCAAAAACAGCTGATTTTTGACAAAAGAGATAACACCCCCCCATTACGCCATGCTTCAGAAATGTGGAAAATGGTCCGTTTTCAAATGTTTTATTTTTGAATTTCAGTTCACATTTGTAGGTGGATCATCAGTGTTAGAGCTAAAATTAGCATGTTTAAAGTGATTTTCATGCTTCCAAGGGCCCTAAACACAAGATTTATGGAATGGTTAAAAGTGCATGAAAATGGCCAATTTACTCACTCTGAGTTCTCAAAAAGGGTTTCTTCACCCCGGAAAGTTAATTAAATACCATTTGGAGGCATTTAATGTTCGAGCAAAAACGGCTGATTTTCGACAAAAGAGATAACACCCCCCCCATTACGTCATGCTTCAGAAATGTGGAAAATAGTCTGTTTTCAAATGTTTTATTTTTGAACGTCCGTTCACAATTGTAGGTGGATCATCAGTGTTAGAGCTAAAATTAGCATGTTTAAAGTGATTTTCATGCTTCCAGGGGCCCTAAACACAAGATTTATGGAATGGTTAAAAGTGCATGAAAATGGCCAATGTACTCACTCTGAGTTCTCAAAAAGGGTTTCTTCACCCCGGGAAGTTAATTAAATACCATTTGGAGGCATTTAATGTTCGAGCAAAAACGGCTGATTTTCGACAAAAGAGATAACACCCCCCCATTACGTCATGCTTCAGAAATGTGGAAAATGGTCCGTTTTCAAATGTTTTATTTTTTAACGTCAGTTCACATTTGTAGGTGGATCATCAGTGTTAGAGCTAATATTAGCATGTTTAAAGTGATTTTCATGCTTCCAGGGGCTCGGAAAGTGAATTAAATACTATTTGGAGGCATTTAATGTTCAAGCAAAAACAGCTGATTTTTGACAAAAGAGATAACACCCCCCATTACGTCATGCTTCCGAAATGTGGAATATGGTCCGTTTTCAAATGTTTTATTTTTGAACGTCAGTTCACATTTGTAGGTGGATCATATTAGCATGTTTAAAGTGATTTTCATGCTTCCAGGGGCCCTAAACACAAGATTTATGGAATGGTTAAAAGTGCATGAAAATGGCCAATTTACTCACTCTGAGTTCTCAAAAAGGGGTTCTTCACCCTGGGAAGTTAATTAAATACCATTTGGAGGCATTTAATGTTTGAGCAAAAACGGCTGATTTTCGACAAAAGAGATAACACCCCCCCATTACGTCATGCTTCAGAAATGTGGAAAATGGTCCGTTTTCAAATGTTTTATTTGTTAACGTCAGTTCACATTTGTAGGTGGATCATCAGTGTTAGAGCTAAAATTAGCATGTTTAAAGTGATTTTCATGCTTCCAGGGGCTCGGGAAGTGAATTAAATACTATTTGGAGGCATTTAATGTTCAATCAAAAACATCTGATTTTTGACAAAAGAGATAACACCCCCCCATTACGTCATGCTTCAGAAATGTGGAAAATGGTCCGTTTTCAAATGTTTTATTTTTGAACATCAGTTCACATTTGTAGGTGGATCATCAGTGTTAGAGCTAAAATTAGCATGTTTAAAGTGATTTTCATGCTTCCAGGGGCTCGGGAAGTGAATTAAATACTATTTGGAGGCATTTAATGTTCAATCAAAAACAGCTGATTTTTGACAAAAGAGATAACACCCCCCCCATTACGTCATGCTTCAGAAATGTGGAAAATGGTCCGTTTTCAAATGTTTTATTTTTTAACGTCAGTTCACATTTGTCAGTGGATCATCAGTGTTAGAGCTAAAATTAGCATGTTTAAAGTGATTTTCATGCTTCCAGGGGCCCTAAACACAAGATTTATGGAATGGTTAAAAGTGCATGAAAATGGCCAATTTACTCACTCTGAGTTCTCAAAAAGGGTTTCTTCACCCCGGGAAGTTAATTAAATACCATTTGGAGGCATTTAATGTTCGAGCAAAAACAGCTGATTTTCGACAAAAGAGATAACACCCCCCCATTACGTCATGCTTCAGAAATGTGGAAAATGGTCCGTTTTCAAATGTTTTATTTTGGAACGTCAGTTCACATTTGTAGGTGAATCATCAGTGTTAGAGCTAAAATTAGCATGTTTATAGTGATGTTCATGCTTCCAGGGGCTCGGGAAGTGAATTAAATACTATTTGGAGGCATTTAATGTTCAATCAAAAACAGCTGATTTTTGACAAAAGAGATAACACCCCCCCCCATTACGTCATGCTTCAGAAATGTGGAAAATGGTCCGTTTTAAAATGTTTTATTTTTGAATGTCAGTTCACATTTGTAGGTGGATCATCAGTGTTGGAGCTAAAATTAGCATGTTTAAAGTGATTTTCATGCTTCCAGGGGCCCTAAACACAAGATTTATGGAATGGTTAAAAGTGCATGAAAATGGCCAATTTACTCACTCTGAGTTCTCAAAAAGGGTTTCTTCACCCCGGGAAGTTAATTAAATACCATTTGGAGGCATTTAATGTTCGAGCAAAAACGGCTGATTTTCGACAAAAGAGATAACACCCCCCCATTACGTCATGCTTCAGAAATGTGGAAAATGGTCCGTTTTCAAATGTTTTATTTTTGAACGTCAGTTCACATTTGTAGGTGGATCATCAGTGTTAGAGCTAAAATTAGCATGTTTAAAGTGATTTTCATGCTTCCAGGGGCTCGGGAAGTGAATTAAATACTATATGGAGGCATTTAATGTTCAAGCAAAAACAGCTGATTTTTGACAAAAGAGATAACACCCCCCCATTACGTCATGCTTCAGAAATGTGGAAAATGGTCCGTTTTCAAATTTTTTATTTTTGAACGTCAGTTCACATTTGCAGGTGGATCATCAGTGTTAGAGCTAAAATTAGCATGTTTAAAGTGATTTTCATGCTTCCAGGGGCCCTAAACACAACATTTATGGAATGGTTAAAAGTGCATGAAAATGGCCAATTTACTCACTCTGAGTTCTCAAAAAGGGTTTCTTCACCCCGGGAAGTTAATTAAATACCATTTGGAGGCATTTAATGTTCGAGCAAAAACGGCTGATTTTTGACAAAAGAGATAACACCCCCCCATTACGTCATGCTTCAGAAATGTGGAAAATGGTCCGTTTTCAAATGTTTTATTTTTGAACGTCAGTTCACATTTGTAGGTGGATCATCAGTGTTAGAGCTGAAATTAGCATGTTTAAAGTGATTTTCATGCTTCCAGGGGCTCGGGAAGTGAATTAAATACTATTTGGAGGCATTTAATGTTCAATCAAAAACAGATGATTTTTGACAAAAGAGATAACACCCCCCCATTACGTCATGCTTCAGAAATGTGGAAAATGGTCCGTTTTCAAATGTTTTATTTTTGAACGTCAGTTCACATTTGTAGGTGGATCATCAGTGTTAGAGCTAAAATTAGCATGTTTAAAGTGATTTTCATGCTTCCAGGGGCCCTAAACACAAGATTTATGGAATGGTTAAAAGTGCATGAAAATGGCCAATTTACTCACTCTGAGTTCTCAAAAAGGGTTTCTTCACCCCGGGAAGTTAATTAAATACCATTTGGAGGCATTTAATGTTCGAGCAAAAACTGCTGATTTTCGACAAAAGAGATAACACCCCCCATTACGTCATGCTTCAGAAATGTGGAAAATGGTCCGTTTTCAAATGTTTTATTTTTGAACGTCAGTTCACATTTGTAGGTGGATCATCAGTGTTAGAGCTAAAATTAGCATGTTTAAAGTGATTTTCATGCTTCCAGGGGCTCGGGAAGTGAATTAAATACTATTTGGAGGCATTTAATGTTCAAGCAAAAACAGCTGATTTTTGACAAAAGAGATAACACCCCCCCATTATGTCATGCTTCAGAAATGTGGAAAATGGTCCGTTTTCAAATGTTTTATTTTTGAATGTCAGTTCACATTTGTAGGTGGATCATCAGTGTTAGAGCTAAAATTAGCATGTTTAAAGTGATTTTCATGCTTCCAGGGGCCCTAAACACAAGATTTATGGAATGGTTAAAAGTGCATGAAAATGGCCAATTTACTCACTCTGAGTTCTCAAAAAGGGTTTCTTCACCCCGGGAAGTTAATTAAATACCATTTGGAGGCATTTAATGTTCGAGCAAAAACGGCTGATTTTCGACAAAAGAGATAACACCCCCCCCATTACGTCATGCTTCAGAAATGTGGAAATGGTCCGTTTTCAAATGTTTTATTTTTGAACGTCAGTTCACATTTGTAGGTGGATCATCAGTGTTAGAGCTAACATTAGCATGTTTAAAGTGATTTTCATGCTTCCAGGGGCTCGGAAGTGAATTAAATACTATTTGGAGGCATTTATTAATCAAGCAAAAACAGCTGATTTTTGACAAAAGAGATAACACCCCCCCATTACGTCATGCCTCAGAAATGTGGAAAATGGTCCGTTTTCAATTGTTTTATTTTTGAACGTCAGTTCACATTTGTAGGTGGCTCATCAGTTTTAGAGCTAAAATTAGCATGTTTAAAGTGATTTTCATGCTTCCAGGGGCCCTAAACACAAGATTTATGGAATGGTTAAAAGTGCATGAAAATGGCCAATTTACTGACTCTGAGTTCTCAAAAAGGGGTTCTTCACCCCGGGAAGTTAATTAAATACCATTTGGAGGCATTTAATGTTCGAGCAAAAACGGCTGATTTTCGACAAAAGAGGTAACACCCCCCCATTACGTCACGCTTCAGAAATGTGGAAAATGGTCCATTTTCAAATGTTTTATTTTTGAACGTCAGTTCACATTTGTAGGTGGATCATCAGTGTTAGAGCTTAAATGAGCATGTTTAAAGTGATTTTCATACTTCCAGGGGCTCGAGAAGTGAATTAAATACTATTTGGAGGCATTTAATGTTCAATCAAAAACAGCTGATTTTTGACAAAAGAGATAACACCCCCCCATTACGTCATGCTTCCGAAATGTGGAATATGGTCCGTTTTCAAATGTTTTATTTTTGAACGTCAGTTCACATTTGTAGGTGGATCATATTAGCATGTTTAAAGTGATTTTCATGCTTCCAGGGGCCCTAAACACAAGATTTATGGAATGGTTAAAAGTGCATGAAAATGGCCAATTTACTCACTCTGAGTTCTCAAAAAGGGGTTCTTCACCCTGGGAAGTTAATTAAATACCATTTGGAGGCATTTAATGTTTGAGCAAAAACGGCTGATTTTCGACAAAAGAGATAACACCCCCCCATTACGTCATGCTTCAGAAATGTGGAAAATGGTCCGTTTTCAAATGTTTTATTTGTTAACGTCAGTTCACATTTGTAGGTGGATCATCAGTGTTAGAGCTAAAATTAGCATGTTTAAAGTGATTTTCATGCTTCCAGGGGCTCGGGAAGTGAATTAAATACTATTTGGAGGCATTTAATGTTCAATCAAAAACATCTGATTTTTGACAAAAGAGATAACACCCCCCCATTACGTCATGCTTCAGAAATGTGGAAAATGGTCCGTTTTCAAATGTTTTATTTTTGAACATCAGTTCACATTTGTAGGTGGATCATCAGTGTTAGAGCTAAAATTAGCATGTTTAAAGTGATTTTCATGCTTCCAGGGGCTCGGGAAGTGAATTAAATACTATTTGGAGGCATTTAATGTTCAATCAAAAACAGCTGATTTTTGACAAAAGAGATAACACCCCCCCCATTACGTCATGCTTCAGAAATGTGGAAAATGGTCCGTTTTCAAATGTTTTATTTTTTAACGTCAGTTCACATTTGTCAGTGGATCATCAGTGTTAGAGCTAAAATTAGCATGTTTAAAGTGATTTTCATGCTTCCAGGGGCCCTAAACACAAGATTTATGGAATGGTTAAAAGTGCATGAAAATGGCCAATTTACTCACTCTGAGTTCTCAAAAAGGGTTTCTTCACCCCGGGAAGTTAATTAAATACCATTTGGAGGCATTTAATGTTCGAGCAAAAACAGCTGATTTTCGACAAAAGAGATAACACCCCCCCATTACGTCATGCTTCAGAAATGTGGAAAATGGTCCGTTTTCAAATGTTTTATTTTGGAACGTCAGTTCACATTTGTAGGTGAATCATCAGTGTTAGAGCTAAAATTAGCATGTTTATAGTGATGTTCATGCTTCCAGGGGCTCGGGAAGTGAATTAAATACTATTTGGAGGCATTTAATGTTCAATCAAAAACAGCTGATTTTTGACAAAAGAGATAACACCCCCCCCATTACGTCATGCTTCAGAAATGTGGAAAATGGTCCGTTTTAAAATGTTTTATTTTTGAATGTCAGTTCACATTTGTAGGTGGATCATCAGTGTTGGAGCTAAAATTAGCATGTTTAAAGTGATTTTCATGCTTCCAGGGGCCCTAAACACAAGATTTATGGAATGGTTAAAAGTGCATGAAAATGGCCAATTTACTCACTCTGAGTTCTCAAAAAGGGTTTCTTCACCCCGGGAAGTTAATTAAATACCATTTGGAGGCATTTAATGTTCGAGCAAAAACGGCTGATTTTCGACAAAAGAGATAACACCCCCCCATTACGTCATGCTTCAGAAATGTGGAAAATGGTCCGTTTTCAAATGTTTTATTTTTGAACGTCAGTTCACATTTGTAGGTGGATCATCAGTGTTAGAGCTAAAATTAGCATGTTTAAAGTGATTTTCATGCTTCCAGGGGCTCGGGAAGTGAATTAAATACTATATGGAGGCATTTAATGTTCAAGCAAAAACAGCTGATTTTTGACAAAAGAGATAACACCCCCCCATTACGTCATGCTTCAGAAATGTGGAAAATGGTCCGTTTTCAAATGTTTTATTTTTGAACGTCAGTTCACATTTGCAGGTGGATCATCAGTGTTAGAGCTAAAATTAGCATGTTTAAAGTGATTTTCATGCTTCCAGGTGCCCTAAACACAACATTTATGGAATGGTTAAAAGTGCATGAAAATGGCCAATTTACTCACTCTGAGTTCTCAAAAAGGGTTTCTTCACCCCGGGAAGTTAATTAAATACCATTTGGAGGCATTTAATGTTCGAGCAAAAACGGCTGATTTTTGACAAAAGAGATAACACCCCCCCATTACGTCATGCTTCAGAAATGTGGAAAATGGTCCATTTTCAAATGTTTTATTTTTGAACGTCAGTTCACATTTGTAGGTGGATCATCAGTGTTAGAGCTGAAATTAGCATGTTTAAAGTGATTTTCATGCTTCCAGGGGCTCGGGAAGTGAATTAAATACTATTTGGAGGCATTTAATGTTCAATCAAAAACAGATGATTTTTGACAAAAGAGATAACACCCCCCCATTACGTCATGCTTCAGAAATGTGGAAAATGGTCCGTTTTCAAATGTTTTATTTTTGAACGTCAGTTCACATTTGTAGGTGGATCATCAGTGTTAGAGCTAAAATTAGCATGTTTAAAGTGATTTTCATGCTTCCAGGGGCCCTAAACACAAGATTTATGGAATGGTTAAACGTGCATGAAAATGGCCAATTTACTCACTCTGAGTTCTCAAAAAGGGTTTCTTCACCCCGGGAAGTTAATTAAATACCATTTGGAGGCATTTAATGTTCGAGCAAAAACTGCTGATTTTCGACAAAAGAGATAACACCCCCCCATTACGTCATGCTTCAGAAATGTGGAAAATGGTCCGTTTTCAAATGTTTTATTTTTGAACGTCAGTTCACATTTGTAGGTGGATCATCAGTGTTAGAGCTAAAATTAGCATGTTTAAAGTGATTTTCATGCTTCCAGGGGCTCGGGAAGTGAATTAAATACTATTTGGAGGCATTTAATGTTCAAGCAAAAACAGCTGATTTTTGACAAAAGAGATAACACCCCCCCATTATGTCATGCTTCAGAAATGTGGAAAATGGTCCGTTTTCAAATGTTTTATTTTTGAATGTCAGTTCACATTTGTAGGTGGATCATCAGTGTTAGAGCTAAAATTAGCATGTTTAAAGTGATTTTCATGCTTCCAGGGGCCCTAAACACAAGATTTATGGAATGGTTAAAAGTGCATGAAAATGGCCAATTTACTCACTCTGAGTTCTCAAAAAGGGTTTCTTCACCCCGGGAAGTTAATTAAATACCATTTGGAGGCATTTAATGTTCGAGCAAAAACGGCTGATTTTCGACAAAAGAGATAACACCCCCCCCATTACGTCATGCTTCAGAAATGTGGAAATGGTCCGTTTTCAAATGTTTTATTTTTGAACGTCAGTTCACATTTGTAGGTGGATCATCAGTGTTAGAGCTAACATTAGCATGTTTAAAGTGATTTTCATGCTTCCAGGGGCTCGGGAAGTGAATTAAATACTATTTGGAGGCATTTATTAATCAAGCAAAAACAGCTGATTTTTGACAAAAGAGATAACACCCCCCCATTACGTCATGCCTCAGAAATGTGGAAAATGGTCCGTTTTCAATTGTTTTATTTTTGAACGTCAGTTCACATTTGTAGGTGGCTCATCAGTTTTAGAGCTAAAATTAGCATGTTTAAAGTGATTTTCATGCTTCCAGGGGCCCTAAACACAAGATTTATGGAATGGTTAAAAGTGCATGAAAATGGCCAATTTACTGACTCTGAGTTCTCAAAAAGGGGTTCTTCACCCCGGGAAGTTAATTAAATACCATTTGGAGGCATTTAATGTTCGAGCAAAAACGGCTGATTTTCGACAAAAGAGGTAACACCCCCCCATTACGTCACGCTTCAGAAATGTGGAAAATGGTCCGTTTTCAAATGTTTTATTTTTGAACGTCAGTTCACATTTGTAGGTGGATCATCAGTGTTAGAGCTTAAATGAGCATGTTTAAAGTGATTTTCATACTTCCAGGGGCTCGAGAAGTGAATTAAATACTATTTGGAGGCATTTAATGTTCAATCAAAAACAGCTGATTTTTGACAAAAGAGATAACACCCCCCCATTACGTCATGCTTCAGAAATGTGGAAAATGGTCCGTTTTCAAATGTTTTATTTTTGAACGTCAGTTCACATTTGTAGGTGGATCATCAGTGTTAGAGCTAAAATTAGCATGTTTAAAGTGATTTTCATGCTTCCAGGGGCTCGGGAAGTGAATTAAATACTATTTGGAGGCATTTAATGTTCAAGCAAAAACAGCTGATTTTTGACAAAAGAGATAACACCCCCCATTACGTCATGCTTCAGAAATGTGGAAAATGGTCCGGTTTCAAATGTTTTATTTTTGAACGTCAGTTCACATTTGTAGGTGGATCATCAGTGTTAGAGCTAAAATTAGCATGTTTAAAGTGATTTTCATGCTTCCAGGGGCCCTAAACACAAGATTTATGGAATGGTTAAAGGTGCATGAAAATGGCCAATTTACTCACTCTGAGTTCTCAAAAAGGGTTTCTTCACCCCGGGAAGTTAATTAAATACCATTTGGAGGCATTTAATGTTCGAGCAAAAAATTTTCGACAAAAGAGATAACACCCCCCCATTACGTCATGCTTCAGAAATGTGGAAAATGGTCCGTTTTCAAATGTTTTATTTTTGAACGTCAGTTCACATTTGTAGGTGGATCATCAGTGTTAGAGCTAAAATTAGCATGTTTAAAGTGATTTTTATGCTTCCAGGGGCTCGGGAAGTGAATTAAATACTATTTAATGTTCAAGCAAAAACAGCTGATTTTTGACAAAAGAGATAACACCCCCCCATTACGTCATGCTTCAGAAATGTGGAAAATGGTCCGTTTTCAAATGTTTTATTTTTGAACGTCAGTTCACATTTGTAGGTGGATCATCAGTGTTAGAGCTAAAATTAGCATGTTTAAAGTGATTTTCATGCTTCCAGGGGCCCTAAACACAAGATTTATGGAATGGTTAAAAGTGCATGAAAATGGCCAATTTACTCACTCTGAGTTCTCAAAAAGGGTTTCTTCACCCCGGGAAGTTAATTAAAAACCATTTGGAGGCATTTAATGTTCTAGCAAAAACGGCTGATTTTCGACAAAAGAGATAACACCCCCCCATTACGTCATGCTTCAGAAATGTGGAAAATGGTCCGTTTTCAAATGTTTTATTTTTGAACGTCAGTTCACATTTGTAGGTGGATCATCAGTGTTAGAGCTAAAATTAGCACGTTTAAAGTGATTTTCATGCTTCCAGGGGCTCGGGAAGTGAATTAAATACTATTTGGAGGAATTTAATGTTCAAGCAAAAACAGCTGATTTTTGACAAAAGAGATAACACCCCCCATTACGTCATGCTTCAGAAATGTGGAAAATGGTCCGTTTTCAAATGTTTTATTTTTGAACGTCAGTTCACATTTGTAGGTGGATCATCAGTGTTAGAGCTAATATTAGCATGTTTAAAGTGATTTTCATGCTTCCAGGGGCTCGGAAAGTGAATTAAATACTATTTGGAGGCATTTAATGTTCAAGCAAAAACAGCTGATTTTTGACAAAAGAGATAACACCCCCCATTACGTCATGCTTCCGAAATGTGGAATATGGTCCGTTTTCAAATGTTTTATTTTTGAACGTCAGTTCACATTTGTAGGTGGATCATATTAGCATGTTTAAAGTGATTTTCATGCTTCCAGGGGCCCTACACACAAGATTTATGGAATGGTTAAAAGTGCATGAAAATGGCCAATTTACTAACTCTGAGTTCTCAAAAAGGGTTTCTTCACCCCAGGAAGTTAATTAAATACCATTTGGAGGCATTTAATGTTCGAGCAAAAACGGCTGATTTTCGACAAAAGAGATAACACCCCCCCATTACGTCATGCTTCAGAAATGTGGAAAATGGTCCGTTTTCAAATGTTTTATTTTTGTACGTCAGTTCACATTTGTAGGTGGATCATCAGTGTTAGAGCTAAAATTAGCATGTTTAAAGTGATTTTCATGCTTCCAGGGGCTCGAGAAATGAATTAAATACTATTTGGAGGCATTTAATGTTCAATCAAAAACAGCTGATTTTTGACAAAAGAGATAACACCCCCCCATTACGTCATGCTTCAGAAATGTGGAAAATGGTCTGTTTTCAAAGGTTTTATTTTTGAATGTCAGTTCACATTTGTAGGTGGATCATCAGTGTTAGAGCTAAAATTAGCATGTTTAAAGTGATTTTCATGCTTCCAGGGGCCCTAAACACAAGATTTATGGAATGGTTAAAAGTGCATGAAAATGGCCAATTTACTCACTCTGAGTTCTCAAAAAGGGTTTCTTCACCCCGGGAAGTTAATTAAATACCATTTGGAGGCATTTAATGTTCGAGCAAAAACGGCTGATTTTCGACAAAAGAGATAACACCCCCCCATTACGTCATGCTTCAGAAATGTGGAAAATGGTCCGTTTTCAAATGTTTTATTTTTGAACGTCAGTTCACATTTGTAGGTGGATCATCAGTGTTAGAGCTAACATTAGCATGTTTAAAGTGATTTTCATGCTTCCAGGGGCTCGGGAAGTGAATTAAATACTATTTGGAGGCATTTAATAATCAAGCAAAAACAGCTGATTTTTGACAAAAGAGATAACACCCCCCCATTACGTCATGCCTCAGAAATGTGGAAAATGGTCCGTTTTCAATTGTTTTATTTTTGAACGTCAGTTCACATTTGTAGGTGGCTCATCAGTTTTAGAGCTAAAATTAGCATGTTTAAAGTGATTTTCATGCTTCCAGGGGCCCTAAACACAAGATTTATGGAATGGTTAAAAGTGCATGAAAATGGCCAATTTACTCACTCTGAGTTCTCAAAAAGGGGTTCTTCACCCTGGGAAGTTAATTAAATACCATTTGGAGGCATTTAATGTTTGAGCAAAAACGGCTGATTTTCGACAAAAGAGATAACACCCCCCCATTACGTCATGCTTCAGAAATGTGGAAAATGGTCCGTTTTCAAATGTTTTATTTGTTAACGTCAGTTCACATTTGTAGGTGGATCATCAGTGTTAGAGCTAAAATTAGCATGTTTAAAGTGATTTTCATGCTTCCAGGGGCCCTAAACACAAGATTTATGGAATGGTTAAAAGTGCATGAAAATGGCCAATTTACTCACTCTGAGTTCTCAAAAAGGGTTTCTTCACCCCGGGAAGTTAATTAAATACCATTTGGAGGCATTTAATGTTCGAGCAAAAACGGCTGATTTTCGACAAAAGAGATAACACCCCCCATTACGTCATGCTTCAGAAATGTGGAAAATGGTCCGTTTTCAAATGTTTTATTTTTGAACGTCAGTTCACATTTGTAGGTGGATCATCAGTGTTAGAGCTAAAATTAGCATGTTTAAAGTGATTTTCATGCTTCCAGGGGCTCGGGAAGTGAATTAAATACTATTTGGAGGCATTTAATGTTCAATCAAAAACATATGATTTTTGACAAAAGAGATAACACCCCCCCCATTACGTCATGCTTCAGAAATGTGGAAAATGGTCCGTTTTCAAATGTTTTATTTTTGAACGTCAGTTCACATTTGTAGGTGGATCATCAGTGTTAGAGCTAAAATTAGCATGTTTAAAGTGATTTTCATGCTTCCAGGGGCCCTAAACACAAGATTTATGGAATGGTTAAAAGTGCATGAAAATGGCCAATTTACTCACTCTGAGTTCTCAAAAAGTGTTTCTTCACCCCGGGAAGTTAATTAAATACCATTTGAAGGCATTTAATGTTCGAGCAAAAACAGCTGATTTTCGACAAAAGAGATAACACCCCCCCATTACGTCATGCTTCAGAAATGTGGAAAATGGTCCGTTTTCAAATGTTTTATTTTTGAACATCAGTTCACATTTGTAGGTGGATCATCAGTGTTAGAGCTAAAATTAGCATGTTTAAAGTGATTTTCATGCTTCCAGGGGCTCGGGAAGTGAATTAAATACTATTTGGAGGCATTTAATGTTCAATCAAAAACAGCTGATTTTTGACAAAAGAGATAACACCCCCCCATTACGTCATGCTTCAGAAATGTGGAAAATGGTCCGTTTTCAAATGTTTTATTTTTTAACGTCAGTTCACATTTGTCAGTGGATCATCAGTGTTAGAGCTAAAATTAGCATGTTTAAAGTGATTTTCATGCTTCCAGGGGCCCTAAACACAAGATTTATGGAATGGTTAAAAGTGCATGAAAATGGCCAATTTACTCACTCTGAGTTCTCAAAAAGGGTTTCTTCACCCCGGGAAGTTAATTAAATACCATTTGGAGGCATTTAATGTTCGAGCAAAAACAGCTGATTTTCGACAAAAGAGATAACACCCCCCCATTACGTCATGCTTCAGAAATGTGGAAAATGGTCCGTTTTCAAATGTTTTATTTTGGAACGTCAGTTCACATTTGTAGGTGAATCATCAGTGTTAGAGCTAAAATTAGCATGTTTATAGTGATGTTCATGCTTCCAGGGGCTCGGGAAGTGAATTAAATACTATTTGGAGGCATTTAATGTTCAATCAAAAACAGCTGATTTTTGACAAAAGAGATAACACCCCCCCATTACGTCATGCTTCAGAAATGTGGAAAATGGTCCGTTTTCAAATGTTTTATTTTTGAACGTCAGTTCACATTTGCAGGTGGATCATCAGTGTTAGAGCTAAAATTAGCATGTTTAAAGTGATTTTCATGCTTCCAGGGGCCCTAAACACAACATTTATGGAATGGTTAAAAGTGCATGAAAATGGCCAATTTACTCACTCTGAGTTCTCAAAAAGGGTTTCTTCACCCCGGGAAGTTAATTAAATACCATTTGGAGGCATTTAATGTTCGAGCAAAAACGGCTGATTTTTGACAAAAGAGATAACACCCCCCCATTACGTCATGCTTCAGAAATGTGGAAAATGGTCCGTTTTCAAATGTTTTATTTTTGAACGTCAGTTCACATTTGTAGGTGGATCATCAGTGTTAGAGCTGAAATTAGCATGTTTAAAGTGATTTTCATGCTTCCAGGGGCTCAGGAAGTGAATTAAATACTATTTGGAGGCATTTAATGTTCAATCAAAAACAGCTGATTTTTGACAAAAGAGATAACACCCCCCCATTACGTCATGCTTCAGAAACGTGGAAAATGGTCCGTTTTCAAATGTTTTATTTTTGAACGTCAGTTCACATTTGTAGGTGGATCATCAGTGTTAGAGCTAAAATTAGCATGTTTAAAGTGATTTTCATGCTTCCAGGGGCCCTAAACACAAGATTTATGGAATGGTTAAAAGTGCATGAAAATGGCCAATTTACTCACTCTGAGTTCTCAAAAAGGGTTTCTTCACCTCGGGAAGTTAATTAAATACCATTTGGAGGCATTTAATGTTCGAGCAAAAACGGCTGATTTTCGACAAAAGAGATAACACCCCCCCATTACGTCATGCTTCAGAAATGTGGAAAATGGTCCGTTTTCAAATGTTTTATTTTTGAACGTCAGTTCACATTTGTAGGTGGATCATCAGTGTTAGAGCTAAAATTAGCATGTTTAAAGTGATTTTCATGCTTCCAGGGGCTCGGGAAGTGAATTAAATACTATTTGGAGGCATTTAATGTTCAAGCAAAAACAGCTGATTTTTGACAAAAGAGATAACACCCCCCCATTATGTCATGCTTCAGAAATGTGGAAAATGGTCCGTTTTCAAATGTTTTATTTTTTAACGTCAGTTCACATTTGTAGGTGGATCATCAGTGTTAGAGCTAATATTAGCATGTTTAAAGTGATTTTCATGCTTCCAGGGGCTCGGAAAGTGAATTAAATACTATTTGGAGGCATTTAATGTTCAAGCAAAAACAGCTGATTTTTAACAAAAGAGATAACACCCCCCATTACGTCATGCTTCCGAAATGTGGAATATGGTCCGTTTTCAAATGTTTTATTTTTGAACGTCAGTTCACATTTGTAGGTGGATCATATTAGCATGTTTAAAGTGATTTTCATGCTTCCAGGGGCCCTACACACAAGATTTATGGAATGGTTAAAAGTGCATGAAAATGGCCAATTTACTCACTCTGAGTTCTCAAAAAGGGTTTCTTCACCCCGGGAAGTTAATTAAATACCATTTGGAGGCATTTAATGTTCGAGCAAAAACGGCTGATTTTCGACAAAAGAGATAACACCCCCCCATTACGTCATGCTTCAGAAATGTGGAAAATGGTCCGTTTTCAAATGTTTTATTTTTGAATGTCAGTTCACATTTGTAGGTGGATCATCAGTGTTAGAGCTTAAATGAGCATGTTTAAAGTGATTTTCATACTTCCAGGGGCTCGAGAAGTGAATTAAATACTATTTGGAGGCATTTAATGTTCAATCAAAAACAGCTGATTTTTGACAAAAGAGATAACACCCCCCCATTACGTCATGCTTCAGAAATGTGGAAAATGGTCCGTTTTCAAATGTTTTATTTTTGAATTTCAGTTCACATTTGTAGGTGGATCATCAGTGTTAGAGCTAAAATTAGCATGTTTAAAGTGATTTTCATGCTTCCAGGGGCCCTAAACACAAGATTTATGGAATGGTTAAAAGTGCATGAAAATGGCCAATTTACTCACTCTGAGTTCTCAAAAAGGGTTTCTTCACCCCGGAAAGTTAATTAAATACCATTTGGAGGCATTTAATGTTCGAGCAAAAACGGCTGATTTTCGACTAAAGAGATAACACCCCCCCATTACGTCATGCTTCAGAAATGTGGAAAATGGTCCGTTTTCAAATGTTTTATTTTTGAACGTCCGTTCACATTTGTAGGTGGATCATCAGTGTTAGAGCTAAAATTAGCATGTTTAAAGTGATTTTCATGCTTCCAGGGGCTCGGGAAGTGAATTAAATACTATTTGGAGGCATTTAATGTTCAAGCAAAAACAGCTGATTTTTGACAAAAGAGATAACACCCCCCATTACGTCATGCTTCAGAAATGTGGAAAATGGTCCGTTTTCAAATGTTTTATTTTTGAACGTCAGTTCACATTTGTAGGTGGATCATCAGTGTTAGAGCTAAAATTAGCATGTTTAAAGTGATTTTCATGCTTCCAGGGGCCCTAAACACAAGATTTATGGAATGGTTAAAAGTGCATGAAAATGGCCAATTTACTCACTCTGAGTTCTCAAAAAGGGTTTCTTCACCCCGGGAAGTTAATTAAATACCATTTGGAGGCATTTAATGTTCGAGCAAAAACAGCTGATTTTTGACAAAAGAGATAACACCCCCCCATTACGTCATGCTTCAGAAATGTGGAAAATGGTCCGTTTTCAAATGTTTTATTTTTGAATTTCAGTTCACATTTGTAGGTGGATCATCAGTGTTAGAGCTAAAATTAGCATGTTTAAAGTGATTTTCATGCTTCCAGGGGCCCTAAACACAAGATTTATGGAATGGTTAAAAGTGCATGAAAATGGCCAATTTACTCACTCTGAGTTCTCAAAAAGGGTTTCTTCACCCCGGAAAGTTAATTAAATACCATTTGGAGGCATTTAATGTTCGACCAAAAACGGCTGATTTTCGACTAAAGAGATAACACCCCCCCATTACGTCATGCTTCAGAAATGTGGAAAATGGTCCGTTTTCAAATGTTTTATTTTTGAACGTCCGTTCACATTTGTAGGTGGATCATCAGTGTTAGAGCTAAAATTAGCATGTTTAAAGTGATTTTCATGCTTCCAGGGGCCCTAAACACAAGATTTATGGAATGGTTAAAAGTGCATGAAAATGGCCAATTTACTCACTCTGAGTTCTCAAAAATGGTTTCTTCACCCCGGGAAGTTAATTAAATACCATTTGGAGGCATTTAATGTTCGAGCAAAAACGGCTGATTTTCGACAAAAGAGATAACACCCCCCCATTACGTCTTGCTTCAGAAATGTGGAAAATGGTCAGTTTTCAAATGTTTTATTTTTGAACGTCAGTTCACATTTGTAGGTGGATCATCAGTGTTAGAGCTAAAATTAGCATGTTTAAAGTGATTTTCATGCTTCCAAGGGCCCTAAACACAAGATTTATGGAATGGTTAAAAGTGCATGAAAATGGCCAATTTACTCACTCTGAGTTCTCAAAAAGGGTTTCTTCACCCCGGAAAGTTAATTAAATACCATTTGGAGGCATTTAATGTTCGAGCAAAAACGGCTGATTTTCGACAAAAGAGATAACACCCCCCCATTACGTCATGCTTCAGAAATGTGGAAAATGGTCCGTTTTCAAATGTTTTATTTTTGAACGTCAGTTCACATTTGTAGGTGGATCATCAGTGTTAGAGCTAAAATTAACATGTTTAAAGTTATTTTCATGCTTCCAGGGGCTCGGGAAGTGAATTAAATACTATTTGGAGGCATTTAATGTTCAAGCAAAAACAGCTGATTTTTGACAAAAGAGATAACACCCCCCATTACGTCATGCTTCAGAAATGTGGAAAATGGTCCGTTTTCAAATGTTTTATTTTTGAACGTCTGTTCACATTTGTAGGTGGATCATCAGTGTTAGAGCTAAAATTAGCATGTTTAAAGTGATTTTCATGCTTCCAGGGGCCCTAAACACAAGATTTATGGAATGGTTAAAAGTGCATGAAAATGGCCAATTTACTCACTCTGAGTTCTCAAAAAGGGTTTCTTCACCCCGGGAAGTTAATTAAATACCATTTGGAGGCATTTAATGTTCGAGCAAAAACAGCTGATTTTTGACAAAAGAGATAACACCCCCCCATTACGTCATGCTTCAGAAATGTGGAAAATGGTCCGTTTTCAAATGTTTTATTTTTGAATTTCAGTTCACATTTGTAGGTGGATCATCAGTGTTAGAGCTAAAATTAGCATGTTTAAAGTGATTTTCATGCTTCCAGGGGCCCTAAACACAAGATTTATGGAATGGTTAAAAGTGCATGAAAATGGCCAATTTACTCACTCTGAGTTCTCAAAAAGGGTTTCTTCACCCCGGAAAGTTAATTAAATACCATTTGGAGGCATTTAATGTTCGAGCAAAAACGGCTGATTTTCGACTAAAGAGATAACACCCCCCCATTACGTCATGCTTCAGAAATGTGGAAAATGGTCCGTTTTCAAATGTTTTATTTTTGAACGTCCGTTCACATTTGTAGGTGGATCATCAGTGTTAGAGCTAAAATTAGCATGTTTAAAGTGATTTTCATGCTTCCAGGGGCCCTAAACACAAGATTTATGGAATGGTTAAAAGTGCATGAAAATGGCCAATTTACTCACTCTGAGTTCTCAAAAATGGTTTCTTCACCCCGGGAAGTTAATTAAATACCATTTGGAGGCATTTAATGTTCGAGCAAAAACGGCTGATTTTCGACAAAAGAGATAACACCCCCCCATTACGTCTTGCTTCAGAAATGTGGAAAATGGTCAGTTTTCAAATGTTTTATTTTTGAACGTCAGTTCACATTTGTAGGTGGATCATCAGTGTTAGAGCTAAAATTAGCATGTTTAAAGTGATTTTCATGCTTCCAAGGGCCCTAAACACAAGATTTATGGAATGGTTAAAAGTGCATGAAAATGGCCAATTTACTCACTCTGAGTTCTCAAAAAGGGTTTCTTCACCCCGGAAAGTTAATTAAATACCATTTGGAGGCATTTAATGTTCGAGCAAAAACGGCTGATTTTCGACAAAAGAGATAACACCCCCCCATTACGTCATGCTTCAGAAATGTGGAAAATGGTCCGTTTTCAAATGTTTTATTTTTGAACGTCAGTTCACATTTGTAGGTGGATCATCAGTGTTAGAGCTAAAATTAGCATGTTTAAAGTGATTTTCATGCTTCCAGGGGCTCGGGAAGTGAATTAAATACTATTTGGAGGCATTTAATGTTCAATCAAAAACATCTGATTTTTGACAAAAGAGATAACACCCCCCCATTAGGTCATGCTTCAGAAATGTGGAAAATGGTCCGTTTTCAAATGTTTTATTTTTGAACGTCAGTTCACATTTGTAGGTGGATCATCAGTGTTAGAGCTAAAATTAGCATGTTTAAAGTGATTTTCATGCTTCCAGGGGCCCTAAACACAAGATTTATGGAATGGTTAAAAGTGCATGAAAATGGCCAATTTACTCACTCTGAGTTCTCAAAAAGTGTTTCTTCACCCCGGGAAGTTAATTAAATACCATTTGAAGGCATTTAATGTTCGAGCAAAAACAGCTGATTTTCGACAAAAGAGATAACACCCCCCCATTACGTCATGCTTCAGAAATGTGGAAAATGGTCCGTTTTCAAATGTTTTATTTTTGAACATCAGTTCACATTTGTAGGTGGATCATCAGTGTTAGAGCTAAAATTAGCATGTTTAAAGTGATTTTCATGCTTCCAGGGGCTCGGGAAGTGAATTAAATACTATTTGGAGGCATTTAATGTTCGAGCAAAAACGGCTGATTTTCGACAAAAGAGGTAACACCCCCCCATTACGTCATGCTTCAGAAATGTGGAAAATGGTCCGTTTTCAAATGTTTTATTTTTGAACGTCAGTTCACATTTGTAGGTGGATCATCAGTGTTAGAGCTTAAATGAGCATGTTTAAAGTGATTTTCATACTTCCAGGGGCTCGAGAAGTGAATTAAATACTATTTGGAGGCATTTAATGTTCAATCAAAAACAGCTGATTTTTGACAAAAGAGATAACACCCCCCCATTACGTCATGCTTCAGAAATGTGGAAAATGGTCCGTTTTCAAATGTTTTATTTTTGAATTTCAGTTCACATTTGTAGGTGGATCATCAGTGTTAGAGCTAAAATTAGCATGTTTAAAGTGATTTTCATGCTTCCAGGGGCCCTAAACACAAGATTTATGGAATGGTTAAAAGTGCATGAAAATGGCCAATTTACTCACTCTGAGTTCTCAAAAAGGGTTTCTTCACCCCGGAAAGTTAATTAAATACCATTTGGAGGCATTTAATGTTCGAGCAAAAACGGCTGATTTTCGACTAAAGAGATAACACCCCCCCATTACGTCATGCTTCAGAAATGTGGAAAATGGTCCGTTTTCAAATGTTTTATTTTTGAACGTCCGTTCACATTTGTAGGTGGATCATCAGTGTTAGAGCTAAAATTAACATGTTTAAAGTGATTTTCATGCTTCCAGGGGCCCTAAACACAAGATTTATGGAATGGTTAAAAGTGCATGAAAATGGCCAATTTACTCACTCTGAGTTCTCAAAAATGGTTTCTTCACCCCGGGAAGTTAATTAAATACCATTTGGAGGCATTTAATGTTCGAGCAAAAACGGCTGATTTTCGACAAAAGAGATAATACCCCCCCATTACGTCTTGCTTCAGAAATGTGGAAAATGGTCAGTTTTCAAATGTTTTATTTTTGAACGTCAGTTCACATTTGTAGGTGGATCATCAGTGTTAGAGCTAAAATTAGCATGTTTAAAGAGATTTTCATGCTTCCAGGGGCCCGAAACACAAGATTTATGGAATGGTTAAAAGTGCATGAAAGTGGCCAATTTACTCACTCTGAGTTCTCAAAAAGGGTTTCTTCACCCCGGGAAGTTAATTAAATACCATTTGGAGGCATTTAATGTTCGATCAAAAACGGCTGATTTTCGACAAAAGAGATAACACCCCCCCATTACGTCATGCTTCAGAAATGTGGAAAATGGTCCGTTTTCAAATGTTTTATTTTTGAACGTCAGTTCACATTTGTAGGTGGATCATCAGTGTTAGAGCTAAAATTAGCATGTTTAAAGTGATTTTCATGCTTCCAGGGGCTCGGGAAGTGAATTAAATACTATTTGGAGGCATTTAATGTTCAAGCAAAAACAGCTGATTTTTGACAAAAGAGATAACACCCCCCATTACGTCATGCTTCAGAAATGTGGAAAATGGTCCGTTTTCAAATGTTTTATTTTTGAACGTCAGTTCACATTTGTAGGTGGATCATCAGTGTTAGAGCTAAAATTAGCATGTTTAAAGTGATTTTCATGCTTCCAGGGGCCCTAAACACAAGATTTATGGAATGGTTAAAAGTGCATGAAAATGGCCAATTTACTCACTCTGAGTTCTCAAAAAGGGTTTCTTCACCCCGGGAAGTTAATTAAATACCATTTGGAGGCATTTAATGTTCGAGCAAAAACAGCTGATTTTTGACAAAAGAGATAACACCCCCCCATTACGTCATGCTTCAGAAATGTGGAAAATGGTCCGTTTTCAAATGTTTTATTTTTGAATTTCAGTTCACATTTGTAGGTGGATCATCAGTGTTAGAGCTAAAATTAGCATGTTTAAAGTGATTTTCATGCTTCCAGGGGCCCTAAACACAAGATTTATGGAATGGTTAAAAGTGCATGAAAATGGCCAATTTACTCACTCTGAGTTCTCAAAAAGGGTTTCTTCACCCCGGAAAGTTAATTAAATACCATTTGGAGGCATTTAATGTTCGAGCAAAAACGGCTGATTTTCGACAAAAGAGATAACACCCCCCCATTACGTCATGCTTCAGAAATGTGGAAAATGGTCCGTTTTCAAATGTTTTATTTTTGAACGTCAGTTCACATTTGTAGGTGGATCATCAGTGTTAGAGCTAAAATTAGCATGTTTAAAGTGATTTTCATGCTTCCAGGGGCTCGGGAAGTGAATTAAATACTATTTGGAGGCATTTAATGTTCAATCAAAAACATCTGATTTTTGACAAAAGAGATAACACCCCCCCATTAGGTCATGCTTCAGAAATGTGGAAAATGGTCCGTTTTCAAATGTTTTATTTTTGAACGTCAGTTCACATTTGTAGGTGGATCATCAGTGTTAGAGCTAAAATTAGCATGTTTAAAGTGATTTTCATGCTTCCAGGGGCCCTAAACACAAGATTTATGGAATGGTTAAAAGTGCATGAAAATGGCCAATTTACTCACTCTGAGTTCTCAAAAAGTGTTTCTTCACCCCGGGAAGTTAATTAAATACCATTTGAAGGCATTTAATGTTCGAGCAAAAACAGCTGATTTTCGACAAAAGAGATAACACCCCCCCATTACGTCATGCTTCAGAAATGTGGAAAATGGTCCGTTTTCAAATGTTTTATTTTTGAACATCAGTTCACATTTGTAGGTGGATCATCAGTGTTAGAGCTAAAATTAGCATGTTTAAAGTGATTTTCATGCTTCCAGGGGCTCGGGAAGTGAATTAAATACTATTTGGAGGCATTTAATGTTCGAGCAAAAACGGCTGATTTTCGACAAAAGAGGTAACACCCCCCCATTACGTCATGCTTCAGAAATGTGGAAAATGGTCCGTTTTCAAATGTTTTATTTTTGAACGTCAGTTCACATTTGTAGGTGGATCATCAGTGTTAGAGCTTAAATGAGCATGTTTAAAGTGATTTTCATACTTCCAGGGGCTCGAGAAGTGAATTAAATACTATTTGGAGGCATTTAATGTTCAATCAAAAACAGCTGATTTTTGACAAAAGAGATAACACCCCCCCATTACGTCATGCTTCAGAAATGTGGAAAATGGTCCGTTTTCAAATGTTTTATTTTTGAATTTCAGTTCACATTTGTAGGTGGATCATCAGTGTTAGAGCTAAAATTAGCATGTTTAAAGTGATTTTCATGCTTCCAGGGGCCCTAAACACAAGATTTATGGAATGGTTAAAAGTGCATGAAAATGGCCAATTTACTCACTCTGAGTTCTCAAAAAGGGTTTCTTCACCCCGGAAAGTTAATTAAATACCATTTGGAGGCATTTAATGTTCGAGCAAAAACGGCTGATTTTCGACTAAAGAGATAACACCCCCCCATTACGTCATGCTTCAGAAATGTGGAAAATGGTCCGTTTTCAAATGTTTTATTTTTGAACGTCCGTTCACATTTGTAGGTGGATCATCAGTGTTAGAGCTAAAATTAACATGTTTAAAGTGATTTTCATGCTTCCAGGGGCCCTAAACACAAGATTTATGGAATGGTTAAAAGTGCATGAAAATGGCCAATTTACTCACTCTGAGTTCTCAAAAATGGTTTCTTCACCCCGGGAAGTTAATTAAATACCATTTGGAGGCATTTAATGTTCGAGCAAAAACGGCTGATTTTCGACAAAAGAGATAACACCCCCCCATTACGTCTTGCTTCAGAAATGTGGAAAATGGTCAGTTTTCAAATGTTTTATTTTTGAACGTCAGTTCACATTTGTAGGTGGATCATCAGTGTTAGAGCTAAAATTAGCATGTTTAAAGAGATTTTCATGCTTCCAGGGGCCCGAAACACAAGATTTATGGAATGGTTAAAAGTGCATGAAAGTGGCCAATTTACTCACTCTGAGTTCTCAAAAAGGGTTTCTTCACCCCGGGAAGTTAATTAAATACCATTTGGAGGCATTTAATGTTCGATCAAAAACGGCTGATTTTCGACAAAAGAGATAACACCCCCCCATTACGTCATGCTTCAGAAATGTGGAAAATGGTCCGTTTTCAAATGTTTTATTTTTGAACGTCAGTTCACATTTGTAGGTGGATCATCAGTGTTAGAGCTAAAATTAGCATGTTTAAAGTGATTTTCATGCTTCCAGGGGCTCGGGAAGTGAATTAAATACTATTTGGAGGCATTTAATGTTCAAGCAAAAACAGCTGATTTTTGACAAAAGAGATAACACCCCCCATTACGTCATGCTTCAGAAATGTGGAAAATGGTCCGTTTTCAAATGTTTTATTTTTGAACGTCAGTTCACATTTGTAGGTGGATCATCAGTGTTAGAGCTAAAATTAGCATGTTTAAAGTGATTTTCATGCTTCCAGGGGCCCTAAACACAAGATTTATGGAATGGTTAAAAGTGCATGAAAATGGCCAATTTACTCACTCTGAGTTCTCAAAAAGGGTTTCTTCACCCCGGGAAGTTAATTAAATACCATTTGGAGGCATTTAATGTTCGAGCAAAAACAGCTGATTTTTGACAAAAGAGATAACACCCCCCCATTACGTCATGCTTCAGAAATGTGGAAAATGGTCCGTTTTCAAATGTTTTATTTTTGAATTTCAGTTCACATTTGTAGGTGGATCATCAGTGTTAGAGCTAAAATTAGCATGTTTAAAGTGATTTTCATGCTTCCAGGGGCCCTAAACACAAGATTTATGGAATGGTTAAAAGTGCATGAAAATGGCCAATTTACTCACTCTGAGTTCTCAAAAAGGGTTTCTTCACCCCGGAAAGTTAATTAAATACCATTTGGAGGCATTTAATGTTCGAGCAAAAACGGCTGATTTTCGACTAAAGAGATAACACCCCCCCATTACGTCATGCTTCAGAAATGTGGAAAATGGTCCGTTTTCAAATGTTTTATTTTTGAACGTCCGTTCACATTTGTAGGTGGATCATCAGTGTTAGAGCTAAAATTAGCATGTTTAAAGTGATTTTCATGCTTCCAGGGGCCCTAAACACAAGATTTATGGAATGGTTAAAAGTGCATGAAAATGGCCAATTTACTCACTCTGAGTTCTCAAAAATGGTTTCTTCACCCCGGGAAGTTAATTAAATACCATTTGGAGGCATTTAATGTTCGAGCAAAAACGGCTGATTTTCGACAAAAGAGATAACACCCCCCCATTACGTCTTGCTTCAGAAATGTGGAAAATGGTCAGTTTTCAAATGTTTTATTTTTGAACGTCAGTTCACATTTGTAGGTGGATCATCAGTGTTAGAGCTGAAATTAGCATGTTTAAAGTGATTTTCATGCTTCCAGGGGCTCGGGAAGTGAATTAAATACTATGGAGGCATTTAATGTTCAATCAAAAACAGCTGATTTTTGACAAAAGAGATAACACCCCCCCATTACGTCATGCTTCAGAAATGTGGAAAATGGTCCGTTTTCAAATGTTTTATTTTTGAACGTCAGTTCACATTTGTAGGTGGATCATCAGTGTTAGAGCTAAAATTAGCATGTTTAAAGTGATTTTCATGCTTCCAGGGGCCCTAAACACAAGATTTATGGAATGGTTAAAAGTGCATGAAAATGGCCAATTTACTCACTCTGAGTTCTCAAAAAGGGTTTCTTCACCCCGGGAAGTTAATTAAATACCATTTGGAGGCATTTAATGTTCGAGCAAAAACTGCTGATTTTCGACAAAAGAGATAACACCCCGCCATTACGTCATGCTTCAGAAATGTGGAAAATGGTCCGTTTTCAAATGTTTTATTTTTGAACGTCAGTTCACATTTGTAGGTGGATCATCAGTGTTAGAGCTAAAATTAGCATGTTTAAAGTGATTTTCATGCTTCCAGGGGCTCGGGAAGTGAATTAAATACTATTTGGAGGCATTTAATGTTCAAGCAAAAACAGCTGATTTTTGACAAAAGCGATAACACCCCCCCATTATGTCATGCTTCAGAAATGTGGAAAATGGTCCGTTTTCAAATGTTTTATTTTTGAATGTCAGTTCACATTTGTAGGTGGATCATCAGTGTTAGAGCTAAAATTAGCATGTTTAAAGTGATTTTCATGCTTCCAGGGGCCCTAAACACAAGATTTATGGAATGGTTAAAAGTGCATGAAAATGGCCAATTTACTCACTCTGAGTTCTCAAAAAGGGTTTCTTCACCCTGGGAAGTTAATTAAATACCATTTGGAGGCATTTAATGTTCGAGCAAAAACGGCTGATTTTCGACAAAAGAGATAACACCCCCCCATTACGTCATGCTTCAGAAATGTGGAAAATGGTCCGTTTTCAAATGTTTTATTTTTGAACGTCAGTTCACATTTGTAGGTGGATCATCAGTGTTAGAGCTAACATTAGCATGTTTAAAGTGATTTTCATGCTTCCAGGGGCTCGGGAAGTGAATTAAATACTATTTGGAGGCATTTAATAATCAAGCAAAAACAGCTGATTTTTGACAAAAGAGATAACACCCCCCCATTACGTCATGCCTCAGAAATGTGGAAAATGGTCCGTTTTCAATTGTTTTATTTTTGAACGTCAGTTCACATTTGTAGGTGGCTCATCAGTTTTAGAGCTAGAATTAGCATGTTTAAAGTGATTTTCATGCTTCCAGGGGCCCTAAACACAAGATTTATGGAATGGTTAAAAGTGCATGAAAATGGCCAATTTACTCACTCTGAGTTCTCAAAAAGGGGTTCTTCACCCCGGGAAGTTAATTAAATACCATTTGGAGGCATTTAATGTTCGAGCAAAAACGGCTGATTTTCGACTAAAGAGATAACACCCCCCCATTACGTCATGCTTCAGAAATGTGGAAAATGGTCCGTTTTCAAATGTTTTATTTTTGAACGTCCGTTCACATTTGTAGGTGGATCATCAGTGTTAGAGCTAAAATTAGCATGTTTAAAGTGATTTTCATGCTTCCAGGGGCTCGGGAAGTGAATTAAATACTATTTGGAGGCATTTAATGTTCAAGCAAAAACAGCTGATTTTTGACAAAAGAGATAACACCCCCCATTACGTCATGCTTCAGAAATGTGGAAAATGGTCCGTTTTCAAATGTTTTATTTTTGAACGTCAGTTCACATTTGTAGGTGGATCATCAGTGTTAGAGCTAAAATTAGCATGTTTAAAGTGATTTTCATGCTTCCAGGGGCCCTAAACACAAGATTTATGGAATGGTTAAAAGTGCATGAAAATGGCCAATTTACTCACTCTGAGTTCTCAAAAAGGGTTTCTTCACCCCGGGAAGTTAATTAAATACCATTTGGAGGCATTTAATGTTCGAGCAAAAACAGCTGATTTTTGACAAAAGAGATAACACCCCCCCATTACGTCATGCTTCAGAAATGTGGAAAATGGTCCGTTTTCAAATGTTTTATTTTTGAATTTCAGTTCACATTTGTAGGTGGATCATCAGTGTTAGAGCTAAAATTAGCATGTTTAAAGTGATTTTCATGCTTCCAGGGGCCCTAAACACAAGATTTATGGAATGGTTAAAAGTGCATGAAAATGGCCAATTTACTCACTCTGAGTTCTCAAAAAGGGTTTCTTCACCCCGGAAAGTTAATTAAATACCATTTGGAGGCATTTAATGTTCGAGCAAAAACGGCTGATTTTCGACTAAAGAGATAACACCCCCCCATTACGTCATGCTTCAGAAATGTGGAAAATGGTCCGTTTTCAAATGTTTTATTTTTGAACGTCCGTTCACATTTGTAGGTGGATCATCAGTGTTAGAGCTAAAATTAGCATGTTTAAAGTGATTTTCATGCTTCCAGGGGCCCTAAACACAAGATTTATGGAATGGTTAAAAGTGCATGAAAATGGCCAATTTACTCACTCTGAGTTCTCAAAAATGGTTTCTTCACCCCGGGAAGTTAATTAAATACCATTTGGAGGCATTTAATGTTCGAGCAAAAACGGCTGATTTTCGACAAAAGAGATAACACCCCCCCATTACGTCTTGCTTCAGAAATGTGGAAAATGGTCAGTTTTCAAATGTTTTATTTTTGAACGTCAGTTCACATTTGTAGGTGGATCATCAGTGTTAGAGCTAAAATTAGCATGTTTAAAGTGATTTTCATGCTTCCAAGGGCCCTAAACACAAGATTTATGGAATGGTTAAAAGTGCATGAAAATGGCCAATTTACTCACTCTGAGTTCTCAAAAAGGGTTTCTTCACCCCGGAAAGTTAATTAAATACCATTTGGAGGCATTTAATGTTCGAGCAAAAACGGCTGATTTTCGACAAAAGAGATAACACCCCCCCATTACGTCATGCTTCAGAAATGTGGAAAATGGTCCGTTTTCAAATGTTTTATTTTTGAATTTCAGTTCACATTTGTAGGTGGATCATCAGTGTTAGAGCTAAAATTAGCATGTTTAAAGTGATTTTCATGCTTCCAGGGGCCCTAAACACAAGATTTATGGAATGGTTAAAAGTGCATGAAAATGGCCAATTTACTCACTCTGAGTTCTCAAAAAGGGTTTCTTCACCCCGGAAAGTTAATTAAATACCATTTGGAGGCATTTAATGTTCGAGCAAAAACGGCTGATTTTCGACTAAAGAGATAACACCCCCCCATTACGTCATGCTTCAGAAATGTGGAAAATGGTCCGTTTTCAAATGTTTTATTTTTGAACGTCCGTTCACATTTGTAGGTGGATCATCAGTGTTAGAGCTAAAATTAGCATGTTTAAAGTGATTTTCATGCTTCCAGGGGCCCTAAACACAAGATTTATGGAATGGTTAAAAGTGCATGAAAATGGCCAATTTACTCACTCTGAGTTCTCAAAAATGGTTTCTTCACCCCGGGAAGTTAATTAAATACCATTTGGAGGCATTTAATGTTCGAGCAAAAACGGCTGATTTTCGACAAAAGAGATAACACCCCCCCATTACGTCTTGCTTCAGAAATGTGGAAAATGGTCAGTTTTCAAATGTTTTATTTTTGAACGTCAGTTCACATTTGTAGGTGGATCATCAGTGTTAGAGCTAAAATTAGCATGTTTAAAGTGATTTTCATGCTTCCAAGGGCCCTAAACACAAGATTTATGGAATGGTTAAAAGTGCATGAAAATGGCCAATTTACTCACTCTGAGTTCTCAAAAAGGGTTTCTTCACCCCGGAAAGTTAATTAAATACCATTTGGAGGCATTTAATGTTCGAGCAAAAACGGCTGATTTTCGACAAAAGAGATAACACCCCCCCATTACGTCATGCTTCAGAAATGTGGAAAATGGTCCGTTTTCAAATGTTTTATTTTTGAACGTCAGTTCACATTTGTAGGTGGATCATCAGTGTTAGAGCTAAAATTAGCATGTTTAAAGTGATTTTCATGCTTCCAGGGGCTCGGGAAGTGAATTAAATACTATTTGGAGGCATTTAATGTTCAATCAAAAACATCTGATTTTTGACAAAAGAGATAACACCCCCCCATTAGGTCATGCTTCAGAAATGTGGAAAATGGTCCGTTTTCAAATGTTTTATTTTTGAACGTCAGTTCACATTTGTAGGTGGATCATCAGTGTTAGAGCTAAAATTAGCATGTTTAAAGTGATTTTCATGCTTCCAGGGGCCCTAAACACAAGATTTATGGAATGGTTAAAAGTGCATGAAAATGGCCAATTTACTCACTCTGAGTTCTCAAAAAGTGTTTCTTCACCCCGGGAAGTTAATTAAATACCATTTGAAGGCATTTAATGTTCGAGCAAAAACAGCTGATTTTCGACAAAAGAGATAACACCCCCCCATTACGTCATGCTTCAGAAATGTGGAAAATGGTCCGTTTTCAAATGTTTTATTTTTGAACATCAGTTCACATTTGTAGGTGGATCATCAGTGTTAGAGCTAAAATTAGCATGTTTAAAGTGATTTTCATGCTTCCAGGGGCTCGGGAAGTGAATTAAATACTATTTGGAGGCATTTAATGTTCGAGCAAAAACGGCTGATTTTCGACAAAAGAGGTAACACCCCCCCATTACGTCATGCTTCAGAAATGTGGAAAATGGTCCGTTTTCAAATGTTTTATTTTTGAACGTCAGTTCACATTTGTAGGTGGATCATCAGTGTTAGAGCTTAAATGAGCATGTTTAAAGTGATTTTCATACTTCCAGGGGCTCGAGAAGTGAATTAAATACTATTTGGAGGCATTTAATGTTCAATCAAAAACAGCTGATTTTTGACAAAAGAGATAACACCCCCCCATTACGTCATGCTTCAGAAATGTGGAAAATGGTCCGTTTTCAAATGTTTTATTTTTGAATTTCAGTTCACATTTGTAGGTGGATCATCAGTGTTAGAGCTAAAATTAGCATGTTTAAAGTGATTTTCATGCTTCCAGGGGCCCTAAACACAAGATTTATGGAATGGTTAAAAGTGCATGAAAATGGCCAATTTACTCACTCTGAGTTCTCAAAAAGGGTTTCTTCACCCCGGGAAGTTAATTAAATACCATTTGGAGGCATTTAATGTTCGAGCAAAAACTGCTGATTTTCGACAAAAGAGATAACACCCCGCCATTACGTCATGCTTCAGAAATGTGGAAAATGGTCCGTTTTCAAATGTTTTATTTTTGAATTTCAGTTCACATTTGTAGGTGGATCATCAGTGTTAGAGCTAAAATTAGCATGTTTAAAGTGATTTTCATGCTTCCAGGGGCCCTAAACACAAGATTTATGGAATGGTTAAAAGTGCATGAAAATGGCCAATTTACTCACTCTGAGTTCTCAAAAAGGGTTTCTTCACCCCGGAAAGTTAATTAAATACCATTTGGAGGCATTTAATGTTCGAGCAAAAACGGCTGATTTTCGACTAAAGAGATAACACCCCCCCATTACGTCATGCTTCAGAAATGTGGAAAATGGTCCGTTTTCAAATGTTTTATTTTTGAACGTCAGTTCACATTTGTAGGTGGATCATCAGTGTTAGAGCTAAAATTAGCATGTTTAAAGAGATTTTCATGCTTCCAGGGGCCCGAAACACAAGATTTATGGAATGGTTAAAAGTGCATGAAAGTGGCCAATTTACTCACTCTGAGTTCTCAAAAAGGGTTTCTTCACCCCGGGAAGTTAATTAAATACCATTTGGAGGCATTTAATGTTCGATCAAAAACGGCTGATTTTCGACAAAAGAGATAACACCCCCCATTACGTCATGCTTCAGAAATGTGGAAAATGGTCCGTTTTCAAATGTTTTATTTTTGAACGTCAGTTCACATTTGTAGGTGGATCATCAGTGTTAGAGCTAAAATTAGCATGTTTAAAGTGATTTTCATGCTTCCAGGGGCTCGGGAAGTGAATTAAATACTATTTGGAGGCATTTAATGTTCAAGCAAAAACAGCTGATTTTTGACAAAAGAGATAACACCCCCCATTACGTCATGCTTCAGAAATGTGGAAAATGGTCCGTTTTCAAATGTTTTATTTTTGAACGTCAGTTCACATTTGTAGGTGGATCATCAGTGTTAGAGCTAAAATTAGCATGTTTAAAGTGATTTTCATGCTTCCAGGGGCCCTAAACACAAGATTTATGGAATGGTTAAAAGTGCATGAAAATGGCCAATTTACTCACTCTGAGTTCTCAAAAAGGGTTTCTTCACCCCGGGAAGTTAATTAAATACCATTTGGAGGCATTTAATGTTCGAGCAAAAACAGCTGATTTTTGACAAAAGAGATAACACCCCCCCATTACGTCATGCTTCAGAAATGTGGAAAATGGTCCGTTTTCAAATGTTTTATTTTTGAATTTCAGTTCACATTTGTAGGTGGATCATCAGTGTTAGAGCTAAAATTAGCATGTTTAAAGTGATTTTCATGCTTCCAGGGGCCCTAAACACAAGATTTATGGAATGGTTAAAAGTGCATGAAAATGGCCAATTTACTCACTCTGAGTTCTCAAAAAGGGTTTCTTCACCCCGGAAAGTTAATTAAATACCATTTGGAGGCATTTAATGTTCGAGCAAAAACGGCTGATTTTCGACTAAAGAGATAACACCCCCCCATTACGTCATGCTTCAGAAATGTGGAAAATGGTCCGTTTTCAAATGTTTTATTTTTGAACGTCCGTTCACATTTGTAGGTGGATCATCAGTGTTAGAGCTAAAATTAGCATGTTTAAAGTGATTTTCATGCTTCCAGGGGCCCTAAACACAAGATTTATGGAATGGTTAAAAGTGCATGAAAATGGCCAATTTACTCACTCTGAGTTCTCAAAAATGGTTTCTTCACCCCGGGAAGTTAATTAAATACCATTTGGAGGCATTTAATGTTCGAGCAAAAACGGCTGATTTTCGACAAAAGAGATAACACCCCCCCATTACGTCTTGCTTCAGAAATGTGGAAAATGGTCAGTTTTCAAATGTTTTATTTTTGAACGTCAGTTCACATTTGTAGGTGGATCATCAGTGTTAGAGCTGAAATTAGCATGTTTAAAGTGATTTTCATGCTTCCAGGGGCTCGGGAAGTGAATTAAATACTATGGAGGCATTTAATGTTCAATCAAAAACAGCTGATTTTTGACAAAAGAGATAACACCCCCCCATTACGTCATGCTTCAGAAATGTGGAAAATGGTCCGTTTTCAAATGTTTTATTTTTGAACGTCAGTTCACATTTGTAGGTGGATCATCAGTGTTAGAGCTAAAATTAGCATGTTTAAAGTGATTTTCATGCTTCCAGGGGCCCTAAACACAAGATTTATGGAATGGTTAAAAGTGCATGAAAATGGCCAATTTACTCACTCTGAGTTCTCAAAAAGGGTTTCTTCACCCCGGGAAGTTAATTAAATACCATTTGGAGGCATTTAATGTTCGAGCAAAAACTGCTGATTTTCGACAAAAGAGATAACACCCCGCCATTACGTCATGCTTCAGAAATGTGGAAAATGGTCCGTTTTCAAATGTTTTATTTTTGAACGTCAGTTCACATTTGTAGGTGGATCATCAGTGTTAGAGCTAAAATTAGCATGTTTAAAGTGATTTTCATGCTTCCAGGGGCTCGGGAAGTGAATTAAATACTATTTGGAGGCATTTAATGTTCAAGCAAAAACAGCGGATTTTTGACAAAAGAGATAACACCCCCCCATTATGTCATGCTTCAGAAATGTGGAAAATGGTCCGTTTTCAAATGTTTTATTTTTGAATGTCAGTTCACATTTGTAGGTGGATCATCAGTGTTAGAGCTAAAATTAGCATGTTTAAAGTGATTTTCATGCTTCCAGGGGCCCTAAACACAAGATTTATGGAATGGTTAAAAGTGCATGAAAATGGCCAATTTACTCACTCTGAGTTCTCAAAAAGGGTTTCTTCACCCCGGAAAGTTAATTAAATACCATTTGGAGGCATTTAATGTTCGAGCAAAAACGGCTGATTTTCGACTAAAGAGATAACACCCCCCCATTACGTCATGCTTCAGAAATGTGGAAAATGGTCCGTTTTCAAATGTTTTATTTTTGAACGTCCGTTCACATTTGTAGGTGGATCATCAGTGTTAGAGCTAAAATTAGCATGTTTAAAGTGATTTTCATGCTTCCAGGGGCCCTAAACACAAGATTTATGGAATGGTTAAAAGTGCATGAAAATGGCCAATTTACTCACTCTGAGTTCTCAAAAATGGTTTCTTCACCCCGGGAAGTTAATTAAATACCATTTGGAGGCATTTAATGTTCGAGCAAAAACGGCTGATTTTCGACAAAAGAGATAACACCCCCCCATTACGTCTTGCTTCAGAAATGTGGAAAATGGTCAGTTTTCAAATGTTTTATTTTTGAACGTCAGTTCACATTTGTAGGTGGATCATCAGTGTTAGAGCTAAAATTAGCATGTTTAAAGTGATTTTCATGCTTCCAAGGGCCCTAAACACAAGATTTATGGAATGGTTAAAAGTGCATGAAAATGGCCAATTTACTCACTCTGAGTTCTCAAAAAGGGTTTCTTCACCCCGGAAAGTTAATTAAATACCATTTGGAGGCATTTAATGTTCGAGCAAAAACGGCTGATTTTCGACAAAAGAGATAACACCCCCCCATTACGTCATGCTTCAGAAATGTGGAAAATGGTCCGTTTTCAAATGTTTTATTTTTGAACGTCAGTTCACATTTGTAGGTGGATCATCAGTGTTAGAGCTAAAATTAACATGTTTAAAGTGATTTTCATGCTTCCAGGGGCTCGGGAAGTGAATTAAATACTATTTGGAGGCATTTAATGTTCAATCAAAAACATCTGATTTTTGACAAAAGAGATAACACCCCCCCATTAGGTCATGCTTCAGAAATGTGGAAAATGGTCCGTTTTCAAATGTTTTATTTTTGAACGTCAGTTCACATTTGTAGGTGGATCATCAGTGTTAGAGCTAAAATTAGCATGTTTAAAGTGATTTTCATGCTTCCAGGGGCCCTAAACACAAGATTTATGGAATGGTTAAAAGTGCATGAAAATGGCCAATTTACTCACTCTGAGTTCTCAAAAAGTGTTTCTTCACCCCGGGAAGTTAATTAAATACCATTTGAAGGCATTTAATGTTCGAGCAAAAACAGCTGATTTTCGACAAAAGAGATAACACCCCCCCATTACGTCATGCTTCAGAAATGTGGAAAATGGTCCGTTTTCAAATGTTTTATTTTTGAACATCAGTTCACATTTGTAGGTGGATCATCAGTGTTAGAGCTAAAATTAGCATGTTTAAAGTGATTTTCATGCTTCCAGGGGCTCGGGAAGTGAATTAAATACTATTTGGAGGCATTTAATGTTCGAGCAAAAACGGCTGATTTTCGACAAAAGAGGTAACACCCCCCCATTACGTCATGCTTCAGAAATGTGGAAAATGGTCCGTTTTCAAATGTTTTATTTTTGAACGTCAGTTCACATTTGTAGGTGGATCATCAGTGTTAGAGCTTAAATGAGCATGTTTAAAGTGATTTTCATACTTCCAGGGGCTCGAGAAGTGAATTAAATACTATTTGGAGGCATTTAATGTTCAATCAAAAACAGCTGATTTTTGACAAAAGAGATAACACCCCCCCATTACGTCATGCTTCAGAAATGTGGAAAATGGTCCGTTTTCAAATGTTTTATTTTTGAATTTCAGTTCACATTTGTAGGTGGATCATCAGTGTTAGAGCTAAAATTAGCATGTTTAAAGTGATTTTCATGCTTCCAGGGGCCCTAAACACAAGATTTATGGAATGGTTAAAAGTGCATGAAAATGGCCAATTTACTCACTCTGAGTTCTCAAAAAGGGTTTCTTCACCCCGGAAAGTTAATTAAATACCATTTGGAGGCATTTAATGTTCGAGCAAAAACGGCTGATTTTCGACTAAAGAGATAACACCCCCCCATTACGTCATGCTTCAGAAATGTGGAAAATGGTCCGTTTTCAAATGTTTTATTTTTGAACGTCCGTTCACATTTGTAGGTGGATCATCAGTGTTAGAGCTAAAATTAACATGTTTAAAGTGATTTTCATGCTTCCAGGGGCCCTAAACACAAGATTTATGGAATGGTTAAAAGTGCATGAAAATGGCCAATTTACTCACTCTGAGTTCTCAAAAATGGTTTCTTCACCCCGGGAAGTTAATTAAATACCATTTGGAGGCATTTAATGTTCGAGCAAAAACGGCTGATTTTCGACAAAAGAGATAACACCCCCCCATTACGTCTTGCTTCAGAAATGTGGAAAATGGTCAGTTTTCAAATGTTTTATTTTTGAACGTCAGTTCACATTTGTAGGTGGATCATCAGTGTTAGAGCTAAAATTAGCATGTTTAAAGAGATTTTCATGCTTCCAGGGGCCCGAAACACAAGATTTATGGAATGGTTAAAAGTGCATGAAAGTGGCCAATTTACTCACTCTGAGTTCTCAAAAAGGGTTTCTTCACCCCGGGAAGTTAATTAAATACCATTTGGAGGCATTTAATGTTCGATCAAAAACGGCTGATTTTCGACAAAAGAGATAACACCCCCCCATTACGTCATGCTTCAGAAATGTGGAAAATGGTCCGTTTTCAAATGTTTTATTTTTGAACGTCAGTTCACATTTGTAGGTGGATCATCAGTGTTAGAGCTAAAATTAGCATGTTTAAAGTGATTTTCATGCTTCCAGGGGCTCGGGAAGTGAATTAAATACTATTTGGAGGCATTTAATGTTCAAGCAAAAACAGCTGATTTTTGACAAAAGAGATAACACCCCCCATTACGTCATGCTTCAGAAATGTGGAAAATGGTCCGTTTTCAAATGTTTTATTTTTGAACGTCAGTTCACATTTGTAGGTGGATCATCAGTGTTAGAGCTAAAATTAGCATGTTTAAAGTGATTTTCATGCTTCCAGGGGCCCTAAACACAAGATTTATGGAATGGTTAAAAGTGCATGAAAATGGCCAATTTACTCACTCTGAGTTCTCAAAAAGGGTTTCTTCACCCCGGGAAGTTAATTAAATACCATTTGGAGGCATTTAATGTTCGAGCAAAAACAGCTGATTTTTGACAAAAGAGATAACACCCCCCCATTACGTCATGCTTCAGAAATGTGGAAAATGGTCCGTTTTCAAATGTTTTATTTTTGAATTTCAGTTCACATTTGTAGGTGGATCATCAGTGTTAGAGCTAAAATTAGCATGTTTAAAGTGATTTTCATGCTTCCAGGGGCCCTAAACACAAGATTTATGGAATGGTTAAAAGTGCATGAAAATGGCCAATTTACTCACTCTGAGTTCTCAAAAAGGGTTTCTTCACCCCGGAAAGTTAATTAAATACCATTTGGAGGCATTTAATGTTCGAGCAAAAACGGCTGATTTTTGACTAAAGAGATAACACCCCCCCATTACGTCATGCTTCAGAAATGTGGAAAATGGTCCGTTTTCAAATGTTTTATTTTTGAACGTCCGTTCACATTTGTAGGTGGATCATCAGTGTTAGAGCTAAAATTAGCATGTTTAAAGTGATTTTCATGCTTCCAGGGGCCCTAAACACAAGATTTATGGAATGGTTAAAAGTGCATGAAAATGGCCAATTTACTCACTCTGAGTTCTCAAAAATGGTTTCTTCACCCCGGGAAGTTAATTAAATACCATTTGGAGGCATTTAATGTTCGAGCAAAAACGGCTGATTTTCGACAAAAGAGATAACACCCCCCCATTACGTCTTGCTTCAGAAATGTGGAAAATGGTCAGTTTTCAAATGTTTTATTTTTGAACGTCAGTTCACATTTGTAGGTGGATCATCAGTGTTAGAGCTAAAATTAGCATGTTTAAAGTGATTTTCATGCTTCCAAGGGCCCTAAACACAAGATTTATGGAATGGTTAAACGTGCATGAAAATGGCCAATTTACTCACTCTGAGTTCTCAAAAAGGGTTTCTTCACCCCGGAAAGTTAATTAAATACCATTTGGAGGCATTTAATGTTCGAGCAAAAATGGCTGATTTTCGACAAAAGAGATAACACCCCCCCATTACGTCATGCTTCAGAAATGTGGAAAATGGTCCGTTTTCAAATGTTTTATTTTTGAACGTCAGTTCACATTTGTAGGTGGATCATCAGTGTTAGAGCTAAAATTAGCATGTTTAAAGTGATTTTCATGCTTCCAGGGGCTCGGGAAGTGAATTAAATACTATTTGGAGGCATTTAATGTTCAATCAAAAACATCTGATTTTTGACAAAAGAGATAACACCCCCCCATTAGGTCATGCTTCAGAAATGTGGAAAATGGTCCGTTTTCAAATGTTTTATTTTTGAACGTCAGTTCACATTTGTAGGTGGATCATCAGTGTTAGAGCTAAAATTAGCATGTTTACAGTGATTTTCATGCTTCCAGGGGCCCTAAACACAAGATTTATGGAATGGTTAAAAGTGCATGAAAATGGCCAATTTAATCACTCTGAGTTCTCAAAAAGTGTTTCTTCACCCCGGGAAGTTAATTAAATACCATTTGAAGGCATTTAATGTTCGAGCAAAAACAGCTGATTTTCGACAAAAGAGATAACACCCCCCCATTACGTCATGCTTCAGAAATGTGGAAAATGGTCCGTTTTCAAATGTTTTATTTTTGAACATCAGTTCACATTTGTAGGTGGATCATCAGTGTTAGAGCTAAAATTAGCATGTTTAAAGTGATTTTCATGCTTCCAGGGGCTCGGGAAGTGAATTAAATACTATTTGGAGGCATTTAATGTTCAATCAAAAACAGCTGATTTTTGACAAAAGAGATAACACCCCCCCATTACGTCATGCTTCAGAAATGTGGAAAATGGTCCGTTTTCAAATGTTTTATTTTTTAACGTCAGTTCACATTTGTCAGTGGATCATCAGTGTTAGAGCTAAAATTAGCATGTTTAAAGTGATTTTCATGCTTCCAGGGGCCCTAAACACAAGATTTATGGAATGGTTAAAAGTGCATGAAAATGGCCAATTTACTCACTCTGAGTTCTCAAAAAGGGTTTCTTCACCCCGGGAAGTTAATTAAATACCATTTGGAGGCATTTAATGTTCGAGCAAAAACAGCTGATTTTCGACAAAAGAGATAACACCCCCCCATTACGTCATGCTTCAGAAATGTGGAAAATGGTCCGTTTTCAAATGTTTTATTTTGGAACGTCAGTTCACATTTGTAGGTGAATCATCAGTGTTAGAGCTAAAATTAGCATGTTTATAGTGATGTTCATGCTTCCAGGGGCTCGGGAAGTGAATTAAATACTATTTGGAGGCATTTAATGTTCAATCAAAAACAGCTGATTTTTGACAAAAGAGATAACACCCCCCCATTACGTCATGCTTCAGAAATGTGGAAAATGGTCCGTTTTAAAATGTTTTATTTTTGAATGTCAGTTCACATTTGTAGGTGGATCATCAGTGTTGGAGCTAAAATTAGCATGTTTAAAGTGATTTTCATGCTTCCAGGGGCCCTAAACACAAGATTTATGGAATGGTTAAAAGTGCATGAAAATGGCCAATTTACTCACTCTGAGTTCTCAAAAAGGGTTTCTTCACCCCGGGAAGTTAATTAAATACCATTTGGAGGCATTTAATGTTCGAGCAAAAACGGCTGATTTTCGACAAAAGAGATAACACCCCCCCATTACGTCATGCTTCAGAAATGTGGAAAATGGTCCGTTTTCAAATGTTTTATTTTTGAACGTCAGTTCACATTTGTAGGTGGATCATCAGTGTTAGAGCTAAAATTAGCATGTTTAAAGTGATTTTCATGCTTCCAGGGGCCCTAAACACAAGATTTATGGAATGGTTAAAAGTGCATGAAAATGGCCAATTTACTCACTCTGAGTTCTCAAAAAGGGTTTCTTCACCCCGGGAAGTTAATTAAATACCATTTGGAGGCATTTAATGTTCGAGCAAAAACGGCTGATTTTTGACAAAAGAGATAACACCCCCCCATTACGTCATGCTTCAGAAATGTGGAAAATGGTCCGTTTTCAAATGTTTTATTTTTGAACGTCAGTTCACATTTGTAGGTGGATCATCAGTGTTAGAGCTGAAATTAGCATGTTTAAAGTGATTTTCATGCTTCCAGGGGCTCGGGAAGTGAATTAAATACTATGGAGGCATTTAATGTTCAATCAAAAACAGCTGATTTTTGACAAAATAGATAACACCCCCCCATTACGTCATGCTTCAGAAATGTGGAAAATGGTCCGTTTTCAAATGTTTTATTTTTGAACGTCAGTTCACATTTGTAGGTGGATCATCAGTGTTAGAGCTAAAATTAGCATGTTTAAAGTGATTTTCATGCCTTCAGGGGCCCTAAACACAAGATTTATGGAATGGTTAAACGTGCATGAAAATGGCCAATTTACTCACTCTGAGTTCTCAAAAAGGGTTTCTTCACCCCGGAAAGTTAATTAAATACCATTTGGAGGCATTTAATGTTCGAGCAAAAACGGCTGATTTTCGACAAAAGAGATAACACCCCCCCATTACGTCATGCTTCAGAAATGTGGAAAATGGTCCGTTTTCAAATGTTTTATTTTTGAACTTCAGTTCACATTTGTAGGTGGATCATCAGTGTTAGAGCTAAAATTAGCATGTTTAAAGTGATTTTCATGCTTCCAGGGGCTCGGGAAGTGAATTAAATACTATTTGGAGGCATTTAATGTTCAATCAAAAACATCTGATTTTTGACAAAAGAGATAACACCCCCCCATTAGGTCATGCTTCAGAAATGTGGAAAATGGTCCGTTTTCAAATGTTTTATTTTTGAACGTCAGTTCACATTTGTAGGTGGATCATCAGTGTTAGAGCTAAAATTAGCATGTTTAAAGTGATTTTCATGCTTCCAGGGGCCCTAAACACAAGATTTATGGAATGGTTAAAAGTGCATGAAAATGGCCAATTTACTCACTCTGAGTTCTCAAAAAGTGTTTCTTCACCCCGGGAAGTTAATTAAATACCATTTGAAGGCATTTAATGTTCGAGCAAAAACAGCTGATTTTCGACAAAAGAGATAACACCCCCCCATTACGTCATGCTTCAGAAATGTGGAAAATGGTCCGTTTTCAAATGTTTTATTTTTGAACATCAGTTCACATTTGTAGGTGGATCATCAGTGTTAGAGCTAAAATTAGCATGTTTAAAGTGATTTTCATGCTTCCAGGGGCTCGGGAAGTGAATTAAATACTATTTGGAGGCATTTAATGTTCAATCAAAAACAGCTGATTTTTGACAAAAGAGATAACACCCCCCCATTACGTCATGCTTCAGAAATGTGGAAAATGGTCCGTTTTCAAATGTTTTATTTTTTAACGTCAGTTCACATTTGTCAGTGGATCATCAGTGTTAGAGCTAAAATTAGCATGTTTAAAGTGATTTTCATGCTTCCAGGGGCCCTAAACACAAGATTTATGGAATGGTTAAAAGTGCATGAAAATGGCCAATTTACTCACTCTGAGTTCTCAAAAAGGGTTTCTTCACCCCGGGAAGTTAATTAAATACCATTTGGAGGCATTTAATGTTCGAGCAAAAACAGCTGATTTTCGACAAAAGAGATAACACCCCCCCATTACGTCATGCTTCAGAAATGTGGAAAATGGTCCGTTTTCAAATGTTTTATTTTGGAACGTCAGTTCACATTTGTAGGTGAATCATCAGTGTTAGAGCTAAAATTAGCATGTTTATAGTGATGTTCATGCTTCCAGGGGCTCGGGAAGTGAATTAAATACTATTTGGAGGCATTTAATGTTCAATCAAAAACAGCTGATTTTTGACAAAAGAGATAACACCCCCCCATTACGTCATGCTTCAGAAATGTGGAAAATGGTCCGTTTTAAAATGTTTTATTTTTGAATGTCAGTTCACATTTGTAGGTGGATCATCAGTGTTGGAGCTAAAATTAGCATGTTTAAAGTGATTTTCATGCTTCCAGGGGCCCTAAACACAAGATTTATGGAATGGTTAAAAGTGCATGAAAATGGCCAATTTACTCACTCTGAGTTCTCAAAAAGGGTTTCTTCACCCCGGGAAGTTAATTAAATACCATTTGGAGGCATTTAATGTTCGAGCAAAAACGGCTGATTTTCGACAAAAGAGATAACACCCCCCCATTACGTCATGCTTCAGAAATGTGGAAAATGGTCCGTTTTCAAATGTTTTATTTTTGAACGTCAGTTCACATTTGTAGGTGGATCATCAGTGTTAGAGCTAAAATTAGCATGTTTAAAGTGATTTTCATGCTTCCAGGGGCCCTAAACACAAGATTTATGGAATGGTTAAAAGTGCATGAAAATGGCCAATTTACTCACTCTGAGTTCTCAAAAAGGGTTTCTTCACCCCGGGAAGTTAATTAAATACCATTTGGAGGCATTTAATGTTCGAGCAAAAACGGCTGATTTTTGACAAAAGAGATAACACCCCCCCATTACGTCATGCTTCAGAAATGTGGAAAATGGTCCGTTTTCAAATGTTTTATTTTTGAACGTCAGTTCACATTTGTAGGTGGATCATCAGTGTTAGAGCTGAAATTAGCATGTTTAAAGTGATTTTCATGCTTCCAGGGGCTCGGGAAGTGAATTAAATACTATGGAGGCATTTAATGTTCAATCAAAAACAGCTGATTTTTGACAAAAGAGATAACACCCCCCCATTACGTCATGCTTCAGAAATGTGGAAAATGGTCCGTTTTCAAATGTTTTATTTTTGAACGTCAGTTCACATTTGTAGGTGGATCATCAGTGTTAGAGCTAAAATTAGCATGTTTAAAGTGATTTTCATGCTTCCAGGGGCCCTAAACACAAGATTTATGGAATGGTTAAAAGTGCATGAAAATGGCCAATTTACTCACTCTGAGTTCTCAAAAAGGGTTTCTTCACCCCGGGAAGTTAATTAAATACCATTTGGAGGCATTTAATGTTCGAGCAAAAACTGCTGATTTTCGACAAAAGAGATAACACCCCCCCATTACGTCATGCTTCAGAAATGTGGAAAATGGTCCGTTTTCAAATGTTTTATTTTTGAACGTCAGTTCACATTTGTAGGTGGATCATCAGTGTTAGAGCTAAAATTAGCATGTTTAAAGTGATTTTCATGCTTCCAGGGGCTCGGGAAGTGAATTAAATACTATTTGGAGGCATTTAATGTTCAAGCAAAAACAGCTGATTTTTGACAAAAGAGATAACACCCCCCATTATGTCATGCTTCAGAAATGTGGAAAATGGTCCGTTTTCAAATGTTTTATTTTTGAATGTCAGTTCACATTTGTAGGTGGATCATCAGTGTTAGAGCTAAAATGTGCATGTTTAAAGTGATTTTCATGCTTCCAGGGGCCCTAAACACAAGATTTATGGAATGGTTAAAAGTGCATGAAAATGGCCAATTTACTCACTCTGAGTTCTCAAAAAGGGTTTCTTCACCCCGGGAAGTTAATTAAATACCATTTGGAGGCATTTAATGTTCGAGCAAAAACGGCTGATTTTCGACAAAAGAGATAACACCCCCCCATTACGTCATGCTTCAGAAATGTGGAAAATGGTCCGTTTTCAAATGTTTTATTTTTGAACGTCAGTTCACATTTGTAGGTGGATCATCAGTGTTAGAGCTAACATTAGCATGTTTAAAGTGATTTTCATGCTTCCAGGGGCTCGGGAAGTGAATTAAATACTATTTGGAGGCATTTAATAATCAAGCAAAAACAGCTGATTTTTGACAAAAGAGATAACACCCCCCCATTACGTCATGCCTCAGAAATGTGGAAAATGGTCCGTTTTCAATTGTTTTATTTTTGAACGTCAGTTCACATTTGTAGGTGGCTCATCAGTTTTAGAGCTAGAATTAGCATGTTTAAAGTGATTTTCATGCTTCCAGGGGCCCTAAACACAAGATTTATGGAATGGTTAAAAGTGCATGAAAATGGCCAATTTACTCACTCTGAGTTCTCAAAAAGGGGTTCTTCACCCCGGGAAGTTAATTAAATACCATTTGGAGGCATTTAATGTTCGAGCAAAAACGGCTGATTTTCGACAAAAGAGGTAACACCCCCCCATTACGTCATGCTTCAGAAATGTGGAAAATGGTCCGTTTTCAAATGTTTTATTTTTGAACGTCAGTTCACATTTGTAGGTGGATCATCAGTGTTAGAGCTTAAATGAGCATGTTTAAAGTGATTTTCATACTTCCAGGGGCTCGAGAAGTGAATTAAATACTATTTGGAGGCATTTAATGTTCAATCAAAAACAGCTGATTTTTGACAAAAGAGATAACACCCCCCCATTACGTCATGCTTCAGAAATGTGGAAAATGGTCCGTTTTCAAATGTTTTATTTTTGAATTTCAGTTCACATTTGTAGGTGGATCATCAGTGTTAGAGCTAAAATTAGCATGTTTAAAGTGATTTTCATGCTTCCAGGGGCCCTAAACACAAGATTTATGGAATGGTTAAAAGTGCATGAAAATGGCCAATTTACTCACTCTGAGTTCTCAAAAAGGGTTTCTTCACCCCGGGAAGTTAATTAAATGCCATTTGGAGGCATTTAATGTTCGAGCAAAAACAGCTGATTTTTGACAAAAGAGATAACACCCCCCCATTACGTCATGCTTCAGAAATGTGGAAAATGGTCCGTTTTCAAATGTTTTATTTTTGAATTTCAGTTCACATTTGTAGGTGGATCATCAGTGTTAGAGCTAAAATTAGCATGTTTAAAGTGATTTTCATGCTTCCAGGGGCCCTAAACACAAGATTTATGGAATGGTTAAAAGTGCATGAAAATGGCCAATTTACTCACTCTGAGTTCTCAAAAAGGGTTTCTTCACCCCGGAAAGTTAATTAAATACCATTTGGAGGCATTTAATGTTCGAGCAAAAACGGCTGATTTTCGACTAAAGAGATAACACCCCCCCATTACGTCATGCTTCAGAAATGTGGAAAATGGTCCGTTTTCAAATGTTTTATTTTTGAACGTCCGTTCACATTTGTAGGTGGATCATCAGTGTTAGAGCTAAAATTAGCATGTTTAAAGTGATTTTCATGCTTCCAGGGGCCCTAAACACAAGATTTATGGAATGGTTAAAAGTGCATGAAAATGGCCAATTTACTCACTCTGAGTTCTCAAAAATGGTTTCTTCACCCCGGGAAGTTAATTAAATACCATTTGGAGGCATTTAATGTTCGAGCAAAAACGGCTGATTTTCGACAAAAGAGATAACACCCCCCCATTACGTCTTGCTTCAGAAATGTGGAAAATGGTCAGTTTTCAAATGTTTTATTTTTGAACGTCAGTTCACATTTGTAGGTGGATCATCAGTGTTAGAGCTAAAATTAGCATGTTTAAAGTGATTTTCATGCTTCCAAGGGCCCTAAACACAAGATTTATGGAATGGTTAAAAGTGCATGAAAATGGCCAATTTACTCACTCTGAGTTCTCAAAAAGGGTTTCTTCACCCCGGAAAGTTAATTAAATACCATTTGGAGGCATTTAATGTTCGAGCAAAAACGGCTGATTTTCGACAAAAGAGATAACACCCCCCCATTACGTCATGCTTCAGAAATGTGGAAAATGGTCCGTTTTCAAATGTTTTATTTTTGAACGTCAGTTCACATTTGTAGGTGGATCATCAGTGTTAGAGCTAAAATTAGCATGTTTAAAGTGATTTTCATGCTTCCAGGGGCTCGGGAAGTGAATTAAATACTATTTGGAGGCATTTAATGTTCAATCAAAAACATCTGATTTTTGACAAAAGAGATAACACCCCCCCATTACGTCATGCTTCAGAAATGTGGAAAATGGTCCGTTTTCAAATGTTTTATTTTTGAACGTCAGTTCACATTTGTAGGTGGATCATCAGTGTTAGAGCTAAAATTAGCATGTTTAAAGTGATTTTCATGCTTCCAGGGGCCCTAAACACAAGATTTATGGAATGGTTAAAAGTGCATGAAAATGGCCAATTTACTCACTCTGAGTTCTCAAAAAGTGTTTCTTCACCCCGGGAAGTTAATTAAATACCATTTGAAGGCATTTAATGTTCGAGCAAAAACAGCTGATTTTCGACAAAAGAGATAACACCCCCCCATTACGTCATGCTTCAGAAATGTGGAAAATGGTCCGTTTTCAAATGTTTTATTTTTGAACATCAGTTCACATTTGTAGGTGGATCATCAGTGTTAGAGCTAAAATTAGCATGTTTAAAGTGATTTTCATGCTTCCAGGGGCTCGGGAAGTGAATTAAATACTATTTGGAGGCATTTAATGTTCAATCAAAAACAGCTGATTTTTGACAAAAGAGATAACACCCCCCCATTACGTCATGCTTCAGAAATGTGGAAAATGGTCCGTTTTCAAATGTTTTATTTTTTAACGTCAGTTCACATTTGTCAGTGGATCATCAGTGTTAGAGCTAAAATTAGCATGTTTAAAGTGATTTTCATGCTTCCAGGGGCCCTAAACACAAGATTTATGGAATGGTTAAAAGTGCATGAAAATGGCCAATTTACTCACTCTGAGTTCTCAAAAAGGGTTTCTTCACCCCGGGAAGTTAATTAAATACCATTTGGAGGCATTTAATGTTCGAGCAAAAACAGCTGATTTTCGACAAAAGAGATAACACCCCCCCATTACGTCATGCTTCAGAAATGTGGAAAATGGTCCGTTTTCAAATGTTTTATTTTGGAACGTCAGTTCACATTTGTAGGTGAATCATCAGTGTTAGAGCTAAAATTAGCATGTTTATAGTGATGTTCATGCTTCCAGGGGCTCGGGAAGTGAATTAAATACTATTTGGAGGCATTTAATGTTCAATCAAAAACAGCTGATTTTTGACAAAAGAGATAACACCCCCCCATTACGTCATGCTTCAGAAATGTGGAAAATGGTCCGTTTTAAAATGTTTTATTTTTGAATGTCAGTTCACATTTGTAGGTGGATCATCAGTGTTGGAGCTAAAATTAGCATGTTTAAAGTGATTTTCATGCTTCCAGGGGCCCTAAACACAAGATTTATGGAATGGTTAAAAGTGCATGAAAATGGCCAATTTACTCACTCTGAGTTCTCAAAAAGGGTTTCTTCACCCCGGGAAGTTAATTAAATACCATTTGGAGGCATTTAATGTTCGAGCAAAAACGGCTGATTTTCGACAAAAGAGATAACACCCCCCCATTACGTCATGCTTCAGAAATGTGGAAAATGGTCCGTTTTCAAATGTTTTATTTTTGAACGTCAGTTCACATTTGTAGGTGGATCATCAGTGTTAGAGCTAAAATTAGCATGTTTAAAGTGATTTTCATGCTTCCAGGGGCCCTAAACACAAGATTTATGGAATGGTTAAAAGTGCATGAAAATGGCCAATTTACTCACTCTGAGTTCTCAAAAAGGGTTTCTTCACCCCGGGAAGTTAATTAAATACCATTTGGAGGCATTTAATGTTCGAGCAAAAACGGCTGATTTTTGACAAAAGAGATAACACCCCCCCATTACGTCATGCTTCAGAAATGTGGAAAATGGTCCGTTTTCAAATGTTTTATTTTTGAACGTCAGTTCACATTTGTAGGTGGATCATCAGTGTTAGAGCTGAAATTAGCATGTTTAAAGTGATTTTCATGCTTCCAGGGGCTCGGGAAGTGAATTAAATACTATGGAGGCATTTAATGTTCAATCAAAAACAGCTGATTTTTGACAAAAGAGATAACACCCCCCCATTACGTCATGCTTCAGAAATGTGGAAAATGGTCCGTTTTCAAATGTTTTATTTTTGAACGTCAGTTCACATTTGTAGGTGGATCATCAGTGTTAGAGCTAAAATTAGCATGTTTAAAGTGATTTTCATGCTTCCAGGGGCCCTAAACACAAGATTTATGGAATGGTTAAAAGTGCATGAAAATGGCCAATTTACTCACTCTGAGTTCTCAAAAAGGGTTTCTTCACCCCGGGAAGTTAATTAAATACCATTTGGAGGCATTTAATGTTCGAGCAAAAACTGCTGATTTTCGACAAAAGAGATAACACCCCCCCATTACGTCATGCTTCAGAAATGTGGAAAATGGTCCGTTTTCAAATGTTTTATTTTTGAACGTCAGTTCACATTTGTAGGTGGATCATCAGTGTTAGAGCTAAAATTAGCATGTTTAAAGTGATTTTCATGCTTCCAGGGGCTCGGGAAGTGAATTAAATACTATTTGGAGGCATTTAATGTTCAAGCAAAAACAGCTGATTTTTGACAAAAGAGATAACACCCCCCATTATGTCATGCTTCAGAAATGTGGAAAATGGTCCGTTTTCAAATGTTTTATTTTTGAATGTCAGTTCACATTTGTAGGTGGATCATCAGTGTTAGAGCTAAAATGTGCATGTTTAAAGTGATTTTCATGCTTCCAGGGGCCCTAAACACAAGATTTATGGAATGGTTAAAAGTGCATGAAAATGGCCAATTTACTCACTCTGAGTTCTCAAAAAGGGTTTCTTCACCCCGGGAAGTTAATTAAATACCATTTGGAGGCATTTAATGTTCGAGCAAAAACGGCTGATTTTCGACAAAAGAGATAACACCCCCCCATTACGTCATGCTTCAGAAATGTGGAAAATGGTCCGTTTTCAAATGTTTTATTTTTGAACGTCAGTTCACATTTGTAGGTGGATCATCAGTGTTAGAGCTAACATTAGCATGTTTAAAGTGATTTTCATGCTTCCAGGGGCTCGGGAAGTGAATTAAATACTATTTGGAGGCATTTAATAATCAAGCAAAAACAGCTGATTTTTGACAAAAGAGATAACACCCCCCCATTACGTCATGCCTCAGAAATGTGGAAAATGGTCCGTTTTCAATTGTTTTATTTTTGAACGTCAGTTCACATTTGTAGGTGGCTCATCAGTTTTAGAGCTAGAATTAGCATGTTTAAAGTGATTTTCATGCTTCCAGGGGCCCTAAACACAAGATTTATGGAATGGTTAAAAGTGCATGAAAATGGCCAATTTACTCACTCTGAGTTCTCAAAAAGGGGTTCTTCACCCCGGGAAGTTAATTAAATACCATTTGGAGGCATTTAATGTTCGAGCAAAAACGGCTGATTTTCGACAAAAGAGGTAACACCCCCCCATTACGTCATGCTTCAGAAATGTGGAAAATGGTCCGTTTTCAAATGTTTTATTTTTGAACGTCAGTTCACATTTGTAGGTGGATCATCAGTGTTAGAGCTTAAATGAGCATGTTTAAAGTGATTTTCATACTTCCAGGGGCTCGAGAAGTGAATTAAATACTATTTGGAGGCATTTAATGTTCAATCAAAAACAGCTGATTTTTGACAAAAGAGATAACACCCCCCCATTACGTCATGCTTCAGAAATGTGGAAAATGGTCCGTTTTCAAATGTTTTATTTTTGAATTTCAGTTCACATTTGTAGGTGGATCATCAGTGTTAGAGCTAAAATTAGCATGTTTAAAGTGATTTTCATGCTTCCAGGGGCCCTAAACACAAGATTTATGGAATGGTTAAAAGTGCATGAAAATGGCCAATTTACTCACTCTGAGTTCTCAAAAAGGGTTTCTTCACCCCGGAAAGTTAATTAAATACCATTTGGAGGCATTTAATGTTCGAGCAAAAACGGCTGATTTTCGACTAAAGAGATAACACCCCCCCATTACGTCATGCTTCAGAAATGTGGAAAATGGTCCGTTTTCAAATGTTTTATTTTTGAACGTCCGTTCACATTTGTAGGTGGATCATCAGTGTTAGAGCTAAAATTAGCATGTTTAAAGTGATTTTCATGCTTCCAGGGGCTCGGGAAGTGAATTAAATACTATTTGGAGGCATTTAATGTTCAAGCAAAAACAGCTGATTTTTGACAAAAGAGATAACACCCCCCATTACGTCATGCTTCAGAAATGTGGAAAATGGTCCGTTTTCAAATGTTTTATTTTTGAACGTCAGTTCACATTTGTAGGTGGATCATCAGTGTTAGAGCTAAAATTAGCATGTTTAAAGTGATTTTCATGCTTCCAGGGGCCCTAAACACAAGATTTATGGAATGGTTAAAAGTGCATGAAAATGGCCAATTTACTCACTCTGAGTTCTCAAAAAGGGTTTCTTCACCCCGGGAAGTTAATTAAATGCCATTTGGAGGCATTTAATGTTCGAGCAAAAACAGCTGATTTTTGACAAAAGAGATAACACCCCCCCATTACGTCATGCTTCAGAAATGTGGAAAATGGTCCGTTTTCAAATGTTTTATTTTTGAATTTCAGTTCACATTTGTAGGTGGATCATCAGTGTTAGAGCTAAAATTAGCATGTTTAAAGTGATTTTCATGCTTCCAGGGGCCCTAAACACAAGATTTATGGAATGGTTAAAAGTGCATGAAAATGGCCAATTTACTCACTCTGAGTTCTCAAAAAGGGTTTCTTCACCCCGGAAAGTTAATTAAATACCATTTGGAGGCATTTAATGTTCGAGCAAAAACGGCTGATTTTCGACTAAAGAGATAACACCCCCCCATTACGTCATGCTTCAGAAATGTGGAAAATGGTCCGTTTTCAAATGTTTTATTTTTGAACGTCCGTTCACATTTGTAGGTGGATCATCAGTGTTAGAGCTAAAATTAGCATGTTTAAAGTGATTTTCATGCTTCCAGGGGCCCTAAACACAAGATTTATGGAATGGTTAAAAGTGCATGAAAATGGCCAATTTACTCACTCTGAGTTCTCAAAAATGGTTTCTTCACCCCGGGAAGTTAATTAAATACCATTTGGAGGCATTTAATGTTCGAGCAAAAACGGCTGATTTTCGACAAAAGAGATAACACCCCCCCATTACGTCTTGCTTCAGAAATGTGGAAAATGGTCAGTTTTCAAATGTTTTATTTTTGAACGTCAGTTCACATTTGTAGGTGGATCATCAGTGTTAGAGCAAAAATTAGCATGTTTAAAGTGATTTTCATGCTTCCAAGGGCCCTAAACACAAGATTTATGGAATGGTTAAAAGTGCATGAAAATGGCCAATTTACTCACTCTGAGTTCTCAAAAAGGGTTTCTTCACCCCGGAAAGTTAATTAAATACCATTTGGAGGCATTTAATGTTCGAGCAAAAACGGCTGATTTTCGACAAAAGAGATAACACCCCCCCATTACGTCATGCTTCAGAAATGTGGAAAATGGTCCGTTTTCAAATGTTTTATTTTTGAACGTCAGTTCACATTTGTAGGTGGATCATCAGTGTTAGAGCTAAAATTAGCATGTTTAAAGTGATTTTCATGCTTCCAGGGGCTCGGGAAGTGAATTAAATACTATTTGGAGGCATTTAATGTTCAATCAAAAACATCTGATTTTTGACAAAAGAGATAACACCCCCCCATTACGTCATGCTTCAGAAATGTGGAAAATGGTCCGTTTTCAAATGTTTTATTTTTGAACGTCAGTTCACATTTGTAGGTGGATCATCAGTGTTAGAGCTAAAATTAGCATGTTTAAAGTGATTTTCATGCTTCCAGGGGCCCTAAACACAAGATTTATGGAATGGTTAAAAGTGCATGAAAATGGCCAATTTACTCACTCTGAGTTCTCAAAAAGTGTTTCTTCACCCCGGGAAGTTAATTAAATACCATTTGAAGGCATTTAATGTTCGAGCAAAAACAGCTGATTTTCGACAAAAGAGATAACACCCCCCCATTACGTCATGCTTCAGAAATGTGGAAAATGGTCCGTTTTCAAATGTTTTATTTTTGAACATCAGTTCACATTTGTAGGTGGATCATCAGTGTTAGAGCTAAAATTAGCATGTTTAAAGTGATTTTCATGCTTCCAGGGGCTCGGGAAGTGAATTAAATACTATTTGGAGGCATTTAATGTTCAATCAAAAACAGCTGATTTTTGACAAAAGAGATAACACCCCCCCATTACGTCATGCTTCAGAAATGTGGAAAATGGTCCGTTTTCAAATGTTTTATTTTTTAACGTCAGTTCACATTTGTCAGTGGATCATCAGTGTTAGAGCTAAAATTAGCATGTTTAAAGTGATTTTCATGCTTCCAGGGGCCCTAAACACAAGATTTATGGAATGGTTAAAAGTGCATGGAAATGGCCAATTTACTCACTCTGAGTTCTCAAAAAGGGTTTCTTCACCCCGGGAAGTTAATTAAATACCATTTGGAGGCATTTAATGTTCTAGCAAAAACAGCTGATTTTCGACAAAAGAGATAACACCCCCCCATTACGTCATGCTTCAGAAATGTGGAAAATGGTCCGTTTTCAAATGTTTTATTTTGGAACGTCAGTTCACATTTGTAGGTGAATCATCAGTGTTAGAGCTAAAATTAGCATGTTTATAGTGATGTTCATGCTTCCAGGGGCTCGGGAAGTGAATTAAATACTATTTGGAGGCATTTAATGTTCAATCAAAAACAGCTGATTTTTGAAAAAAGAGATAACACCCCCCCATTACGTCATGCTTCAGAAATGTGGAAAATGGTCCGTTTTCAAATGTTTTATTTTTGAACGTCAGTTCACATTTGTAGGTGGATCATCAGTGTTAGAGCTAAAGTTAGCATGTTTAAAGTGATTTTCATGCTTCCAGGGGCCCTAAACACAAGATTTATGGAATGGTTAAAAGTGCATGAAAATGGCCAATTTACTCACTCTGAGTTCTCAAAAAGGGTTTCTTCACCCCGGGAAGTTAATTAAATACCATTTGGAGGCATTTAATGTTCGAGCAAAAACGGCTGATTTTTGACAAAAGAGATAACACCCCCCCATTACGTCATGCTTCAGAAATGTGGAAAATGGTCCGTTTTCAAATGTTTTATTTTTGAACGTCAGTTCACATTTGTAGGTGGATCATCAGTGTTAGAGCTGAAATTAGCATGTTTAAAGTGATTTTCATGCTTCCAGGGGCTCGGGAAGTGAATTAAATACTATTTGGAGGCATTTAATGTTCAATCAAAAACAGCTGATTTTTGACAAAAGAGATAACACCCCCCCATTACGTCATGCTTCAGAAATGTGGAAAATGGTCCGTTTTCAAATGTTTTATTTTTGAACGTCAGTTCACATTTGTAGGTGGATCATCAGTGTTAGAGCTAAAATTAGCATGTTTAAAGTGATTTTCATGCTTCCAGGGGCCCTAAACACAAGATTTATGGAATGGTTAAAAGTGCATGAAAATGGCCAATTTACTCACTCTGAGTTCTCAAAAAGGGTTTCTTCACCCCGGGAAGTTAATTAAATACCATTTGGAGGCATTTAATGTTCGAGCAAAAAACTGCTGATTTTCGACAAAAGAGATTACACCCCCCCAGTACGTCATGCTTCAGAAATGTGGAAAATGGTCCGTTTTCAAATGTTTTATTTTTGAACGTCAGTTCACATTTGTAGGTGGATCATCAGTGTTAGAGCTAAAATTAGCATGTTTAAAGTGATTTTCATGCTTCCAGGGGCTCGGGAAGTGAATTAAATACTATTTGGAGGCATTTAATGTTCAAGCAAAAACAGCTGATTTTTGACAAAAGAGATAACACCCCCCCATTATGTCATGCTTCAGAAATGTGGAAAATGGTCCGTTTTCAAATGTTTTATTTTTGAATGTCAGTTCACATTTGTAGGTGGATCATCAGTGTTAGAGCTAAAATTAGCATGTTTAAAGTGATTTTCATGCTTCCAGGGGCCCTAAACACAAGATTTATGGAATGGTTAAAAGTGCATGAAAATGGCCAATTTACTCACTCTGAGTTCTCAAAAAGGGTTTCTTCACCCCGGGAAGTTAATTAAATACCATTTGGAGGCATTTAATGTTCGAGCAAAAACGGCTGATTTTCGACAAAAGAGATAACACCCCCCCATTACGTCATGCTTCAGAAATGTGGAAAATGGTCCGTTTTCAAATGTTTTATTTTTGAACGTCAGTTCACATTTGTAGGTGGATCATCAGTGTTAGAGCTAACATTAGCATGTTTAAAGTGATTTTCATGCTTCCAGGGGCTCGGGAAGTGAATTAAATACTATTTGGAGGCATTTAATAATCAAGCAAAAACAGCTGATTTTTGACAAAAGAGATAACACCCCCCCATTACGTCATGCCTCAGAAATGTGGAAAATGGTCCGTTTTCAATTGTTTTATTTTTGAACGTCAGTTCACATTTGTAGGTGGCTCATCAGTTTTAGAGCTAAAATTAGCATGTTTAAAGTGATTTTCATGCTTCCAGGGGCCCTAAACACAAGATTTATGGAATGGTTAAAAGTGCATGAAAATGGCCAATTTACTCACTCTGAGTTCTCAAAAAGGGGTTCTTCACCCCGGGAAGTTAATTAAATACCATTTGGAGGCATTTAATGTTCGAGCAAAAACGGCTGATTTTCGACAAAAGAGGTAACACCCCCCCCATTACGTCATGCTTCAGAAATGTGGAAAATGGTCCGTTTTCAAATGTTTTATTTTTGAACGTCAGTTCACATTTGTAGGTGGATCATCAGTGTTAGAGCTTAAATGAGCATGTTTAAAGTGATTTTCATACTTCCTGGGGCTCGAGAAGTGAATTAAATACTATTTGGAGGCATTTAATGTTCAATCAAAAACAGCTGATTTTTGACAAAAGAGATAACACCCCCCCCATTACGTCATGCTTCAGAAATGTGGAAAATGGTCCGTTTTCAAATGTTTTATTTTTGAATTTCAGTTCACATTTGTAGGTGGATCATCAGTGTTAGAGCTAAAATTAGCATGTTTAAAGTGATTTTCATGCTTCCAGGGGCCCTAAACACAAGATTTATGGAATGGTTAAAAGTGCATGAAAATGGCCAATTTACTCACTCTGAGTTCTCAAAAAGGGTTTCTTCACCCCGGAAAGTTAATTAAATACCATTTGGAGGCATTTAATGTTCGAGCAAAAACGGCTGATTTTCGACTAAAGAGATAACACCCCCCCATTACGTCATGCTTCAGAAATGTGGAAAATGGTCCGTTTTCAAATGTTTTATTTTTGAACGTCCGTTCACATTTGTAGGTGGATCATCAGTGTTAGAGCTAAAATTAGCATGTTTAAAGTGATTTTCATGCTTCCAGGGGCCCTAAACACAAGATTTATGGAATGGTTAAAAGTGCATGAAAATGGCCAATTTACTCACTCTGAGTTCTCAAAAATGGTTTCTTCACCCCGGGAAGTTAATTAAATACCATTTGGAGGCATTTAATGTTCGAGCAAAAACGGCTGATTTTCGACAAAAGAGATAACACCCCCCCATTACGTCTTGCTTCAGAAATGTGGAAAATGGTCAGTTTTCAAATGTTTTATTTTTGAACGTCAGTTCACATTTGTAGGTGGATCATCAGTGTTAGAGCTAAAATTAGCATGTTTAAAGTGATTTTCATGCTTCCAAGGGCCCTAAACACAAGATTTATGGAATGGTTAAAAGTGCATGAAAATGGCCAATTTACTCACTCTGAGTTCTCAAAAAGGGTTTCTTCACCCCGGAAAGTTAATTAAATACCATTTGGAGGCATTTAATGTTCGAGCAAAAACGGCTGATTTTCGACAAAAGAGATAACACCCCCCCATTACGTCATGCTTCAGAAATGTGGAAAATGGTCCGTTTTCAAATGTTTTATTTTTGAACGTCAGTTCACATTTGTAGGTGGATCATCAGTGTTAGAGCTAAAATTAGCATGTTTAAAGTGATTTTCATGCTTCCAGGGGCTCGGGAAGTGAATTAAATACTATTTGGAGGCATTTAATGTTCAATCAAAAACATCTGATTTTTGACAAAAGAGATAACACCCCCCCATTACGTCATGCTTCAGAAATGTGGAAAATGGTCCGTTTTCAAATGTTTTATTTTTGAACGTCAGTTCACATTTGTAGGTGGATCATCAGTGTTAGAGCTAAAATTAGCATGTTTAAAGTGATTTTCATGCTTCCAGGGGCCCTAAACACAAGATTTATGGAATGGTTAAAAGTGCATGAAAATGGCCAATTTACTCACTCTGAGTTCTCAAAAAGTGTTTCTTCACCCCGGGAAGTTAATTAAATACCATTTGAAGGCATTTAATGTTCGAGCAAAAACAGCTGATTTTCGACAAAAGAGATAACACCCCCCCCATTACGTCATGCTTCAGAAATGTGGAAAATGGTCCGTTTTCAAATGTTTTATTTTTGAACATCAGTTCACATTTGTAGGTGGATCATCAGTGTTAGAGCTAAAATTAGCATGTTTAAAGTGATTTTCATGCTTCCAGGGGCTCGGGAAGTGAATTAAATACTATTTGGAGGCATTTAATGTTCAATCAAAAACAGCTGATTTTTGACAAAAGAGATAACACCCCCCCATTACGTCATGCTTCAGAAATGTGGAAAATGGTCCGTTTTCAAATGTTTTATTTTTTAACGTCAGTTCACATTTGTCAGTGGATCATCAGTGTTAGAGCTAAAATTAGCATGTTTAAAGTGATTTTCATGCTTCCAGGGGCCCTAAACACAAGATTTATGGAATGGTTAAAAGTGCATGAAAATGGCCAATTTACTCACTCTGAGTTCTCAAAAAGGGTTTCTTCACCCCGGGAAGTTAATTAAATACCATTTGGAGGCATTTAATGTTCTAGCAAAAACAGCTGATTTTCGACAAAAGAGATAACACCCCCCCATTACGTCATGCTTCAGAAATGTGGAAAATGGTCCGTTTTCAAATGTTTTATTTTGGAACGTCAGTTCACATTTGTAGGTGAATCATCAGTGTTAGAGCTAAAATTAGCATGTTTATAGTGATGTTCATGCTTCCAGGGGCTCGGGAAGTGAATTAAATACTATTTGGAGGCATTTAATGTTCAATCAAAAACAGCTGATTTTTGACAAAAGAGATAACACCCCCCCATTACGTCATGCTTCAGAAATGTGGAAAATGGTCCGTTTTAAAATGTTTTATTTTTGAATGTCAGTTCACATTTGTAGGTGGATCATCAGTGTTGGAGCTAAAATTAGCATGTTTAAAGTGATTTTCATGCTTCCAGGGGCCCTAAACACAAGATTTATGGAATGGTTAAAAGTGCATGAAAATGGCCAATTTACTCACTCTGAGTTCTCAAAAAGGGTTTCTTCACCCCGGGAAGTTAATTAAATACCATTTGGAGGCATTTAATGTTCGAGCAAAAACGGCTGATTTTCGACAAAAGAGATAACACCCCCCCATTACGTCATGCTTCAGAAATGTGGAAAATGGTCCGTTTTCAAATGTTTTATTTTTGAACGTCTGTTCACATTTGTAGGTGGATCATCAGTGTTAGAGCTAAAATTAGCATGTTTAAAGTGATTTTCATGCTTCCAGGGGCTCGGGAAGTGAATTAAATACTATTTGGAGGCATTTAATGTTCAAGCAAAAACAGCTGATTTTTGACAAAAGAGATAACACCCCCCCATTACGTCATGCTTCAGAAATGTGGAAAATGGTCCGTTTTCAAATGTTTTATTTTTGAACGTCAGTTCACATTTGTAGGTGGATCATCAGTGTTAGAGCTGAAATTAGCATGTTTAAAGTGATTTTCATGCTTCCAGGGGCTCGGGAAGTGAATTAAATACTATTTGGAGGCATTTAATGTTCAATCAAAAACAACTGATTTTTGACAAAAGAGATAACACCCCCCCATTACGTCATGCTTCAGAAATGTGGAAAATGGTCCGTTTTCAAATGTTTTATTTTTGAACGTCAGTTCACATTTGTAGGTGGATCATCAGTGTTAGAGCTAAAATTAGCATGTTTAAAGTGATTTTCATGCTTCCAGGGGCCCTAAACACAAGATTTATGGAATGGTTAAAAGTGCATGAAAATGGCCAATTTACTCACTCTGAGTTCTCAAAAAGGGTTTCTTCACCCCGGGAAGTTAATTAAATACCATTTGGAGGCATTTAATGTTCGAGCAAAAACTGCTGATTTTCGACAAAAGAGATAACACCCCCCCATTACGTCATGCTTCAGAAATGTGGAAAATGGTCCGTTTTCAAATGTTTTATTTTTGAACGTCAGTTCACATTTGTAGGTGGATCATCAGTGTTAGAGCTAAAATTAGCATGTTTAAAGTGATTTTCATGCTTCCAGGGGCTCGGGAAGTGAATTAAATACTATTTGGAGGCATTTAATGTTCAAGCAAAAACAGCTGATTTTTGACAAAAGAGATAACACCCCCCCATTATGTCATGCTTCAGAAATGTGGAAAATGGTCCGTTTTCAAATGTTTTATTTTTGAATGTCAGTTCACATTTGTAGGTGGATCATCAGTGTTAGAGCTAAAATTAGCATGTTTAAAGTGATTTTCATGCTTCCAGGGGCCCTAAAAACAAGATTTATGGAATGGTTAAAAGTGCAAGAAAATGGCCAATTTACTCACTCTGAGTTCTCAAAAAGGGTTTCTTCACCCCGGGAAGTTAATTAAATACCATTTGGAGGCATTTAATGTTCGAGCAAAAACGGCTGATTTTCGACAAAAGAGATAACACCCCCCCATTACGTCATGCTTCAGAAATGTGGAAAATGGTCCGTTTTCAAATGTTTTATTTTTGAACGTCAGTTCACATTTGTAGGTGGATCATCAGTGTTAGAGCTAACATTAGCATGTTTAAAGTGATTTTCATGCTTCCAGGGGCTCGGGAAGTGAATTAAATACTATTTGGAGGCATTTAATAATCAAGCAAAAACAGCTGATTTTTGACAAAAGAGATAACACCCCCCCATTACGTCATGCCTCAGAAATGTGGAAAATGGTCCGTTTTCAATTGTTTTATTTTTGAACGTCAGTTCACATTTGTAGGTGGCTCATCAGTTTTAGAGCTAAAATTAGCATGTTTAAAGTGATTTTCATGCTTCCAGGGGCCCTAAACACAAGATTTATGGAATGGTTAAAAGTGCATGAAAATGGCCAATTTACTCACTCTGAGTTCTCAAAAAGGGGTTCTTCACCCCGGGAAGTTAATTAAATACCATTTGGAGGCATTTAATGTTCGAGCAAAAACGGCTGATTTTCGACAAAAGAGGTAACACCCCCCCATTACGTCATGCTTCAGAAATGTGGAAAATGGTCCGTTTTCAAATGTTTTATTTTTGAACGTCAGTTCACATTTGTAGGTGGATCATCAGTGTTAGAGCTTAAATGAGCATGTTTAAAGTGATTTTCATACTTCCAGGGGCTCGAGAAGTGAATTAAATACTATTTGGATGCATTTAATGTTCAATCAAAAACAGCTGATTTTTGACAAAAGAGATAACACCCCCCCATTACGTCATGCTTCAGAAATGTGGAAAATGGTCCGTTTTCAAATGTTTTATTTTTGAATTTCAGTTCACATTTGTAGGTGGATCATCAGTGTTAGAGCTAAAATTAGCATGTTTAAAGTGATTTTCATGCTTCCAGGGGCCCTAAACACAAGATTTATGGAATGGTTAAAAGTGCATGAAAATGGCCAATTTACTCACTCTGAGTTCTCAAAAAGGGTTTCTTCACCCCGGAAAGTTAATTAAATACCATTTGGAGGCATTTAATGTTCGAGCAAAAACGGCTGATTTTCGACTAAAGAGATAACACCCCCCCCATTACGTCATGCTTCAGAAATATGGAAAATGGTCCGTTTTCAAATGTTTTATTTTTGAACGTCCGTTCACATTTGTAGGTGGATCATCAGTGTTAGAGCTAAAATTAGCATGTTTAAAGTGATTTTCATGCTTCCAGGGGCCCTAAACACAAGATTTATGGAATGGTTAAAAGTGCATGAAAATGGCCAATTTACTCACTCTGAGTTCTCAAAAATGGTTTCTTCACCCCGGGAAGTTAATTAAATACCATTTGGAGGCATTTAATGTTCGAGCAAAAACGGCTGATTTTCGACAAAAGAGATAACACCCCCCCATTACGTCTTGCTTCAGAAATGTGGAAAATGGTCAGTTTTCAAATGTTTTATTTTTGAACGTCAGTTCACATTTGTAGGTGGATCATCAGTGTTAGAGCTAAAATTAGCATGTTTAAAGTGATTTTCATGCTTCCAGGGGCCCGAAACACAAGATTTATGGAATGGTTAAAAGTGCATGAAAGTGGCCAATTTACTCACTCTGAGTTCTCAAAAAGGGTTTCTTCACCCCGGGAAGTTAATTAAATACCATTTGGAGGCATTTAATGTTCGATCAAAAACGGCTGATTTTCGACAAAAGAGATAACACCCCCCCATTACGTCATGCTTCAGAAATGTGTAAAATGGTCCGTTTTCAAATGTTTTATTTTTGAACGTCAGTTCACATTTGTAGGTGGATCATCAGTGTTAGAGCTAAAATTAGCATGTTTAAAGTGATTTTCATGCTTCCAGGGGCTCGGGAAGTGAATTAAATACTATTTGGAGGCATTTAATGTTCAAGCAAAAACAGCTGATTTTTGACAAAAGAGATAACACCCCCCATTACGTCATGCTTCAGAAATGTGGAAAATGGTCCGTTTTCAAATGTTTTATTTTTGAACGTCAGTTCACATTTGTAGGTGGATCATCAGTGTTAGAGCTAAAATTAGCATGTTTAAAGTGATTTTCATGCTTCCAGGGGCCCTAAACACAAGATTTATGGAATGGTTAAAAGTGCATGAAAATGGCCAATTTACTCACTCTGAGTTCTCAAAAAGGGTTTCTTCACCCCGGGAAGTTAATTAAATACCATTTGGAGGCATTTAATGTTCGAGCAAAAACAGCTGATTTTTGACAAAAGAGATAACACCCCCCCATTACGTCATGCTTCAGAAATGTGGAAAATGGTCCGTTTTCAAATGTTTTATTTTTGAATTTCAGTTCACATTTGTAGGTGGATCATCAGTGTTAGAGCTAAAATTAGCATGTTTAAAGTGATTTTCATGCTTCCAGGGGCCCTAAACACAAGATTTATGGAATGGTTAAAAGTGCATGAAAATGGCCAATTTACTCACTCTGAGTTCTCAAAAAGGGTTTCTTCACCCCGGAAAGTTAATTAAATACCATTTGGAGGCATTTAATGTTCGAGCAAAAACAGCTGATTTTCGACTAAAGAGATAACACCCCCCCATTACGTCATGCTTCAGAAATGTGGAAAATGGTCCTTTTTCAAATGTTTTATTTTTGAACGTCCGTTCACATTTGTAGGTGGATCATCAGTGTTAGAGCTAAAATTAGCATGTTTAAAGTGATTTTCATGCTTCCAGGGGCCCTAAACACAAGATTTATGGAATGGTTAAAAGTGCATGAAAATGGCCAATTTACTCACTCTGAGTTCTCAAAAATGGTTTCTTCACCCCGGGAAGTTAATTAAATACCATTTGGAGGCATTTAATGTTCGAGCAAAAACGGCTGATTTTCGACAAAAGAGATAACACCCCCCCATTACGTCTTGCTTCAGAAATGTGGAAAATGGTCAGTTTTCAAATGTTTTATTTTTGAACGTCAGTTCACATTTGTAGGTGGATCATCAGTGTTAGAGCTAAAATTAGCATGTTTAAAGTGATTTTCATGCTTCCAGGGGCCCGAAACACAAGATTTATGGAATGGTTAAAAGTGCATGAAAGTGGCCAATTTACTCACTCTGAGTTCTCAAAAAGGGTTTCTTCACCCCGGGAAGTTAATTAAATACCATTTGGAGGCATTTAATGTTCGATCAAAAACGGCTGATTTTCGACAAAAGAGATAACACCCCCCATTACGTCATGCTTCAGAAATGTGGAAAATGGTCCGTTTTCAAATGTTTTATTTTTGAACGTCAGTTCACATTTGTAGGTGGATCATCAGTGTTAGAGCTAAAATTAGCATGTTTAAAGTGATTTTCATGCTTCCAGGGGCTCGGGAAGTGAATTAAATACTATTTGGAGGCATTTAATGTTCAAGCAAAAACAGCTGATTTTGACAAAAGAGATAACACCCCCCATTACGTCATGCTTCAGAAATGTGGAAAATGGTCAGTTTTCAAATGTTTTATTTTTGAACGTCAGTTCACATTTGTAGGTGGATCATCAGTGTTAGAGCTAAAATTAGCATGTTTAAAGTGATTTTCATGCTTCCAGGGGCCCTAAACACAAGATTTATGGAATGGTTAAAAGTGCATGAAAATGGCCAATTTACTCACTCTGAGTTCTCAAAAAGGGTTTCTTCACCCCGGGAAGTTAATTAAATACCATTTGGAGGCATTTAATGTTCGAGCAAAAAATTTTCGACAAAAGAGATAACACCCCCCCATTACGTCATGCTTCAGAAATGTGGAAAATGGTCCGTTTTCAAATGTTTTATTTTTGAACGTCAGTTCACATTTGTAGGTGTATCATCAGTGTTAGAGCTAAAATTAGCATGTTTAAAGTGATTTTCATGCTTCCAGGGGCTCGGGAAGTGAATTAAATACTATTTGGAGGCATTTAATGTTCAAGCAAAAACAGCTGATTTTTGACAAAAGAGATAACACCCCCCCATTACGTCATGCTTCAGAAATGTGGAAAATGGTCCGTTTTCAAATGTTTTATTTTTGAACGTCAGTTCACATTTGTAGGTGGATCATCAGTGTTAGAGCTAAAATTAGCATGTTTAAAGTGATTTTCATGCTTCCAGGGGCCCTAAACACAAGATTTATGGAATGGTTAAAAGTGCATGAAAATGGCCAATTTACTCACTCTGAGTTCTCAAAAAGGGTTTCTTCACCCCGGGAAGTTAATTAAAAACCATTTGGAGGCATTTAATGTTCTAGCAAAAACGGCTGATTTTCGACAAAAGAGATAACACCCCCCCATTACGTCATGCTTCAGAAATGTGGAAAATGGTCCGTTTTCAAATGTTTTATTTTTGAACGTCAGTTCACATTTGTAGGTGGATCATCAGTGTTAGAGCTAAAATTAGCACGTTTAAAGTGATTTTCATGCTTCCAGGGGCTCGGGAAGTGAATTAAATACTATTTGCAGGAATTTAATGTTCAAGCAAAAACAGCTGATTTTTGACAAAAGAGATAACACCCCCCATTACGTCATGCTTCACAAATGTGGAAAATGGTCAGTTTTCAAATGTTTTATTTTTGAACGTCAGTTCACATTTGTAGGTGGATCATCAGTGTTAGAGCTAAAATTAGCATGTTTAAAGTGATTTTCATGCTTCCAGGGGCCCTAAACACAAGATTTATGGAATGGTTAAAAGTGCATGGAAATGGCCAATTTACTCTCTCTGAGTTCTCAAAAAGGGTTTCTTCACCCCGGGAAGTTATTTAAATACCATTTGGAGGCATTTAATGTTTGAGAAAAAACGGCTGATTTTCGACAAAAGAGATAACACCCCCCATTACGTCATGCTTCAGAAATGTGGAAAATGGTCCGTTTTCAAATGTTTTATTTTTGAACGTCAGTTCACATTTGTAGGTGGATCATCAGTGTTAGAGCTAAAATTAGCATGTTTAAAGTGATTTTCATGCTTCCAGGGGCCCTAAACACAAGATTTATGGAATGGTTAAAAGTGCATGAAAATGGCCAATTTACTCACTCTGATTTCTCAAAAAGGGTTTCTTCACCCCGGGAAGTTAATTAAATACCATTTGGAGGCATTTATTGTTCGAGCAAAAACGGCTGATTTTCGACAAAAGAGGTAACACCCCCCCATTACGTCATGCTTCAGAAATGTGGAAAATGGTCCGTTTTCAAATGTTTTATTTTTGAACGTCAGTTCACATTTGTAGGTGGATCATCAGTGTTAGAGCTAAAATGAGCATGTTTAAAGTGATTTTCATGCTTCCAGGGGCTCGGGAAGTGAATTAAATACTATTTGGAGGCATTTAATGTTCAATCAAAAACAGCTGATTTTTGACAAAAGAGATAACACCCCCCCATTACGTCATGCTTCAGAAATGTGGAAAATGGTCCGTTTTCAAATGTTTTATTTTTGAATTTCAGTTCACATTTGTAGGTGGATCATCAGTGTTAGAGCTAAAATTAGCATGTTTAAAGTGATTTTCATGCTTCCAGGGGCCCTAAACACAAGATTTATGGAATGGTTAAAAGTGCATGAAAATGGCCAATTTACTCACTCTGAGTTCTCAAAAATGGTTTCTTCACCCCGGAAAGTTAATTAAATACCATTTGGAGGCATTTATTGTTCGAGCAAAAACGGCTGATTTTCGACAAAAGAGGTAACACCCCCCCATTACGTCATGCTTCAGAAATGTGGAAAATGGTTCGTTTTCAAATGTTTTATTTTTGAACGTCAGTTCACATTTGTAGGTGGATCATCAGTGTTAGAGCTAAAATTAGCATGTTTAAAGTGATTTTCATGCTTCCAGGGGCTCGGGAAGTGAATTAAATACTATTTGGAGGCATTTAATGTTCAAGCAAAAACAGCTGATTTTTGACAAAAGAGATAACACCCCCCATTACGTCATGCTTCAGAAATGTGGAAAATGGTCCTTTTTCAAATGTTTTATTTTTGAACGTCAGTTCACATTTGTAGGTGGATCATCAGTGTTAGAGCTAAAATTAGCATGTTTAAAGTGATTTTCATGCTTCCAGGGGCCCTAAACACAAGATTTATGGAATGGTTAAAAGTGCATGAAAATGGCCAATTTACTCACTCTGAGTTCTCAAAAAGGGTTTCTTCACCCCGGGAAGTTAATTAAATACCATTTGGAGGCATTTAATGTTCGAGCAAAAAATTTTCGACAAAAGAGATAACACCCCCCCATTACGTCATGCTTCAGAAATGTGGAAAATGGTCCATTTTCAAATGTTTTATTTTTGAACGTCAGTTCACATTTGTAGGTGGATCATCAGTGTTAGAGCTAAAATTAGCATGTTTAAAGTGATTTTTATGCTTCCAGGGGCTCGGGAAGTGAATTAAATACTATTTGGAGGCATTTAATGTTCAAGCAAAAACAGCTGATTTTTGACAAAAGAGATAACACCCCCCCATTACGTCATGCTTCAGAAATGTGGAAAATGGTCCGTTTTCAAATGTTTTATTTTTGAACGTCAGTTCACATTTGTAGGTGGATCATCAGTGTTAGAGCTAAAATTAGCATGTTTAAAGTGATTTTCATGCTTCCAGGGGCCCTAAACACAAGATTTATGGAATGGTTAAAAGTGCATGAAAATGGCCAATTTACTCACTCTGAGTTCTCAAAAAGTGTTTCTTCACCCCGGGAAGTTAATTAAATACCATTTGAAGGCATTTAATGTTCGAGCAAAAACAGCTGATTTTCGACAAAAGAGATAACACCCCCCCATTACGTCATGCTTCAGAAATGTGGAAAATGGTCCGTTTTAAAATGTTTTATTTTTGAACATCAGTTCACATTTGTAGGTGGATCATCAGTGTTAGAGCTAAAATTAGCATGTTTAAAGTGATTTTCATGCTTCCAGGGGCTCGGGAAGTGAATTAAATACTATTTGGAGGCATTTAATGTTCAATCAAAAACAGCTGATTTTTGACAAAAGAGATAACACCCCCCCATTACGTCATGCTTCAGAAATGTGGAAAATGGTCCGTTTTCAAATGTTTTATTTTTTAACGTCAGTTCACATTTGTCAGTGGATCATCAGTGTTAGAGCTAAAATTAGCATGTTTAAAGTGATTTTCATGCTTCCAGGGGCCCTAAACACAAGATTTATGCAATGGTTAAAAGTGCATGAAAATGGCCAATTTACTCACTCTGAGTTCTCAAAAAGGGTTTCTTCACCCCGGGAAGTTAATTAAATACCATTTGGAGGCATTTAATGTTCTAGCAAAAACAGCTGATTTTCGACAAAAGAGATAACACCCCCCCATTACGTCATGCTTCAGAAATGTGGAAAATGGTCCGTTTTCAAATGTTTTATTTTGGAACGTCAGTTCACATTTGTAGGTGAATCATCAGTGTTAGAGCTAAAATTAGCATGTTTATAGTGATGTTCATGCTTCCAGGGGCTCGGGAAGTGAATTAAATACTATTTGGAGGCATTTAATGTTCAATCAAAAACAGCTGATTTTTGACAAAAGAGATAACACCCCCCCATTACGTCATGCTTCAGAAATGTGGAAAATGGTCCGTTTTAAAATGTTTTATTTTTGAATGTCAGTTCACATTTGTAGGTGGATCATCAGTGTTGGAGCTAAAATTAGCATGTTTAAAGTGATTTTCATGCTTCCAGGGGCCCTAAACACAAGATTTATGGAATGGTTAAAAGTGCATGAAAATGGCCAATTTACTCACTCTGAGTTCTCAAAAAGGGTTTCTTCACCCCGGGAAGTTAATTAAATACCATTTGGAGGCATTTAATGTTCGAGCAAAAACGGCTGATTTTCGACAAAAGAGATAACACCCCCCCATTACGTCATGCTTCAGAAATGTGGAAAATGGTCCGTTTTCAAATGTTTTATTTTTGAACGTCAGTTCACATTTGTAGGTGGATCATCAGTGTTAGAGCTAAAATTAGCATGTTTAAAGTGATTTTCATGCTTCCAGGGGCTCGGGAAGTGAATTAAATACTATTTGGAGGCATTTAATGTTCAAGCAAAAACAGCTGATTTTTGACAAAAGAGATAACACCCCCCCCATTACGTCATGCTTCAGAAATGTGGAAAATGGTCCGTTTTCAAATGTTTTATTTTTGAACGTCAGTTCACATTTGTAGGTGGATCATCAGTGTTAGAGCTAAAATTAGCATGTTTAAAGTGATTTTCATGCTTCCAGGGGCCCTAAACACAAGATTTATGGAATGGTTAAAAGTGCATGAAAATGGCCAATTTACTCACTCTGAGTTCTCAAAAAGGGTTTCTTCACCCCGGGAAGTTAATTAAATACCATTTGGAGGCATTTAATGTTCGAGCAAAAACGGCTGATTTTTGACAAAAGAGATAACACCCCCCCATTACGTCATGCTTCAGAAATGTGGAAAATGGTCCGTTTTCAAATGTTTTATTTTTGAACGTCAGTTCACATTTGTAGGTGGATCATCAGTGTTAGAGCTGAAATTAGCATGTTTAAAGTGATTTTCATGCTTCCAGGGGCTCGGGAAGTGAATTAAATACTATTTGGAGGCATTTAATGTTCAATCAAAAACAGCTGATTTTTGACAAAAGAGATAACACCCCCCCATTACGTCATGCTTCAGAAATGTGGAAAATGGTCCGTTTTCAAATGTTTTATTTTTGAACGTCAGTTCACATTTGTAGGTGGATCATCAGTGTTAGAGCTAAAATTAGCATGTTTAAAGTGATTTTCATGCTTCCAGGGGCCCTAAACACAAGATTTATGGAATGGTTAAAAGTGCATGAAAATGGCCAATTTACTCACTCTGAGTTCTCAAAAAGGGTTTCTTCACCCCGGGAAGTTAATTAAATACCATTTGGAGGCATTTAATGTTCGAGCAAAAACTGCTGATTTTCGACAAAAGAGATAACACCCCCCCATTACGTCATGCTTCAGAAATGTGGAAAATGGTCCGTTTTCAAATGTTTTATTTTTGAACGTCAGTTCACATTTGTAGGTGGATCATCAGTGTTAGAGCTAAAATTAGCATGTTTAAAGTGATTTTCATGCTTCCAGGGGCTCGGGAAGTGAATTAAATACTATTTGGAGGCATTTAATGTTCAAGCAAAAACAGCTGATTTTTGACAAAAGAGATAACACCCCCCATTACGTCATGCTTCAGAAATGTGGAAAATGGTCCGTTTTCAAATGTTTTATTTTTGAACGTCAGTTCACATTTGTAGGTGGATCATCAGTGTTAGAGCTAAAATTAGCATGTTTAAAGTGATTTTCATGCTTCCAGGGGCCCTAAACACAAGATTTATGGAATGGTTAAAAGTGCATGAAAATGGCCAATTTACTCACTCTGAGTTCTCAAAAAGGGTTTCTTCACCCCGGGAAGTTAATTAAACACCATTTGGAGGCATTTAATGTTCGAGCAAAAAATTTTCGACAAAAGAGATAACACCCCCCATTACGTCATGCTTCAGAAATGTGGAAAATGGTCCGTTTTCAAATGTTTTATTTTTGAACGTCAGTTCACATTTGTAGGTGTATCATCAGTGTTAGAGCTAAAATTAGCATGTTTAAAGTGATTTTCATGCTTCCAGGGGCTCGGGAAGTGAATTAAATACTATTTGGAGGCATTTAATGTTCAAGCAAAAACAGCTGATTTTTGACAAAAGAGATAACACCCCCCCATTACGTCATGCTTCAGAAATGTGGAAAATGGTCCGTTTTCAAATGTTTTATTTTTGAACGTCAGTTCACATTTGTAGGTGGATCATCAGTGTTAGAGCTAAAATTAGCATGTTTAAAGTGATTTTCATGCTTCCAGGGGCCCTAAACACAAGATTTATGGAATGGTTAAAAGTGCATGAAAATGGCCAATTTACTCACTCTGAGTTCTCAAAAAGGGTTTCTTCACCCCGGGAAGTTAATTAAAAACCATTTGGAGGCATTTAATGTTCTAGCAAAAACGGCTGATTTTCGACAAAAGAGATAACACCCCCCCATTACGTCATGCTTCAGAAATGTGGAAAATGGTCCGTTTTCAAATGTTTTATTTTTGAACGTCAGTTCACATTTGTAGGTGGATCATCAGTGTTAGAGCTAAAATTAGCACGTTTAAAGTGATTTTCATGCTTCCAGGGGCTCGGGAAGTGAATTAAATACTATTTGCAGGAATTTAATGTTCAAGCAAAAACAGCTGATTTTTGACAAAAGAGATAACACCCCCCATTACGTCATGCTTCACAAATGTGGAAAATGGTCCGTTTTCAAATGTTTTATTTTTGAACGTCAGTTCACATTTGTAGGAGGATCATCAGTGTTAGAGCTAAAATTAGCATGTTTAAAGTGATTTTCATGCTTCCAGGGGCCCTAAACACAAGATTTATGGAATGGTTAAAAGTGCATGGAAATGGCCAATTTACTCTCTCTGAGTTCTCAAAAAGGGTTTCTTCACCCCGGGAAGTTATTTAAATACCATTTGGAGGCATTTAATGTTTGAGAAAAAACGGCTGATTTTCGACAAAAGAGATAACACCCCCCATTACGTCATGCTTCAGAAATGTGGAAAATGGTCCGTTTTCAAATGTTTTATTTTTGAACGTCAGTTCACATTTGTAGGTGGATCATCAGTGTTAGAGCTAAAATTAGCATGTTTAAAGTGATTTTCATGCTTCCAGGGGCCCTAAACACAAGATTTATGGAATGGTTAAAAGTGCATGAAAATGGCCAATTTACTCACTCTGATTTCTCAAAAAGGGTTTCTTCACCCCGGGAAGTTAATTAAATACCATTTGGAGGCATTTATTGTTCGAGCAAAAACGGCTGATTTTCGACAAAAGAGGTAACACCCCCCCATTACGTCATGCTTCAGAAATGTGGAAAATGGTCCGTTTTCAAATGTTTTATTTTTGAACGTCAGTTCACATTTGTAGGTGGATCATCAGTGTTAGAGCTAAAATGAGCATGTTTAAAGTGATTTTCATGCTTCCAGGGGCTCGGGAAGTGAATTAAATACTATTTGGAGGCATTTAATGTTCAATCAAAAACAGCTGATTTTTGACAAAAGAGATAACACCCCCCCATTACGTCATGCTTCAGAAATGTGGAAAATGGTCCGTTTTCAAATGTTTTATTTTTGAATTTCAGTTCACATTTGTAGGTGGATCATCAGTGTTAGAGCTAAAATTAGCATGTTTAAAGTGATTTTCATGCTTCCAGGGGCCCTAAACACAAGATTTATGGAATGGTTAAAAGTGCATGAAAATGGCCAATTTACTCACTCTGAGTTCTCAAAAATGGTTTCTTCACCCCGGGAAGTTAATTAAATACCATTTGGAGGCATTTATTGTTCGAGCAAAAACGGCTGATTTTCGACAAAAGAGGTAACACCCCCCCATTACGTCATGCTTCAGAAATGTGGAAAATGGTCCGTTTTCAAATGTTTTATTTTTGAACGTCAGTTCACATTTGTAGGTGGATCATCAGTGTTAGAGCTAAAATTAGCATGTTTAAAGTGATTTTCATGCTTCCAGGGGCTCGGGAAGTGAATTAAATACTATTTGGAGGCATTTAATGTTCAAGCAAAAACAGCTGATTTTTGACAAAAGAGATAACACCCCCCATTACGTCATGCTTCAGAAATGTGGAAAATGGTCCTTTTTCAAATGTTTTATTTTTGAACGTCAGTTCACATTTGTAGGTGGATCATCAGTGTTAGAGCTAAAATTAGCATGTTTAAAGTGATTTTCATGCTTCCAGGGGCCCTAAACACAAGATTTATGGAATGGTTAAAAGTGCATGAAAATGGCCAATTTACTCACTCTGAGTTCTCAAAAAGGGTTTCTTCACCCCGGGAAGTTAATTAAATACCATTTGGAGGCATTTAATGTTCGAGCAAAAAATTTTCGACAAAAGAGATAACACCCCCCCATTACGTCATGCTTCAGAAATGTGGAAAATGGTCCGTTTTCAAATGTTTTATTTTTGAACGTCAGTTCACATTTGTAGGTGGATCATCAGTGTTAGAGCTAAAATTAGCATGTTTAAAGTGATTTTCATGCTTCCAGGGGCCCTAAACACAAGATTTATGGAATGGTTAAAAGTGCATGAAAATGGCCAATTTACTCACTCTGAGTTCTCAAAAAGGGTTTCTTCACCCCGGGAAGTTAATTAAAAACCATTTGGAGGCATTTAATGTTCTAGCAAAAACGGCTGATTTTCGACAAAAGAGATAACACCCCCCCATTACGTCATGCTTCAGAAATGTGGAAAATGGTCCGTTTTCAAATGTTTTATTTTTGAACGTCAGTTCACATTTGTAGGTGGATCATCAGTGTTAGAGCTAAAATTAGCATGTTTAAAGTGATTTTCGTGCTTCCAGGGGCTCGGGAAGTGAATTAAATACTATTTGGAGGAATTTAATGTTCAAGCAAAAACAGCTGATTTTTGACAAAAGAGATAACACCCCCCATTACGTCATGCTTCAGAAATGTGGAAAATGGTCCGTTTTCAAATGTTTTATTTTTGAACGTCAGTTCACATTTGTAGGTGGATCATCAGTGTTAGAGCTAAAATTAGCATGTTTAAAGTGATTTTCATGCTTCCAGGGGCCCTAAACACAAGATTTATGGAATGGTTAAAAGTGCATGAAAATGGCCAATTTACTCACTCTGAGTTCTCAAAAAGGGTTTCTTCACCCCGGAAAGTTAATTAAATACCATTTGGAGGCATTTAATGTTCGAGCAAAAACGGCTGATTTTCGACAAAAGAGATAACACCCCCCCCATTACGTCATGCTTCAGAAATGTGGAAAATAGTCTGTTTTCAAATGTTTTATTTTTGAACGTCTGTTCACAATTGTAGGTGGATCATCAGTGTTAGAGCTAAAATTAGCATGTTTAAAGTGATTTTCATGCTTCCAGGGGCCCTAAACACAAGATTTATGGAATGGTTAAAAGTGCATGAAAATGGCCAATGTACTCACTCTGAGTTCTCAAAAAGGGTTTCTTCACCCCGGGAAGTTAATTAAATACCATTTGGAGGCATTTAATGTTCAAGCAAAAAAGGCTGATTTTCGACAAAAGAGATAACACCCCCCCATTACGTCATGCTTCAGAAATGTGGAAAATGGTCCGTTTTCAAATGTTTTATTTTTTAACGTCAGTTCACATTTGTAGGTGGATCATCAGTGTTAGAGCTAAAATTAGCATGTTTAAAGTGATTTTCATGCTTCCAGGGGCTCGGAAAGTGAATTAAATACTATTTGGAGGCATTTAATGTTCAAGCAAAAACAGCTGATTTTTGACTAAAGAGATAACACCCCCCCATTACGTCATGCTTCCGAAATGTGGAATATGGTCCGTTTTCAAATGTTTTATTTTTGAACGTCAGTTCACATTTGTAGGTGGATCATCAGTGTTAGAGCTAAAATTAGCATGTTTAAAGTGATTTTCATGCTTCCAGGGGCCCTACACACAAGATTTATGGAATGGTTAAAAGTGCATGAAAATGGCCAATTTACTAACTCTGAGTTCTCAAAAAGGGTTTCTTCACCCCAGGAAGTTAATTAAATACCATTTGGAGGCATTTAATGTTCGAGTAAAAACGGCTGATTTTCGACAAAAGAGATAACACCCCCCCATTACGTCATGCTTCAGAAATGTGGAAAATGGTCCGTTTTCAAATGTTTTATTTTTGAACGTCAGTTCACATTTGTAGGTGGATCATCAGTGTTAGAGCTAAAATTAGCATGTTTAAAGTGATTTTCATGCTTCCAGGGGCTCGAGAAATGAATTAAATACTATTTGGAGGCATTTAATGTTCAATCAAAAACAGCTGATTTTTGACAAAAGAGATAACACCCCCCCATTACGTCATGCTTCAGAAATGTGGAAAATGGTCCGTTTTCAAATGTTTTATTTTTGAATGTCAGTTCACATTTGTAGGTGGATCATCAGTGTTAGAGCTAAAATTAGCATGTTTAAAGTGATTTTCATGCTTCCAGGGGCCCTAAACACAAGATTTATGGAATGGTTAAAAGTGCATGAAAATGGCCAATTTACTCACTCTGAGTTCTCAAAAAGGGTTTCTTCACCCCGGGAAGTTAATTAAATACCATTTGGAGGTATTTAATGTTCGAGCAAAAACGGCTGATTTTCGACAAAAGAGATAACACCCCCCCATTACGTCATGCTTCAGAAATGTGGAAAATGGTCCGTTTTCAAATGTTTTATTTTTGAACGTCAGTTCACATTTGTAGGTGGATCATCAGTGTTAGAGCTAACATTAGCATGTTTAAAGTGATTTTCATGCTTCCAGGGGCTCGGGAAGTGAATTAAATACTATTTGGAGGCATTTAATAATCAAGCAAAAACAGCTGATTTTTGACAAAAGAGATAACACCCCCCCATTACGTCATGCCTCAGAAATGTGGAAAATGGTCCGTTTTCAATTGTTTTATTTTTGAACGTCAGTTCACATTTGTAGGTGGCTCATCAGTTTTAGAGCTAAAATTAGCATGTTTAAAGTGATTTTCATGCTTCCAGGGGCCCTAAACACAAGATTTATGGAATGGTTAAAAGTGCATGAAAATGGCCAATTTACTCACTCTGAGTTCTCAAAAAGGGGTTCTTCACCCCGGGAAGTTAATTAAATACCATTTGGAGGCATTTAATGTTCGAGCAAAAACGGCTGATTTTCGACAAAAGAGGTAACACCCCCCCATTACGTCATGCTTCAGAAATGTGGAAAATGGTCCGTTTTCAAATGTTTTATTTTTGAACGTCAGTTCACATTTGTAGGTGGATCATCAGTGTTAGAGCTTAAATGAGCATGTTTAAAGTGATTTTCATACTTTCAGGGGCTCGAGAAGTGAATTAAATACTATTTGGAGGCATTTAATGTTCAATCAAAAACAGCTGATTTTTGACAAAAGAGATAACACCCCCCCATTACGTCATGCTTCAGAAATGTGGAAAATGGTCCGTTTTCAAATGTTTTATTTTTGAATTTCAGTTCACATTTGTAGGTGGATCATCAGTGTTAGAGCTAAAATTAGCATGTTTAAGGTGATTTTCATGCTTCCAGGGGCCCTAAACACAAGATTTATGGAATGGTTAAAAGTGCATGAAAATGGCCAATTTACTCACTCTGAGTTCTCAAAAAGGGTTTCTTCACCCCGGAAAGTTAATTAAATACCATTTGGAGGCATTTAATGTTCGAGCAAAAACGGCTGATTTTCGACTAAAGAGATAACACCCCCCCATTACGTCATGCTTCAGAAATGTGGAAAATGGTCCGTTTTCAAATGTTTTATTTTTGAACGTCCGTTCACATTTGTAGGTGGATCATCAGTGTTAGAGCTAAAATTAGCATGTTTAAAGTGATTTTCATGCTTCCAGGGGCCCTAAACACAAGATTTATGGAATGGTTAAAAGTGCATGAAAATGGCCAATTTACTCACTCTGAGTTCTCAAAAATGGTTTCTTCACCCCGGGAAGTTAATTAAATACCATTTGGAGGCATTTAATGTTCGAGCAAAAACGGCTGATTTTCGACAAAGGAGATAACACCCCCCCATTACGTCATGCTTCAGAAATGTGGAAAATGGTCCGTTTTCAAATGTTTTATTTTTGAACGTCAGTTCACATTTGTAGGTGGATCATCAGTGTTAGAGCTAAAATTAGCATGTTTAAAGTGATTTTCATGCTTCCAGGGGCTCGGGAAGTGAATTAAATACTATTTGGAGGCATTTAATGTTCAAGCAAAAACAGCTGATTTTTGACAAAAGAGATAACACCCCCCATTACGTCATGCTTCAGGAATGTGGAAAATGGTCCGTTTTCAAATGTTTTATTTTTGAACGTCAGTTCACATTTGTAGGTGGATCATCAGTGTTAGAGCTAAAATTAGCATGTTTAAAGTGATTTTCATGCTTCCAGGGGCCCTAAACACAAGATTTATGGAATGGTTAAAAGTGCATGAAAATGGCCAATTTACTCACTCTGAGTTCTCAAAAAGGGTTTCTTCACCCCGGGAAGTTAATTAAATACCATTTGGAGGCATTTAATGTTCGAGCAAAAAATTTTCGACAAAAGAGATAACACCCCCCCATTACGTCATGCTTCAGAAATGTGGAAAATGGTCCGTTTTCAAATGTTTTATTTTTGAACGTCAGTTCACATTTGTAGGTGTATCATCAGTGTTAGAGCTAAAATTAGCATGTTTAAAGTGATTTTCATGCTTCCAGGGGCTCGGGAAGTGAATTAAAAACCATTTGGAGGCATTTAATGTTCTAGCAAAAACGGCTGATTTTCGACAAAAGAGATAACACCCCCCTATTACGTCATGCTTCAGAAATGTGGAAAATGGTCCGTTTTCAAATGTTTTATTTTTGAACGTCAGTTCACATTTGTAGGTGGATCATCAGTGTTAGAGCTAAAATTAGCACGTTTAAAGTGATTTTCATGCTTCCAGGGGCTCGGGAAGTGAATTAAATACTATTTGCAGAAATTTAATGTTCAAGCAAAAACAGCTGATTTTTGACAAAAGAGATAACACCCCCCATTACCTCATGCTTCAGAAATGTGGAAAATGGTCCGTTTTCAAATGTTTTATTTTTGAACGTCAGTTCACATTTGTAGGTGGATCATCAGTGTTAGAGCTAAAATTAGCATGTTTAAAGTGATTTTCATGCTTCCAGGGGCCCTAAACACAAGATTTATGGAATGGTTAAAAGTGCATGAAAATGGCCAATTTACTCACTCTGAGTTCTCAAAAAGGGTTTCTTCACCCCGGAAAGTTAATTAAATACCATTTGGAGGCATTTAATGTTCGAGCAAAAACGGCTGATTTTCGACTAAAGAGATAACACCCCCCCATTACGTCATGCTTCAGAAATGTGGAAAATGGTCCGTTTTCAAATGTTTTATTTTTGAACGTCCGTTCACATTTGTAGGTGGATCATCAGTGTTAGAGCTAAAATTAGCATGTTTAAAGTGATTTTCATGCTTCCAGGGGCCCTAAACACAAGATTTATGGAATGGTTAAAAGTGCATGAAAATGGCCAATTTACTCACTCTGAGTTCTCAAAAATGGTTTCTTCACCCCGGGAAGTTAATTAAATACCATTTGGAGGCATTTAATGTTCGAGCAAAAACGGCTGATTTTCGACAAAGGAGATAACACCCCCCCATTACGTCATGCTTCAGAAATGTGGAAAATGGTCCGTTTTCAAATGTTTTATTTTTGAACGTCAGTTCACATTTGTAGGTGGATCATCAGTGTTAGAGCTAAAATTAGCATGTTTAAAGTGATTTTCATGCTTCCAGGGGCTCGGGAAGTGAATTAAATACTATTTGGAGGCATTTAATGTTCAAGCAAAAACAGCTGATTTTTGACAAAAGAGATAACACCCCCCATTACGTCATGCTTCAGAAATGTGGAAAATGGTCCGTTTTTAAATGTTTTATTTTTGAACGTCAGTTCACATTTGTAGGTGGATCATCAGTGTTAGAGCTAAAATTAGCATGTTTAAAGTGATTTTCATGCTTCCAGGGGCCCTAAACACAAGATTTATGGAATGGTTAAAAGTGCATGAAAATGGCCAATTTACTCACTCTGAGTTCTCAAAAAGGGTTTCTTCACCCCGGGAAGTTAATTAAATACCATTTGGAGGCATTTAATGTTCGAGCAAAAAATTTTCGACAAAAGAGATAACACCCCCCCATTACGTCATGCTTCAGAAATGTGGAAAATGGTCCGTTTTCAAATGTTTTATTTTTGAACGTCAGTTCACATTTGTAGGTGTATCATCAGTGTTAGAGCTAAAATTAGCATGTTTAAAGTGATTTTCATGCTTCCAGGGGCTCGGGAAGTGAATTAAATACTATTTGGAGGCATTTAATGTTCAAGCAAAAACAGCAGATTTTTGACAAAAGAGATAACACCCCCCCATTACGTCATGCTTCAGAAATGTGGAAAATGGTCCGTTTTCAAATGTTTTATTTTTGAACGTCAGTTCACATTTGTAGGTGGATCATCAGTGTTAGAGCTAAAATTAGCATGTTTAAAGTGATTTTCATGCTTCCAGGGGCCCTAAACACAAGATTTATGGAATGGTTAAAAGTGCATGAAAATGGCCAATTTACTCACTCTGAGTTCTCAAAAAGGGTTTCTTCACCCCGGGAAGTTAATTAAAAACCATTTGGAGGCATTTAATGTTCTAGCAAAAACGGCTGATTTTCGACAAAAGAGATAACACCCCCCCATTACGTCATGCTTCAGAAATGTGGAAAATGGTCCGTTTTCAAATGTTTTATTTTTGAACGTCAGTTCACATTTGTAGGTGGATCATCAGTGTTAGAGCTAAAATTAGCACGTTTAAAGTGATTGTCATGCTTCCAGGGGCTCGGGAAGTGAATTAAATACTATTTGCAGGAATTTAATGTTCAAGCAAAAACAGCTGATTTTTGACAAAAGAGATAACACCCCCCATTACGTCATGCTTCACAAATGTGGAAAATGGTCCGTTTTCAAATGTTTTATTTTTGAACGTCAGTTCACATTTGTAGGTGGATCATCAGTGTTAGAGCTAAAATTAGCATGTTTAAAGTGATTTTCATGCTTCCAGGGGCCCTAAACACAAGATTTATGGAATGGTTAAAAGTGCATGGAAATGGCCAATTTACTCTCTCTGAGTTCTCAAAAAGGGTTTCTTCACCCCGGGAAGTTATTTAAATACCATTTGGAGGCATTTAATGTTTGAGAAAAAACGGCTGATTTTCGACAAAAGAGATAACACCCCCCATTACGTCATGCTTCAGAAATGTGGAAAATGGTCCGTTTTCAAATGTTTTATTTTTGAACGTCAGTTCACATTTGTAGGTGGATCATCAGTGTTAGAGCTAAAATTAGCATGTTTAAAGTGATTTTCATGCTTCCAGGGGCCCTAAACACAAGATTTATGGAATGGTTAAAAGTGCATGAAAATGGCCAATTTACTCACTCTGATTTCTCAAAAAGGGTTTCTTCACCCCGGGAAGTTAATTAAATACCATTTGGAGGCATTTATTGTTCGAGCAAAAACGGCTGATTTTCGACAAAAGAGGTAACACCCCCCCATTACGTCATGCTTCAGAAATGTGGAAAATGGTCCGTTTTCAAATGTTTTATTTTTGAACGTCAGTTCACATTTGTAGGTGGATCATCAGTGTTAGAGCTAAAATGAGCATGTTTAAAGTGATTTTCATGCTTCCAGGGGCTCGGGAAGTGAATTAAATACTATTTGGAGGCATTTAATGTTCAATCAAAAACAGCTGATTTTTGACAAAAGAGATAACACCCCCCCATTACGTCATGCTTCAGAAATGTGGAAAATGGTCCATTTTCAAATGTTTTATTTTTGAATTTCAGTTCACATTTGTAGGTGGATCATCAGTGTTAGAGCTAAAAGTAGCATGTTTAAAGTGATTTTCATGCTTCCAGGGGCCCTAAACACAAGATTTATGGAATGGTTAAAAGTGCATGAAAATGGCCAATTTACTCACTCTGAGTTCTCAAAAAGGGTTTCTTCACCCCGGGAAGTTAATTAAATACCATTTGGAGGCATTTAATGTTCGAGCAAAAAATTTTCGACAAAAGAGATAACACCCCCCCATTACGTCATGCTTCAGAAATGTGGAAAATGGTCCATTTTCAAATGTTTTATTTTTGAACGTCAGTTCACATTTGTAGGTGGATCATCAGTGTTAGAGCTAAAATTAGCATGTTTAAAGTGATTTTTATGCTTCCAGGGGCTCGGGAAGTGAATTAAATACTATTTGGAGGCATTTAATGTTCAAGCAAAAACAGCTGATTTTTGACAAAAGAGATAACACCCCCCCATTACGTCATGCTTCAGAAATGTGGAAAATGGTCCGTTTTCAAATGTTTTATTTTTGAACGTCAGTTCACATTTGTAGGTGGATCATCAGTGTTAGAGCTAAAATTAGCATGTTTAAAGTGATTTTCATGCTTCCAGGGGCCCTAAACACAAGATTTATGGAATGGTTAAAAGTGCATGAAAATGGCCAATTTACTCACTCTGAGTTCTCAAAAAGGGTTTCTTCACCCCGGGAAGTTAATTAAAAACCATTTGGAGGCATTTAATGTTCTAGCAAAAACGGCTGATTTTCGACAAAAGAGATAACACCCCCCCATTACGTCATGCTTCAGAAATGTGGAAAATGGTCCGTTTTCAAATGTTTTATTTTTGAACGTCAGTTCACATTTGTAGGTGGATCATCAGTGTTAGAGCTAAAATTAGCATGTTTAAAGTGATTTTCATGCTTCCAGGGGCTCGGGAAGTGAATTAAATACTATTTGGAGGAATTTAATGTTCAAGCAAAAACAGCTGATTTTTGACAAAAGAGATAACACCCCCCATTACGTCATGCTTCAGAAATGTGGAAAATGGTCCGTTTTCAAATGTTTTATTTTTGAACGTCAGTTCACATTTGTAGGTGGATCATCAGTGTTAGAGCTAAAATTAGCATGTTTAAAGTGATTTTCATGCTTCCAGGGGCCCTAAACACAAGATTTATGGAATGGTTAAAAGTGCATGAAAATGGCCAATTTACTCACTCTGAGTTCTCAAAAAGGGTTTCTTCACCCCGGAAAGTTAATTAAATACCATTTGGAGGCATTTAATGTTCGAGCAAAAACGGCTGATTTTCGACAAAAGAGATAACACCCCCCCCATTACGTCATGCTTCAGAAATGTGGAAAATAGTCTGTTTTCAAATGTTTTATTTTTGAACGTCTGTTCACAATTGTAGGTGGATCATCAGTGTTAGAGCTAAAATTAGCATGTTTAAAGTGATTTTCATGCTTCCAGGGGCCCTAAACACAAGATTTATGGAATGGTTAAAAGTGCATGAAAATGGCCAATGTACTCACTCTGAGTTCTCAAAAAGGGTTTCTTCACCCCGGGAAGTTAATTAAATACCATTTGGAGGCATTTAATGTTCAAGCAAAAAAGGCTGATTTTCGACAAAAGAGATAACACCCCCCATTACGTCATGCTTCAGAAATGTGGAAAATGGTCCGTTTTCAAATGTTTTATTTTTTAACGTCAGTTCACATTTGTAGGTGGGTCATCAGTGTTAGAGCTAAAATTAGCATGTTTAAAGTGATTTTCATGCTTCCAGGGGCTCGGAAAGTGAATTAAATACTATTTGGAGGCATTTAATGTTCAAGCAAAAACAGCTGATTTTTGACTAAAGAGATAACACCCCCCCATTACGTCATGCTTCCGAAATGTGGAATATGGTCCGTTTTCAAATGTTTTATTTTTGAACGTCAGTTCACATTTGTAGGTGGATCATCAGTGTTAGAGCTAAAATTAGCATGTTTAAAGTGATTTTCATGCTTCCAGGGGCCCTACACACAAGATTTATGGAATGGTTAAAAGTGCATGAAAATGGCCAATTTACTAACTCTGAGTTCTCAAAAAGGGTTTCTTCACCCCAGGAAGTTAATTAAATACCATTTGGAGGCATTTAATGTTCGAGTAAAAACGGCTGATTTTCGACAAAAGAGATAACACCCCCACATTACGTCATGCTTCAGAAATGTGGAAAATGGTCCGTTTTCAAATGTTTTATTTTTGAACGTCAGTTCACATTTGTAGGTGGATCATCAGTGTTAGAGCTAAAATTAGCATGTTTAAAGTGATTTTCATGCTTCCAGGGGCTCGAGAAATGAATTAAATACTATTTGGAGGCATTTAATGTTCAATCAAAAACAGCTGATTTTTGACAAAAGAGATAACACCCCCCCATTACGTCATGCTTCAGAAATGTGGAAAATGGTCCGTTTTCAAATGTTTTATTTTTGAATGTCAGTTCACATTTGTAGGTGGATCATCAGTGTTAGAGCTAAAATTAGCATGTTTAAAGTGATTTTCATGCTTCCAGGGGCCCTAAACACAAGATTTATGGAATGGTTAAAAGTGCATGAAAATGGCCAATTTACTCACTCTGAGTTCTCAAAAAGGGTTTCTTCACCCCGGGAAGTTAATTAAATACCATTTGGAGGTATTTAATGTTCGAGCAAAAACGGCTGATTTTCGACAAAAGAGATAACACCCCCCCATTACGTCATGCTTCAGAAATGTGGAAAATGGTCCGTTTTCAAATGTTTTATTTTTGAACGTCAGTTCACATTTGTAGGTGGATCATCAGTGTTAGAGCTAACATTAGCATGTTTAAAGTGATTTTCATGCTTCCAGGGGCTCGGGAAGTGAATTAAATACTATTTGGAGGCATTTAATAATCAAGCAAAAACAGCTGATTTTTGACAAAAGAGATAACACCCCCCATTACGTCATGCCTCAGAAATGTGGAAAATGGTCCGTTTTCAATTGTTTTATTTTTGAACGTCAGTTCACATTTGTAGGTGGCTCATCAGTTTTAGAGCTAAAATTAGCATGTTTAAAGTGATTTTCATGCTTCCAGGGGCCCTAAACACAAGATTTATGGAATGGTTAAAAGTGCATGAAAATGGCCAATTTACTCACTCTGAGTTCTCAAAAAGGGGTTCTTCACCCCGGGAAGTTAATTAAATACCATTTGGAGGCATTTAATGTTCGAGCAAAAACGGCTGATTTTCGACAAAAGAGGTAACACCCCCCCATTACGTCATGCTTCAGAAATGTGGAAAATGGTCCGTTTTCAAATGTTTTATTTTTGAACGTCAGTTCACATTTGTAGGTGGATCATCAGTGTTAGAGCTTAAATGAGCATGTTTAAAGTGATTTTCATACTTTCAGGGGCTCGAGAAGTGAATTAAATACTATTTGGAGGCATTTAATGTTCAATCAAAAACAGCTGATTTTTGACAAAAGAGATAACACCCCCCCATTACGTCATGCTTCAGAAATGTGGAAAATGGTCCGTTTTCAAATGTTTTATTTTTGAATTTCAGTTCACATTTGTAGGTGGATCATCAGTGTTAGAGCTAAAATTAGCATGTTTAAGGTGATTTTCATGCTTCCAGGGGCCCTAAACACAAGATTTATGGAATGGTTAAAAGTGCATGAAAATGGCCAATTTACTCACTCTGAGTTCTCAAAAAGGGTTTCTTCACCCCGGAAAGTTAATTAAATACCATTTGGAGGCATTTAATGTTCGAGCAAAAACGGCTGATTTTCGACTAAAGAGATAACACCCCCCCATTACGTCATGCTTCAGAAATGTGGAAAATGGTCCGTTTTCAAATGTTTTATTTTTGAACGTCCGTTCACATTTGTAGGTGGATCATCAGTGTTAGAGCTAAAATTAGCATGTTTAAAGTGATTTTCATGCTTCCAGGGGCTCGGGAAATGAATTAAATACTATTTGGAGGCATTTAATGTTCAATCAAAAACAGCTGATTTTTGACAAAAGAGATAACACCCCCCCATTAGGTCATGCTTCAGAAATGTGGAAAATGGTCCGTTTTCAAATGTTTTATTTTTGAACGTCAGTTCACATTTGTAGGTGGATCATCAGTGTTAGAGCTAAAATTAGCATGTTTAAAGTGATTTTTATGCTTCCAGGGGCTCGGGAAGTGAATTAAATACTATTTGGAGGCATTTAATGTTCAAGCAAAAACAGCTGATTTTTGACAAAAGAGATAACACCACCCCCATTACGTCATGCTTCAGAAATGTGGAAAATGGTCCGTTTTCAAATGTTTTATTTTTGAACGTCAGTTCACATTTGTAGGTGGATCATCAGTGTTAGAGCTAAAATTAGCATGTTTAAAGTGATTTTCATGCTTCCAGGGGCCCTAAACACAAGATTTATGGAATGGTTAAAAGTGCATGAAAATGGCCAATTTACTCACTCTGAGTTCTCAAAAAGGGTTTCTTCACCCCGGGAAGTTAATTAAAAACCATTTGGAGGCATTTAATGTTCTAGCAAAAACGGCTGATTTTCGACAAAAGAGATAACACCCCCCATTACGTCATGCTTCAGAAATGTGGAAAATGGTCCGTTTTCAAATGTTTTATTTTTGAACGTCAGTTCACATTTGTAGGTGGATCATCAGTGTTAGAGCTAAAATTAGCACGTTTAAAGTGATTTTCATGCTTCCAGGGGCTCGGGAAGTGAATTAAATACTATTTGGAGGAATTTAATGTTCAAGCAAAAACAGCTGATTTTTGACAAAAGAGACAACACCCCCCATTACGTCATGCTTCAGAAATGTGGAAAATGGTCCGTTTTCAAATGTTTTATTTTTGAACGTCAGTTCACATTTGTAGGTGGATCATCAGTGTTAGAGCTAAAATTAGCATGTTTAAAGTGATTTTCATGCTTCCAGGGGCCCTAAACACAAGATTTATGGAATGGTTAAAAGTGCATGAAAATGGCCAATTTACTCACTCTGAGTTCTCAAAAAGGGTTTCTTCACCCCGGGAAGTTATTTAAATACCATTTGGAGGCATTTAATGTTTGAGCAAAAACGGCTGATTTTCGACAAAAGAGATAACACCCCCCATTACGTCATGCTTCAGAAATGTGGAAAATGGTCCGTTTTCAAATGTTTTATTTTTGAACGTCAGTTCACATTTGTAGGTGGATCATCAGTGTTAGAGCTAAAATTAGCATGTTTAAAGTGATTTTCATGCTTCCAGGGGCCCTAAACACAAGATTTATGGAATGGTTAAAAGTGCATGAAAATGGCCAATTTACTCACTCTGAGTTCTCAAAAAGGGTTTCTTCACCCCGGGAAGTTAATTAAACACCATTTGGAGGCATTTATTGTTCGAGCAAAAACGGCTGATTTTCGACAAAAGAGGTAACACCCCCCCATTACGTCATGCTTCAGAAATGTGGAAAATGGTCCGTTTTCAAATGTTTTATTTTTGAACGTCAGTTCACATTTGTAGGTGGATCATCAGTGTTAGAGCTAAAATGAGCATGTTTAAAGTGATTTTCATGCTTCCAGGGGCTCGGGAAGTGAATTAAATACTATTTGGAGGCATTTAATGTTCAATCAAAAACAGCTGATTTTTGACAAAAGAGATAACACCCCCCCATTACGTCATGCTTCAGAAATGTGGAAAATGGTCCGTTTTCAAATGTTTTATTTTTGAATTTCAGTTCACATTTGTAGATGGATCATCAGTGTTAGAGCTAAAATTAGCATGTTTAAAGTGATTTTCATGCTTCCAGGGGCCCTAAACACAAGATTTATGGAATGGTTAAAAGTGCATGAAAATGGCCAATTTACTCACTCTGAGTTCTCAAAAAGGGTTTCTTCACCCCGGAAAGTTAATTAAATACCATTTGGAGGCATTTAATGTTCGAGCAAAAACGGCTGATTTTCGACAAAAGAGATAACACCCCCCCCATTACGTCATGCATCAGAAATGTGGAAAATAGTCTGTTTTCAAATGTTTTATTTTTGAACGTCCGTTCACAATTGTAGGTGGATCATCAGTGTTAGAGCTAAAATTAGCATGTTTAAAGTGATTTTCATGCTTCCAGGGGCCCTAAACACAAGATTTATGGAATGGTTAAAAGTGCATGAAAATGGCCAATGTACTCACTCTGAGTTCTCAAAAAGGGTTTCTTCACCCCGGGAAGTTAATTAAATACCATTTGGAGGCATTTAATGTTCGAGCAAAAAAGGCTGATTTTCGACAAAAGAGATAACACCCCCCCATTACGTCATGCTTCAGAAATGTGGAAAATGGTCCGTTTTCAAATGTTTTATTTTTTAACGTCAGTTCACATTTGTAGGTGGATCATCAGTCTTAGAGCTAAAATTAGCATGTTTAAAGTGATTTTCATGCATCCAGGGGCTCGGAAAGTGAATTAAATACTATTTGGAGGCATTTAATGTTCAAGCAAAAACAGCTGATTTTTGACAAAAGAGATAACACCCCCCCATTACGTCATGCTTCCGAAATGTGGAATATGGTCCGTTTTCAAATGTTTTATTTTTGAATTTCAGTTCACATTTGTAGATGGATCATCAGTGTTAGAGCTAAAATTAGCATGTTTAAAGTGATTTTCATGCTTCCAGGGGCCCTAAACACAAGATTTATGGAATGGTTAAAAGTGCATGAAAATGGCCAATTTACTCACTCTGAGTTCTCAAAAAGGGTTTCTTCACCCCGGAAAGTTAATTAAATACCATTTGGAGGCATTTAATGTTCGAGCAAAAACGGCTGATTTTCGACAAAAGAGATAACACCCCCCCCATTACGTCATGCATCAGAAATGTGGAAAATAGTCTGTTTTCAAATGTTTTATTTTTGAACGTCCGTTCACAATTGTAGGTGGATCATCAGTGTTAGAGCTAAAATTAGCATGTTTAAAGTGATTTTCATGCTTCCAGGGGCCCTAAACACAAGATTTATGGAATGGTTAAAAGTGCATGAAAATGGCCAATGTACTCACTCTGAGTTCTCAAAAAGGGTTTCTTCACCCCGGGAAGTTAATTAAATACCATTTGGAGGCATTTAATGTTCGAGCAAAAAAGGCTGATTTTCGACAAAAGAGATAACACCCCCCCATTACGTCATGCTTCAGAAATGTGGAAAATGGTCCGTTTTCAAATGTTTTATTTTTTAACGTCAGTTCACATTTGTAGGTGGATCATCAGTGTTAGAGCTAAAATTAGCATGTTTAAAGTGATTTTCATGCTTCCAGGGGCTCGGAAAGTGAATTAAATACTATTTGGAGGCATTTAATGTTCAAGCAAAAACAGCTGATTTTTGACAAAAGAGATAACACCCCCCCATTACGTCATGCTTCCGAAATGTGGAATATGGTCCGTTTTCAAATGTTTTATTTTTGAACGTCAGTTCACATTTGTAGGTGGATCATCAGTGTTAGAGCTAAAATTAGCATGTTTAAAGTGATTTTCATGCTTCCAGGGGCCCTACACACAAGATTTATGGAATGGTTAAAAGTGCATGAAAATGGCCAATTTACTAACTCTGAGTTCTCAAAAAGGGTTTCTTCACCCCAGGAAGTTAATTAAATACCATTTGGAGGCATTTAATGTTCGATCAAAAACGGCTGATTTTCGACAAAAGAGATAACACCCCCCCATTACGTCATGCTTCAGAAATGTGGAAAATGGTCCGTTTTCAAATGTTTTATTTTTGAACGTCAGTTCACATTTGTAGGTGGATCATCAGTGTTAGAGCTAAAATTAGCATGTTTAAAGTGATTTTCATGCTTCCAGGGGCTCGAGAAATGAATTAAATACTATTTGGAGGCATTTAATGTTCTAGCAAAAACAGCTGATTTTCGACAAAAGAGATAACACCCCCCCATTACGTCATGCTTCAGAAATGTGGAAAATGGTCCGTTTTCAAATGTTTTATTTTTGAACGTCAGTTCACATTTGTAGGTGGATCATCAGTGTTAGAGCTAACATTAGCATGTTTAAAGTGATTTTCATGCTTCCAGGGGCTCGGGAAGTGAATTAAATACTATTTGGAGGCATTTAATAATCAAGCAAAAACAGCTGATTTTTGACAAAAGAGATAACACCCCCCCATTACGTCATGCCTCAGAAATGTGGAAAATAGTCCGTTTTCAATTGTTTTATTTTTGAACGTCAGTTCACATTTGTAGGTGGCTCATCAGTTTTAGAGCTAAAATTAGCATGTTTAAAGTGATTTTTATGCTTCCAGGGGCCCTAAACACAAGATTTATGGAATGGTTAAAAGTGCATGAAAATGGCCAATTTACTCACTCTGAGTTCTCAAAAAGGGGTTCTTCACCCCGGGAAGTTAATTAAATACCATTTGGAGGCATTTAATGTTCGAGCAAAAACGGCTGATTTTCGACAAAAGAGGTAACACCCCCCCATTACGTCATGCTTCAGAAATGTGGAAAATGGTCCGTTTTCAAATGTTTTATTTTTGAACGTCAGTTCACATTTGTAGGTGGATCATCAGTGTTAGAGCTTAAATGAGCATGTTTAAAGTGATTTTCATACTTCCAGGGGCTCGAGAAGTGAATTAAATACTATTTGGAGGCATTTAATGTTCAATCAAAAACAGCTGATTTTTGACAAAAGAGATAACACCCCCCCATTACGTCATGCTTCAGAAATGTGGAAAATGGTCCGTTTTCAAATGTTTTATTTTTGAATTTCAGTTCACATTTGTAGGTGGATCATCAGTGTTAGAGCTAAAATTAGCATGTTTAAAGTGATTTTCATGCTTCCAGGGGCCCTAAACACAAGATTTATGGAATGGTTAAAAGTGCATGAAAATGGCCAATTTACTCACTCTGAGTTCTCAAAAAGGGTTTCTTCACCCCGGAAAGTTAATTAAATACCATTTGGAGGCATTTAATGTTCGAGCAAAAACGGCTGATTTTCGACTAAAGAGATAACACCCCCCCATTACGTCATGCTTCAGAAATGTGGAAAATGGTCCGTTTTCAAATGTTTTATTTTTGAACGTCCGTTCACATTTGTAGGTGGATCATCAGTGTTAGAGCTAAAATTAGCATGTTTAAAGTGATTTTCATGCTTCCAGGGGCCCTAAACACAAGATTTATGGAATGGTTAAAAGTGCATGAAAATGGCCAATTTACTCACTCTGAGTTCTCAAAAATGGTTTCTTCACCCCGGGAAGTTAATTAAATACCATTTGGAGGCATTTAATGTTCGAGCAAAAACGGCTGATTTTCGACAAAGGAGATAACACCCCCCCATTACGTCATGCTTCAGAAATGTGGAAAATGGTCCGTTTTCAAATGTTTTATTTTTGAACGTCAGTTCACATTTGTAGGTGGATCATCAGTGTTAGAGCTAAAATTAGCATGTTTAAAGTGATTTTCATGCTTCCAGGGGCTCGGGAAGTGAATTAAATACTATTTGGAGGCATTTAATGTTCAAGCAAAAACAGCTGATTTTTGACAAAAGAGATAACACCCCCCATTACGTCATGCTTCAGGAATGTGGAAAATGGTCCGTTTTCAAATGTTTTATTTTTGAACGTCAGTTCACATTTGTAGGTGGATCATCAGTGTTAGAGCTAAAATTAGCATGTTTAAAGTGATTTTCATGCTTCCAGGGGCCCTACACACAAGATTTATGGAATGGTTAAAAGTGCATGAAAATGGCCAATTTACTAACTCTGAGTTCTCAAAAAGGGTTTCTTCACCCCAGGAAGTTAATTAAATACCATTTGGAGGCATTTAATGTTCGAGCAAAAACGGCTGATTTTCGACAAAAGAGATAACACCCCCCCATTACGTCATGCTTCAGAAATGTGGAAAATGGTCCGTTTTCAAATGTTTTATTTTTGAACGTCAGTTCACATTTGTAGGTGGATCATCAGTGTTAGAGCTAAAATTAGCATGTTTAAAGTGATTTTCATGCTTCCAGGGGCTCGAGAAATGAATTAAATACTATTTGGAGGCATTTAATGTTCAATCAAAAACAGCTGATTTTTGACAAAAGAGATAACACCCCCCCATTACGTCATGCTTCAGAAATGTGGAAAATGGTCCGTTTTCAAATGTTTTATTTTTGAATGTCAGTTCACATTTGTAGGTGGATCATCAGTGTTAGAGCTAAAATTAGCATGTTTAAAGTGATTTTCATGCTTCCAGGGGCCCTAAACACAAGATTTATGGAATGGTTAAAAGTGCATGAAAATGGCCAATTTACTCACTCTGAGTTCTCAAAAAGGGTTTCTTCACCCCGGGAAGTTAATTAAATACCATTTGGAGGCATTTAATGTTCGAGCAAAAACGGCTGATTTTCGACAAAAGAGATAACACCCCCCCATTACGTCATGCTTCAGAAATGTGGAAAATGGTCCGTTTTCAAATGTTTTATTTTTGAACGTCAGTTCACATTTGTAGGTGGATCATCAGTGTTAGAGCTAACATTAGCATGTTTAAAGTGATTTTCATGCTTCCAGGGGCTCGGGAAGTGAATTAAATACTATTTGGAGGCATTTAATAATCAAGCAAAAACAGCTGATTTTTGACAAAAGAGATAACACCCCCCCATTACGTCATGCCTCAGAAATGTGGAAAATAGTCCGTTTTCAATTGTTTTATTTTTGAACGTCAGTTCACATTTGTAGGTGGCTCATCAGTTTTAGAGCTAAAATTAGCATGTTTAAAGTGATTTTTATGCTTCCAGGGGCCCTAAACACAAGATTTATGGAATGGTTAAAAGTGCATGAAAATGGCCAATTTACTCACTCTGAGTTCTCAAAAAGGGGTTCTTCACCCCGGGAAGTTAATTAAATACCATTTGGAGGCATTTAATGTTCGAGCAAAAACGGCTGATTTTCGACAAAAGAGGTAACACCCCCCCATTACGTCATGCTTCAGAAATGTGGAAAATGGTCCGTTTTCAAATGTTTTATTTTTGAACGTCAGTTCACATTTGTAGGTGGATCATCAGTGTTAGAGCTTAAATGAGCATGTTTAAAGTGATTTTCATACTTCCAGGGGCTCGAGAAGTGAATTAAATACTATTTGGAGGCATTTAATGTTCAATCAAAAACAGCTGATTTTTGACAAAAGAGATAACACCCCCCCATTACGTCATGCTTCAGAAATGTGGAAAATGGTCCGTTTTCAAATGTTTTATTTTTGAATTTCAGTTCACATTTGTAGGTGGATCATCAGTGTTAGAGCTAAAATTAGCATGTTTAAAGTGATTTTCATGCTTCCAGGGGCCCTAAACACAAGATTTATGGAATGGTTAAAAGTGCATGAAAATGGCCAATTTACTCACTCTGAGTTCTCAAAAAGGGTTTCTTCACCCCGGAAAGTTAATTAAATACCATTTGGAGGCATTTAATGTTCGAGCAAAAACGGCTGATTTTCGACTAAAGAGATAACACCCCCCCATTACGTCATGCTTCAGAAATGTGGAAAATGGTCCGTTTTCAAATGTTTTATTTTTGAACGTCCGTTCACATTTGTAGGTGGATCATCAGTGTTAGAGCTAAAATTAGCATGTTTAAAGTGATTTTCATGCTTCCAGGGGCCCTAAACACAAGATTTATGGAATGGTTAAAAGTGCATGAAAATGGCCAATTTACTCACTCTGAGTTCTCAAAAATGGTTTCTTCACCCCGGGAAGTTAATTAAATACCATTTGGAGGCATTTAATGTTCGAGCAAAAACGGCTGATTTTCGACAAAGGAGATAACACCCCCCCATTACGTCATGCTTCAGAAATGTGGAAAATGGTCCGTTTTCAAATGTTTTATTTTTGAACGTCAGTTCACATTTGTAGGTGGATCATCAGTGTTAGAGCTAAAATTAGCATGTTTAAAGTGATTTTCATGCTTCCAGGGGCTCGGGAAGTGAATTAAATACTATTTGGAGGCATTTAATGTTCAAGCAAAAACAGCTGATTTTTGACAAAAGAGATAACACCCCCCATTACGTCATGCTTCAGGAATGTGGAAAATGGTCCGTTTTCAAATGTTTTATTTTTGAACGTCAGTTCACATTTGTAGGTGGATCATCAGTGTTAGAGCTAAAATTAGCATGTTTAAAGTGATTTTCATGCTTCCAGGGGCCCTAAACACAAGATTTATGGAATGGTTAAAAGTGCATGAAAATGGCCAATTTACTCACTCTGAGTTCTCAAAAAGGGTTTCTTCACCCCGGGAAGTTAATTAAATACCATTTGGAGGCATTTAATGTTCGAGCAAAAAATTTTCGACAAAAGAGATAACACCCCCCATTACGTCATGCTTCAGAAATGTGGAAAATGGTCCGTTTTCAAATGTTTTATTTTTGAACGTCAGTTCACATTTGTAGGTGTATCATCAGTGTTAGAGCTAAAATTAGCATGTTTAAAGTGATTTTCATGCTTCCAGGGGCTCGGGAAGTGAATTAAAAACCATTTGGAGGCATTTAATGTTCTAGCAAAAACGGCTGATTTTCGACAAAAGAGATAACACCCCCCCATTTCGTCATGCTTCAGAAATGTGGAAAATGGTCCGTTTTCAAATGTTTTATTTTTGAACGTCAGTTCACATTTGTAGGTGTATCATCAGTGTTAGAGCTAAAATTAGCATGTTTAAAGTGATTTTCATGCTTCCAGGGGCTCGGGAAGTGAATTAAAAACCATTTGGAGGCATTTAATGTTCTAGCAAAAACGGCTGATTTTCGACAAAAGAGATAACACCCCCCCATTTCGTCATGCTTCAGAAATGTGGAAAATGGTCCGTTTTCAAATGTTTTATTTTTGAACGTCAGTTCACATTTGTAGGTGGATCATCAGTGTTAGAGCTAAAATTAGCATGTTTAAAGTGATTTTCATGCTTCCAGGGGCCCTAAACACAAGATTTATGGAATGGTTAAAAGTGCATGAAAATGGCCAATTTACTCACTCTGAGTTCTCAAAAAGGGTTTCTTCACCCCGGAAAGTTAATTAAATACCATTTGGAGGCATTTAATGTTCGAGCAAAAACGGCTGATTTTCGACTAAAGAGATAACACCCCCCCATTACGTCATGCTTCAGAAATGTGGAAAATGGTCCGTTTTCAAATGTTTTATTTTTGAACGTCCGTTCACATTTGTAGGTGGATCATCAGTGTTAGAGCTAAAATTAGCATGTTTAAAGTGATTTTCATGCTTCCAGGGGCCCTAAACACAAGATTTATGGAATGGTTAAAAGTGCATGAAAATGGCCAATTTACTCACTCTGAGTTCTCAAAAATGGTTTCTTCACCCCGGGAAGTTAATTAAATACCATTTGGAGGCATTTAATGTTCGAGCAAAAACGGCTGATTTTCGACAAAGGAGATAACACCCCCCCATTACGTCATGCTTCAGAAATGTGGAAAATGGTCCGTTTTCAAATGTTTTATTTTTGAACGTCAGTTCACATTTGTAGGTGGATCATCAGTGTTAGAGCTAAAATTAGCATGTTTAAAGTGATTTTCATGCTTCCAGGGGCTCGGGAAGTGAATTAAATACTATTTGGAGGCATTTAATGTTCAAGCAAAAACAGCTGATTTTTGACAAAAGAGATAACACCCCCCATTACGTCATGCTTCAGAAATGTGGAAAATGGTCCGTTTTCAAATGTTTTATTTTTGAACGTCAGTTCACATTTGTAGGTGGATCATCAGTGTTAGAGCTAAAATTAGCATGTTTAAAGTGATTTTCATGCTTCCAGGGGCTCGGGAAGTGAATTAAAAACCATTTGGAGGCATTTAATGTTCTAGCAAAAACGGCTGATTTTCGACAAAAGAGATAACACCCCCCCATTTCGTCATGCTTCAGAAATGTGGAAAATGGTCCGTTTTCAAATGTTTTATTTTTGAACGTCAGTTCACATTTGTAGGTGGATCATCAGTGTTAGAGCTAAAATTAGCACGTTTAAAGTGATTTTCATGCTTCCAGGGGCTCGGGAAGTGAATTAAATACTATTTGCAGGAATTTAATGTTCAAGCAAAAACAGCTGATTTTTGACAAAAGAGATAACACCCCCCATTACGTCATGCTTCAGAAATGTGGAAAATGGTCTGTTTTCAAATGTTTTATTTTTGAACGTCAGTTCACATTTGTAGGTGGATCATCAGTGTTAGAGCTAAAATTAGCACGTTTAAAGTGATTTTCATGCTTCCAGGGACCCTAAACACAAGATTTATGGAATGGTTAAAAGTGCATGAAAATGGCCAATTTACTCTCTCTGAGTTCTCAAAAAGGGTTTCTTCACCCCGGGAAGTTATTTAAATACAATTTGGAGGCATTTAATGTTTGAGCAAAAACGGCTGATTTTCGACAAAAGAGATAACACCCCCATTACGTCATGCTTCAGAAATGTGGAAAATGGTCCGTTTTCAAATGTTTTATTTTTGAACGTCAGTTCACATTTGTAGGTGGATCATCAGTGTTAGAGCTAAAATTAGCATGTTTAAAGTGATTTTCATGCTTCCAGGGGCCCTAAACACAAGATTTATGGAATGGTTAAAAGTGCATGAAAATGGCCAATTTACTCACTCTGAGTTCTCAAAAAGGGTTTCTTCACCCCGGGAAGTTAATTAAATACCATTTGGAGGCATTTATTGTTCGAGCAAAAACGGCTGATTTTCGACAAAAGAGGTAACACCCCCCCATTACGTCATGCTTCAGAAATGTGGAAAATGGTCCGTTTTCAAATGTTTTATTTTTGAACGTCAGTTCACATTTGTAGGTGGATCATCAGTGTTAGAGCTAAAATGAGCATGTTTAAAGTGATTTTCATGCTTCCAGGGGCTCGGGAAGTGAATTAAATACTATTTGGAGGCATTTAATGTTCAATCAAAAACAGCTGATTTTTGACAAAAGAGATAACACCCCCCCATTACGTCATGCTTCAGAAATGTGGAAAATGGTCCGTTTTCAAATGTTTTATTTTTGAATTTCAGTTCACATTTGTAGGTGGATCATCAGTGTTAGAGCTAAAATTAGCATGTTTAAAGTGATTTTCATGCTTCCAGGGGCCCTAAACACAAGATTTATGGAATGGTTAAAAGTGCATGAAAATGGCCAATTTACTCACTCTGAGTTCTCAAAAATGGTTTCTTCACCCCGGGAAGTTAATTAAATACCATTTGGAGGCATTTAATGTTCGAGCAAAAACGGCTGATTTTCGACAAAAGAGATAACACCCCCCCATTACGTCTTGCTTCAGAAATGTGGAAAATGGTCAGTTTTCAAATGTTTTATTTTTGAACGTCAGTTCACATTTGTAGGTGGATCATCAGTGTTAGAGCTAAAATTAGCATGTTTAAAGTGATTTTCATGCTTCCAGGGGCCCGAAACACAAGATTTATGGAATGGTTAAAAGTGCATGAAAGTGGCCAATTTACTCACTCTGAGTTCTCAAAAAGGGTTTCTTCACCCCGGGAAGTTAATTAAATACCATTTGGAGGCATTTAATGTTCGATCAAAAACGGCAGATTTTCGACAAAAGAGATAACACCCCCCCATTACGTCATGCTTCAGAAATGTGGAAAATGGTCCGTTTTCAAATGTTTTATTTTTGAACGTCAGTTCACATTTGTAGGTGGATCATCAGTGTTAGAGCTAAAATTAGCATGTTTAAAGTGATTTTCATGCTTCCAGGGGCTCGGGAAGTGAATTAAATACTATTTGGAGGCATTTAATGTTCAAGCAAAAACAGCTGATTTTTGACAAAAGAGATAACACCCCCCATTACGTCATGCTTCAGAAATGTGGAAAATGGTCCGTTTCCAAATGTTTTATTTTTGAACGTCAGTTCACATTTGTAGGTGGATCATCAGTGTTAGAGCTAAAATTAGCATGTTTAAAGTGATTTTCATGCTTCCAGGGGCCCTAAACACAAGATTTATGGAATGGTTAAAAGTGCATGAAAATGGCCAATTTACTCACTCTGAGTTCTCAAAAAGGGTTTCTTCACCCCGGGAAGTTAATTAAATACCATTTGGAGGCATTTAATGTTCGAGCAAAAAATTTTCGACGAAAGAGATAACACCCCCCCATTACGTCATGCTTCAGAAATGTGGAAAATGGTCCGTTTTCAAATGTTTTATTTTTGAACGTCAGTTCACATTTGTAGGTGGATCATCAGTGTTAGAGCTAAAATTAGCATGTTTAAAGTGATTTTTATGCTTCCAGGGGCTCGGGAAGTGAATTAAATACTATTTGGAGGCATTTAATGTTCAAGCAAAAACAGCTGATTTTTGACAAAAGAGATAACACCCCCCCATTACGTCATGCTTCAGAAATGTGGAAAATGGTCCGTTTTCAAATGTTTTATTTTTGAACGTCAGTTCACATTTGTAGGTGGATCATCAGTGTTAGAGCTAAAATTAGCATGTTTAAAGTGATTTTCATGCTTCCAGGGGCCCTAAACACAAGATTTATGGAATGGTTAAAAGTGCATGAAAATGGCCAATTTACTCACTCTGAGTTCTCAAAAAGGGTTTCTTCGCCCCGGGAAGTTAATTAAAAACCATTTGGAGGCATTTAATGTTCTAGCAAAAACGGCTGATTTTCGACAAAAGAGATAACACCCCCCCATTACGTCATGCTTCAGAAATGTGGAAAATGGTCCGTTTTCAAATGTTTTATTTTTGAACGTCAGTTCACATTTGTAGGTGGATCATCAGTGTTAGAGCTAAAATTAGCACGTTTAAAGTGATTTTCATGCTTCCAGGGGCTCGGGAAGTGAATTAAATACTATTTGGAGGAATTTAATGTTCAAGCAAAAACAGCTGATTTTTGACAAAAGAGATAACACCCCCCATTACGTCATGCTTCAGAAATGTGGAAAATGGTCCGTTTTCAAATGTTTTATTTTTGAACGTCAGTTCACATTTGTAGGTGGATCATCAGTGTTAGAGCTAAAATTAGCATGTTTAAAGTGATTTTCACGCTTCCAGGGGCCCCAAACACAAGATTTATGGAATGGTTAAAAGTGCATGAAAATGGCCAATTTACTCACTCTGAGTTCTCAAAAAGGGTTTCTTCACCCCGGGAAGTTATTTAAATACCATTTGGAGGCATTTAATGTTTGAGCAAAAACGGCTGATTTTCGACAAAAGAGATAACACCCCCCATTACGTCATGCTTCAGAAATGTGGAAAATGGTCCGTTTTCAAATGTTTTATTTTTGAACGTCAGTTCACATTTGTAGGTGGATCATCAGTGTTAGAGCTAAAATTAGCATGTTTAAAGTGATTTTCATGCTTCCAGGGGCCCTAAACACAAGATTTATGGAATGGTTAAAAGTGCATGAAAATGGCCAATTTACTCACTCTGAGTTCTCAAAAAGGGTTTCTTCACCCCGGGAAGTTAATTAAATACCATTTGGAGGCATTTATTGTTCGAGCAAAAACGGCTGATTTTCGACAAAAGAGGTAACACCCCCCCATTACGTCATGCTTCAGAAATGTGGAAAATGGTCCGTTTTCAAATGTTTTATTTTTGAACGTCAGTTCACATTTGTAGGTGGATCATCAGTGTTAGAACTAAAATGAGCATGTTTAAAGTGATTTTCATGCTTCCAGGGGCTCGGGAAGTGAATTAAATACTATTTGGAGGCATTTAATGTTCAATCAAAAACAGCTGATTTTTGACAAAAGAGATAACACCCCCCCATTACGTCATGCTTCAGAAATGTGGAAAATGGTCCGTTTTCAAATGTTTTATTTTTGAATTTCAGTTCACATTTGTAGGTGGATCATCAGTGTTAGAGCTAAAATTAGCATGTTTAAAGTGATTTTCATGCTTCCAGGGGCCCTAAACACAAGATTTATGGAATGGTTAAAAGTGCATGAAAATGGCCAATTTACTCACTCTGAGTTCTCAAAAAGGGTTTCTTCACCCCGGAAAGTTAATTAAATACCATTTGGAGGCATTTAATGTTCGAGCAAAAACGGCTGATTTTCGACAAAAGAGATAACACCCCCCCATTACGTCATGCTTCAGAAATGTGGAAAATAGTCTGTTTTCAAATGTTTTATTTTTGAACGTCCGTTCACAATTGTAGGTGGATCATCAGTGTTAGAGCTAAAATTAGCATGTTTAAAGTGATTTTCATGCTTCCAGGGGCCCTAAACACAAGATTTATGGAATGGTTAAAAGTGCATGAAACTGGCCAATGTACTCACTCTGAGTTCTCAAAAAGGGTTTCTTCACCCCGGGAAGTTAATTAAATACCATTTGGAGGCATTTAATGTTCGAGCAAAAAAGGCTGATTTTCGACAAAAGAGATAACACCCCCCCATTACGTCATGCTTCAGAAATGTGGAAAATGGTCCGTTTTCAAATGTTTTATTTTTTAACGTCAGTTCACATTTGTAGGTGGATCATCAGTGTTAGAGCTAAAATTAGCATGTTTAAAGTGATTTTCATGCTTCCAGGGGCTCGGAAAGTGAATTAAATACTATTTGGAGGCATTTAATGTTCAAGCAAAAACAGCTGATTTTTGACAAAAGAGATAACACCCCCCCATTACGTCATGCTTCCGAAATGTGGAATATGGTCCGTTTTCAAATGTTTTATTTTTGAACGTCAGTTCACATTTGTAGGTGGATCATCAGTGTTAGAGCTAAAATTAGCATGTTTAAAGTGATTTTCATGCTTCCAGGGGCCCTACACACAAGATTTATGGAATGGTTAAAAGTGCATGAAAATGGCCAATTTACTAACTCTGAGTTCTCAAAAAGGGTTTCTTCACCCCAGGAAGTTAATTAAATACCATTTGGAGGCATTTAATGTTCGAGCAAAAACGGCTGATTTTCGACAAAAGAGATAACACCCCCCCATTACGTCATGCTTCAGAAATGTGGAAAATGGTCCGTTTTCAAATGTTTTATTTTTGAACGTCAGTTCACATTTGTAGGTGGATCATCAGTGTTAGAGCTAAAATTAGCATGTTTAAAGTGATTTTCATGCTTCCAGGGGCTCGAGAAATGAATTAAATACTATTTGGAGGCATTTAATGTTCAATCAAAAACAGCTGATTTTTGACAAAAGAGATAACACCCCCCCATTACGTCATGCTTCAGAAATGTGGAAAATGGTCCGTTTTCAAATGTTTTATTTTTGAATGTCAGTTCACATTTGTAGGTGGATCATCAGTGTTAGAGCTAAAATTAGCATGTTTAAAGTGATTTTCATGCTTTCAGGGGCCCTAAACACAAGATTTATGGAATGGTTAAAAGTGCATGAAAATGGCCAATTTACTCACTCTGAGTTCTCAAAAAGGGTTTCTTCACCCCGGGAAGTTAATTAAATACCATTTGGAGGCATTTAATGTTCGAGCAAAAACGGCTGATTTTCGACAAAAGAGATAACACCCCCCCATTACGTCATGCTTCAGAAATGTGGAAAATGGTCCGTTTTCAAATGTTTTATTTTTGAACGTCAGTTCACATTTGTAGGTGGATCATCAGTGTTAGAGCTAACATTAGCATGTTTAAAGTGATTTTCATGCTTCCAGGGGCTCGGGAAGTGAATTAAATACTATTTGGAGGCATTTAATAATCAAGCAAAAACAGCTGATTTTTGACAAAAGAGATAACACCCCCCCATTACGTCATGCCTCAGAAATGTGGAAAATAGTCCGTTTTCAATTGTTTTATTTTTGAACGTCAGTTCACATTTGTAGGTGGCTCATCAGTTTTAGAGCTAAAATTAGCATGTTTAAAGTGATTTTTATGCTTCCAGGGGCCCTAAACACAAGATTTATGGAATGGTTAAAAGTGCATGAAAATGGCCAATTTACTCACTCTGAGTTCTCAAAAAGGGGTTCTTCACCCCGGGAAGTTAATTAAATACCATTTGGAGGCATTTAATGTTCGAGCAAAAACGGCTGATTTTCGACAAAAGAGGTAACACCCCCCATTACGTCATGCTTCAGAAATGTGGAAAATGGTCCGTTTTCAAATGTTTTATTTTTGAACGTCAGTTCACATTTGTAGGTGGATCATCAGTGTTAGAGCTTAAATGAGCATGTTTAAAGTGATTTTCATACTTCCAGGGGCTCGAGAAGTGAATTAAATACTATTTGGAGGCATTTAATGTTCAATCAAAAACAGCTGATTTTTGACAAAATAGATAACACCCCCCCATTACGTCATGCTTCAGAAATGTGGAAAATGGTCCGTTTTCAAATGTTTTATTTTTGAATTTCAGTTCACATTTGTAGGTGGATCATCAGTGTTAGAGCTAAAATTAGCATGTTTATATAGTGATTTTCATGCTTCCAGGGGCCCTAAACACAAGATTTATGGAATGGTTAAAAGTGCATGAAAATGGCCAATTTACTCACTCTGAGTTCTCAAAAAGGGTTTCTTCACCCCGGAAAGTTAATTAAATACCATTTGGAGGCATTTAATGTTCGAGCAAAAACGGCTGATTTTCGACTAAAGAGATAACACCCCCCCATTACGTCATGCTTCAGAAATGTGGAAAATGGTCCGTTTTCAAATGTTTTATTTTTGAACGTCCGTTCACATTTGTAGGTGGATCATCAGTGTTAGAGCTAAAATTAGCATGTTTAAAGTGATTTTCATGCTTCCAGGGGCCCTAAACACAAGATTTATGGAATGGTTAAAAGTGCATGAAAATGGCCAATTTACTCACTCTGAGTTCTCAAAAATGGTTTCTTCACCCCGGGAAGTTAATTAAATACCATTTGGAGGCATTTAATGTTCGAGCAAAAACGGCTGATTTTCGACAAAGGAGATAACACCCCCCCATTACGTCATGCTTCAGAAATGTGGAAAATGGTCCGTTTTCAAATGTTTTATTTTTGAACGTCAGTTCACATTTGTAGGTGGATCATCAGTGTTAGAGCTAAAATTAGCATGTTTAAAGTGATTTTCATGCTTCCAGGGGCTCGGGAAGTGAATTAAATACTATTTGGAGGCATTTAATGTTCAAGCAAAAACAGCTGATTTTTGACAAAAGAGATAACACCCCCCATTACGTCATGCTTCAGGAATGTGGAAAATGGTCCGTTTTCAAATGTTTTATTTTTGAACGTCAGTTCACATTTGTAGGTGGATCATCAGTGTTAGAGCTAAAATTAGCATGTTTAAAGTGATTTTCATGCTTCCAGGGGCCCTAAACACAAGATTTATGGAATGGTTAAAAGTGCATGAAAATGGCCAATTTACTCACTCTGAGTTCTCAAAAAGGGTTTCTTCACCCCGGGAAGTTAATTAAATACCATTTGGAGGCATTTAATGTTCGAGCAAAAAATTTTCGACAAAAGAGATAACACCCCCCCATTACGTCATGCTTCAGAAATGTGGAAAATGGTCCGTTTTCAAATGTTTTATTTTTGAACGTCAGTTCACATTTGTAGGTGTATCATCAGTGTTAGAGCTAAAATTAGCATGTTTAAAGTGATTTTCATGCTTCCAGGGGCTCGGGAAGTGAATTAAAAACCATTTGGAGGCATTTATTGTTCTAGCAAAAACGGCTGATTTTCGACAAAAGAGATAACACCCCCCCATTTCGTCATGCTTCAGAAATGTGGAAAATGGTCCGTTTTCAAATGTTTTATTTTTGAACGTCAGTTCACATTTGTAGGTGGATCATCAGTGTTAGAGCTAAAATTAGCACGTTTAAAGTGATTTTCATGCTTCCAGGGGCTCGGGAAGTGAATTAAATACTATTTGCAGGAATTTAATGTTCAAGCAAAAACAGCTGATTTTTGACAAAAGAGATAACACCCCCCATTACGTCATGCTTCAGAAATGTGGAAAATGGTCCGTTTTCAAATGTTTTATTTTTGAACGTCAGTTCACATTTGTAGGTGGATCATCAGTGTTAGAGCTAAAATTAGCATGTTTAAAGTGATTTTCATGCTTCCAGGGGCCCTAAACACAAGATTTATGGAATGGTTAAAAGTGCATGAAAATGGCCAATTTACTCACTCTGAGTTCTCAAAAAGGGTTTCTTCACCCCGGAAAGTTAATTAAATACCATTTGGAGGCATTTAATGTTCGATCAAAAACGGCTGATTTTCGACTAAAGAGATAACACCCCCCCATTACGTCATGCTTCAGAAATGTGGAAAATGGTCCGTTTTCAAATGTTTTATTTTTGAACGTCCGTTCACATTTGTAGGTGGATCATCAGTGTTAGAGCTAAAATTAGCATGTTTAAAGTGATTTTCATGCTTCCAGGGGCCCTAAACACAAGATTTATGGAATGGTTAAAAGTGCATGAAAATGGCCAATTTACTCACTCTGAGTTCTCAAAAATGGTTTCTTCACCCCGGGAAGTTAATTAAATACCATTTGGAGGCATTTAATGTTCGAGCAAAAACGGCTGATTTTCGACAAAGGAGATAACACCCCCCCATTACGTCATGCTTCAGAAATGTGGAAAATGGTCCGTTTTCAAATGTTTTATTTTTGAACGTCAGTTCACATTTGTAGGTGTATCATCAGTGTTAGAGCTAAAATTAGCATGTTTAAAGTGATTTTCATGCTTCCAGGGGCTCGGGAAGTGAATTAAAAACCATTTGGAGGCATTTAATGTTCTAGCAAAAACGGCTGATTTTCGACAAAAGAGATAACACCCCCCCATTTCGTCATGCTTCAGAAATGTGGAAAATGGTCCGTTTTCAAATGTTTTATTTTTGAACGTCAGTTCACATTTGTAGGTGGATCATCAGTGTTAGAGCTAAAATTAGCACGTTTAAAGTGATTTTCATGCTTCCAGGGGCTCGGGAAGTGAATTAAATACTATTTGCAGGAATTTAATGTTCAAGCAAAAACAGCTGATTTTTGACAAAAGAGATAACACCCCCCATTACGTCATGCTTCAGAAATGTGGAAAATGGTCTGTTTTCAAATGTTTTATTTTTGAACGTCAGTTCACATTTGTAGGTGGATCATCAGTGTTAGAGCTAAAATTAGCATGTTTAAAGTGATTTTCATGCTTCCAGGGACCCTAAACACAAGATTTATGGAATGGTTAAAAGTGCATGAAAATGGCCAATTTACTCTCTCTGAGTTCTCAAAAAGGGTTTCTTCACCCCGGGAAGTTATTTAAATACAATTTGGAGGCATTTAATGTTTGAGCAAAAACGGCTGATTTTCGACAAAAGAGATAACACCCCCCATTACGTCATGCTTCAGAAATGTGGAAAATGGTCCGTTTTCAAATGTTTTATTTTTGAACGTCAGTTCACATTTGTAGGTGGATCATCAGTGTTACAGCTAAAATTAGCATGTTTAAAGTGATTTTCATGCTTCCAGGGGCCCTAAACACAAGATTTATGGAATGGTTAAAAGTGCATGAAAATGGCCAATTTACTCACTCTGAGTTCTCAAAAAGGGTTTCTTCACCCCGGGAAGTTAATTAAATACCATTTGGAGGCATTTATTGTTCGAGCAAAAACGGCTGATTTTCGACAAAAGAGGTAACACCCCCCCATTACGTCATGCTTCAGAAATGTGGAAAATGGTCCGTTTTCAAATGTTTTATTTTTGAACGTCAGTTCACATTTGTAGGTGGATCATCAGTGTTAGAGCTAAAATGAGCATGTTTAAAGTGATTTTCATGCTTCCAGGGGCTCGGGAAGTGAATTAAATACTATTTGGAGGCATTTAATGTTCAATCAAAAACAGCTGATTTTTGACAAAAGAGATAACACCCCCCCATTACGTCATGCTTCAGAAATGTGGAAAATGGTCCGTTTTCAAATGTTTTATTTTTGAATTTCAGTTCACATTTGTAGGTGGATCATCAGTGTTAGAGCTAAAATTAGCATGTTTAAAGTGATTTTCATGCTTCCAGGGGCCCTAAACACAAGATTTATGGAATGGTTAAAAGTGCATGAAAATGGCCAATTTACTCACTCTGAGTTCTCAAAAATGGTTTCTTCACCCCGGGAAGTTAATTAAATACCATTTGGAGGCATTTAATGTTCGAGCAAAAACGGCTGATTTTCGACAAAAGAGATAACACCCCCCCATTACGTCTTGCTTCAGAAATGTGGAAAATGGTCAGTTTTCAAATGTTTTATTTTTGAACGTCAGTTCACATTTGTAGGTGGATCATCAGTGTTAGAGCTAAAATTAGCATGTTTAAAGTGATTTTCATGCTTCCAGGGGCCCGAAACACAAGATTTATGGAATGGTTAAAAGTGCATGAAAGTGGCCAATTTACTCACTCTGAGTTCTCAAAAAGGGTTTCTTCACCCCGGGAAGTTAATTAAATACCATTTGGAGGCATTTAATGTTCGATCAAAAACGGCAGATTTTCGACAAAAGAGATAACACCCCCCCATTACGTCATGCTTCAGAAATGTGGAAAATGGTCCGTTTTCAAACGTTTTATTTTTGAACGTCAGTTCACATTTGTAGGTGGATCATCAGTGTTAGAGCTAAAATTAGCATGTTTAAAGTGATTTTCATGCTTCCAGGGGCTCGGGAAGTGAATTAAATACTATTTGGAGGCATTTAATGTTCAAGCAAAAACAGCTGATTTTTGACAAAAGAGATAACACCCCCCATTACGTCATGCTTCAGAAATGTGGAAAATGGTCCGTTTCCAAATGTTTTATTTTTGAACGTCAGTTCACATTTGTAGGTGGATCATCAGTGTTAGAGCTAAAATTAGCATGTTTAAAGTGATTTTCATGCTTCCAGGGGCCCTAAACACAAGATTTATGGAATGGTTAAAAGTGCATGAAAATGGCCAATTTACTCACTCTGAGTTCTCAAAAAGGGTTTCTTCACCCCGGGAAGTTAATTAAATACCATTTGGAGGCATTTAATGTTCGAGCAAAAATGGCTGATTTTCGACAAAAGAGATAACACCCCCCCATTACGTCATGCTTCAGAAATGTGGAAAATAGTCCGTTTTCAAATGTTTTATTTTTGAACGTCCGTTCACAATTGTAGGTGGATCATCAGTGTTAGAGCTAAAATTAGCATGTTTAAAGTGATTTTCATGCTTCCAGGGGCCCTAAACACAAGATTTATGGAATGGTTAAAAGTGCATGAAAATGGCCAATTTACTCTCTCTGAGTTCTCAAAAAGTGTTTCTTCACCCCGGGAAGTTATTTAAATACCATTTGGAGGCATTTAATGTTCGAGCAAAAATGGCTGATTTTCGACAAAAGAGATAACACCCCCCCATTACGTCATGCTTCAGAAATGTGGAAAATAGTCCGTTTTCAAATGTTTTATTTTTGAACGTCCGTTCACAATTGTAGGTGGATCATCAGTGTTAGAGCTAAAATTAGCACGATTAAAGTGATTTTCATGCTTCCAGGGGCTCGGGAAGTGAATTAAATACTATTTGCAGGAATTTAATGTTCAAGCAAAAACAGCTGATTTTTGACAAAAGAGATAACACCCCCCATTACGTCATGCTTCAGAAATGTGGAAAATGGTCTGTTTTCAAATGTTTTATTTTTGAACGTCAGTTCACATTTGTAGGTGGATCATCAGTGTTAGAGCTAAAATTAGCATGTTTAAAGTGATTTTCATGCTTCCAGGGACCCTAAACACAAGATTTATGGAATGGTTAAAAGTGCATGAAAATGGCCAATTTACTCTCTCTGAGTTCTCAAAAAGGGTTTCTTCACCCCGGGAAGTTATTTAAATACAATTTGGAGGCATTTAATGTTTGAGCAAAAACGGCTGATTTTCGACAAAAGAGATAACACCCCCCATTACGTCATGCTTCAGAAATGTGGAAAATGGTCCGTTTTCAAATGTTTTATTTTTGAACGTCAGTTCACATTTGTAGGTGGATCATCAGTGTTAGAGCTAAAATTAGCATGTTTAAAGTGATTTTCATGCTTCCAGGGGCCCTAAACACAAGATTTATGGAATGGTTAAAAGTGCATGAAAATGGCCAATTTACTCACTCTGAGTTCTCAAAAAGGGTTTCTTCACCCCGGGAAGTTAATTAAATACCATTTGGAGGCATTTATTGTTCGAGCAAAAACGGCTGATTTTCGACAAAAGAGGTAACACCCCCCCATTACGTCATGCTTCAGAAATGTGGAAAATGGTCCGTTTTCAAATGTTTTATTTTTGAACGTCAGTTCACATTTGTAGGTGGATCATCAGTGTTAGAGCTAAAATGAGCATGTTTAAAGTGATTTTCATGCTTCCAGGGGCTCGGGAAGTGAATTAAATACTATTTGGAGGCATTTAATGTTCAATCAAAAACAGCTGATTTTTGACAAAAGAGATAACACCCCCCCATTACGTCATGCTTCAGAAATGTGGAAAATGGTCCGTTTTCAAATGTTTTATTTTTGAATTTCAGTTCACATTTGTAGGTGGATCATCAGTGTTAGAGCTAAAATTAGCATGTTTAAAGTGATTTTCATGCTTCCAGGGGCCCTAAACACAAGATTTATGGAATGGTTAAAAGTGCATGAAAATGGCCAATTTACTCACTCTGAGTTCTCAAAAATGGTTTCTTCACCCCGGGAAGTTAATTAAATACCATTTGGAGGCATTTAATGTTCGAGCAAAAACGGCTGATTTTCGACAAAAGAGATAACACCCCCCCATTACGTCTTGCTTCAGAAATGTGGAAAATGGTCAGTTTTCAAATGTTTTATTTTTGAACGTCAGTTCACATTTGTAGGTGGATCATCAGTGTTAGAGCTAAAATTAGCATGTTTAAAGTGATTTTCATGCTTCCAGGGGCCCGAAACACAAGATTTATGGAATGGTTAAAAGTGCATGAAAGTGGCCAATTTACTCACTCTGAGTTCTCAAAAAGGGTTTCTTCACCCCGGGAAGTTAATTAAATACCATTTGGAGGCATTTAATGTTCGATCAAAAACGGCAGATTTTCGACAAAAGAGATAACACCCCCCCATTACGTCATGCTTCAGAAATGTGGAAAATGGTCCGTTTTCAAATGTTTTATTTTTGAACGTCAGTTCACATTTGTAGGTGGATCATCAGTGTTAGAGCTAAAATTAGCATGTTTAAAGTGATTTTCATGCTTCCAGGGGCTCGGGAAGTGAATTAAATACTATTTGGAGGCATTTAATGTTCAAGCAAAAACAGCTGATTTTTGACAAAAGAGATAACACCCCCCATTACGTCATGCTTCAGAAATGTGGAAAATGGTCCGTTTCCAAATGTTTTATTTTTGAACGTCAGTTCACATTTGTAGGTGGATCATCAGTGTTAGAGCTAAAATTAGCATGTTTAAAGTGATTTTCATGCTTCCAGGGGCCCTAAACACAAGATTTATGGAATGGTTAAAAGTGCATGAAAATGGCCAATTTACTCACTCTGAGTTCTCAAAAAGGGTTTCTTCACCCCGGGAAGTTAATTAAATACCATTTGGAGGCATTTAATGTTCGAGCAAAAAATTTTCGACGAAAGAGATAACACCCCCCATTACGTCATGCTTCAGAAATGTGGAAAATGGTCCGTTTTCAAATGTTTTATTTTTGAACGTCAGTTCACATTTGTAGGTGGATCATCAGTGTTAGAGCTAAAATTAGCATGTTTAAAGTGATTTTTATGCTTCCAGGGGCTCGGGAAGTGAATTAAATACTATTTGGAGGCATTTAATGTTCAAGCAAAAACAGCTGATTTTTGACAAAAGAGATAACACCCCCCCATTACGTCATGCTTCAGAAATGTGGAAAATGGTCCGTTTTCAAATGTTTTATTTTTGAACGTCAGTTCACATTTGTAGGTGGATCATCAGTGTTAGAGCTAAAATTAGCATGTTTAAAGTGATTTTCATGCTTCCAGGGGCCCTAAACACAAGATTTATGGAATGGTTAAAAGTGCATGAAAATGGCCAATTTACTCACTCTGAGTTCTCAAAAAGGGTTTCTTCGCCCCGGGAAGTTAATTAAAAACCATTTGGAGGCATTTAATGTTCTAGCAAAAACGGCTGATTTTCGACAAAAGAGATAACACCCCCCCATTACGTCATGCTTCAGAAATGCGGAAAATGGTCCGTTTTCAAATGTTTTATTTTTGAACGTCAGTTCACATTTGTAGGTGGATCATCAGTGTTAGAGCTAAAATTAGCATGTTTAAAGTGATTTTCACGCTTCCAGGGGCCCCAAACACAAGATTTATGGAATGGTTAAAAGTGCATGAAAATGGCCAATTTACTCACTCTGAGTTCTCAAAAAGGGTTTCTTCACCCCGGGAAGTTATTTAAATACCATATGGAGGCATTTAATGTTTGAGCAAAAACGGCTGATTTTCGACAAAAGAGATAACACCCCCCATTACGTCATGCTTCAGAAATGTGGAAAATGGTCCGTTTTCAAATGTTTTATTTTTGAACGTCAGTTCACATTTGTAGGTGGATCATCAGTGTTAGAGCTAAAATTAGCATGTTTAAAGTGATTTTCATGCTTCCAGGGGCCCTAAACACAAGATTTATGGAATGGTTAAAAGTGCATGAAAATGGCCAATTTACTCACTCTGAGTTCTCAAAAAGGGTTTCTTCACCCCGGGAAGTTAATTAAATACCATTTGGAGGCATTTATTGTTCGAGCAAAAACGGCTGATTTTCGACAAAAGAGGTAACACCCCCCCATTACGTCATGCTTCAGAAATGTGGAAAATGGTCCGTTTTCAAATGTTTTATTTTTGAACGTCAGTTCACATTTGTAGGTGGATCATCAGTGTTAGAGCTAAAATTAGCATGTTTAAAGTGATTTTCATGCTTCCAGGGGCCCTAAACACAAGATTTATGGAATGGTTAAAAGTGCATGAAAATGGCCAATTTACTCACTCTGAGTTCTCAAAAAGGGTTTCTTCACCCCGGAAAGTTAATTAAATACCATTTGGAGGCATTTAATGTTCGAGCAAAAACGGCTGATTTTCGACAAAAGAGATAACACCCCCCCATTACGTCATGCTTCAGAAATGTGGAAAATAGTCTGTTTTCAAATGTTTTATTTTTGAACGTCCGTTCACAATTGTAGGTGGATCATCAGTGTTAGAGCTAAAATTAGCATGTTTAAAGTGATTTTCATGCTTCCAGGGGCCCTAAACACAAGATTTATGGAATGGTTAAAAGTGCATGAAACTGGCCAATGTACTCACTCTGAGTTCTCAAAAAGGGTTTCTTCACCCCGGGAAGTTAATTAAATACCATTTGGAGGCATTTAATGTTCGAGCAAAAAAGGCTGATTTTCGACAAAAGAGATAACACCCCCCCATTACGTCATGCTTCAGAAATGTGGAAAATGGTCCGTTTTCAAATGTTTTATTTTTGAACGTCAGTTCACATTTGTAGGTGGATCATCAGTGTTAGAGCTAAAATTAGCATGTTTAAAGTGATTTTCATGCTTCCAGGGGCCCTAAACACAAGATTTATGGAATGGTTAAAAGTGCATGAAAATGGCCAATTTACTCACTCTGAGTTCTCAAAAATGGTTTCTTCACCCCGGGAAGTTAATTAAATACCATTTGGAGGCATTTAATGTTCGAGCAAAAAATTTTCGACGAAAGAGATAACACCCCCCTATTACGTCATGCTTCAGAAATGTGGAAAATGGTCCGTTTTCAAATGTTTTATTTTTGAACGTCAGTTCACATTTGTAGGTGGATCATCAGTGTTAGAGCTAAAATTAGCATGTTTAAAGTGATTTTTATGCTTCCAGGGGCTCGGGAAGTGAATTAAATACTATTTGGAGGCATTTAATGTTCAAGCAAAAACAGCTGATTTTTGACAAAAGAGATAACACCCCCCCATTACGTCATGCTTCAGAAATGTGGAAAATGGTCCGTTTTCAAATGTTTTATTTTTGAACGTCAGTTCACATTTGTAGGTGGATCATCAGTGTTAGAGCTAAAATTAGCATGTTTAAAGTGATTTTCATGCTTCCAGGGGCCCTAAACACAAGATTTATGGAATGGTTAAAAGTGCATGAAAATGGCCAATTTACTCACTCTGAGTTCTCAAAAAGGGTTTCTTCGCCCCGGGAAGTTAATTAAAAACCATTTGGAGGCATTTAATGTTCTAGCAAAAACGGCTGATTTTCGACAAAAGAGATAACACCCCCCCATTACGTCATGCTTCAGAAATGTGGAAAATGGTCCGTTTTCAAATGTTTTATTTTTGAACGTCAGTTCACATTTGTAGGTGGATCATCAGTGTTAGAGCTAAAATTAGCACGTTTAAAGTGATTTTCATGCTTCCAGGGGCTCGGGAAGTGAATTAAATACTATTTGGAGGAATTTAATGTTCAAGCAAAAACAGCTGATTTTTGACAAAAGAGATAACACCCCCCATTACGTCATGCTTCAGAAATGTGGAAAATGGTCCGTTTTCAAATGTTTTATTTTTGAACGTCAGTTCACATTTGTAGGTGGATCATCAGTGTTAGAGCTAAAATTAGCATGTTTAAAGTGATTTTCACGCTTCCAGGGGCCCCAAACACAAGATTTATGGAATGGTTAAAAGTGCATGAAAATGGCCAATTTACTCACTCTGAGTTCTCAAAAAGGGTTTCTTCACCCCGGGAAGTTATTTAAATACCATTTGGAGGCATTTAATGTTTGAGCAAAAACGGCTGATTTTCGACAAAAGAGATAACACCCCCCATTACGTCATGCTTCAGAAATGTGGAAAATGGTCCGTTTTCAAATGTTTTATTTTTGAACGTCAGTTCACATTTGTAGGTGGATCATCAGTGTTAGAGCTAAAATTAGCATGTTTAAAGTGATTTTCATGCTTCCAGGGGCCCTAAACACAAGATTTATGGAATGGTTAAAAGTGCATGAAAATGGCCAATTTACTCACTCTGAGTTCTCAAAAAGGGTTTCTTCACCCCGGGAAGTTAATTAAATACCATTTGGAGGCATTTATTGTTCGAGCAAAAACGGCTGATTTTCGACAAAAGAGGTAACACCCCCCCATTACGTCATGCTTCAGAAATGTGGAAAATGGTCCGTTTTCAAATGTTTTATTTTTGAACGTCAGTTCACATTTGTAGGTGGATCATCAGTGTTAGAACTAAAATGAGCATGTTTAAAGTGATTTTCATGCTTCCAGGGGCTCGGGAAGTGAATTAAATACTATTTGGAGGCATTTAATGTTCAATCAAAAACAGCTGATTTTTGACAAAAGAGATAACACCCCCCCATTACGTCATGCTTCAGAAATGTGGAAAATGGTCCGTTTTCAAATGTTTTATTTTTGAATTTCAGTTCACATTTGTAGGTGGATCATCAGTGTTAGAGCTAAAATTAGCATGTTTAAAGTGATTTTCATGCTTCCAGGGGCCCTAAACACAAGATTTATGGAATGGTTAAAAGTGCATGAAAATGGCCAATTTACTCACTCTGAGTTCTCAAAAAGGGTTTCTTCACCCCGGAAAGTTAATTAAATACCATTTGGAGGCATTTAATGTTCGAGCAAAAACGGCTGATTTTCGACAAAAGAGATAACACCCCCCCATTACGTCATGCTTCAGAAATGTGGAAAATAGTCTGTTTTCAAATGTTTTATTTTTGAACGTCCGTTCACAATTGTAGGTGGATCATCAGTGTTAGAGCTAAAATTAGCATGTTTAAAGTGATTTTCATGCTTCCAGGGGCCCTAAACACAAGATTTATGGAATGGTTAAAAGTGCATGAAACTGGCCAATGTACTCACTCTGAGTTCTCAAAAAGGGTTTCTTCACCCCGGGAAGTTAATTAAATACCATTTGGAGGCATTTAATGTTCGAGCAAAAAAGGCTGATTTTCGACAAAAGAGATAACACCCCCCCATTACGTCATGCTTCAGAAATGTGGAAAATGGTCCGTTTTCAAATGTTTTATTTTTGAACGTCAGTTCACATTTGTAGGTGGATCATCAGTGTTAGAGCTAAAATTAGCATGTTTAAAGTGATTTTCATGCTTCCAGGGGCCCTAAACACAAGATTTATGGAATGGTTAAAAGTGCATGAAAATGGCCAATTTACTCACTCTGAGTTCTCAAAAATGGTTTCTTCACCCCGGGAAGTTAATTAAATACCATTTGGAGGCATTTAATGTTCGAGCAAAAAATTTTCGACGAAAGAGATAACACCCCCCCATTACGTCATGCTTCAGAAATGTGGAAAATGGTCCGTTTTCAAATGTTTTATTTTTGAACGTCAGTTCACATTTGTAGGTGGATCATCAGTGTTAGAGCTAAAATTAGCATGTTTAAAGTGATTTTTATGCTTCCAGGTGCTCGGGAAGTGAATTAAATACTATTTGGAGGCATTTAATGTTCAAGCAAAAACAGCTGATTTTTGACAAAAGAGATAACACCCCCCCATTACGTCATGCTTCAGAAATGTGGAAAATGGTCCGTTTTCAAATGTTTTATTTTTGAACGTCAGTTCACATTTGTAGGTGGATCATCAGTGTTAGAGCTAAAATTAGCATGTTTAAAGTGATTTTCATGCTTCCAGGGGCCCTAAACACAAGATTTATGGAATGGTTAAAAGTGCATGAAAATGGCCAATTTACTCACTCTGAGTTCTCAAAAAGGGTTTCTTCGCCCCGGGAAGTTAATTAAAAACCATTTGGAGGCATTTAATGTTCTAGCAAAAACGGCTGATTTTCGACAAAAGAGATAACACCCCCCCATTACGTCATGCTTCAGAAATGTGGAAAATGGTCCGTTTTCAAATGTTTTATTTTTGAACGTCAGTTCACATTTGTAGGTGGATCATCAGTGTTAGAGCTAAAATTAGCACGTTTAAAGTGATTTTCATGCTTCCAGGGGCTCGGGAAGTGAATTAAATACTATTTGGAGGAATTTAATGTTCAAGCAAAAACAGCTGATTTTTGACAAAAGAGATAACACCCCCCATTACGTCATGCTTCAGAAATGTGGAAAATGGTCCGTTTTCAAATGTTTTATTTTTGAACGTCAGTTCACATTTGTAGGTGGATCATCAGTGTTAGAGCTAAAATTAGCATGTTTAAAGTGATTTTCACGCTTCCAGGGGCCCCAAACACAAGATTTATGGAATGGTTAAAAGTGCATGAAAATGGCCAATTTACTCACTCTGAGTTCTCAAAAAGGGTTTCTTCACCCCGGGAAGTTATTTAAATACCATTTGGAGGCATTTAATGTTTGAGCAAAAACGGCTGATTTTCGACAAAAGAGATAACACCCCCCATTACGTCATGCTTCAGAAATGTGGAAAATGGTCCGTTTTCAAATGTTTTATTTTTGAACGTCAGTTCACATTTGTAGGTGGATCATCAGTGTTAGAGCTAAAATTAGCATGTTTAAAGTGATTTTCATGCTTCCAGGGGCCCTAAACACAAGATTTATGGAATGGTTAAAAGTGCATGAAAATGGCCAATTTACTCACTCTGAGTTCTCAAAAAGGGTTTCTTCACCCCGGAAAGTTAATTAAATACCATTTGGAGGCATTTAATGTTCGAGCAAAAACGGCTGATTTTCGACAAAAGAGATAACACCCCCCCATTACGTCATGCTTCAGAAATGTGGAAAATAGTCTGTTTTCAAATGTTTTATTTTTGAACGTCCGTTCACAATTGTAGGTGGATCATCAGTGTTAGAGCTAAAATTAGCATGTTTAAAGTGATTTTCATGCTTCCAGGGGCCCTAAACACAAGATTTATGGAATGGTTAAAAGTGCATGAAAATGGCCAATGTACTCACTCTGAGTTCTCAAAAAGGGTTTCTTCACCCCGGGAAGTTAATTAAATACCATTTGGAGGCATTTAATGTTCGAGCAAAAAAGGCTGATTTTCGACAAAAGAGATAACACCCCCCCATTACGTCATGCTTCAGAAATGTGGAAAATGGTCCGTTTTCAAATGTTTTATTTTTTAACGTCAGTTCACATTTGTAGGTGGATCATCAGTGTTAGAGCTAAAATTAGCATGTTTAAAGTGATTTTCATGCTTCCAGGGGCTCGAGAAATGAGTTAAATACTATTTGGAGGCATTTAATGTTCAATCAAAAACAGCTGATTTTTGACAAAAGAGATAACACCCCCCCATTACGTCATGCTTCAGAAATGTGGAAAATGGTCCGTTTTCAAATGTTTTATTTTTGAATGTCAGTTCACATTTGTAGGTGGATCATCAGAATTAGAGCTAAAATTAGCATGTTTAAAGTGATTTTCATGCTTCCAGGGGCCCTAAACACAAGATTTATGGAATGGTTAAAAGTGCATGAAAATGGCCAATTTACTCACTCTGAGTTCACAAAAAGGGTTTCTTCACCCCGGGAAGTTAATTAAATACCATTTGGAGGCATTTAATGTTCGAGCAAAAACGGCTGATTTTCGACAAAAGAGATAACACCCCCCCATTATGTCATGCTTCAGAAATGTGGAAAATGGTCCGTTTTCAAATGTTTTTTTTTTGAACGTCAGTTCACATTTGTAGGTGGATCATCAGTGTTAGAGCTAAAATGAGCATGTTTAAAGTGATTTTCATGCTTCCAGGGGCTCGGGAAGTGAATTAAATACTATTTGGAGGCATTTAATGTTCAATCAAAAACAGCTGATTTTTGACAAAAGAGATAACACCCCCCCATTACGTCATGCTTCAGAAATGTGGAAAATGGTCCGTTTTCAAATGTTTTATTTTTGAATTTCAGTTCACATTTGTAGGTGGATCATCAGTGTTAGAGCTAAAATTAGCATGTTTAAAGTGATTTTCATGCTTCCAGGGGCCCTAAACACAAGATTTATGGAATGGTTAAAAGTGCATGAAAATGGCCAATTTACTCACTCTGAGTTCTCAAAAATGGTTTCTTCACCCCGGGAAGTTAATTAAATACCATTTGGAGGCATTTAATGTTCGAGCAAAAACGGCTGATTTTCGACAAAAGAGATAACACCCCCCCATTACGTCTTGCTTCAGAAATGTGGAAAATGGTCAGTTTTCAAATGTTTTATTTTTGAACGTCAGTTCACATTTGTAGGTGGATCATCAGTGTTAGAGCTAAAATTAGCATGTTTAAAGTGATTTTCATGCTTCCAGGGGCCCGAAACACAAGATTTATGGAATGGTTAAAAGTGCATGAAAGTGGCCAATTTACTCACTCTGAGTTCTCAAAAAGGGTTTCTTCACCCCAGGAAGTTAATTAAATACCATTTGGAGGCATTTAATGTTCGATCAAAAACAGCAGATTTTCGACAAAAGAGATAACACCCCCCCATTACGTCATGCTTCAGAAATGTGGAAAATGGTCCGTTTTCAAATGTTTTATTTTTGAACGTCAGTTCACATTTGTAGGTGGATCATCAGTGTTAGAGCTAAAATTAGCATGTTTAAAGTGATTTTCATGCTTCCAGGGGCTCGGGAAGTGAATTAAATACTATTTGGAGGCATTTAATGTTCAAGCAAAAACAGCTGATTTTTGACAAAAGAGATAACACCCCCCATTACGTCATGCTTCAGAAATGTGGAAAATGGTCCGTTTCCAAATGTTTTATTTTTGAACGTCAGTTCACATTTGTAGGTGGATCATCAGTGTTAGAGCTAAAATTAGCATGTTTAAAGTGATTTTCATGCTTCCAGGGGCCCTAAACACAAGATTTATGGAATGGTTAAAAGTGCATGAAAATGGCCAATTTACTCACTCTGAGTTCTCAAAAAGGGTTTCTTCACCCCGGGAAGTTAATTAAATACCATTTGGAGGCATTTAATGTTCGAGCAAAAAATTTTCGACGAAAGAGATAACACCCCCCCATTACGTCATGCTTCAGAAATGTGGAAAATGGTCCGTTTTCAAATGTTTTATTTTTGAACGTCAGTTCACATTTGTAGGTGGATCATCAGTGTTAGAGCTAAAATTAGCATGTTTAAAGTGATTTTTATGCTTCCAGGGGCTCGGGAAGTGAATTAAATACTATTTGGAGGCATTTAATGTTCAAGCAAAAACAGCTGATTTTTGACAAAAGAGATAACACCCCCCCATTACGTCATGCTTCAGAAATGTGGAAAATGGTCCGTTTTCAAATGTTTTATTTTTGAACGTCAGTTCACATTTGTAGGTGGATCATCAGTGTTAGAGCTAAAATTAGCATGTTTAAAGTGATTTTCATGCTTCCAGGGGCCCTAAACACAAGATTTATGGAATGGTTAAAAGTGCATGAAAATGGCCAATTTACTCACTCTGAGTTCTCAAAAAGGGTTTCTTCGCCCCGGGAAGTTAATTAAAAACCATTTGGAGGCATTTAATGTTCTAGCAAAAACGGCTGATTTTCGACAAAAGAGATAACACCCCCCCATTACGTCATGCTTCAGAAATGTGGAAAATGGTCCGTTTTCAAATGTTTTATTTTTGAACGTCAGTTCACATTTGTAGGTGGATCATCAGTGTTAGAGCTAAAATTAGCACGTTTAAAGTGATTTTCATGCTTCCAGGGGCTCCGGAAGTGAATTAAATACTATTTGGAGGAATTTAATGTTCAAGCAAAAACAGCTGATTTTTGACAAAAGAGATAACACCCCCCATTACGTCATGCTTCAGAAATGTGGAAAATGGTCCGTTTTCAAATGTTTTATTTTTGAACGTCAGTTCACATTTGTAGGTGGATCATCAGTGTTAGAGCTAAAATTAGCATGTTTAAAGTGATTTTCACGCTTCCAGGGGCCCCAAACACAAGATTTATGGAATGGTTAAAAGTGCATGAAAATGGCCAATTTACTCACTCTGAGTTCTCAAAAAGGGTTTCTTCACCCCGGGAAGTTATTTAAATACCATTTGGAGGCATTTAATGTTTGAGCAAAAACGGCTGATTTTCGACAAAAGAGATAACACCCCCCATTACGTCATGCTTCAGAAATGTGGAAAATGGTCCGTTTTCAAATGTTTTATTTTTGAACGTCAGTTCACATTTGTAGGTGGATCATCAGTGTTAGAGCTAAAATTAGCATGTTTAAAGTGATTTTCATGCTTCCAGGGGCCCTAAACACAAGATTTATGGAATGGTTAAAAGTGCATGAAAATGGCCAATTTACTCACTCTGAGTTCTCAAAAAGGGTTTCTTCACCCCGGAAAGTTAATTAAATACCATTTGGAGGCATTTAATGTTCGAGCAAAAACGGCTGATTTTCGACAAAAGAGATAACACCCCCCCATTACGTCATGCTTCAGAAATGTGGAAAATAGTCTGTTTTCAAATGTTTTATTTTTGAACGTCCGTTCACAATTGTAGGTGGATCATCAGTGTTAGAGCTAAAATTAGCATGTTTAAAGTGATTTTCATGCTTCCAGGGGCCCTAAACACAAGATTTATGGAATGGTTAAAAGTGCATGAAAATGGCCAATGTACTCACTCTGAGTTCTCAAAAAGGGTTTCTTCACCCCGGGAAGTTAATTAAATACCATTTGGAGGCATTTAATGTTCGAGCAAAAAAGGCTGATTTTCGACAAAAGAGATAACACCCCCCCATTACGTCATGCTTCAGAAATGTGGAAAATGGTCCGTTTTCAAATGTTTTATTTTTTAACGTCAGTTCACATTTGTAGGTGGATCATCAGTGTTAGAGCTAAAATTAGCATGTTTAAAGTGATTTTCATGCTTCCAGGGGCTCGAGAAATGAGTTAAATACTATTTGGAGGCATTTAATGTTCAATCAAAAACAGCTGATTTTTGACAAAAGAGATAACACCCCCCCATTACGTCATGCTTCAGAAATGTGGAAAATGGTCCGTTTTCAAATGTTTTATTTTTGAATGTCAGTTCACATTTGTAGGTGGATCATCAGAATTAGAGCTAAAATTAGCATGTTTAAAGTGATTTTCATGCTTCCAGGGGCCCTAAACACAAGATTTATGGAATGGTTAAAAGTGCATGAAAATGGCCAATTTACTCACTCTGAGTTCTCAAAAAGGGTTTCTTCACCCCGGGAAGTTAATTAAATACCATTTGGAGGCATTTAATGTTCGAGCAAAAACGGCTGATTTTCGACAAAAGAGATAACACCCCCCCATTACGTCATGCTTCAGAAATGTGGAAAATGGTCCGTTTTCAAATGTTTTTTTTTTGAACGTCAGTTCACATTTGTAGGTGGATCATCAGTGTTAGAGCTAAAATGAGCATGTTTAAAGTGATTTTCATGCTTCCAGGGGCTCGGGAAGTGAATTAAATACTATTTGGAGGCATTTAATGTTCAATCAAAAACAGCTGATTTTTGACAAAAGAGATAACACCCCCCCATTACGTCATGCTTCAGAAATGTGGAAAATGGTCCGTTTTCAAATGTTTTATTTTTGAATTTCAGTTCACATTTGTAGGTGGATCATCAGTGTTAGAGCTAAAATTAGCATGTTTAAAGTGATTTTCATGCTTCCAGGGGCCCTAAACACAAGATTTATGGAATGGTTAAAAGTGCATGAAAATGGCCAATTTACTCACTCTGAGTTCTCAAAAATGGTTTCTTCACCCCGGGAAGTTAATTAAATACCATTTGGAGGCATTTAATGTTCGAGCAAAAACGGCTGATTTTCGACAAAAGAGATAACACCCCCCCATTACGTCTTGCTTCAGAAATGTGGAAAATGGTCAGTTTTCAAATGTTTTATTTTTGAACGTCAGTTCACATTTGTAGGTGGATCATCAGTGTTAGAGCTAAAATTAGCATGTTTAAAGTGATTTTCATGCTTCCAGGGGCCCGAAACACAAGATTTATGGAATGGTTAAAAGTGCATGAAAGTGGCCAATTTACTCACTCTGAGTTCTCAAAAAGGGTTTCTTCACCCCAGGAAGTTAATTAAATACCATTTGGAGGCATTTAATGTTCGATCAAAAACAGCAGATTTTCGACAAAAGAGATAACACCCCCCCATTACGTCATGCTTCAGAAATGTGGAAAATGGTCCGTTTTCAAATGTTTTATTTTTGAACGTCAGTTCACATTTGTAGGTGGATCATCAGTGTTAGAGCTAAAATTAGCATGTTTAAAGTGATTTTCATGCTTCCAGGGGCTCGGGAAGTGAATTAAATACTATTTGGAGGCATTTAATGTTCAAGCAAAAACAGCTGATTTTTGACAAAAGAGATAACACCCCCCATTACGTCATGCTTCAGAAATGTGGAAAATGGTCCGTTTCCAAATGTTTTATTTTTGAACGTCAGTTCACATTTGTAGGTGGATCATCAGTGTTAGAGCTAAAATTAGCATGTTTAAAGTGATTTTCATGCTTCCAGGGGCCCTAAACACAAGATTTATGGAATGGTTAAAAGTGCATGAAAATGGCCAATTTACTCACTCTGAGTTCTCAAAAAGGGTTTCTTCACCCCGGGAAGTTAATTAAATACCATTTGGAGGCATTTAATGTTCGAGCAAAAAATTTTCGACGAAAGAGATAACACCCCCCCATTACGTCATGCTTCAGAAATGTGGAAAATGGTCCGTTTTCAAATGTTTTATTTTTGAACGTCAGTTCACATTTGTAGGTGGATCATCAGTGTTAGAGCTAAAATTAGCATGTTTAAAGTGATTTTTATGCTTCCAGGGGCTCGGGAAGTGAATTAAATACTATTTGGAGGCATTTAATGTTCAAGCAAAAACAGCTGATTTTTGACAAAAGAGATAACACCCCCCCATTACGTCATGCTTCAGAAATGTGGAAAATGGTCCGTTTTCAAATGTTTTATTTTTGAACGTCAGTTCACATTTGTAGGTGGATCATCAGTGTTAGAGCTAAAATTAGCATGTTTAAAGTGATTTTCATGCTTCCAGGGGCCCTAAACACAAGATTTATGGAATGGTTAAAAGTGCATGAAAATGGCCAATTTACTCACTCTGAGTTCTCAAAAAGGGTTTCTTCGCCCCGGGAAGTTAATTAAAAACCATTTGGAGGCATTTAATGTTCTAGCAAAAACGGCTGATTTTCGACAAAAGAGATAACACCCCCCCATTACGTCATGCTTCAGAAATGTGGAAAATGGTCCGTTTTCAAATGTTTTATTTTTGAACGTCAGTTCACATTTGTAGGTGGATCATCAGTGTTAGAGCTAAAATTAGCACGTTTAAAGTGATTTTCATGCTTCCAGGGGCTCGGGAAGTGAATTAAATACTATTTGGAGGAATTTAATGTTCAAGCAAAAACAGCTGATTTTTGACAAAAGAGATAACACCCCCCATTACGTCATGCTTCAGAAATGTGGAAAATGGTCCGTTTTCAAATGTTTTATTTTTGAACGTCAGTTCACATTTGTAGGTGGATCATCAGTGTTAGAGCTAAAATTAGCATGTTTAAAGTGATTTTCACGCTTCCAGGGGCCCCAAACACAAGATTTATGGAATGGTTAAAAGTGCATGAAAATGGCCAATTTACTCACTCTGAGTTCTCAAAAAGGGTTTCTTCACCCCGGGAAGTTATTTAAATACCATTTGGAGGCATTTAATGTTTGAGCAAAAACGGCTGATTTTCGACAAAAGAGATAACACCCCCCATTACGTCATGCTTCAGAAATGTGGAAAATGGTCCGTTTTCAAATGTTTTATTTTTGAACGTCAGTTCACATTTGTAGGTGGATCATCAGTGTTAGAGCTAAAATTAGCATGTTTAAAGTGATTTTCATGCTTCCAGGGGCCCTAAACACAAGATTTATGGAATGGTTAAAAGTGCATGAAAATGGCCAATTTACTCACTCTGAGTTCTCAAAAAGGGTTTCTTCACCCCGGGAAGTTAATTAAATACCATTTGGAGGCATTTATTGTTCGAGCAAAAACGGCTGATTTTCGACAAAAGAGGTAACACCCCCCCATTACGTCATGCTTCAGAAATGTGGAAAATGGTCCGTTTTCAAATGTTTTATTTTTGAACGTCAGTTCACATTTGTAGGTGGATCATCAGTGTTAGAACTAAAATGAGCATGTTTAAAGTGATTTTCATGCTTCCAGGGGCTCGGGAAGTGAATTAAATACTATTTGGAGGCATTTAATGTTCAATCAAAAACAGCTGATTTTTGACAAAAGAGATAACACCCCCCCATTACGTCATGCTTCAGAAATGTGGAAAATGGTCCGTTTTCAAATGTTTTATTTTTGAATTTCAGTTCACATTTGTAGGTGGATCATCAGTGTTAGAGCTAAAATTAGCATGTTTAAAGTGATTTTCATGCTTCCAGGGGCCCTAAACACAAGATTTATGGAATGGTTAAAAGTGCATGAAAATGGCCAATTTACTCACTCTGAGTTCTCAAAAAGGGTTTCTTCACCCCGGAAAGTTAATTAAATACCATTTGGAGGCATTTAATGTTCGAGCAAAAACGGCTGATTTTCGACAAAAGAGATAACACCCCCCCATTACGTCATGCTTCAGAAATGTGGAAAATAGTCTGTTTTCAAATGTTTTATTTTTGAACGTCCGTTCACAATTGTAGGTGGATCATCAGTGTTAGAGCTAAAATTAGCATGTTTAAAGTGATTTTCATGCTTCCAGGGGCCCTAAACACAAGATTTATGGAATGGTTAAAAGTGCATGAAAATGGCCAATGTACTCACTCTGAGTTCTCAAAAAGGGTTTCTTCACCCAGGGAAGTTAATTAAATACCATTTGGAGGCATTTAATGTTCGAGCAAAAAAGGCTGATTTTCGACAAAAGAGATAACACCCCCCCATTACGTCATGCTTCAGAAATGTGGAAAATGGTCCGTTTTCAAATGTTTTATTTTTTAACGTCAGTTCACATTTGTAGGTGGATCATCAGTGTTAGAGCTAAAATTAGCATGTTTAAAGTGATTTTCATGCTTCCAGGGGCTCGAGAAATGAGTTAAATACTATTTGGAGGCATTTAATGTTCAATCAAAAACAGCTGATTTTTGACAAAAGAGATAACACCCCCCCATTACGTCATGCTTCAGAAATGTGGAAAATGGTCCGTTTTCAAATGTTTTATTTTTGAATGTCAGTTCACATTTGTAGGTGGATCATCAGAATTAGAGCTAAAATTAGCATGTTTAAAGTGATTTTCATGCTTCCAGGGGCCCTAAACACAAGATTTATGGAATGGTTAAAAGTGCATGAAAATGGCCAATTTACTCACTCTGAGTTCTCAAAAAGGGTTTCTTCACCCCGGGAAGTTAATTAAATACCATTTGGAGGCATTTAATGTTCGAGCAAAAACGGCTGATTTTCGACAAAAGAGATAACACCCCCCCATTACGTCATGCTTCAGAAATGTGGAAAATGGTCCGTTTTCAAATGTTTTATTTTTGAACGTCAGTTCACATTTGTAGGTGGATCATCAGTGTTAGAGCTAACATTAGCATGTTTAAAGTGATTTTCATGCTTCCAGGGGCTCGGGAAGTGAATTAAATACTATTTGGAGGCATTTAATAATCAAGCAAAAACAGCTGATTTTTGACAAAAGAGATAACACCCCCCCATTACGTCATGCCTCAGAAATGTGGAAAATGGTCCGTTTTCAATTGTTTTATTTTTGAACGTCAGTTCACATTTGTAGGTGGCTCATCAGTTTTAGAGCTAAAATTAGCATGTTTAAAGTGATTTTCATGCTTCCAGGGGCCCTAAACACAAGATTTATGGAATGGTTAAAAGTGCATGAAAATGGCCAATTTACTCACTCTGAGTTCTCAAAAAGGGGTTCTTCACCCCGGGAAGTTAATTAAATACCATTTGGAGGCATTTAATGTTCGAGCAAAAACGGCTGATTTTCGACAAAAGAGGTAACACCCCCCCATTACGTCATGCTTCAGAAATGTGGAAAATGGTCCGTTTTCAAATGTTTTATTTTTGAACGTCAGTTCACATTTGTAGGTGGATCATCAGTGTTAGAGCTTAAATGAGCATGTTTAAAGTGATTTTCATACTTCCAGGGGCTCGAGAAGTGAATTAAATACTATTTGGAGGCATTTAATGTTCAATCAAAAACAGCTGATTTTTGACAAAAGAGATAACACCCCCCCATTACGTCATGCTTCAGAAATGTGGAAAATGGTCCGTTTTCAAATGTTTTATTTTTGAATTTCAGTTCACATTTGTAGGTGGATCATCAGTGTTAGAGCTAAAATTAGCATGTTTAAAGTGATTTTCATGCTTCCAGGGGCCCTAAACACAAGATTTATGGAATGGTTAAAAGTGCATGAAAATGGCCAATTTACTCACTCTGAGTTCTCAAAAAGGGTTTCTTCACCCCGGAAAGTTAATTAAATACCATTTGGAGGCATTTAATGTTCGAGCAAAAACGGCTGATTTTCGACTAAAGAGATAACACCCCCCCATTACGTCATGCTTCAGAAATGTGGAAAATGGTCCGTTTTCAAATGTTTTATTTTTGAACGTCCGTTCACATTTGTAGGTGGATCATCAGTGTTAGAGCTAAAATTAGCATGTTTAAAGTGATTTTTATGCTTCCAGGGGCCCTAAACACAAGATTTATGGAATGGTTAAAAGTGCATGAAAATGGCCAATTTACTCACTCTGAGTTCTCAAAAATGGTTTCTTCACCCCGGGAAGTTAATTAAATACCATTTGGAGGCATTTAATGTTTGAGCAAAAACGGCTGATTTTCGACAAAGGAGATAACACCCCCCCATTACGTCATGCTTCAGAAATGTGGAAAATGGTCCGTTTTCAAATGTTTTATTTTTGAACGTCAGTTCACATTTGTAGGTGGATCATCAGTGTTAGAGCTAAAATTAGCATGTTTAAAGTGATTTTCATGCTTCCAGGGGCTCGGGAAGTGAATTAAATACTATTTGGAGGCATTTAATGTTCAAGCAAAAACAGCTGATTTTTGACAAAAGAGATAACACCCCCCATTACGTCATGCTTCAGAAATGTGGAAAATGGTCCGTTTTCAAATGTTTTATTTTTGAACGTCAGTTCACATTTGTAGGTGGATCATCAGTGTTAGAGCTAAAATTAGCATGTTTAAAGTGATTTTCATGCTTCCAGGGGCCCTAAACACAAGATTTATGGAATGGTTAAAAGTGCATGAAAATGGCCAATTTACTCACTCTGAGTTCTCAAAAAGGGTTTCTTCACCCCGGGAAGTTAATTAAATACCATTTGGAGGCATTTAATGTTCGAGCATAAAATTTTCGACAAAAGAGATAACACCCCCCCATTACGTCATGCTTCAGAAATGTGGAAAATGGTCCGTTTTCAAATGTTTTATTTTTGAACGTCAGTTCACATTTGTAGGTGTATCATCAGTGTTAGAGCTAAAATTAGCATGTTTAAAGTGATTTTCATGCTTCCAGGGGCTCGGGAAGTGAATTAAATACTATTTGGAGGCATTTAATGTTCAAGCAAAAACAGCTGAATTTTGACAAAAGAGATAACACCCCCCCATTACGTCATGCTTCAGAAATGTGGAAAATGGTCCGTTTTCAAATGTTTTATTTTTGAACGTCAGTTCACATTTGTAGGTGGATCATCAGTGTTAGAGCTAAAATTAGCATGTTTAAAGTGATTTTCATGCTTCCAGGGGCCCAAAACACAAGATTTATGGAATGGTTAAAAGTGCATGAAAATGGCCAATTTACTCACTCTGAGTTCTCAAAAAGGGTTTCTTCACCCCGGGAAGTTAATTAAAAACCATTTGGAGGCATTTAATGTTCTAGCAAAAACGGCTGATTTTCGACAAAAGAGATAACACCCCCCCATTATGTCATGCTTCAGAAATGTGGAAAATGGTCCGTTTTCAAATGTTTTATTTTTGAACGTCAGTTCACATTTGTAGGTGGATCATCAGTGTTAGAGCTAAAATTAGCACGTTTAAAGTGATTTTCATGCTTCCAGGGGCTCGGGAAGTGAATTAAATACTATTTGGAGGAATTTAATGTTCAAGCAAAAACAGCTGATTTTTGACAAAAGAGATAACACCCCCCATTACGTCATGCTTCAGAAATGTGGAAAATGGTCCGTTTTCAAATGTTTTATTTTTGAACGTCAGTTCACATTTGTAGGTGGATCATCAGTGTTAGAGCTAAAATTAGCATGTTTAAAGTGATTTTCATGCTTCCAGGGGCCCTAAACACAAGATTTATGGAATGGTTAAAAGTGCATGAAAATGGCCAATTTACTCTCTCTGAGTTCTCAAAAAGGGTTTCTTCACCCCGGGAAGTAATTTAAATACCATTTGGAGGCATTTAATGTTTGAGCAAAAACGGCTGATTTTCGACAAAAGAGATAACACCCCCCATTACGTCATGCTTCAGAAATGTGGAAAATGGTCCGTTTTCAAATGTTTTATTTTTGAACGTCAGTTCACATTTGTAGGTGGATCATCAGTGTTAGAGCTAAAATTAGCATGTTTAAAGTGATTTTCATGCTTCCAGGGGCCCTAAACACAAGATTTATGGAATGGTTAAAAGTGCATGAAAATGGCCAATTTACTCACTCTGAGTTCTCAAAAAGGGTTTCTTCACCCCGGGAAGTTAATTAAATACCATTTGGAGGCATTTAATGTTCGAGCAAAAAATTTTCGACAAAAGAGATAACACCCCCCCATTACGTCATGCTTCAGAAATGTGGAAAATGGTCCGTTTTCAAATGTTTTATTTTTGAACGTCAGTTCACATTTGTAGGTGTATCATCAGTGTTAGAGCTAAAATTAGCATGTTTAAAGTGATTTTCATGCTTCCAGGGGCTCGGGAAATGAATTAAATACTATTTGGAGGCATTTAATGTTCAATCAAAAATAGCTGATTTTTGACAAAAGAGATAACACCCCCCCATTACGTCATGCTTCAGAAATGTGGAAAATGGTCCATTTTCAAATGTTTTATTTTTGAACGTCAGTTCACATTTGTAGGTGGATAATCAGTGTTAGAGCTAAAATTAGCATGTTTAAAGTGATTTTCATGCTTCCAGGGGCCCTAAACACAAGATTTATGGAATGGTTAAAAGTGCATGAAAATGGCCAATTTACTCACTCTGAGTTCTCAAAAAGGGTTTCTTCACCCCGGAAAGTTAATTAAATACCATTTGGAGGCATTTAATGTTCGAGCAAAAACGGCTGATTTTCGACTAAAGAGATAACACCCCCCCATTACGTCATGCTTCAGAAATGTGGAAAATGGTCCGTTTTCAAATGTTTTATTTTTGAACGTCCGTTCACATTTGTAGGTGGATCATCAGTGTTAGAGCTAAAATTAGCATGTTTAAAGTGATTTTTATGCTTCCAGGGGCCCTAAACACAAGATTTATGGAATGGTTAAAAGTGCATGAAAATGGCCAATTTACTCACTCTGAGTTCTCAAAAATGGTTTCTTCACCCCGGGAAGTTAATTAAATACCATTTGGAGGCATTTAATGTTTGAGCAAAAACGGCTGATTTTCGACAAAGGAGATAACACCCCCCCATTACGTCATGCTTCAGAAATGTGGAAAATGGTCCGTTTTCAAATGTTTTATTTTTGAACGTCAGTTCACATTTGTAGGTGGATCATCAGTGTTAGAGCTAAAATTAGCATGTTTAAAGTGATTTTCATGCTTCCAGGGGCTCGGGAAGTGAATTAAATACTATTTGGAGGCATTTAATGTTCAAGCAAAAACAGCTGATTTTTGACAAAAGAGATAACACCCCCCATTACGTCATGCTTCAGAAATGTGGAAAATGGTCCGTTTTCAAATGTTTTATTTTTGAACGTCAGTTCACATTTGTAGGTGGATCATCAGTGTTAGAGCTAAAATTAGCATGTTTAAAGTGATTTTCATGCTTCCAGGGGCCCTAAACACAAGATTTATGGAATGGTTAAAAGTGCATGAAAATGGCCAATTTACTCACTCTGAGTTCTCAAAAAGGGTTTCTTCACCCCGGGAAGTTAATTAAATACCATTTGGAGGCATTTAATGTTCGAGCATAAAATTTTCGACAAAAGAGATAACACCCCCCCATTACGTCATGCTTCAGAAATGTGGAAAATGGTCCGTTTTCAAATGTTTTATTTTTGAACGTCAGTTCACATTTGTAGGTGTATCATCAGTGTTAGAGCTAAAATTAGCATGTTTAAAGTGATTTTCATGCTTCCAGGGGCTCGGGAAGTGAATTAAATACTATTTGGAGGCATTTAATGTTCAAGCAAAAACAGCTGAATTTTGACAAAAGAGATAACACCCCCCCATTACGTCATGCTTCAGAAATGTGGAAAATGGTCCGTTTTCAAATGTTTTATTTTTGAACGTCAGTTCACATTTGTAGGTGGATCATCAGTGTTAGAGCTAAAATTAGCATGTTTAAAGTGATTTTCATGCTTCCAGGGGCCCAAAACACAAGATTTATGGAATGGTTAAAAGTGCATGAAAATGGCCAATTTACTCACTCTGAGTTCTCAAAAAGGGTTTCTTCACCCCGGGAAGTTAATTAAAAACCATTTGGAGGCATTTAATGTTCTAGCAAAAACGGCTGATTTTCGACAAAAGAGATAACACCCCCCCATTATGTCATGCTTCAGAAATGTGGAAAATGGTCCGTTTTCAAATGTTTTATTTTTGAACGTCAGTTCACATTTGTAGGTGGATCATCAGTGTTAGAGCTAAAATTAGCACGTTTAAAGTGATTTTCATGCTTCCAGGGGCTCGGGAAGTGAATTAAATACTATTTGGAGGAATTTAATGTTCAAGCAAAAACAGCTGATTTTTGACAAAAGAGATAACACCCCCCATTACGTCATGCTTCAGAAATGTGGAAAATGGTCCGTTTTCAAATGTTTTATTTTTGAACGTCAGTTCACATTTGTAGGTGGATCATCAGTGTTAGAGCTAAAATTAGCATGTTTAAAGTGATTTTCATGCTTCCAGGGGCCCTAAACACAAGATTTATGGAATGGTTAAAAGTGCATGAAAATGGCCAATTTACTCTCTCTGAGTTCTCAAAAAGGGTTTCTTCACCCCGGGAAGTAATTTAAATACCATTTGGAGGCATTTAATGTTTGAGCAAAAACGGCTGATTTTCGACAAAAGAGATAACACCCCCCATTACGTCATGCTTCAGAAATGTGGAAAATGGTCCGTTTTCAAATGTTTTATTTTTGAACGTCAGTTCACATTTGTAGGTGGATCATCAGTGTTAGAGCTAAAATTAGCATGTTTAAAGTGATTTTCATGCTTCCAGGGGCCCTAAACACAAGATTTATGGAATGGTTAAAAGTGCATGAAAATGGCCAATTTACTCACTCTGAGTTCTCAAAAAGGGTTTCTTCACCCCGGGAAGTTAATTAAATACCATTTGGAGGCATTTAATGTTCGAGCAAAAAATTTTCGACAAAAGAGATAACACCCCCCCATTACGTCATGCTTCAGAAATGTGGAAAATGGTCCGTTTTCAAATGTTTTATTTTTGAACGTCAGTTCACATTTGTAGGTGTATCATCAGTGTTAGAGCTAAAATTAGCATGTTTAAAGTGATTTTCATGCTTCCAGGGGCTCGGGAAATGAATTAAATACTATTTGGAGGCATTTAATGTTCAATCAAAAATAGCTGATTTTTGACAAAAGAGATAACACCCCCCCATTACGTCATGCTTCAGAAATGTGGAAAATGGTCCATTTTCAAATGTTTTATTTTTGAACGTCAGTTCACATTTGTAGGTGGATAATCAGTGTTAGAGCTAAAATTAGCATGTTTAAAGTGATTTTCATGCTTCCAGGGGCCCTAAACACAAGATTTATGGAATGGTTAAAAGTGCATGAAAATGGCCAATTTACTCACTCTGAGTTCTCAAAAAGGGTTTCTTCACCCCGGGAAGTTAATTAAAAACCATTTGGAGGAATTTAATGTTTGAGCAAAAACGGCTGATTTTCGACAAAAGAGATAACACCCTCCCATTATGTCATGCTTCAGAAATGTGGAAAATGGTCCGTTTTCAAATGTTTTATTTTTGAACGTCAGTTCACATTTGTAGGTGGATCATCAGTGTTAGAGCTAAAATGAGCATGTTTAAAGTGATTTTCATTCTTCCAGGGGCTCGGGAAATGAATTAAATACTATTTGGAGGCATTTAATGTTCAATCAAAAACAGCTGATTTTTGACAAAAGAGATAACACCCCCCCATTACGTCATGCTTCAGAAATGTGGAAAATGGTCCATTTTCAAATGTTTTATTTTTGAACGTCAGTTCACATTTGTAGGTGGATAATCAGTGTTAGAGCTAAAATTAGCATGTTTAAAGTGATTTTCATGCTTCCAGGGGCCCTAAACACAAGATTTATGGAATGGTTAAAAGTGCATGAAAATGGCCAATTTACTCACTCTGAGTTCTCAAAAAGGGTTTCTTCACCCCGGAAAGTTAATTAAATACCATTTGGAGGCATTTAATGTTCGAGCAAAAATGGCTGATTTTCGACAAAAGAGATAACACCCCCCCATTACGTCATGCTTCAGAAATGTGGAAAATAGTCCGTTTTCAAATGTTTTATTTTTGAACGTCCGTTCACAATTGTAGGTGGATCATCAGTGTTAGAGCTAAAATTAGCATGTTTAAAGTGATTTTCATGCTTCCAGGGGCCCTAAACACAAGATTTATGGAATGGTTAAAAGTGCATGAAAATGGCCAATGTACTCACTCTGAGTTCTCAAAAAGGGTTTCTTCACCCCGGGAAGTTAATTAAATACCATTTGGAGGCATTTAATGTTCGAGCAAAAAAGGCTGATTTTCGACAAAAGAGATAACACCCCCCCATTACGTCATGCTTCAGAAATGTGGAAAATGGTCCGTTTTCAAATGTTTTATTTTTGAAAGTCATTTCACATTTGTAGGTGGATCATCAGTGTTAGAGCTAAAATTAGCATGTTTAAAGTGATTTTCATGCTTCCAGGGGCCCTAAACACAAGATTTATGGAATGGTTAAAAGTGCATGAAAATGGCCAATTTACTCACTCTGAGTTCTCAAAAAGGGTTTCTTCACCCCGGGAAGTTAATTAAAAAAAATTTGGAGGCATTTAATGTTCGAGCAAAAACGGCAGATTTTCGACAAAAGAGATAACACCCCCCCATTACGTCATGCTTCAGAAATGTGGAAAATGGTCAGTTTTCAAATGTTTTATTTTTGAACGTCAGTTCACATTTGTAGGTGGATCATCAGTGTTAGAGCTAAAATGAGCATGTTTAAAGTGATTTTCATGCTTCCAGGGGCTCGGGAAGTGAATTAAATACTATTTGGAGGCATTTAATGTTCAAGCAAAAACGGCTGATTTTCGACAAAAGAGATAACACCACCCCATTACGTCATGCTTCAGAAATGTGGAAAATGGTCCGTTTTCAAATGTTTTATTTTTGAACGTCAGTTCACATTTGTAGGTGGATCATCAGTGTTAGAGCTAAAATTAGCATGTTTAAAGTGATTTTCATGCTTCCAGGGGCCCTAAACACAAGATTTATGGAATGGTTAAAAGTGCATGAAAATGGCCAATTTACTCACTCTGAGTTCTCAAAAAGGGTTTCTTCACCCCGGGAAGTTAATTAAAAACCATTTGGAGGCATTTAATGTTCGAGCAAAAACGGCTGATTTTCGACAAAAGAGATAACACCCCCCATTACGTCATGCTTCAGAAATGTGGAAAATGGTCCGTTTCCAAATGTTTTATTTTTGAACGTCAGTTCACATTTGTAGGTGGATCATCAGTGTTAGAGCTAAAATGAGCATGTTTAAAGTGATTTTCATGCTTCCAGGGGCTCGGGAAATGAATTAAATACTATTTGGAGGCATTTAATGTTCAATCAAAAACAGCTGATTTTTGACAAAAGAGATAACACCCCCCATTAGGTCATGCTTCAGAAATGTGGAAAATGGTCCGTTTTCAAATGTTTTATTTTTGAACGTCAGTTCACATTTGTAGGTGGATCATCAGTGTTAGAGCTAAAATTAGCATGTTTAAAGTGATTTTCATGCTTCCAGGGGCCCTAAACACAAGATTTATGGAATGGTTAAAAGTGCATGAAAATGGCCAATGTACTCACTCTGAGTTCTCAAAAAGGGTTTCTTCACCCCGGGAAGTTAATTAAATACCATTTGGAGGCATTTAATGTTCGAGCAAAAAAGGCTGATTTTCGACAAAAGAGATAACACCCCCCCATTACGTCATGCTTCAGAAATGTGGAAAATGGTCCGTTTTCAAATGTTTTATTTTTGAACGTCAGTTCACATTTGTAGGTGGATCATCAGTGTTAGAGCTACAATTAGCATGTTTAAAGTGATTTTCATGCTTCCAGGGGCTCGGGAAGTGAATTAAATACTATTTGGAGGCATTTAATGTTCAATCAAAAACAGCAGATTTTTGACAAAAGAGACAACACCCCCCCATTACGTCATGCTTCAGAAATGTGGAAAATGGTCCGTTTTCAAATGTTTTATTTTTGAACGTCAGTTCACATTTGTAGGTGGATCATCAGTGTTAGAGCTAAAATTAGCATGTTTAAAGTGATTTTCATGCTTCCAGGGGCCCTAAACACAAGATTTATGGAATGGTTAAAAGTGCATGAAAATGGCCAATTTACTCACTCTGAGTTCTCAAAAAGGGTTTCTTCACCCCGGGAAGTTAATTAAATACCATTTGGAGGCATTTAATGTTCGAGCAAAAATGGCTGATTTTCGACAAAAGAGATAACACCCCCCATTACGTCATGCTTCAGAAATGTGGAAAATGGTCCGTTTTCAAATGTTTTATTTTTGAACGTCAGTTCACATTTGTAGGTGGATCATCAGTGTTAGAGCTCAAATGAGCATGTTTAAAGTGATTTTCATGCTTCCAGGGGCTCGGGAAATGAATTAAATACTATTTGGAGGCATTTAATGTTCAATCAAAAACAGCTGATTTTTGACAAAAGAGATAACACCCCCCCATTACGTCATGCTTCAGAAATGTGGAAAATGGTCCGTTTTCAAATGTTTTATTTTTGAACGTCAGTTCACATTTGTAGGTGGATCATCAGTGTTAGAGCTAAAATTAGCATGTTTAAAGTGATTTTCATGCTTCCAGGGGCCCTAAACACAAGATTTATGGAATGGTTAAAAGTGCATGAAAATGGCCAATTTACTCACTCTGAGTTCTCAAAAAGGGTTTCTTCACCCCGGGAAGTTAATTAAAAACCATTTGGAGGCATTTAATGTTCGAGCAAAAACGGCTGATTTTCGACAAAAGAGATAACACCCCCCCATTACGTCATGCTTCAGAAATGTGGAAAATGGTCAGTTTTCAAATGTTTTATTTTTGAACGTCAGTTCACATTTGTAGGTGGATCATCAGTGTTAGAGCTAAAATTAGCATGTTTAAAGTGATTTTCATGCTTCCAGGGGCTCGGGAAGTGAATTAAATACTATTTGGAGGCATTTAATGTTCAAGCAAAAACGGCTGATTTTCGACAAAAGAGATAACACCCCCCCATTAGGTCATGCTTCAGAAATGTGGAAAATGGTCCGTTTTCAAATGTTTTATTTTTGAACGTCAGTTCACATTTGTAGGTGGATCATCAGTGTTAGAGCTAAAATTAGCATGTTTAAAGTGATTTTCATGCTTCCAGGGGCCCTAAACACAAGATTTATGGAATGGTTAAAAGTGCATGAAAATGGCCAATTTACTCACTCTGAGTTCTCAAAAAGGGTTTCTTCACCCCGGGAAGTTAATTAAAAAAAATTTGGAGGCATTTAATGTTCGAGCAAAAACGGCTGATTTTCGACAAAAGAGATAACACCCCCCCATTACGTCATGCTTCAGAAATGTGGAAAATGGTCCGTTTTCAAATGTTTTATTTTTGAACGTCAGTTCACATTTGTAGGTGGATCATCAGTGTTAGAGCTAAAATGAGCATGTTTAAAGTGATTTTCATGCTTCCAGGGGCTCGGGAAGTGAATTAAATACTATTTGGAGGCATTTAATGTTCAAGCAAAAACGGCTGATTTTCGACAAAAGAGATAACACCACCCCATTACGTCATGCTTCAGAAATGTGGAAAATGGTCCGTTTTCAAATGTTTTATTTTTGAACGTCAGTTCACATTTGTAGGTGGATCATCAGTGTTAGAGCTAAAATTAGCATGTTTAAAGTGATTTTCATGCTTCCAGGGGCCCTAAACACAAGATTTATGGAATGGTTAAAAGTGCATGAAAATGGCCAATTTACTCACTCTGAGTTCTCAAAAAGGGTTTCTTCACCCCGGGAAGTTAATTAAAAACCATTTGGAGGCATTTAATGTTCGAGCAAAAACGGCTGATTTTCGACAAAAGAGATAACACCCCCCATTACGTCATGCTTCAGAAATGTGGAAAAAGGTCCGTTTCCAAATGTTTTATTTTTGAACGTCAGTTCACATTTGTAGGTGGATCATCAGTGTTAGAGCTATAATGAGCATGTTTAAAGTGATTTTCATGCTTCCAGGGGCTCGGGAAATGAATTAAATACTATTTGGAGGCATTTAATGTTCAATCAAAAACAGCTGATTTTTGACAAAAGAGATAACACCCCCCCATTAGGTCATGCTTCAGAAATGTGGAAAATGGTCCGTTTTCAAATGTTTTATTTTTGAACGTCAGTTCACATTTGTAGGTGGATCATCAGTGTTAGAGCTAAAATTAGCATGTTTAAAGTGATTTTCATGCTTCCAGGGGCCCTAAACACAAGATTTATGGAATGGTTAAAAGTGCATGAAAATGGCCAATTTACTCACTCTGAGTTCTCAAAAAGGGTTTCTTCACCCCAGGAAGTTAATTAAAAACCATTTGGAGGCATTTAATGTTCGAGCAAAAACGGCTGATTTTCGACAAAAGAGATAACACCCCCCCATTACGTCATGCTTCAGAAATGTGGAAAATAGTCCGTTTTCAAATGTTTTATTTTTGAACGTCCGTTCACAATTGTAGGTGGATCATCAGTGTTAGAGCTAAAATTAGCATGTTTAAAGTGATTTTCATGCCTCCAGGGGCCCTAAACACAAGATTTATGGAATGGTTAAAAGTGCATGAAAATGGCCAATGTACTCACTCTGAGTTCTCAAAAAGGGTTTCTTCACCCCGGGAAGTTAATTAAATACCATTTGGAGGCATTTAATGTTCGAGCAAAAAAGGCTGATTTTCGACAAAAGAGATAACACCCCCCCATTACGTCATGCTTCAGAAATGTGGAAAATGGTCTGTTTTCAAATATTTATTTTTGAACGTCAGTTCACATTTGTAGGTGGATCATCAGTGTTAGAGCTACAATTAGCATGTTTAAAGTGATTTTCATGCTTCCAGGGGCTCGGGAAGTGAATTAAATACTATTTGGAGGCATTTAATGTTCAATCAAAAACAGCTGATTTTTGACAAAAGAGACAACACCTCCCCATTACGTCATGCTTCAGAAATGTGGAAAATGGTCAGTTTTCAAATGTTTTATTTTTGAACGTCAGTTCACATTTGTAGGTGGATCATCAGTGTTAGAGCTAAAATTAGCATGTTTAAAGTGATTTTCATGCTTCCAGGGGCCCTAAACACAAGATTTATGGAATGGTTAAAAGTGCATGAAAATGGCCAATTTACTCACTCTGAGTTCTCAAAAAGGGTTTCTTCACCCCGGGAAGTGAATTAAATACCATTTGGAGGCATTTAATGTTCAAGCAAAAACGGCTGATTTTTGACAAAAGAGATAACACCCCCCCATTACGTCATGCTTCAGAAATGTGGAAAATGGTCCGTTTTCAAATGTTTTATTTTTGAACGTCAGTTCACATTTGTAGGTGGATCATCAGTGTTAGAGCTCAAATGAGCATATTTAAAGTGATTTTCATGCTTCCAGGGGCTCGGGAAATGAATTAAATACTATTTGGAGGCATTTAATGTTCAATCAAAAACAGCTGATTTTTGACAAAAGAGATAACACCCCCCCATTACGTCATGCTTCAGAAATGTGGAAAATGGTCCGTTTTCAAATGTTTTATTTTTGAACGTCAGTTCACATTTGTAGGTGGATCATCAGTGTTAGAGCTAAAATTAGCATGTTTAAAGTGATTTTCATGCTTCCAGGGGCCCTAAACACAAGATTTATGGAATGGTTAAAAGTGCATGAAAATGGCAAATTTACTCACTCTGAGTTCTCAAAAAGGGTTTCTTCACCCCGGGAAGTTAATTAAAAACCATTTGGAGGCATTTAATGTTCGAGCAAAAACGGCTGATTTTCGACAAAAGAGATAACACCCCCCATTACGTCATGCTTCAGAAATGTGGAAAATGGTCAGTTTTCAAATGTTTTATTTTTGAACGTCAGTTCACATTTGTAGGTGGATCATCAGTGTTAGAGCTAAAATTAGCATGTTTAAAGTGATTTTCATGCTTCCAGGGGCTCGGGAAGTGAATTAAATACTATTTGGAGGCATTTAATGTTCAAGCAAAAACGGCTGATTTTCGACAAAAGAGATAACACCCCCCCATTAGGTCATGCTTCAGAAATGTGGAAAATGGTCCGTTTTCAAATGTTTTATTTTTGAACGTCAGTTCACATTTGTAGGTGGATCATCAGTGTTAGAGCTAAAATTAGCATGTTTAAAGTGATTTTCATGCTTCCAGGGGCCCTAAACACAAGATTTATGGAATGGTTAAAAGTGCATGAAAATGGCCAATTTACTCACTCTGAGTTCTCAAAAAGGGTTTCTTCACCCCGGGAAGTTAATTAAAAACCATTTGGAGGCATTTAATGTTCGAGCAAAAACGGCTGATTTTCGACAAAAGAGATAACACCCCCCATTACGTCGTGCTTCAGAAATGTGGAAAATGGTCCGTTTCCAAATGTTTTATTTTTGAACGTCAGTTCACATTTGTAGGTGGATCATCAGTGTTAGAGCTAAAATGAGCATGTTTAAAGTGATTTTCATGCTTCCAGGGGCTCGGGAAATGAATTAAATACTATTTGGAGGCATTTAATGTTCAATCAAAAACAGCTGATTTTTGACAAAAGAGATAACACCCCCCCATTAGGTCATGCTTCAGAAATGTGGAAAATGGTCCGTTTTCAAATGTTTTATTTTTGAACGTCAGTTCACATTTGTAGGTGGATCATCAGTGTTAGAGCTAAAATTAGCATGTTTAAAGTGATTTTCATGCTTCCAGGGGCCCTAAACACAAGATTTATGGAATGGTTAAAAGTGCATGAAAATGGCCAATTTACTCACTCTGAGTTCTCAAAAAGGGTTTCTTCACCCCAGGAAGTTAATTAAAAACCATTTGGAGGCATTTAATGTTCGAGCAAAAACGGCTGATTTTCGACAAAAGAGATAACACCCCCCCCATTACGTCATGCTTCAGAAATGTGGAAAATAGTCCGTTTTCAAATGTTTTATTTTTGAACGTCCGTTCACAATTGTAGGTGGATCATCAGTGTTAGAGCTAAAATTAGCATGTTTATAGTGATTTTCATGCCTCCAGGGGCCCTAAACACAAGATTTATGGAATGGTTAAAAGTGCATGAAAATGGCCAATGTACTCACTCTGAGTTCTCAAAAAGGGTTTCTTCACCCCGGGAAGTTAATTAAATACCATTTGGAGGCATTTAATGTTCGAGCAAAAAAGGCTGATTTTCGACAAAAGAGATAACACCCCCCCATTACGTCATGCTTCAGAAATGTGGAAAATGGTCTGTTTTCAAATGTTTTATTTTTGAACGTCAGTTCACATTTGTAGGTGGATCATCAGTGTTAGAGCTACAATTAGCATGTTTAAAGTGATTTTCATGCTTCCAGGGGCTCGGGAAGTGAATTAAATACTATTTGGAGGCATTTAATGTTCAATCAAAAACAGCTGATTTTTGACAAAAGAGACAACACCTCCCCATTACGTCATGCTTCAGAAATGTGGAAAATGGTCAGTTTTCAAATGTTTTATTTTTGAACGTCAGTTCACATTTGTAGGTGGATCATCAGTGTTAGAGCTAAAATTAGCATGTTTAAAGTGATTTTCATGCTTCCAGGGGCCCTAAACACAAGATTTATGGAATGGTTAAAAGTGCATGAAAATGGCCAATTTACTCACTCTGAGTTCTCAAAAAGGGTTTCTTCACCCCGGGAAGTGAATTAAATACCATTTGGAGGCATTTAATGTTCAAGCAAAAACGGCTGATTTTTGACAAAAGAGATAACACCCCCCCATTACGTCATGCTTCAGAAATGTGGAAAATGGTCCGTTTTCAAATGTTTTATTTTTGAACGTCAGTTCACATTTGTAGGTGGATCATCAGTGTTAGAGCTAAAATTAGCATGTTTAAAGTGATTTTCATGCTTCCAGGGGCCCTAAACACAAGATTTATGGAATGGTTAAAAGTGCATGAAAATGGCCAATTTACTCACTCTGAGTTCTCAAAAAGGGTTTCTTCACCCCGGGAAGTTAATTAAATACCATTTGGAGGCATTTAATGTTCGAGCAAAAATGGCTGATTTTCGACAAAAGAGATAACACCCCCCCATTACGTCATGCTTCAGAAATGTGGAAAATGGTCCGTTTTCAAATGTTTTATTTTTGAACGTCAGTTCACATTTGTAGGTGGATCATCAGTGTTAGAGCTCAAATGAGCATGTTTAAAGTGATTTTCATGCTTCCAGGGGCTCGGGAAATGAATTAAATACTATTTGGAGGCATTTAATGTTCAATCAAAAACAGCTGATTTTTGACAAAAGAGATAACACCCCCCCATTACGTCATGCTTCAGAAATGTGGAAAATGGTCCGTTTTCAAATGTTTTATTTTTGAACGTCAGTTCACATTTGTAGGTGGATCATCAGTGTTAGAGCTAAAATTAGCATGTTTAAAGTGATTTTCATGCTTCCAGGGGCCCTAAACACAAGATTTATGGAATGGTTAAAAGTGCATGAAAATGGCCAATTTACTCACTCTGAGTTCTCAAAAAGGGTTTCTTCACCCCGGGAAGTTAATTAAAAAAAATTTGGAGGCATTTAATGTTCGAGCAAAAACGGCTGATTTTCGACAAAAGAGATAACACCCCCCCCATTACGTCATGCTTCAGAAATGTGGAAAATGGTCCGTTTTCAAATGTTTTATTTTTGAATGTCAGTTCACATTTGTAGGTGGATCATCAGTGTTAGAGCTAAAATTAGCATGTTTAAAGTGATTTTCATGCTTCCAGGGGCCCGGGAAGTTAATTAAAAACCATTTGGAGGCATTTAATGTTCGAGCAAAAACGGCTGATTTTCGACAAAAGAGATAACACCCCCCCATTACGTCATGCTTCAGAAATGTGGAAAATGGTCCGTTTTCAAATGTTTTATTTTTGAACGTCAGTTCACATTTGTAGGTGGATCATCAGTGTTAGAGCTCAAATGAGCATGTTTAAAGTGATTTTCATGCTTCCAGGGGCTCGGGAAATGAATTAAATACTATTTGGAGGCATTTAATGTTCAATCAAAAACAGCTGATTTTTGACAAAAGAGATAACACCCCCCCATTACGTCATGCTTCAGAAATGTGGAAAATGGTCCGTTTTCAAATGTTTTATTTTTGAACGTCAGTTCACATTTGTAGGTGGATCATCAGTGTTAGAGCTAAAATTAGCATGTTTAAAGTGATTTTCATGCTTCCAGGGGCCCTAAACACAAGATTTATGGAATGGTTAAAAGTGCATGAAAATGGCCAATTTACTCACTCTGAGTTCTCAAAAAGGGTTTCTTCACCCCGGGAAGTTAATTAAAAACCATTTGGAGGCATTTAATGTTCGAGCAAAAACGGCTGATTTTCGACAAAAGAGATAACACCCCCCCATTACGTCATGCTTCAGAAATGTGGAAAATGGTCCGTTTTCAAATGTTTTATTTTTGAACGTCAGTTCACATTTGTAGGTGGATCATCAGTGTTAGAGCTAAAATGAGCATGTTTAAAGTGATTTTCATGCTTCCAGGGGCTCGGGAAATTAATTAAATACTATTTGGAGGCATTTAATGTTCAATCAAAAACAGCTGATTTTTGACAAAAGAGATAACACCCCCCCATTACGTCATGCTTCAGAAATGTGGAAAATGGTCCGTTTTCAAATGTTTTATTTTTGAACGTCAGTTCACATTTGTAGGTGGATCATCAGTGTTAGAGCTAAAATTAGCATGTTTAAAGTGATTTTCATGCTTCCAGGGGCCCTAAACACAAGATTTATGGAATGGTTAAAAGTGCATGAAAATGGCCAATTTACTCACTCTGAGTTCTCAAAAAGGGTTTCTTCACCCCGGGAAGTTAATTAAAAAAAATTTGGAGGCATTTAATGTTCGAGCAAAAACGGCTGATTTTCGACAAAAGAGATAACACCCCCCCCATTACGTCATGCTTCAGAAATGTGGAAAATGGTCCGTTTTCAAATGTTTTATTTTTGAATGTCAGTTCACATTTGTAGGTGGATCATCAGTGTTAGAGCTAAAATTAGCATGTTTAAAGTGATTTTCATGCTTCCAGGGGCTCGGGAAGTGAATTAAATACTATTTGGAGGCATTTAATGTTCAAGCAAAAACGGCTGATTTTCGACAAAAGAGATAACACCACCCCATTACGTCATGCTTCAGAAAGGTGGAAAATGGTCCGTTTTCAAATGTTTTATTTTTGAACGTCAGTTCACATTTGTAGGTGGATCATCAGTGTTAGAGCTAAAATGAGCATGTTTAAAGTGATTTTCATGCTTCCAGGGGCTCGGGAAATGAATTAAATACTATTTGGAGGCATTTAATGTTCAATCAAAAACAGCTGATTTTTGACAAAAGAGATAACACCCCCCCATTAGGTCATGCTTCAGAAATGTGGAAAATGGTCCGTTTTCAAATGTTTTATTTTTGAACGTCAGTTCACATTTGTAGGTGGATCATCAGTGTTAGAGCTAAAATTAGCATGTTTAAAGTGATTTTCATGCTTCCAGGGGCCCTAAACACAAGATTTATGGAATGGTTAAAAGTGCATGAAAATGGCCAATTTACTCACTCTGAGTTCTCAAAAAGGGTTTCTTCACCCCGGGAAGTTAATTAAAAACCATTTGGAGGCATTTAATGTTCGAGCAAAAACGGCTGATTTTCGACAAAAGAGATAACACCCTCCATTACGTCATGCTTCAGAAATGTGGAAAATGGTCCGTTTTCAAATGTTTTATTTTTGAACGTCAGTTCACATTTGTAGGTGGATCATCAGTGTTAGAGCTAAAATGAGCATGTTTAAAGTGATTTTCATGCTTCCAGGGGCTCGGGAAATGAATTAAATACTATTTGGAGGCATTTAATGTTCAATCAAAAACAGCTGATTTTTGACAAAAGAGATAACACCCCCCCATTACGTAATGCTTCAGAAATGTGGAAAATGATCCGTTTTCAAATGTTTTATTTTTGAACGTCAGTTCACATTTGTAGGTGGATCATCAGTGTTAGAGCTAAAATTAGCATGTTTAAAGTGATTTTCATGCTTCCAGGGGCCCTAAACACAAGATTGATGGAATGGTTAAAAGTGCATGAAAATGGCCAATTTACTCACTCTGAGTTCTCAAAAAGGGTTTCTTCACCCCGGGAAGTTAATTAAAAACCATTTGGAGGCACTTAATGTTCGAGCAAAAACGGCTGATTTTCGACAAAAGAGATAACACCCCCCCATTACGTCATGCTTCAGAAATGTGGAAAATGGTCCGTTTTCAAATGTTTTATTTTTGAACGTCAGTTCACATTTGTAGGTGGATCATCAGTGTTAGAGCTAAAATTAGCATGTTTAAAGTGATTTTCATGCTTCCAGGGGCTCGGGAAGTGAATTAAATACTATTTGGAGGCATTTAATGTTCAAGCAAAAACAGCTGATTTTTGACAAAAGAGATAACACCCCCCTATTACGTCATGCTTCAGAAATGTGGAAAATGGTCCGTTTTCAAATGTTTTATTTTTGAAAGTCAGTTCACATTTGTAGGTGGATCATCAGTGTTAGAGCTAAAATTAGCATGTTTAAAGTGATTTTCATGCTTCCAGGGGCCCTAAACACAAGATTTATGGAATGGTTAAAAGTGCATGAAAATGGCCAATTTACTCACTCTGAGTTCTCAATAAGGGTTTCTTCACCCCGGGAAGTTAATTAAATAACATTTGGAGGCATTTAATGTTCGAGCAAAAACGGCTGATTTTCGACAAAAGAGATAACACCCCCCCATTACATCATGCTTCAGAAATGTGGAAAATGGTCCGTTTTCAAATGTTTTATTTTTGAACGTCAGTTCACATTTGTAGGTGGATCATCAGTGTTAGAGCTAAAATTAGCATGTTTAAAGTGATTTTCATGCTTCCAGGGGCTCGGGATGTGAATTAAATACTATTTGGAGGCATTTAATGTTCAATCAAAAACAGCTGATTTTTGACAAAAGAGATAACACCCCCCCATTACGTCATGCTTCAGAAATGTGGAAAATGGTCCGTTTTCAAATGTTTTATTTTTGAACGTCAGTTCACATTTGTAGGTGGATCATCGGTGTTAGAGCTAAAATTAGCATGTTTAAAGTGATTTTCATGCTTCCAGGGGCTCGGGAAGTGAATTAAATACTATTTGGAGGCATTTAATGTTCAATCAAAAACAGCTGATTTTTGACAAAAGAGATAACACCCTCCCCCATTACGTCATGCTTCAGAAATGTGGAAAATGGTCCGTTTTCAAATGTTTTATTTTTGAACGTCAGTTCACATTTGTAGGTGGATCATCAGTGTTAGAGCTAAAATTAGCATGTTTAAAGTGATTTTCATGCTTCCAGGGGCCCTAAACACAAGATTTATGGAATGGTTAAAAGTGCATGAAAATGGCCAATTTACTCACTCTGAGTTCTCAAAAAGGGTTTCTTCACCCCGGGAAGTTAATTAAATACCATTTGGAGGCATTTAATGTTCGAGCAAAAACGGCTGATTTTCGACAAAAGAGATAACACCCCCCATTACGTCATGCTTCAGAAATGTGGAAAATGGTCCGTTTTCAAATGTTTTATTTTTGAACGTCAGTTCACATTTGTAGGTGGATCATCAGTGTTAGAGCTAAAATTAGCATGTTTAAAGTGATTTTCATGCTTCCAGGGGCCCTAAACACAAGATTTATGGAATGGTTAAAAGTGCATGAAAATGGCCAATTTACTCACTCTGAGTTCTCAAAAAGGGTTTCTTCACCCCAGGCAGTTAATTAAATACCATTTGGAGGCATTTAATGTTCGAGCAAAAACGGCTGATTTTCGACAAAAGAAATAACACCCCCCCATTACGTCATGCTTCAGAAATGTGGAAAATGGTCCGTTTTCAAATGTTTTATTTTTGAACGTCAGTTCACATTTGTAGGTGGATCATCAGTGTTAGAGCTAAAATTAGCATGTTTAAAGTGATTTTCATGCTTCCAGGGGCTCGGGAAGTGAATTAAATACTATTTGGAGGCATTTAATGTTCAAGCAAAAACAGCTGATTTTTGACAAAAGAGATAACACCCCCCAATTACGTCATGCTTCCGAAATGTGGAATATGGTCTGTTTTCAAATGTTTTATTTTTGAACGTCAGTTCACATTTGTAGGTGGATCATCAGTGTTAGAGCTAAAATTAGCATGTTTAAAGTGATTTTCATGCTTCCAGGGGCTCGGGAAGTGAATTAAATACTATTTGGAGGCATTTAATGTTCAAGCAAAAACAGCTGATTTTTGGCAAAAGAGATAACACCCCCCATTACGTCATGCTTCAGAAATGTGGAAAATGGTCCGTTTTCAAATGTTTTATTTTTGAACGTCAGTTCACATTTGTAGGTGGATCATCAGTGTTAGAGCTAAAATTAGCATGTTTAAAGTGATTTTCATGCTTCCAGGGGCTCGGGAAGTGAATTAAATACTATTTGGAGGCATTTAATGTTCAATCAAAAACAGCTGATTTTTGACAAAAGAGATAACACCCCCCCCCATTACGTCATGCTTCAGAAATGTGGAAAATGGTCCGTTTTCAAATGTTTTATTTTTGAATGTCAGTTCACATTTGTAGGTGGATCATCAGTGTTAGAGCTAAAATTAGCATGTTTAAAGTGATTTTCATGCTTCCAGGGGCCCTAAACACAAGATTTATGGAATGGTTAAAAGTGCATGAAAATGGCCAATTTACTCACTCTGAGTTCTCAAAAAGGGTTTCTTCACCCCGGGAAGTTAATTAAATACCATTTGGAGGCATTTAATGTTCGAGCAAAAACGGCTGATTTTCGACAAAAGAGATAACACCCCCCATTACGTCATGCTTCAGAAATGTGGAAAATGGTCCGTTTTCAAATGTTTTATTTTTGAACGTCAGTTCACATTTGTAGGTGGATCATCAGTGTTAGAGCTAAAATTAGCATGTTTAAAGTGATTTTCATGCTTCCAGGGGCCCTAAACACAAGATTTATGGAATGGTTAAAAGTGCATGAAAATGGCCAATTTACTCACTCTGAGTTCTCAAAAAGGGTTTCTTCACCCGGGAAGTTAATTAAATACCATTTGGAGGCATTTAATGTTCGAGCAAAAATGGCTGATTTTCGACAAAAGAGATAACACCCCCCCATTACGTCATGCTTCAGAAATGTGGAAAATGGTCCGTTTTCAAATGTTTTATTTTTGAACGTCAGTTCACATTTGTAGGTGGATCATCAGTGTTAGAGCTAAAATGAGCATGTTTAAAGTGATTTTCATGCTTCCAGGGGCTCGGGAAATGAATTAAATACTATTTGGAGGCATTTAATGTTCAATCAAAAACAGCTGATTTTTGACAAAAGAGATAACACCCCCCCATTACGTCATGCTTCAGAAATGTGGAAAATGGTCCGTTTTCAAATGTTTTATTTTTGAACGTCAGTTCACATTTGTAGGTGGATCATCAGTGTTAGAGCTAAAATTAGCATGTTTAAAGTGATTTTCATGCTTCCAGGGGCCCTAAACACAAGATTTATGGAATGGTTAAAAGTGCATGAAAATGGCCAATTTACTCACTCTGAGTTCTCAAAAAGGGTTTCTTCACCCCAGGAAGTTAATTAAATACTATTTGGAGGCATTTAATGTTCGAGCAAAAACGGCTGATTTTCGACAAAAGAGATAACACCCCCGCATTACGTCATGCTTCAGAAATGTGGAAAATGGTCCGTTTTCAAATGTTTTAATTTTGAACGTCAGTTCACATTTGTAGGTGGATCATCAGTGTTAGAGCTAAAATTAGCATGTTTAAAGTGATTTTCATGCTTCCAGGGGCTCGGGATGTGAATTAAATACTATTTGGAGGCATTTAATGTTCAAGCAAAAACAGCTGATTTTTTACAAAAAAGATAACACCCCCCCCATTACGTCATGCTTCAGAAATGTGGAAAATGGTCCGTTTTCAAATGTTTTATTTTTGAACGTCAGTTCACATTTGTAGGTGGATCATCAGTGTTAGAGCTAAAATTAGCATGTTTAAAGTGATTTTCATGCTTCCAGGGGCCCTAAACACAAGATTTATGGAATGGTTAAAAGTGCATGAAAATGGCCAATTTACTCACTCTGAGTTCTCAAAAAGGGTTTCTTCACCCCAGGCAGTTAATTAAATACCATTTGGAGGCATTTAATGTTCGAGCAAAAACGGCTGATTTTCGACAAAAGAAATAACACCCCCCCATTACGTCATGCTTCAGAAATGTGGAAAATGGTCCGTTTTCAAATGTTTTATTTTTGAACGTCAGTTCACATTTGTAGGTGGATCATCAGTGTTAGAGCTAAAATTAGCATGTTTAAAGTGATTTTCATGCTTCCAGGGGCTCGGGAAGTGAATTAAATACTATTTGGAGGCATTTAATGTTCAAGCAAAAACAGCTGATTTTTGACAAAAGAGAAAACACCCCCCAATTATGTCATGCTTCCGAAATGTGGAATATGGTCCGTTTTCAAATGTTTTATTTTTGAACGTCAGTTCACATTTGTAGGTGGATCATTAGTGTTAGAGCTAAAATTAGCATGTTTAAAGTGATTTTCATGCTTCCAGGGGCTCGGGAAGTGAATTAAATACTATTTGGAGGCATTTAATGTTCAAGCAAAAACAGCTGATTTTTGGCAAAAGAGATAACACCCCCCATTACGTCATGCTTCAGAAATGTGGAAAATGGTCCGTTTTCAAATGTTTTATTTTTGAACGTCAGTTCACATTTGTAGGTGGATCATCAGTGTTAGAGCTAAAATTAGCATGTTTAAAGTGATTTTCATGCTTCCAGAGGCCCTAAACACAAGATTTATGGAATGGTTAAAAGTGCATGAAAATGGCCAATTTACTCACTCTGAGTTCTCAAAAAGGGTTTCTTCACCCCGGGAAGTTAATTAAATACCATTTGGAGGCATTTAATGTTTGAGCAAAAACGGCTGATTTTCGACAAAAGAGGTAACACCCCCCATTACGTCATGCTTCAGAAATGTGGAAAATGGTCCGTTTTCAAATGTTTTATTTTTGAACGTCAGTTCACATTTGTAGGTGGATCATCAGTGTTAGAGCTAAAATTAGCATGTTTAAAGTGATTTTCATGCTTCCAGGGGCTCGGGAAGTGAATTAAATACTATTTGGAGGCATTTAATGTTCAATCAAAAACAGCTGATTTTTGACAAAAGAGATAACACCTCCCCCCAATACGTCATGCTTCAGAAATGTGGAAAATGGTCCATTTTCAAATGTTTTATTTTTGAATGTCAGTTCACATTTGTAGGTGGATCATCAGTGTTAGAGCTAAAATTAGCATGTTTAAAGTGATTTTCATGCTTCCAGGGGCCCTAAACACAAGATTTATGGAATGGTTAAAAGTGCATGAAAATGGCCAATGTACTCACTCTGAGTTCTCAAAAAGGGTTTCTTCACCCCGGGAAGTTAATTAAATACCATTTGGAGGCATTTAATGTTCGAGCAAAAACGGCAGATTTTCGACAAAAGCGATAACACCCCCCCATTACGTCATGCTTCAGAAATGTGGAAAATGGTCCGTTTTCAAATGTTTTATTTTTGAACGTCAGTTCACATTTGTAGATGGATCATCAGTGTTAGAGCTAACATTAGCATGTTTAAAGTGATTTTCATGCTTCCAGGGGCTCGGGAAGTGAATTAAATACTATTTGGAGGCATTTAATAATCACGCAAAAACAGCTGATTTTTGACAAAAGAGATAACACCCCCCCATTACGTCATGCCTCAGAAATGTGGAAAATGGTCCGTTTTCAATTGTTTTATTTTTGAACCTCAGTTCACATTTGTAGGTGGCTCATCAGTTTTAGAGCTAAAATTAGCATGTTTAAAGTGATTTTCATGCTTCCAGGGGCCCTAAACACAAGATTTATGGAATGGTTAAAAGTGCATGAAAATGGCCAATTTACTCACTCTGAGTTCTCAAAAAGGGTTTCTTCACCCCGGGAAGTTAATTAAATACCATTTGGAGGCATTTAATGTTCGAGCAAAAACGGCAGATTTTCGACAAAAGAGATAACACCCCCCCATTACGTCATGCTTCAGAAATGTGGAAAATGGTCCGTTTTCAAATGTTTTATTTTTGAACGTCAGTTCACATTTGTAGGTGGATCATCAGTGTTAGAGCTAAAATGAGCATGTTTAAAGTGATTTTCATGATTCCAGGGGCTCGGGAAGTGAATTAAATACTATTTGGAGGCATTTAATGTTCAATCAAAAACAGCTGATTTTTGACAAAAGAGATAACACCCCCCCATTACGTCATGCTTCAGAAATGTGGAAAATGGTCCGTTTTCAAATGTTTTATTTTTGAATTTCAGTTCACATTTGTAGGTGGATCATCAGTGTTAGAGCTAAAATTAGCATGTTTAAAGTGATTTTCATGCTTCCAGGGGCCCTAAACACAAGATTTATGGAATGGTTAAAAGTGCATGAAAATGGCCAATTTACTCACTCTGAGTTCTCAAAAAGGGTTTCTTCACCCCGGAAAGTTAATTAAATACCATTTGGAGGCATTTAATGTTCGAGCAAAAACGGCTGATTTTCGACAAAAGAGATAACACCCCCCCATTACGTCATGCTTCAGAAATGTGGAAAATGGTCCGTTTTCAAATGTTTTATTTTTGAACGTCCGTTCACAATTATAAGTGGATCATCCGTGTTAGAGCTAAAATTAGCATGTTTAAAGTGATTTTCATGCTTCCAGGGGCCCTAACACAAGATTTATGGAATGGTTAAAAGTGCATGAAAATGGCCAATGTACTCACTCTGAGTTCTCAAAAAGGGTTTCTTCACCCCGGGAAGTTAATTAAATACCATTTGGAGGCATTTAATGTTCGAGCAAAAAAGGCTGATTTTCGACAAAAGAGATAACACCCCCCCATTACGTCATGCTTCAGAAATGTGGAAAATGGTCCGTTTTCAAATGTTTTATTTTTGAACGTCAGTTCACATTTGTAGGTGGATCATCAGTGTTAGAGCTAAAATTAGCATGTTTAAAGTGATTTTCATGCTTCCAGGGGCTCGGGAAGTGAATTAAATACTATTTGGAGGCATTTAATGTTCAATCAAAAACAGCTGATTTTTGACAAAAGAGATAACACCGCCCCATTACGTCATGCTTCAGAAATGTGGAAAATGGTCCGTTTTCAAATGTTTTATTTTTGAACGTCAGTTCACATTTGTAGGTGGATCATCAGTGTTAGAGCTAAAATTAGCATGTTTAAAGTGATTTTCATGCTTCCAGGGGCCCTAAACACAAGATTTATGGAATGGTTAAAAGTGCATGAAAATGGCCAATTTACTCACTCTGAGTTCTCAAAAAGGGTTTCTTCACCCCGGGAAGTTAATTAAATACCATTTGGAGGCATTTAATGTTCAAGCAAAAACGGCTGATTTTCGACAAAAGAGATAACACCCCCCCCATTACGTCATGCTTCAGAAATGTGGAAAATGGTCCGTTTTCAAATGTTTTATTTTTGAACGTCCGTTCACAATTGTAGGTGGATCATCAGTGTTAGAGCTAAAATTAGCATGTTTAAAGTGATTTTCATGCTTCCAGGGACCCTAAACACAAGATTTATGGAATGGTTAAAAGTGCATGAAAATGGCCAATGTACTCACTCTGAGTTCTCAAAAAGGGTTTCTTCACCCCGGGAAGTTAATTAAATACCATTTGGAGGCATTTAATGTTCGAGCAAAAACGGCAGATTTTCGACAAAAGAGATAACACCCCCCCATTATGTCATGCTTCAGAAATGTGGAAAATGGTCCGTTTTCAAATGTTTTATTTTTGAACGTCAGTTCACATTTGTAGGTGGATCATCAGTGTTAGAGCTAAAATGAGCATGTTTAAAGTGATTTTCATGCTTCCAGGGGCTCGGGAAATGAATTAAATACTATTTGGAGGCATTAAATGTTCAATCAAAAACCGCTGATTTTTGACAAAAGAGATAACACCCCCCCATTACGTAATGCTTCAGAAATGTGGAAAATGATCCGTTTTCAAATGTTTTATTTTTGAACGTCAGTTCACATTTGTAGGTGGATCATCAGTGTTAGAGCTAAAATTAGCATGTTTAAAGTGATTTTCATGCTTCCAGGGGCCCTAAACACAAGATTTATGGAATGGTTAAAAGTGCATGAAAATGGCCAATTTACTCACTCTGAGTTCTCAATAAGGGTTTCTTCACCCCGGGAAGTTAATTAAATACCATTTGGAGGCATTTAATGTTCGAGCAAAAACGGCTGATTTTCGACAAAAGAGATAACACCCCCCATTACGTCATGCTTCAGAAATGTGGAAAATGGTCCGTTTTCAAATGTTTTATTTTTGAACGTCAGTTCACATTTGTAGGTGGATCATCAGTGTTAGAGCTAAAATTAGCATGTTTAAAGTGATTTTCATGCTTCCAGGGGCTCGGGATGTGAATTAAATACTATTTGGAGGCATTTAATGTTCAAGCAAAAACAGCTGATTTTTGACAAAAGAGATAACACCCCCCCATTACGTCATGCTTCAGAAATGTGGAAAATGGTCCGTTTTCAAATGTTTTATTTTTGAACGTCAGTTCACATTTGTAGGTGGATCATCGGTGTTAGAGCTAAAATTTGCATGTTTAAAGTGATTTTCATGCTTCCAGGGGCTCGGGAAGTGAATTAAATACTATTTGGAGGCATTTAATGTTCAATCAAAAACAGCTGATTTTTGACAAAAGAGATAACACCCCCCCATTACGTCATGCTTCAGAAATGTGGAAAATGGTCCGTTTTCAAATGTTTTATTTTTGAACGTCAGTTCACATTTGTAGGTGGATCATCAGTGTTAGAGCTAAAATTAGCATGTTTAAAGTGATTTTCATGCTTCCAGGGGCCCTAAACACAAGATTTATGGAATGGTTAAAAGTGCATGAAAATGGCCAATTTACTCACTCTGAGTTCTCAAAAAGGGTTTCTTCACCGCGGGAAGTTAATTAAATACCATTTGGAGGCATTTAATGTTCGAGCAAAAACGGCTGATTTTCGACAAAAGAGATAACACCCCCCATTACGTCATGCTTCAGAAATGTGGAAAATAGTCCGTTTTCAAATGTTTTATTTTTGAACGTCAGTTCACATTTGTAGGTGGATCATCAGTGTTAGAGCTAAAATTAGCATGTTTAAAGTGATTTTCATGCTTCCAGGGGCTCGGGAAGTGAATTAAATACTATTTGGAGGCATTTAATGTTCAATCAAAAACAGCTGATTTTTGACAAAAGAGATAACACCCCCCCATTACGTCATGCTTCAGAAATGTGGAAAATGGTCCGTTTTCAAATGTTTTATTTTTGAATTTCAGTTCACATTTGTAGGTGGATCATCAGTGTTAGAGCTAAAATTAGCATGTTTAAAGTGATTTTCATGCTTCCAGGGGCCCTAAACACAAGATTTATGGAATGGTTAAAAGTGCATGAAAATGGCCAATTTACTCACTCTGAGTTCTCAAAAAGGGTTTCTTCACCCCAGGCAGTTAATTAAATACCATTTGGAGGCATTTAATGTTCGAGCAAAAACGGCTGATTTTCGACAAAAGAAATAACACCCCCCCATTACGTCATGCTTCAGAAATGTGGAAAATGGTCCGTTTTCAAATGTTTTATTTTTGAACGTCAGTTCACATTTGTAGGTGGATCATCAGTGTTAGAGCTAAAATTAGCATGTTTAAAGTGATTTTCATGCTTCCAGGGGCTCGGGAAGTGAATTAAATACTATTTGGAGGCATTTAATGTTCAAGCAAAAACAGCTGATTTTTGACAAAAGAGATAACACCCCCCAATTACGTCATGCTTCCGAAATGTGGAATATGGTCCGTTTTCAAATGTTTTATTTTTGAACGTCAGTTCACATTTGTAGGTGGATCATCAGTGTTAGAGCTAAAATTAGCATGTTTAAAGTGATTTTCATGCTTCCAGGGGCTCGGGAAGTGAATTAAATACTATTTGGAGGCATTTAATGTTCAAGCAAAAACAGCTGATTTTTGGCAAAAGAGATAACACCCCCCATTACGTCATGCTTCAGAAATGTGGAAAATGGTCCGTTTTCAAATGTTTTATTTTTGAACGTCAGTTCACATTTGTAGGTGGATCATCAGTGTTAGAGCTAAAATTAGCATGTTTAAAGTGATTTTCATGCTTCCAGGGGCTCGGGAAGTGAATTAAATACTATTTGGAGGCATTTAATGTTCAATCAAAAACAGCTGATTTTTGACAAAAGAGATAACACCCCCCCCATTACGTCATGCTTCAGAAATGTGGAAAATGGTCCGTTTTCAAATGTTTTATTTTTGAATGTCAGTTCACATTTGTAGGTGGATCATCAGTGTTAGAGCTAAAATTAGCATGTTTAAAGTGATTTTCATGCTTCCAGGGGCCCTAAACACAAGATTTATGGAATGGTTAAAAGTGCATGAAAATGGCCAATTTACTCACTCTGAGTTCTCAAAAAGGGTTTCTTCACCCCGGGAAGTTAATTAAATACCATTTGGAGGCATTTAATGTTCGAGCAAAAACGGCTGATTTTCGACAAAAGAGATAACACCCCCCATTACGTCATGCTTCAGAAATGTGGAAAATGGTCCGTTTTCAAATGTTTTATTTTTGAACGTCAGTTCACATTTGTAGGTGGATCATCAGTGTTAGAGCTAAAATTAGCATGTTTAAAGTGATTTTCATGCTTCCAGGGGCCCTAAACACAAGATTTATGGAATGGTTAAAAGTGCATGAAAATGGCCAATTTACTCACTCTGAGTTCTCAAAAAGGGTTTCTTCACCCGGGAAGTTAATTAAATACCATTTGGAGGCATTTAATGTTCGAGCAAAAATGGCTGATTTTCGACAAAAGAGATAACACCCCCCCATTACGTCATGCTTCAGAAATGTGGAAAATGGTCCGTTTTCAAATGTTTTATTTTTGAACGTCAGTTCACATTTGTAGGTGGATCATCAGTGTTAGAGCTAAAATGAGCATGTTTAAAGTGATTTTCATGCTTCCAGGGGCTCGGGAAATGTATTAAATACTATTTGGAGGCATTTAATGTTCAATCAAAAACAGCTGATTTTTGACAAAAGAGATAACACCCCCCCATTACGTCATGCTTCAGAAATGTGGAAAATGGTCCGTTTTCAAATGTTTTATTTTTGAACGTCAGTTCACATTTGTAGGTGGATCATCAGTGTTAGAGCTAAAATTAGCATGTTTAAAGTGATTTTCATGCTTCCAGGGGCCCTAAACACAAGATTTATGGAATGGTTAAAAGTGCATGAAAATGGCCAATTTACTCACTCTGAGTTCTCAAAAAGGGTTTCTTCACCCCAGGAAGTTAATTAAATACTATTTGGAGGCATTTAATGTTCGAGCAAAAACGGCTGATTTTCGACAAAAGAGATAACACCCCCGCATTACGTCATGCTTCAGAAATGTGGAAAATGGTCCGTTTTCAAATGTTTTAATTTTGAACGTCAGTTCACATTTGTAGGTGGATCATCAGTGTTAGAGCTAAAATTAGCATGTTTAAAGTGATTTTCATGCTTCCAGGGGCTCGGGATGTGAATTAAATACTATTTGGAGGCATTTAATGTTCAAGCAAAAACAGCTGATTTTTTACAAAAAAGATAACACCCCCCCCCATTACGTCATGCTTCAGAAATGTGGAAAATGGTCCGTTTTCAAATGTTTTATTTTTGAACGTCAGTTCACATTTGTAGGTGGATCATCAGTGTTAGAGCTAAAATTAGCATGTTTAAAGTGATTTTCATGCTTCCAGGGGCCCTAAACACAAGATTTATGGAATGGTTAAAAGTGCATGAAAATGGCCAATTTACTCACTCTGAGTTCTCAAAAAGGGTTTCTTCACCCCAGGCAGTTAATTAAATACCATTTGGAGGCATTTAATGTTCGAGCAAAAACGGCTGATTTTCGACAAAAGAAATAACACCCCCCCATTACGTCATGCTTCAGAAATGTGGAAAATGGTCCGTTTTCAAATGTTTTATTTTTGAACATCAGTTCACATTTGTAGGTGGATCATCAGTGTTAGAGCTAAAATTAGCATGTTTAAAGTGATTTTCATGCTTCCAGGGGCTCGGGAAGTGAATTAAATACTATTTGGAGGCATTTAATGTTCAAGCAAAAACAGCTGATTTTTGACAAAAGAGATAACACCCCCCAATTACGTCATGCTTCCGAAATGTGGAATATGGTCCGTTTTCAAATGTTTTATTTTTGAACGTCAGTTCACATTTGTAGGTGGATCATTAGTGTTAGAGCTAAAATTAGCATGTTTAAAGTGATTTTCATGCTTCCAGGGGCTCGGGAAGTGAATTAAATACTATTTGGAGGCATTTAATGTTCAAGCAAAAACAGCTGATTTTTGGCAAAAGAGATAACACCCCCCATTACGTCATGCTTCAGAAATGTGGAAAATGGTCCGTTTTCAAATGTTTTATTTTTGAACGTCAGTTCACATTTGTAGGTGGATCATCAGTGTTAGAGCTAAAATTAGCATGTTTAAAGTGATTTTCATGCTTCCAGAGGCCCTAAACACAAGATTTATGGAATGGTTAAAAGTGCATGAAAATGGCCAATTTACTCACTCTGAGTTCTCAAAAAGGGTTTCTTCACCCCGGGAAGTTAATTAAATACCATTTGGAGGCATTTAATGTTTGAGCAAAAACGGCTGATTTTCGACAAAAGAGGTAACACCCCCCATTACGTCATGCTTCAGAAATGTGGAAAATGGTCCGTTTTCAAATGTTTTATTTTTGAACGTCAGTTCACATTTGTAGGTGGATCATCAGTGTTAGAGCTAAAATTAGCATGTTTAAAGTGATTTTCATGCTTCCAGGGGCTCGGGAAGTGAATTAAATACTATTTGGAGGCATTTAATGTTCAATCAAAAACAGCTGATTTTTGACAAAAGAGATAACACCTCCCCCCAATACGTCATGCTTCAGAAATGTGGAAAATGGTCCGTTTTCAAATGTTTTATTTTTGAATGTCAGTTCACATTTGTAGGTGGATCATCAGTGTTAGAGCTAAAATTAGCATGTTTAAAGTGATTTTCATGCTTCCAGGGGCCCTAAACACAAGATTATGGAATGGTTAAAAGTGCATGAAAATGGCCAATGTACTCACTCTGAGTTCTCAAAAAGGGTTTCTTCACCCCGGGAAGTTAATTAAATACCATTTGGAGGCATTTAATGTTCGAGCAAAAACGGCAGATTTTCGACAAAAGCGATAACACCCCCCCATTACGTCATGCTTCAGAAATGTGGAAAATGGTCCGTTTTCAAATGTTTTATTTTTGAACGTCAGTTCACATTTGTAGATGGATCATCAGTGTTAGAGCTAACATTAGCATGTTTAAAGTGATTTTCATGCTTCCAGGGGCTCGGGAAGTGAATTAAATACTATTTGGAGGCATTTAATAATCACGCAAAAACAGCTGATTTTTGACAAAAGAGATAACACCCCCCCATTACGTCATGCCTCAGAAATGTGGAAAATGGTCCGTTTTCAATTGTTTTATTTTTGAACCTCAGTTCACATTTGTAGGTGGCTCATCAGTTTTAGAGCTAAAATTAGCATGTTTAAAGTGATTTTCATGCTTCCAGGGGCCCTAAACACAAGATTTATGGAATGGTTAAAAGTGCATGAAAATGGCCAATTTACTCACTCTGAGTTCTCAAAAAGGGTTTCTTCACCCCGGGAAGTTAATTAAATACCATTTGGAGGCATTTAATGTTCGAGCAAAAACGGCAGATTTTCGACAAAAGAGATAACACCCCCCCATTACGTCATGCTTCAGAAATGTGGAAAATGGTCCGTTTTCAAATGTTTTATTTTTGAACGTCAGTTCACATTTGTAGGTGGATCATCAGTGTTAGAGCTAAAATTAGCATGTTTAAAGTGATTTTCATGCTTCCAGGGGCTCGGGAAGTGAATTAAATACTATTTGGAGGCATTTAATGTTCAATCAAAAACAGCTGATTTTTGACAAAAGAGATAACACCGCCCCATTACGTCATGCTTCAGAAATGTGGAAAATGGTCCGTTTTCAAATGTTTTATTTTTGAACGTCAGTTCACATTTGTAGGTGGATCATCAGTGTTAGAGCTAAAATTAGCATGTTTAAAGTGATTTTCATGCTTCCAGGGGCCCTAAACACAAGATTTATGGAATGGTTAAAAGTGCATGAAAATGGCCAATTTACTCACTCTGAGTTCTCAAAAAGGGTTTCTTCACCCCGGGAAGTTAATTAAATACCATTTGGAGGCATTTAATGTTCAAGCAAAAACGGCTGATTTTCGACAAAAGAGATAACACCCCCCCCATTACGTCATGCTTCAGAAATGTGGAAAATGGTCCGTTTTCAAATGTTTTATTTTTGAACGTCCGTTCACAATTGTAGGTGGATCATCAGTGTTAGAGCTAAAATTAGCATGTTTAAAGTGATTTTCATGCTTCCAGGGACACTAAACACAAGATTTATGGAATGGTTAAAAGTGCATGAAAATGGCCAATGTACTCACTCTGAGTTCTCAAAAAGGGTTTCTTCACCCCGGGAAGTTAATTAAATACCATTTGGAGGCATTTAATGTTCGAGCAAAAACGGCAGATTTTCGACAAAAGAGATAACACCCCCCCATTATGTCATGCTTCAGAAATGTGGAAAATGGTCCGTTTTCAAATGTTTTATTTTTGAACGTCAGTTCACATTTGTAGGTGGATCATCAGTGTTAGAGCTAAAATTAGCATGTTTAAAGTGATTTTCATGCTTCCAGGGGCCCTAAACACAAGATTTATGGAATGGTTAAAAGTGCATGAAAATGGCCAATTTACTCACTCTGAGTTCTCAATAAGGGTTTCTTCACCCCGGGAAGTTAATTAAATACCATTTGGAGGCATTTAATGTTTGAGCAAAAACGGCTGATTTTCGACAAAAGAGATAACACCCCCCATTACGTCATGCTTCAGAAATGTGGAAAATGGTCCGTTTTCAAATGTTTTATTTTTGAACGTCAGTTCACATTTGTAGGTGGATCATCAGTGTTAGAGCTAAAATTAGCATGTTTAAAGTGATTTTCATGCTTCCAGGGGCTCGGGATGTGAATTAAATACTATTTGGAGGCATTTAATGTTCAAGCAAAAACAGCTGATTTTTGACAAAAGAGATAACACCCCCCCATTACGTCATGCTTCAGAAATGTGGAAAATGGTCCGTTTTCAAATGTTTTATTTTTGAACGTCAGTTCACATTTGTAGGTGGATCATCGGTGTTAGAGCTAAAATTTGCATGTTTAAAGTGATTTTCATGCTTCCAGGGGCTCGGGAAGTGAATTAAATACTATTTGGAGGCATTTAATGTTTAATCAAAAACAGCTGATTTTTGACAAAAGAGATAACACCCCCCCCATTACGTCATGCTTCAGAAATGTGGAAAATGGTCCGTTTTCAAATGTTTTATTTTTGAACGTCAGTTCACATTTGTAGGTGGATCATCAGTGTTAGAGCTAAAATTAGCATGTTTAAAGTGATTTTCATGCTTCCAGGGGCCCTAAACACAAGATTTATGGAATGCTTAAAAGTGCATGAAAATGGCCAATTTACTCACTCTGAGTTCTCAAAAAGGGTTTCTTCACCGCGGGAAGTTAATTAAATACCATTTGGAGGCATTTAATGTTCGAGCAAAAACGGCTGATTTTCGACAAAAGAGATAACACCCCCCATTACGTCATGCTTCAGAAATGTGGAAAATGGTCCGTTTTCAAATGTTTTATTTTTGAACGTCAGTTCACATTTGTAGGTGGATCATCAGTGTTAGAGCTAAAATTAGCATGTTTAAAGTGATTTTCATGCTTCCAGGGGCTCGGGAAGTGAATTAAATACTATTTGGAGGCATTTAATGTTCAATCAAAAACAGCTGATTTTTGACAAAAGAGATAACACCCCCCCATTACGTCATGCTTCAGAAATGTGGAAAATGGTCCGTTTTCAAATGTTTTATTTTTGAATTTCAGTTCACATTTGTAGGTGGATCATCAGTGTTAGAGCTAAAATTAGCATGTTTAAAGTGATTTTCATGCTTCCAGGGGCCCTAAACACAAGATTTATGGAATGGTTAAAAGTGCATGAAAATGGCCAATTTACTCACTCTGAGTTCTCAAAAAGGGTTTCTTCACCCCGGAAAGTTAATTAAATACCATTTGGAGGCATTTAATGTTCGAGCAAAAACGGCTGATTTTCGACAAAAGAGATAACACCCCCCCATTACGTCATGCTTCAGAAATGTGGAAAATGGTCCGTTTTCAAATGTTTTATTTTTGAACGTCCGTTCACAATTATAGGTGGATCATCCGTGTTAGAGCTAAAATTAGCATGTTTAAAGTGATTTTCATGCTTCCAGGGGCCCTAACACAAGATTTATGGAATGGTTAAAAGTGCATGAAAATGGCCAATGTACTCACTCTGAGTTCTCAAAAAGGGTTTCTTCACCCCGGGAAGTTAATTAAATACCATTTGGAGGCATTTAATGTTCGAGCAAAAAAGGCTGATTTTCGACAAAAGAGATAACACCCCCCCATTACGTCATGCTTCAGAAATGTGGAAAATGGTCCGTTTTCAAATGTTTTATTTTTGAACGTCAGTTCACATTTGTAGGTGGATCATCAGTGTTAGAGCTAAAATTAGCATGTTTAAAGTGATTTTCATGCTTCCAGGGGCTCGGGAAGTGAATTAAATACTATTTGGAGGCATTTAATGTTCAATCAAAAACAGCTGATTTTTGACAAAAGAGATAACACCGCCCCATTACGTCATGCTTCAGAAATGTGGAAAATGGTCCGTTTTCAAATGTTTTATTTTTGAACGTCAGTTCACATTTGTAGGTGGATCATCAGTGTTAGAGCTAAAATTAGCATGTTTAAAGTGATTTTCATGCTTCCAGGGGCCCTAAACACAAGATTTATGGAATGGTTAAAAGTGCATGAAAATGGCCAATTTACTCACTCTGAGTTCTCAAAAAGGGTTTCTTCACCCCGGGAAGTTAATTAAATACCATTTGGAGGCATTTAATGTTCAAGCAAAAACGGCTGATTTTCGACAAAAGAGATAACACCCCCCCATTACGTCATGCTTCAGAAATGTGGAAAATGGTCCGTTTTCAAATGTTTTATTTTTGAACGTCCGTTCACAATTGTAGGTGGATCATCAGTGTTAGAGCTAAAATTAGCATGTTTAAAGTGATTTTCATGCTTCCAGGGACCCTAAACACAAGATTTATGGAATGGTTAAAAGTGCATGAAAATGGCCAATGTACTCACTCTGAGTTCTCAAAAAGGGTTTCTTCACCCCGGGAAGTTAATTAAATACCATTTGGAGGCATTTAATGTTCGAGCAAAATCGGCAGATTTTCGACAAAAGAGATAACACCCCCCCATTATGTCATGCTTCAGAAATGTGGAAAATGGTCCGTTTTCAAATGTTTTATTTTTGAACGTCAGTTCACATTTGTAGGTGGATCATCAGTGTTAGAGCTAAAATGAGCATGTTTAAAGTGATTTTCATGCTTCCAGGGGCTCGGGAAATGAATTAAATACTATTTGGAGGCATTTAATGTTCAATCAAAAACCGCTGATTTTTGACAAAAGAGATAACACCCCCCCATTACGTAATGCTTCAGAAATGTGGAAAATGATCCGTTTTCAAATGTTTTATTTTTGAACGTCAGTTCACATTTGTAGGTGGATCATCAGTGTTAGAGCTAAAATTAGCATGTTTAAAGTGATTTTCATGCTTCCAGGGGCCCTAAACACAAGATTTATGGAATGGTTAAAAGTGCATGAAAATGGCCAATTTACTCACTCTGAGTTCTCAATAAGGGTTTCTTCACCCCGGGAAGTTAATTAAATACCATTTGGAGGCATTTAATGTTCGAGCAAAAACGGCTGATTTTCGACAAAAGAGATAACACCCCCCATTACGTCATGCTTCAGAAATGTGGAAAATGGTCCGTTTTCAAATGTTTTATTTTTGAACGTCAGTTCACATTTGTAGGTGGATCATCAGTGTTAGAGCTAAAATTAGCATGTTTAAAGTTATTTTCATGCTTCCAGGGGCTCGGGATGTGAATTAAATACTATTTGGAGGCATTTAATGTTCAAGCAAAAACAGCTGATTTTTGACAAAAGAGATAACACCCCCCCATTACGTCATGCTTCAGAAATGTGGAAAATGGTCCGTTTTCAAATGTTTTATTTTTGAACGTCAGTTCACATTTGTAGGTGGATCATCGGTGTTAGAGCTAAAATTTGCATGTTTAAAGTGATTTTCATGCTTCCAGGGGCTCGGGAAGTGAATTAAATACTATTTGGAGGCATTTAATGTTCAATCAAAAACAGCTGATTTTTGACAAAAGAGATAACACCCCCCCCATTACGTCATGCTTCAGAAATGTGGAAAATGGTCCGTTTTCAAATGTTTTATTTTTGAACGTCAGTTCACATTTGTAGGTGGATCATCAGTGTTAGAGCTAAAATTAGCATGTTTAAAGTGATTTTCATGCTTCCAGGGGCCCTAAACACAAGATTTATGGAATGGTTAAAAGTGCATGAAAATGGCCAATTTACTCACTCTGAGTTCTCAAAAAGGGTTTCTTCACCGCGGGAAGTTAATTAAATACCATTTGGAGGCATTTAATGTTCGAGCAAAAACGGCTGATTTTCGACAAAAGAGATAACACCCCCCATTACGTCATGCTTCAGAAATGTGGAAAATGGTCCGTTTTCAAATGTTTTATTTTTGAACGTCAGTTCACATTTGTAGGTGGATCATCAGTGTTAGAGCTAAAATTAGCATGTTTAAAGTGATTTTCATGCTTCCAGGGGCTCGGGAAGTGAATTAAATACTATTTGGAGGCATTTAATGTTCAATCAAAAACAGCTGATTTTTGACAAAAGAGATAACACCCCCCCCCATTACGTCATGCTTCAGAAATGTGGAAAATGGTCCGTTTTCAAATGTTTTATTTTTGAATGTCAGTTCACATTTGTAGGTGGATAGTCAGTGTCAGAGCTAAAATTAGCATGTTTAAAGTGATTTTCATGCTTCCAGGGGCCCTAAACACAAGATTTATGGAATGGTTAAAAGTGCATGAAAATGGCCAATTTACTCACTCTGAGTTCTCAAAAAGGGTTTCTTCACCCCAGGAAGTTAATTAAATACCATTTGGAGGCATTTAATGTTCGAGCAAAAACGGCTGATTTTCGACAAAAGAGATAACACCCCCCCATTACGTCATGCTTCAGAAATGTGGAAAATGGTCCGTTTTCAAATGTTTTATTTTTGAACGTCAGTTCACATTTGTAGGTGGATCATCGGTGTTAGAGCTAAAATTTGCATGTTTAAAGTGATTTTCATGCTTCCAGGGGCTCGGGAAGTGAATTAAATACTATTTGGAGGCATTTAATGTTCAATCAAAAACAGCTGATTTTTGACAAAAGAGATAACACCCCCCCCATTACGTCATGCTTCAGAAATGTGGAAAATGGTCCGTTTTCAAATGTTTTATTTTTGAACGTCAGTTCACATTTGTAGGTGGATCATCAGTGTTAGAGCTAAAATTAGCATGTTTAAAGTGATTTTCATGCTTCCAGGGGCCCTAAACACAAGATTTATGGAATGGTTAAAAGTGCATGAAAATGGCCAATTTACTCACTCTGAGTTCTCAAAAAGGGTTTCTTCACCCCGGGAAGTTAATTAAATACCATTTGGAGGCATTTAATGTTCGAGCAAAAACGGCTGATTTTCGACAAAAGAGATAACACCCCCCATTACGTCATGCTTCAGAAATGTGGAAAATGGTCCGTTTTCAAATGTTTTATTTTTGAACGTCAGTTCACATTTGTAGGTGGATCATCAGTGTTAGAGCTAAAATTAGCATGTTTAAAGTGATTTTCATGCTTCCAGGGGCTCGGGAAGTGAATTAAATACTATTTGGAGGCATTTAATGTTCAAGCAAAAACAGCTGATTTTTGACAAAAGAGATAACACCCCCCATTACGTCATGCTTCAGAAATGTGGAAAATGGTCCGTTTTCAAATGTTTTATTTTTGAACGTCAGTTCACATTTGTAGGTGGATCATCAGTGTTAGAGCTAAAATTAGCATGTTTAAAGTGATTTTCATGCTTCCAGGGGCCCTAAACACAAGATTTATGGAATGGTTAAAAGTGCATGAAAATGGCCAATTTACTCACTCTGAGTTCTCAAAAAGGGTTTCTTCACCCCGGGAAGTTAATTAAATACCATTTGGAGGCATTTAATGTTCGAGCAAAAATGGCTGATTTTCGACAAAAGAGATAACACCCCCCCATTACGTCATGCTTCAGAAATGTGGAAAATGGTCCGTTTTCAAATGTTTTATTTTTGAACGTCAGTTCACATTTGTAGGTGGATCATCAGTGTTAGAGCTAAAATTAGCATGTTTAAAGTGATTTTCATGCTTCCAGGGGCTCGGGAAGTGAATTAAATACTATTTGGAGGCATTTAATGTTCAATCAAAAACAGCTGATTTTTGACAAAAGAGATAACACCCCCCCCCATTACGTCATGCTTCAGAAATGTGGAAAATGGTCCGTTTTCAAATGTTTTATTTTTGAATGTCAGTTCACATTTGTAGGTGGATCATCAGTGTTAGAGCTAAAATTAGCATGTTTAAAGTGATTTTCATGCTTCCAGGGGCCCTAAACACAAGATTTATGGAATGGTTAAAAGTGCATGAAAATGGCCAATTTACTCACTCTGAGTTCTCAAAAAGGGTTTCTTCACCCCAGGAAGTTATTTAAATACCATTTGGAGGCATTTAATGTTCGAGCAAAAACGGCTGATTTTCGACAAAAGAGATAACACCCCCGCATTACGTCATGCTTCAGAAATGTGGAAAATGGTCCGTTTTCAAATGTTTTATTTTTGAACGTCAGTTCACATTTGTAGGTGGATCATCAGTGTTAGAGCTAAAATTAGCATGTTTAAAGTGATTTTCATGCTTCCAGGGGCTCGGGATGTGAATTAAATACTATTTGGAGGCATTTAATGTTCAAGCAAAAACAGCTGATTTTTGACAAAAGAGATAACACCCCCCCATTACGTCATGCTTCAGAAATGTGGAAAATGGTCCGTTTTCAAATGTTTTATTTTTGAACGTCAGTTCACATTTGTAGGTGGATCATCAGTGTTAGAGCTAAAATTAGCATGTTTAAAGTGATTTTCATGCTTCCAGGGGCCCTAAACACAAGATTTATGGAATGGTTAAAAGTGCATGAAAATGGACAATTTACTCACTCTGAGTTCTCAAAAAGGGTTTCTTCACCCCAGGCAGTTAATTAAATACCATTTGGAGGCATTTAATGTTCGAGCAAAAACGGCTGATTTTCGACAAAAGAAATAACACCCCACCATTACGTCATGCTTCAGAAATGTGGAAAATGGTCCGTTTTCAAATGTTTTATTTTTGAACGTCAGTTCACATTTGTAGGTGGATCATCAGTGTTAGAGCTAAAATTAGCATGTTTAAAGTGATTTTCATGCTTCCAGGGGCTCGGGAAGTGAATTAAATACTATTTGGAGGCATTTAATGTTCAAGCAAAAACAGCTGATTTTTGACAAAAGAGATAACACCCCCCCATTACGTCATGCTTCAGAAATGTGGAAAATGGTCCGTTTTCAAATGTTTTATTTTTGAATGTCAGTTCACATTTGTAGGTGGATCATCAGTGTTAGAGCTAAAATTAGCATGTTTAAAGTGATTTTCATGCTTCCAGGGGCCCTAAACACAAGATTTATGGAATGGTTAAAAGTGCATGAAAATGGCCAATTTACTCACTCTGAGTTCTCAATAAGGGTTTCTTCACCCCGGGAAGTTAATTAAATACCATTTGGAGGCATTTAATGTTCGAGCAAAAACGGCTGATTTTCGACAAAAGAGATAACACCCCCCCATTACGTCATGCTTCAGAAATGTGGAAAATGGTCCGTTTTCAAATGTTTTATTTTTGAACGTCAGTTCACATTTGTAGGTGGATCATCAGTGTTAGAGCTAAAATTAGCATGTTTAAAGTGATTTTCATGCTTCCAGGGGCTCGGGATGTGAATTAAATACTATTTGGAGGCATTTAATGTTCAAGCAAAAACAGCTGATTTTTGACAAAAGAGATAACACCCCCCCATTACGTCATGCTTCAGAAATGTGGAAAATGGTCCGTTTTCAAATGTTTTATTTTTGAACGTCAGTTCACATTTGTAGGTGGATCATCAGTGTTAGAGCTAAAATTAGCATGTTTAAAGTGATTTTCATGCTTCCAGGGGCTCGGGAAGTGAATTAAATACTATTTGGAGGCATTTAATGTTCAAGCAAAAACAGCTGATTTTTGACAAAAGAGATAACACCCCCCTATTACGTCATGCTTCAGAAATGTGGAAAATGGTCCGTTTTCAAATGTTTTATTTTTGAAAGTCAGTTCACATTTGTAGGTGGATCATCAGTGTTAGAGCTAAAATTAGCATGTTTAAAGTGATTTTCATGCTTCCAGGGGCCCTAAACACAAGATTTATGGAATGGTTAAAAGTGCATGAAAATGGCCAATTTACTCACTCTGAGTTCTCAATAAGGGTTTCTTCACCCCGGGAAGTTAATTAAATACCATTTGGAGGCATTTAATGTTCGAGCAAAAACGGCTGATTTTCGACAAAAGAGATAACACCCCCCCATTACATCATGCTTCAGAAATGTGGAAAATGGTCCGTTTTCAAATGTTTTATTTTTGAACGTCAGTTCACATTTGTAGGTGGATCATCAGTGTTAGAGCTAAAATTAGCATGTTTAAAGTGATTTTCATGCTTCCAGGGGCTCGGGATGTGAATTAAATACTATTTGGAGGCATTTAATGTTCAATCAAAAACAGCTGATTTTTGACAAAAGAGATAACACCCCCCCATTACGTCATGCTTCAGAAATGTGGAAAATGGTCCGTTTTCAAATGTTTTATTTTTGAACGTCAGTTCACATTTGTAGGTGGATCATCGGTGTTAGAGCTAAAATTAGCATGTTTAAAGTGATTTTCATGCTTCCAGGGGCTCGGGAAGTGAATTAAATACTATTTGGAGGCATTTAATGTTCAATCAAAAACAGCTGATTTTTGACAAAAGAGATAACACCCTCCCCCATTACGTCATGCTTCAGAAATGTGGAAAATGGTCCGTTTTCAAATGTTTTATTTTTGAACGTCAGTTCACATTTGTAGGTGGATCATCAGTGTTAGAGCTAAAATTAGCATGTTTAAAGTGATTTTCATGCTTCCAGGGGCCCTAAACACAAGATTTATGGAATGGTTAAAAGTGCATGAAAATGGCCAATTTACTCACTCTGAGTTCTCAAAAAGGGTTTCTTCACCCCGGGAAGTTAATTAAATACCATTTGGAGGCATTTAATGTTCGAGCAAAAACGGCTGATTTTCGACAAAAGAGATAACACCCCCCATTACGTCATGCTTCAGAAATGTGGAAAATGGTCCGTTTTCAAATGTTTTATTTTTGAACGTCAGTTCACATTTGTAGGTGGATCATCAGTGTTAGAGCTAAAATTAGCATGTTTAAAGTGATTTTCATGCTTCCAGGGGCCCTAAACACAAGATTTATGGAATGGTTAAAAGTGCATGAAAATGGCCAATTTACTCACTCTGAGTTCTCAAAAAGGGTTTCTTCACCCCAGGCAGTTAATTAAATACCATTTGGAGGCATTTAATGTTCGAGCAAAAACGGCTGATTTTCGACAAAAGAAATAACACCCCCCCATTACGTCATGCTTCAGAAATGTGGAAAATGGTCCGTTTTCAAATGTTTTATTTTTGAACGTCAGTTCACATTTGTAGGTGGATCATCAGTGTTAGAGCTAAAATTAGCATGTTTAAAGTGATTTTCATGCTTCCAGGGGCTCGGGAAGTGAATTAAATACTATTTGGAGGCATTTAATGTTCAAGCAAAAACAGCTGATTTTTGACAAAAGAGATAACACCCCCCAATTACGTCATGCTTCCGAAATGTGGAATATGGTCCGTTTTCAAATGTTTTATTTTTGAACGTCAGTTCACATTTGTAGGTGGATCATCAGTGTTAGAGCTAAAATTAGCATGTTTAAAGTGATTTTCATGCTTCCAGGGGCTCGGGAAGTGAATTAAATACTATTTGGAGGCATTTAATGTTCAAGCAAAAACAGCTGATTTTTGGCAAAAGAGATAACACCCCCCATTACGTCATGCTTCAGAAATGTGGAAAATGGTCCGTTTTCAAATGTTTTATTTTTGAACGTCAGTTCACATTTGTAGGTGGATCATCAGTGTTAGAGCTAAAATTAGCATGTTTAAAGTGATTTTCATGCTTCCAGGGGCTCGGGAAGTGAATTAAATACTATTTGGAGGCATTTAATGTTCAATCAAAAACAGCTGATTTTTGACAAAAGAGATAACACCCCCCCCCCATTACGTCATGCTTCAGAAATGTGGAAAATGGTCCGTTTTCAAATGTTTTATTTTTGAATGTCAGTTCACATTTGTAGGTGGATCATCAGTGTTAGAGCTAAAATTAGCATGTTTAAAGTGATTTTCATGCTTCCAGGGGCCCTAAACACAAGATTTATGGAATGGTTAAAAGTGCATGAAAATGGCCAATTTACTCACTCTGAGTTCTCAAAAAGGGTTTCTTCACCCCGGGAAGTTAATTAAATACCATTTGGAGGCATTTAATGTTCGAGCAAAAACGGCTGATTTTCGACAAAAGAGATAACACCCCCCATTACGTCATGCTTCAGAAATGTGGAAAATGGTCCGTTTTCAAATGTTTTATTTTTGAACGTCAGTTCACATTTGTAGGTGGATCATCAGTGTTAGAGCTAAAATTAGCATGTTTAAAGTGATTTTCATGCTTCCAGGGGCCCTAAACACAAGATTTATGGAATGGTTAAAAGTGCATGAAAATGGCCAATTTACTCACTCTGAGTTCTCAAAAAGGGTTTCTTCACCCGGGAAGTTAATTAAATACCATTTGGAGGCATTTAATGTTCGAGCAAAAATGGCTGATTTTCGACAAAAGAGATAACACCCCCCCATTACGTCATGCTTCAGAAATGTGGAAAATGGTCCGTTTTCAAATGTTTTATTTTTGAACGTCAGTTCACATTTGTAGGTGGATCATCAGTGTTAGAGCTAAAATGAGCATGTTTAAAGTGATTTTCATGCTTCCAGGGGCTCGGGAAATGAATTAAATACTATTTGGAGGCATTTAATGTTCAATCAAAAACAGCTGATTTTTGACAAAAGAGATAACACCCCCCCATTACGTCATGCTTCAGAAATGTGGAAAATGGTCCGTTTTCAAATGTTTTATTTTTGAACGTCAGTTCACATTTGTAGGTGGATCATCAGTGTTAGAGCTAAAATTAGCATGTTTAAAGTGATTTTCATGCTTCCAGGGGCCCTAAACACAAGATTTATGGAATGGTTAAAAGTGCATGAAAATGGCCAATTTACTCACTCTGAGTTCTCAAAAAGGGTTTCTTCACCCCAGGAAGTTAATTAAATACTATTTGGAGGCATTTAATGTTCGAGCAAAAACGGCTGATTTTCGACAAAAGAGATAACACCCCCGCATTACGTCATGCTTCAGAAATGTGGAAAATGGTCCGTTTTCAAATGTTTTAATTTTGAACGTCAGTTCACATTTGTAGGTGGATCATCAGTGTTAGAGCTAAAATTAGCATGTTTAAAGTGATTTTCATGCTTCCAGGGGCTCGGGATGTGAATTAAATACTATTTGGAGGCATTTAATGTTCAAGCAAAAACAGCTGATTTTTTACAAAAAAGATAACACCCCCCCCATTACGTCATGCTTCAGAAATGTGGAAAATGGTCCGTTTTCAAATGTTTTATTTTTGAACGTCAGTTCACATTTGTAGGTGGATCATCAGTGTTAGAGCTAAAATTAGCATGTTTAAAGTGATTTTCATGCTTCCAGGGGCCCTAAACACAAGATTTATGGAATGGTTAAAAGTGCATGAAAATGGCCAATTTACTCACTCTGAGTTCTCAAAAAGGGTTTCTTCACCCCAGGCAGTTAATTAAATACCATTTGGAGGCATTTAATGTTCGAGCAAAAACGGCTGATTTTCGACAAAAGAAATAACACCCCCCCATTACGTCATGCTTCAGAAATGTGGAAAATGGTCCGTTTTCAAATGTTTTATTTTTGAACGTCAGTTCACATTTGTAGGTGGATCATCAGTGTTAGAGCTAAAATTAGCATGTTTAAAGTGATTTTCATGCTTCCAGGGGCTCGGGAAGTGAATTAAATACTATTTGGAGGCATTTAATGTTCAAGCAAAAACAGCTGATTTTTGACAAAAGAGATAACACCCCCCAATTACGTCATGCTTCCGAAATGTGGAATATGGTCCGTTTTCAAATGTTTTATTTTTGAACGTCAGTTCACATTTGTAGGTGGATCATTAGTGTTAGAGCTAAAATTAGCATGTTTAAAGTGATTTTCATGCTTCCAGGGGCTCGGGAAGTGAATTAAATACTATTTGGAGGCATTTAATGTTCAAGCAAAAACAGCTGATTTTTGGCAAAAGAGATAACACCCCCCATTACGTCATGCTTCAGAAATGTGGAAAATGGTCCGTTTTCAAATGTTTTATTTTTGAACGTCAGTTCACATTTGTAGGTGGATCATCAGTGTTAGAGCTAAAATTAGCATGTTTAAAGTGATTTTCATGCTTCCAGAGGCCCTAAACACAAGATTTATGGAATGGTTAAAAGTGCATGAAAATGGCCAATTTACTCACTCTGAGTTCTCAAAAAGGGTTTCTTCACCCCGGGAAGTTAATTAAATACCATTTGGAGGCATTTAATGTTTGAGCAAAAACGGCTGATTTTCGACAAAAGAGGTAACACCCCCCATTACGTCATGCTTCAGAAATGTGGAAAATGGTCCGTTTTCAAATGTTTTATTTTTGAACGTCAGTTCACATTTGTAGGTGGATCATCAGTGTTAGAGCTAAAATTAGCATGTTTAAAGTGATTTTCATGCTTCCAGGGGCTCGGGAAGTGAATTAAATACTATTTGGAGGCATTTAATGTTCAATCAAAAACAGCTGATTTTTGACAAAAGAGATAACACCTCCCCCCAATACGTCATGCTTCAGAAATGTGGAAAATGGTCCGTTTTCAAATGTTTTATTTTTGAATGTCAGTTCACATTTGTAGGTGGATCATCAGTGTTAGAGCTAAAATTAGCATGTTTAAAGTGATTTTCATGCTTCCAGGGGCCCTAAACACAAGATTTATGGAATGGTTAAAAGTGCATGAAAATGGCCAATGTACTCACTCTGAGTTCTCAAAAAGGGTTTCTTCACCCCGGGAAGTTAATTAAATACCATTTGGAGGCATTTAATGTTCGAGCAAAAACGGCAGATTTTCGACAAAAGCGATAACACCCCCCCATTACGTCATGCTTCAGAAATGTGGAAAATGGTCCGTTTTCAAATGTTTTATTTTTGAACGTCAGTTCACATTTGTAGATGGATCATCAGTGTTAGAGCTAACATTAGCATGTTTAAAGTGATTTTCATGCTTCCAGGGGCTCGGGAAGTGAATTAAATACTATTTGGAGGCATTTAATAATCACGCAAAAACAGCTGATTTTTGACAAAAGAGATAACACCCCCCCATTACGTCATGCCTCAGAAATGTGGAAAATGGTCCGTTTTCAATTGTTTTATTTTTGAACCTCAGTTCACATTTGTAGGTGGCTCATCAGTTTTAGAGCTAAAATTAGCATGTTTAAAGTGATTTTCATGCTTCCAGGGGCCCTAAACACAAGATTTATGGAATGGTTAAAAGTGCATGAAAATGGCCAATTTACTCACTCTGAGTTCTCAAAAAGGGTTTCTTCACCCCGGGAAGTTAATTAAATACCATTTGGAAGCATTTAATGTTCGAGCAAAAACGGCAGATTTTCGACAAAAGAGATAACACCCCCCCATTACGTCATGCTTCAGAAATGTGGAAAATGGTCCGTTTTCAAATGTTTTATTTTTGAACGTCAGTTCACATTTGTAGGTGGATCATCAGTGTTAGAGCTAAAATGAGCATGTTTAAAGTGATTTTCATGATTCCAGGGGCTCGGGAAGTGAATTAAATACTATTTGGAGGCATTTAATGTTCAATCAAAAACAGCTGATTTTTGACAAAAGAGATAACACCCCCCCATTACGTCATGCTTCAGAAATGTGGAAAATGGTCCGTTTTCAAATGTTTTATTTTTGAATTTCAGTTCACATTTGTAGGTGGATCATCAGTGTTAGAGCTAAAATTAGCATGTTTAAAGTGATTTTCATGCTTCCAGGGGCCCTAAACACAAGATTTATGGAATGGTTAAAAGTGCATGAAAATGGCCAATTTACTCACTCTGAGTTCTCAAAAAGGGTTTCTTCACCCCGGAAAGTTAATTAAATACCATTTGGAGGCATTTAATGTTCGAGCAAAAACGGCTGATTTTCGACAAAAGAGATAACACCCCCCCATTACGTCATGCTTCAGAAATGTGGAAAATGGTCCGTTTTCAAATGTTTTATTTTTGAACGTCCGTTCACAATTATAGGTGGATCATCCGTGTTAGAGCTAAAATTAGCATGTTTAAAGTGATTTTCATGCTTCCAGGGGCCCTAACACAAGATTTATGGAATGGTTAAAAGTGCATGAAAATGGCCAATGTACTCACTCTGAGTTCTCAAAAAGGGTTTCTTCACCCCGGGAAGTTAATTAAATACCATTTGGAGGCATTTAATGTTCGAGCAAAAAAGGCTGATTTTCGACAAAAGAGATAACACCCCCCCATTACGTCATGCTTCAGAAATGTGGAAAATGGTCCGTTTTCAAATGTTTTATTTTTGAACGTCAGTTCACATTTGTAGGTGGATCATCAGTGTTAGAGCTAAAATTAGCATGTTTAAAGTGATTTTCATGCTTCCAGGGGCTCGGGAAGTGAATTAAATACTATTTGGAGGCATTTAATGTTCAATCAAAAACAGCTGATTTTTGACAAAAGAGATAACACCGCCCCATTACGTCATGCTTCAGAAATGTGGAAAATGGTCCGTTTTCAAATGTTTTATTTTTGAACGTCAGTTCACATTTGTAGGTGGATCATCAGTGTTAGAGCTAAAATTAGCATGTTTAAAGTGATTTTCATGCTTCCAGGGGCCCTAAACACAAGATTTATGGAATGGTTAAAAGTGCATGAAAATGGCCAATTTACTCACTCTGAGTTCTCAAAAAGGGTTTCTTCACCCCGGGAAGTTAATTAAATACCATTTGGAGGCATTTAATGTTCAAGCAAAAACGGCTGATTTTCGACAAAAGAGATAACACCCCCCCCATTACGTCATGCTTCAGAAATGTGGAAAATGGTCCGTTTTCAAATGTTTTATTTTTGAACGTCCGTTCACAATTGTAGGTGGATCATCAGTGTTAGAGCTAAAATTAGCATGTTTAAAGTGATTTTCATGCTTCCAGGGACCCTAAACACAAGATTTATGGAATGGTTAAAAGTGCATGAAAATGGCCAATGTACTCACTCTGAGTTCTCAAAAAGGGTTTCTTCACCCCGGGAAGTTAATTAAATACCATTTGGAGGCATTTAATGTTCGAGCAAAAACGGCAGATTTTCGACAAAAGAGATAACACCCCCCCATTATGTCATGCTTCAGAAATGTGGAAAATGGTCCGTTTTCAAATGTTTTATTTTTGAACGTCAGTTCACATTTGTAGGTGGATCATCAGTGTTAGAGCTAAAATGAGCATGTTTAAAGTGATTTTCATGCTTCCAGGGGCTCGGGAAATGAATTAAATACTATTTGGAGGCATTTAATGTTCAATCAAAAACCGCTGATTTTTGACAAAAGAGATAACACCCCCCCATTACGTAATGCTTCAGAAATGTGGAAAATGATCCGTTTTCAAATGTTTTATTTTTGAACGTCAGTTCACATTTGTAGGTGGATCATCAGTGTTAGAGCTAAAATTAGCATGTTTAAAGTGATTTTCATGCTTCCAGGGGCCCTAAACACAAGATTTATGGAATGGTTAAAAGTGCATGAAAATGGCCAATTTACTCACTCTGAGTTCTCAATAAGGGTTTCTTCACCCCGGGAAGTTAATTAAATACCATTTGGAGGCATTTAATGTTCGAGCAAAAACGGCTGATTTTCGACAAAAGAGATAACACCCCCCATTACGTCATGCTTCAGAAATGTGGAAAATGGTCCGTTTTCAAATGTTTTATTTTTGAACGTCAGTTCACATTTGTAGGTGGATCATCAGTGTTAGAGCTAAAATTAGCATGTTTAAAGTGATTTTCATGCTTCCAGGGGCTCGGGATGTGAATTAAATACTATTTGGAGGCATTTAATGTTCAAGCAAAAACAGCTGATTTTTGACAAAAGAGATAACACCCCCCCATTACGTCATGCTTCAGAAATGTGGAAAATGGTCCGTTTTCAAATGTTTTATTTTTGAACGTCAGTTCACATTTGTAGGTGGATCATCGGTGTTAGAGCTAAAATTTGCATGTTTAAAGTGATTTTCATGCTTCCAGGGGCTCGGGAAGTGAATTAAATACTATTTGGAGGCATTTAATGTTCAATCAAAAACAGCTGATTTTTGACAAAAGAGATAACACCCCCCCCATTACGTCATGCTTCAGAAATGTGGAAAATGGTCCGTTTTCAAATGTTTTATTTTTGAACGTCAGTTCACATTTGTAGGTGGATCATCAGTGTTAGAGCTAAAATTAGCATGTTTAAAGTGATTTTCATGCTTCCAGGGGCCCTAAACACAAGATTTATGGAATGGTTAAAAGTGCATGAAAATGGCCAATTTACTCACTCTGAGTTCTCAAAAAGGGTTTCTTCACCGCGGGAAGTTAATTAAATACCATTTGGAGGCATTTAATGTTCGAGCAAAAACGGCTGATTTTCGACAAAAGAGATAACACCCCCCATTACGTCATGCTTCAGAAATGTGGAAAATGGTCCGTTTTCAAATGTTTTATTTTTGAACGTCAGTTCACATTTGTAGGTGGATCATCAGTGTTAGAGCTAAAATTAGCATGTTTAAAGTGATTTTCATGCTTCCAGGGGCTCGGGAAGTGAATTAAATACTATTTGGAGGCATTTAATGTTCAATCAAAAACAGCTGATTTTTGACAAAAGAGATAACACCCCCCCCCCATTACGTCATGCTTCAGAAATGTGGAAAATGGTCCGTTTTCAAATGTTTTATTTTTGAATGTCAGTTCACATTTGTAGGTGGATAGTCAGTGTCAGAGCTAAAATTAGCATGTTTAAAGTGATTTTCATGCTTCCAGGGGCCCTAAACACAAGATTTATGGAATGGTTAAAAGTGCATGAAAATGGCCAATTTACTCACTCTGAGTTCTCAAAAAGGGTTTCTTCACCCCAGGAAGTTAATTAAATACCATTTGGAGGCATTTAATGTTCGAGCAAAAACGGCTGATTTTCGACAAAAGAGATAACACCCCCCCATTACGTCATGCTTCAGAAATGTGGAAAATGGTCCGTTTTCAAATGTTTTATTTTTGAACGTCAGTTCACATTTGTAGGTGGATCATCGGTGTTAGAGCTAAAATTTGCATGTTTAAAGTGATTTTCATGCTTCCAGGGGCTCGGGAAGTGAATTAAATACTATTTGGAGGCATTTAATGTTCAATCAAAAACAGCTGATTTTTGACAAAAGAGATAACACCCCCCCCCCATTACGTCATGCTTCAGAAATGTGGAAAATGGTCCGTTTTCAAATGTTTTATTTTTGAACGTCAGTTCACATTTGTAGGTGGATCATCAGTGTTAGAGCTAAAATTAGCATGTTTAAAGTGATTTTCATGCTTCCAGGGGCCCTAAACACAAGATTTATGGAATGGTTAAAAGTGCATGAAAATGGCCAATTTACTCACTCTGAGTTCTCAAAAAGGGTTTCTTCACCCCGGGAAGTTAATTAAATACCATTTGGAGGCATTTAATGTTCGAGCAAAAACGGCTGATTTTCGACAAAAGAGATAACACCCCCCATTACGTCATGCTTCAGAAATGTGGAAAATGGTCCGTTTTCAAATGTTTTATTTTTGAACGTCAGTTCACATTTGTAGGTGGATCATCAGTGTTAGAGCTAAAATTAGCATGTTTAAAGTGATTTTCATGCTTCCAGGGGCTCGGGAAGTGAATTAAATACTATTTGGAGGCATTTAATGTTCAAGCAAAAACAGCTGATTTTTGACAAAAGAGATAACACCCCCCATTACGTCATGCTTCAGAAATGTGGAAAATGGTCCGTTTTCAAATGTTTTATTTTTGAACGTCAGTTCACATTTGTAGGTGGATCATCAGTGTTAGAGCTAAAATTAGCATGTTTAAAGTGATTTTCATGCTTCCAGGGGCCCTAAACACAAGATTTATGGAATGGTTAAAAGTGCATGAAAATGGCCAATTTACTCACTCTGAGTTCTCAAAAAGGGTTTCTTCACCCCGGGAAGTTAATTAAATACCATTTGGAGGCATTTAATGTTCGAGCAAAAATGGCTGATTTTCGACAAAAGAGATAACACCCCCCCCATTACGTCATGCTTCAGAAATGTGGAAAATGGTCCGTTTTCAAATGTTTTATTTTTGAACGTCAGTTCACATTTGTAGGTGGATCATCAGTGTTAGAGCTAAAATTAGCATGTTTAAAGTGATTTTCATGCTTCCAGGGGCTCGGGAAGTGAATTAAATACTATTTGGAGGCATTTAATGTTCAATCAAAAACAGCTGATTTTTGACAAAAGAGATAACACCCCCCCCCATTACGTCATGCTTCAGAAATGTGGAAAATGGTCCGTTTTCAAATGTTTTATTTTTGAATGTCAGTTCACATTTGTAGGTGGATCATCAGTGTTAGAGCTAAAATTAGCATGTTTAAAGTGATTTTCATGCTTCCAGGGGCCCTAAACACAAGATTTATGGAATGGTTAAAAGTGCATGAAAATGGCCAATTTACTCACTCTGAGTTCTCAAAAAGGGTTTCTTCACCCCAGGAAGTTAATTAAATACCATTTGGAGGCATTTAATGTTCGAGCAAAAACGGCTGATTTTCGACAAAAGAGATAACACCCCCGCATTACGTCATGCTTCAGAAATGTGGAAAATGGTCCGTTTTCAAATGTTTTATTTTTGAACGTCAGTTCACATTTGTAGGTGGATCATCAGTGTTAGAGCTAAAATTAGCATGTTTAAAGTGATTTTCATGCTTCCAGGGGCTCGGGATGTGAATTAAATACTATTTGGAGGCATTTAATGTTCAAGCAAAAACAGCTGATTTTTGACAAAAGAGATAACACCCCCCCATTACGTCATGCTTCAGAAATGTGGAAAATGGTCCGTTTTCAAATGTTTTATTTTTGAACGTCAGTTCACATTTGTAGGTGGATCATCAGTGTTAGAGCTAAAATTAGCATGTTTAAAGTGATTTTCATGCTTCCAGGGGCCCTAAACACAAGATTTATGGAATGGTTAAAAGTGCATGAAAATGGACAATTTACTCACTCTGAGTTCTCAAAAAGGGTTTCTTCACCCCAGGCAGTTAATTAAATACCATTTGGAGGCATTTAATGTTCGAGCAAAAACGGCTGATTTTCGACAAAAGAAATAACACCCCCCCATTACGTCATGCTTCAGAAATGTGGAAAATGGTCCGTTTTCAAATGTTTTATTTTTGAACGTCAGTTCACATTTGTAGGTGGATCATCAGTGTTAGAGCTAAAATTAGCATGTTTAAAGTGATTTTCATGCTTCCAGGGGCTCGGGAAGTGAATTAAATACTATTTGGAGGCATTTAATGTTCAAGCAAAAACAGCTGATTTTTGACAAAAGAGATAACACCCCCCCATTACGTCATGCTTCAGAAATGTGGAAAATGGTCCGTTTTCAAATGTTTTATTTTTGAATGTCAGTTCACATTTGTAGGTGGATCATCAGTGTTAGAGCTAAAATTAGCATGTTTAAAGTGATTTTCATGCTTCCAGGGGCCCTAAACACAAGATTTATGGAATGGTTAAAAGTGCATGAAAATGGCCAATTTACTCACTCTGAGTTCTCAATAAGGGTTTCTTCACCCCGGGAAGTTAATTAAATACCATTTGGAGGCATTTAATGTTCGAGCAAAAACGGCTGATTTTCGACAAAAGAGATAACACCCCCCCATTACGTCATGCTTCAGAAATGTGGAAAATGGTCCGTTTTCAAATGTTTTATTTTTGAACGTCAGTTCACATTTGTAGGTGGATCATCAGTGTTAGAGCTAAAATTAGCATGTTTAAAGTGATTTTCATGCTTCCAGGGGCTCGGGATGTGAATTAAATACTATTTGGAGGCATTTAATGTTCAAGCAAAAACAGCTGATTTTTGACAAAAGAGATAACACCCCCCCATTACGTCATGCTTCAGAAATGTGGAAAATGGTCCGTTTTCAAATGTTTTATTTTTGAACGTCAGTTCACATTTGTAGGTGGATCATCGGTGTTAGAGCTAAAATTTGCATGTTTAAAGTGATTTTCATGCTTCCAGGGGCTCGGGAAGTGAATTAAATACTATTTGGAGGCATTTAATGTTCAATCAAAAACAGCTGATTTTTGACAAAAGAGATAACACCCCCCCCCCCCATTACGTCATGCTTCAGAAATGTGGAAAATGGTCCGTTTTCAAATGTTTTATTTTTGAACGTCAGTTCACATTTGTAGGTGGATCATCAGTGTTAGAGCTAAAATTAGCATGTTTAAAGTGATTTTCATGCTTCCAGGGGCCCTAAACACAAGATTTATGGAATGGTTAAAAGTGCATGAAAATGGCCAATTTACTCACTCTGAGTTCTCAAAAAGGGTTTCTTCACCCCGGGAAGTTAATTAAATACCATTTGGAGGCATTTAATGTTCGAGCAAAAACGGCTGATTTTCGACAAAAGAGATAACACCCCCCATTACGTCATGCTTCAGAAATGTGGAAAATGGTCCGTTTTCAAATGTTTTATTTTTGAATGTCAGTTCACATTTGTAGGTGGATCATCAGTGTTAGAGCTAAAATTAGCATGTTTAAAGTGATTTTCATGCTTCCAGGGGCTCGGGAAGTGAATTAAATACTATTTGGAGGCATTTAATGTTCAATCAAAAACAGCTGATTTTTGACAAAAGAGATAACACCCCCCCCCCATTACGTCATGCTTCAGAAATGTGGAAAATGGTCCGTTTTCAAATGTTTTATTTTTGAATGTCAGTTCACATTTGTAGGTGGATCATCAGTGTTAGAGCTAAAATTAGCATGTTTAAAGTGATTTTCATGCTTCCAGGGGCCCTAAACACAAGATTTATGGAATGGTTAAAAGTGCATGAAAATGGCCAATTTACTCACTCTGAGTTCTCAAAAAGGGTTTCTTCACCCCAGGAAGTTAATTAAATACCATTTGGAGGCATTTAATGTTCGAGCAAAAACGGCTGATTTTCGACAAAAGAGATAACACCCCCGCATTACGTCATGCTTCAGAAATGTGGAAAATGGTCCGTTTTCATATGTTTTATTTTTGAACGTCAGTTCACATTTGTAGGTGGATCATCAGTGTTAGAGCTAAAATTAGCATGTTTAAAGTGATTTTAATGCTTCCAGGGGCTCAGGATGTGAATTAAATACTATTTGGAGGCATTTAATGTTCAAGCAAAAACAGCTGATTTTTGACAAAAGAGATAACACCCCCCATTACGTCATGCTTCAGAAATGTGGAAAATGGTCCGTTTTCAAATGTTTTATTTTTGAACGTCAGTTCACATTTGTAGGTGGATCATCAGTGTTAGAGCTAAAATTAGCATGTTTAAAGTGATTTTCATGCTTCCAGGGGCCCTAAACACAAGATTTATGGAATAGTTAAAAGTGCATGAAAATGGACAATTTACTCACTCTGAGTTCTCAAAAAGGGTTTCTTCACCCCAGGCAGTTAATTAAATACTATTTGGAGGCATTTAATGTTCAAGCAAAAACAGCTGATTTTTGACAAAAGAGATAACACCCCCCAATTACGTCATGCTTCCGAAATGTGGAATATGGTCCGTTTTCCAATGTTTTATTTTTGAACGTCAGTTCACATTTGTAGGTGGATCATCAGTGTTAGAGCTAAAATTAGCATGTTTAAAGTGATTTTCATGCTTCCAGGGGCCCTAAACACAAGATTTATGGAATGGTTAAAAGTGCATGAAAATGGCCAATTTACTAACTCTGAGTTCTCAAAAAGGGTTTCTTCACCCCGGGAAGTTAATTAAATACCATTTGGAGGCATTTAATGTTCGAGCAAAAACGGCTGTTTTTCGACAAAAGAGATAACACCCCCCCATTACGTCATGCTTCAGAAATGTGGAAAATGGTCCGTTTTCAAATGTTTTATTTTTGAACGTCAGTTCACATTTGTAGGTGGATCATCAGTGTTAGAGCTAAAATTAGCATGTTTAAAGTGATTTTCATGCTTCCAGGGGCCCTAAACACAAGATTTATGGAATGGTTAAAAGTGCATGAAAATGGCCAATTTACTCACTCTGAGTTCTCAAAAAGGGTTTCTTCACCCCGGGAAGTTAATTAAATACCATTTGGAGGCATTTAATGTTTGAGCAAAAACGGCTGATTTTCGACAAAAGAGATAACACCCCCCATTACGTCATGCTTCAGAAATGTGGAAAATGGTCCGTTTTCAAATGTTTTCTTTTTGAACGTCAGTTCACATTTGTAGGTGGATCATCAGTGTTAGAGCTAAAATTATCATGTTTAAAGTGATTTTAATGCTTCCAGGGGCTCGGGATGTGAATTAAATACTATTTGGAGGCATTTAATGTTCGAGCAAATACGGCTGATTTTCGACAAAAGAAATAACACCCCCCCATTACGTCATGCTTCAGAAATGTGGAAAATGGTCCGTTTTCAAATGTTTTATTTTTGAACGTCAGTTCACATTTGTAGGTGGATCATCAGTGTTAGAGCTAAAATTAGCATGTTTAAAGTGATTTTCATGCTTCCAGGGGCTCGGGAAGTGAATTAAATACTATTTGGAGGCATTTAATGTTCAAGCAAAAACAGCTGATTGTTGACAAAAGAGATAACACCCCCCCATTACGTCATGCTTCAGAAATGTGGAAAATGGTCCGTTTTCAAATGTTTTATTTTTGAATGTCAGTTCACATTTGTAGGTGGATCATCAGTGTTAGAGCTAAAATTAGCATGTTTAAAGTGATTTTCATGCTTCCAGGGGCCCTAAACACAAGATTTATGGAATGGTTAAAAGTGCATGAAAATGGCCAATTTACTCACTCTGAGTTCTCAATAAGGGTTTCTTCACCCCGGGAAGTTAATTAAATACCATTTGGAGGCATTTAATGTTCGAGCAAAAACGGCTGATTTTCGACAAAAGAAATAACACCCCCCCATTACGTCATGCTTCAGAAATGTGGAAAATGGTCCGTTTTCAAATGTTTTATTTTTGAACGTCAGTTCACATTTGTAGGTGGATCATCAGTGTTAGAGCTAAAATTAGCATGTTTAAAGTGATTTTCATGCTTCCAGGGGCTTGGGATGTGAATTAAATACTATTTGGAGGCATTTAATGTTCAAGCAAAAACAGCTGATTTTTGACAAAAGAGATAACACCCCCCCATTACGTCATGCTTCAGAAATGTGGAAAATGGTCCGTTTTCAAATGTTTTATTTTTGAACGTCAGTTCACATTTGTAGGTGGATCATCAGTGTTAGAGCTAAAATTAGCATGTGTAAAGTGATTTTCATGCTTCCAGGGGCCCTAAACACAAGATTTATGGAATGGTTAAAAGTGCATGAAAATGGCCAATTTACTCACTCTGAGTTCTCAAAAAGGGTTTCTTCACCCCAGGAAGTTAATTAAATACCATTTGGAGGCATTTAATGTTCGAGCAAAAACGGCTGATTTTCGACAAAAGAGATAACACCCCCGCATTACGTCATGCTTCAGAAATGTGGAAAATGGTCCGTTTTCAAATGTTTTATTTTTGAACGTCAGTTCACATTTGTAGGTGGATCATCAGTGTTAGAGCTAAAATTAGCATGTTTAAAGTGATTTTCATGCTTCCAGGGGCTCGGGATGTGAATTAAATACTATTTGGAGGCATTTAATGTTCAAGCAAAAACAGCTGATTTTTGACAAAAGAGATAACACCCCCCCATTACGTCATGCTTCAGAAATGTGGAAAATGGTCCGTTTTCAAATGTTTTATTTTTGAACGTCAGTTCACATTTGTAGGTGGATCATCAGTGTTAGAGCTAAAATTAGCATGTTTAAAGTGATTTTCATGCTTCCAGGGGCCCTAAACACAAGATTTATGCAATGGTTAAAAGTGCATGAAAATGGCCAATTTACTCACTCTGAGTTCTCAAAAAGGGTTTCTTCACCCCAGGCAGTTAATTAAATACCATTTGGAGGCATTTAATGTTCGAGCAAAAACGGCTGATTTTCGACAAAAGAAATAACACCCCCCCATTACGTCATGCTTCAGAAATGTGGAAAATGGTCCGTTTTCAAATGTTTTATTTTTGAACGTCAGTTCACATTTGTAGGTGGATCATCAGTGTTAGAGCTAAAATTAGCATGTTTAAAGTGATTTTCATGCTTCCAGGGGCTCGGGAAGTGAATTAAATACTATTTGGAGGCATTTAATGTTCAAGCAAAAACAGCTGATTTTTGACAAAAGAGATAACACCCCCCAATTACGTCATGCTTCCGAAATGTGGAATATGGTCCGTTTTCCAATGTTTTATTTTTGAACGTCAGTTCACATTTGTAGGTGGATCATCAGTGTTAGAGCTAAAATTAGCATGTTTAAAGTGATTTTCATGCTTCCAGGGGCCCTAAACACAAGATTTATGGAATGGTTAAAAGTGCATGAAAATGGCCAATTTACTAACTCTGAGTTCTCAAAAAGGGTTTCTTCACCCCGGGAAGTTAATTAAATACCATTTGGAGGCATTTAATGTTCGAGCAAAAACGGCTGTTTTTCGACAAAAGAGATAACACCCCCCCATTACGTCATGCTTCAGAAATGTGGAAAATGGTCCGTTTTCAAATGTTTTATTTTTGAACGTCAGTTCACATTTGTAGGTGGATCATCAGTGTTAGAGCTAAAATTAGCATGTTTAAAGTGATTTTCATGCTTCCAGGGGCCCTAAACACAAGATTTATGGAATGGTTAAAAGTGCATGAAAATGGCCAATTTACTCACTCTGAGTTCTCAAAAAGGGTTTCTTCACCCCGGGAAGTTAATTAAATACCATTTGGAGGCATTTAATGTTTGAGCAAAAACGGCTGATTTTCGACAAAAGAGATAACACCCCCCATTACGTCATGCTTCAGAAATGTGGAAAATGGTCCGTTTTCAAATGTTTTCTTTTTGAACGTCAGTTCACATTTGTAGGTGGATCATCAGTGTTAGAGCTAAAATTATCATGTTTAAAGTGATGTTCATGCTTCCAGGGGCTCGGGAAGTGAATTAAATACTATTTGGAGGCATTTAATGTTCAATCAAAAACAGCTGATTTTTGACAAAAGAGATAACACCCCCCCCCATTACGTCATGCTTCAGAAATGTGGAAAATGGTCCGTTTTCAAATGTTTTATTTTTGAATGTCAGTTCACATTTGTAGGTGGATCATCAGTGTTAGAGCTAAAATTAGCATGTTTAAAGTGATTTTCATGCTTCCAGGGGCCCTAAACACAAGATTTTTGGAATGGTTAAAAGTGCATGAAAATGGCCAATTTACTCACTCTGAGTTCTCAAAAAGGGTTTCTTCACCCCGGGAAGTTAATTAAATACCATTTGGAGGCATTTAATGTTCGAGCAAAAACGGCTGATTTTCGACAAAAGAGGTAACACCCCCCCATTACGTCATGCTTCAGAAATGTGGAAAATGGTCCGTTTTCAAATGTTTTATTTTTGAACGTCAGTTCACATTTGTAGGTGGATCATCAGTGTTAGAGCTAAAATTAGCATGTTTAAAGTGATGTTCATGCTTCCAGGGGCTCGGGAAGTGAATTAAATACTATTTGGAGGCATTTAATGTTCAATCAAAAACAGCTGATTTTTGACAAAAGAGATAACACCCCCCCCCCCATTACGTCATGCTTCAGAAATGTGGAAAATGGTCCGTTTTCAAATGTTTTATTTTTGAATGTCAGTTCACATTTGTAGGTGGATCATCAGTGTTAGAGTTAAAATTAGCATGTTTAAAGTGATTTTCATGCTTCCAGGGGCCCTAAACACAAGATTTATGGAATGGTTAAAAGTGCATGAAAATGGCCAATTTACTCACTCTGAGTTCTCAAAAAGGGTTTCTTCACCCCGGGAAGTTAATTAAATACCATTTGGAGGCATTTAATGTTCGAGCAAAAACGGCTGATTTTCGACAAAAGAGATAACACCCCACCATTACGTCACGCTTCAGAAATGTGGAAAATGGTCCGTTTTCAAATGTTTTATTTATGAACGTCAGTTCACATTTGTAGGTGGATCATCAGTGTTAGAGCTAACATTAGCATGTTTAAAGTGATTTTCATGCTTCCAGGGGCTCGGGAAGTGAATTAAATACTATTTGGAGGCATTTAATAATCAAGCAAAAACAGCTGATTTTTGACAAAAGAGATAACACCCCCCCATTACGTCATGCCTCAGAAATGTGGAAAATGGTCCGTTTTCAATTGTTTTATTTTTGAACGTCAGTTCACATTTGTAGGTGGCTCATCAGTTTTAGAGCTAAAATTAGCATGTTTAAAGTGATTTTCATGCTTCCAGGGGCCCTAAACACAAGATTTATGGAATGGTTAAAAGTGCATGAAAATGGCCAATTTACTCACTCTGAGTTCTCAAAAAGGGTTTCTTCACCCCGGGAAGTTAATTAAATACCATTTGGAGGCCTTTAATGTTCGAGCAAAAACGGCTGATTTTCGACAAAAGAGGTAACACCCCCCCATTACGTCATGCTTCAGAAATGTGGAAAATGGTCCGTTTTCAAATGTTTTATTTATGAACGTCAGTTCACATTTGTAGGTGGATCATCAGTGTTAGAGCTAAAATGAGCATGTTTAAAGTGATTTTCATGCTTCCAGGGGCTCGGGAAGTGAATTAAATACCATTTGGAGGCATTTAATGTTCGAGCAAAAACGGCTGATTTTCGACAAAAGAGGTAACACCCCCCCCCCATTACGTCATGCTTCAGAAATGTGGAAAATGGTCCGTTTTCAAATGTTTTATTTTTGAACGTCAGTTCACATTTGTAGGTGGATCATCAGTGTTAGAGCTAAAATTAGCATGTTTAAAGTGATTTTCATGCTTCCAGGGGCCCTAAACACAAGATTTATGGAATGGTTAAAAGTGCATGAAAATGGCCAATTTACTCACTCTGAGTTCTCAAAAAGGGTTTCTTCACCCCGGGAAGTTAATTAAATACCATTTGGAGGCATTTAATGTTCGAGCAAAAATGGCTGATTTTCGACAAAAGAGATAACACCCCCTCATTACGTCATGCTTCAGAAATGTGGAAAATGGTCCGTTTTCAAATGTTTTATTTTTGAACGTCAGTTCACATTTGTAGGTGGATCATCAGTGTTAGAGCTAAAATGAGCATGTTTAAACTGATTTTCATGCTTCCAGGGGCTCGGGAAATGAATTAAATACTATTTGGAGGCATTTAATGTTCAATCAAAAACAGCTGATTTTTGACAAAAGAGATAACACCCCCCCATTACGTCATGCTTCAGAAATGTGGAAAATGGTCCGTTTTCAAATGTTTTATTTTTGAACGTCAGTTCACATTTGTAGGTGGATCATCAGTGTTAGAGCTAAAATTAGCATGTGTAAAGTGATTTTCATGCTTCCAGGGGCCCTAAACACAAGATTTATGGAATGGTTAAAAGTGCATGAAAATGGCCAATTTACTCACTCTGAGTTCTCAAAAAGGGGTTCTTCACCCCAGGAAGTTAATTAAATACCATTTGGAGGCATTTAATGTTCGAGCAAAAACGGCTGATTTTCGACAAAAGAGATAACACCCCCGCATTATGTCATGCTTCAGAAATGTGGAAAATGGTCCGTTTTCAAATGTTTTATTTTTGAACGTCAGTTCACATTTGTAGGTGGATCATCAGTGTTAGAGCTAAAATTAGCATGTTTAAAGTGATTTTCATGCTTCCAGGGGCTCGGGATGTGAATTAAATACTATTTGGAGGCATTTAATGTTCAAGCAAAAACAGCTGATTTTTGACAAAAGAGATAACACCCCCCCCATTACGTCATGCTTCAGAAATGTGGAAAATGGTCCGTTTTCAAATGTTTTATTTTTGAACGTCATTTACATTTGTAGGTGGATCATCAGTGTTAGAGCTAAAATTAGCATGTTTAAAGTGATTTTCATGCTTCCAGGGGCCCTAAACACAAGATTTATGGAATGGTTAAAAGTGCATGAAAATGGCCAATTTACTCACTCTGAGTTCTCAAAAAGGGTTTCTTCACCCCAGGCAGTTAATTAAATACCATTTGGAGGCATTTAATGTTCGAGCAAAAACGGCTGATTTTCGACAAAAGAAATAACACCCCCCCATTACGTCATGCTTCAGAAATGTGGAAAATGGTCCGTTTTCAAATGTTTTATTTTTGAACGTCAGTTCACATTTGTAGGTGGATCATCAGTGTTAGAGCTAAAATTAGCATGTTTAAAGTGATTTTCATGCTTCCAGGGGCTCGGGAAGTGAATTAAATACTATTTGGAGGCATTTAATGTTCAAGCAAAAACAGCTGATTTTTGACAAAAGAGATAACACCCCCCAATTACGTCATGCTTCCGAAATGTGGAATATGGTCCGTTTTCAAATGTTTTATTTTTGAACGTCAGTTCACATTTGTAGGTGGATCATCAGTGTTAGAGCTAAAATTAGCATGTTTAAAGTGATTTTCATGCTTCCAGGGGCCCTAAACACAAGATTTATGGAATGGTTAAAAGTGCATGAAAATGGCCAATTTACTAACTCTGAGTTCTCAAAAAGGGTTTCTTCACCCCGGGAAGTTAATTAAATACCATTTGGAGGCATTTAATGTTCGAGCAAAAACGGCTGATTTTCGACAAAAGAGATAACACCCCCCCCATTACGTCATGCTTCAGAAATGTGGAAAATGGTCCGTTTTCAAATGTTTTATTTTTGAACGTCAGTTCACATTTGTAGGTGGATCATCAGTGTTAGAGCTAAAATTAGCATGTTTAAAGTGATTTTCATGCTTCCAGGGGCTCGGGAAGTGAATTAAATACTATTTGGAGGCATTTAATGTTCAAGCAAAAACAGCTGATTTTTGACAAAAGAGATAACACCCCCCATTACGTCATGCTTCAGAAATGTGGAAAATGGTCCGTTTTCAAATGTTTTATTTTTGAACGTCAGTTCACATTTGTAGGTGGATCATCAGTGTTAGAGCTAAAATTAGCATGTTTAAAGTGATTTTCATGCTTCCAGGGGCCCTAAACACAAGATTTATGGAATGGTTAAAAGTGCATGAAAATGGCCAATTTACTCACTCTGAGTTCTCAAAAAGGGTTTCTTCACCCCGGGAAGTTAATTAAATACCATTTGGAGGCATTTAATGTTTGAGCAAAAACGGCTGATTTTCGACAAAAGAGATAACACCCCCCATTACGTCATGCTTCAGAAATGTGGAAAATGGTCCGTTTTCAAATGTTTTCTTTTTGAACGTCAGTTCACATTTGTAGGTGGATCATCAGTGTTAGAGCTAAAATTAGCATGTTTAAAGTGATTTTCATGCTTCCAGGGGCTCGGGAAGTGAATTAAATACTATTTGGAGGCATTTAATGTTCAATCAAAAACAGCTGATTTTTGACAAAAGAGATAACACCCCCCCCCATTACGTCATGCTTCAGAAATGTGGAAAATGGTCCGTTTTCAAATGTTTTATTTTTGAATGTCAGTTCACATTTGTAGGTGGATCATCAGTGTTAGAGCTAAAATTAGCATGTTTAAAGTGATTTTCATGCTTCCAGGGGCCCTAAACACAAGATTTATGGAATGGTTAAAAGTGCATGAAAATGGCCAATTTACTCACTCTGAGTTCTCAAAAAGGGTTTCTTCACCCCGGGAAGTTAATTAAATACCATTTGGAGGCATTTAATGTTTGAGCAAAAACGGCTGATTTTCGACAAAAGAGATAACACCCCACCATTACGTCATGCTTCAGAAATGTGGAAAATGGTCCGTTTTCAAATGTTTTCTTTTTGAACGTCAGTTCACATTTGTAGGTGGATCATCAGTGTTAGAGCTAAAATTAGCATGTTTAAAGTGATGTTCATGCTTCCAGGGGCTCGGGAAGTGAATTAAATACTATTTGGAGGCATTTAATGTTCAATCAAAAACAGCTGATTTTTGACAAAAGAGATAACACCCCCCCCCATTACGTCATGCTTCAGAAATGTGGAAAATGGTCCATTTTCAAATGTTTTATTTTTGAATGTCAGTTCACATTTGTAGGTGGATCCTCAGTGTTAGAGCTAAAATTAGCATGTTTAAAGTGATTTTCATGCTTCCAGGGGCCCTAAACACAAGATTTATGGAATGGTTAAAAGTGCATGAAAATGGCCAATTTACTCACTCTGAGTTCTCAAAAAGGGTTTCTTCACCCCGGGAAGTTAATTAAATACCATTTGGAGGCATTTAATGTTCGAGCAAAAACGGCAGATTTTCGACAAAAGAGATAACACCCCACCATTACGTCATGCTTCAGAAATGTGGAAAATGGTCCGTTTTCAAATGTTTTATTTTTGAACGTCAGTTCACATTTGTAGGTGGATCATCAGTGTTAGAGCTAACATTAGCATGTTTAAAGTGATTTTCATGCTTCCAGGGGCTCGGGAAGTGAATTAAATACTATTTGGAGGCATTTAATAATGAAGCAAAAACAGCTGATTTTTGACAAAAGAGATAACACCCCCCCATTACGTCATGCCTCAGAAATGTGGAGAATGGTCCGTTTTCAATTGTTTTATTTTTGAACGTCAGTTCACATTTGTAGGTGGCTCATCAGTTTTAGAGCTAAAATTAGCATGTTTAAAGTGATTTTCATGCTTCCAGTGGCCCTAAACACAAGATTTATGGAATGGTTAAAAGTGCATGAAAATGGCCAATTTACTCACTCTGAGTTCTCAAAAAGGGTTTCTTCACCCCGGGAAGTTAATTAAATACCATTTGGAGGCATTTAATGTTCGAGCAAAAACGGCTGATTTTCGACAAAAGAGGTAACACCCCCCCATTACGTCATGCTTCAGAAATGTGGAAAATGGTCCGTTTTCAAATGTTTTATTTTTGAACGTCAGTTCACATTTGTAGGTGGATCATCAGTGTTAGAGCTAAAATTAGCATGTTTAAAGTGATGTTCATGCTTCCAGGGGCTCGGGAAGTGAATTAAATACTATTTGGAGGCATTTAATGTTCAATCAAAAACAGCTGATTTTTGACAAAAGAGATAACACCCCCCCCCATTACGTCATGCTTCAGAAATGTGGAAAATGGTCCGTTTTCAAATGTTTTATTTTTGAATGTCAGTTCACATTTGTAGGTGGATCATCAGTGTTAGAGCTAAAATTAGCATGTTTAAAGTGATTTTCATGCTTCCAGGGGCCCTAAACACAAGATTTATGGAATGGTTAAAAGTGCATGAAAATGGCCAATTTACTCACTCTGAGTTCTCAAAAAGGGTTTCTTCACCCCGGGAAGTTAATTAAATACCATTTGGAGGCATTTAATGTTCGAGCAAAAACGGCTGATTTTCGACAAAAGAGATAACACCCCACCATTACGTCATGCTTCAGAAATGTGGAAAATGGTCCGTTTTCAAATGTTTTATTTTTGAACGTCAGTTCACATTTGTAGGTGGATCATCAGTGTTAGAGCTAACATTAGCATGTTTAAAGTGATTTTCATGCTTCCAGGGGCTCGGGAAGTGAATTAAATACTATTTGGAGGCATTTAATAATCAAGCAAAAACAGCTGATTTTTGACAAAAGAGATAACACCCCCCCATTACGTCATGCCTCAGAAATGTGGAAAATGGTCCGTTTTCAATTGTTTTATTTTTGAACGTCAGTTCACATTTGTAGGTGGCTCATCAGTTTTAGAGCTAAAATTAGCATGTTTAAAGTGATTTTCATGCTTCCAGGGGCCCTAAACACAAGATTTATGGAATGGTTAAAAGTGCATGAAAATGGCCAATTTACTCACTCTGAGTTCTCAAAAAGGGTTTCTTCACCCCGGGAAGTTAATTAAATACCATTTGGAGGCATTTAATGTTCGAGCAAAAACGGCTGATTTTCGACAAAAGAGGTAACACCCCCCCATTACGTCATGCTTCAGAAATGTGGAAAATGGTCCGTTTTCAAATGTTTTATTTTTGAACGTCAGTTCACATTTGTAGGTGGATCATCAGTGTTGAAGCTAAAATGAGCATGTTTAAAGTGATTTTCATGCTTCCAGGGGCTCGGGAAGTGAATTAAATACTATTTGGAGGCATTTAATGTTCAATCAAAAACAGCTGATTTTTGACAAAAGAGATAACACCCCCCCCCCATTACGTCATGCTTCAGAAATGTGGAAAATGGTCCGTTTTCAAATGTTTTATTTTTGAACGTCCGTTCACAATTATAGGTGGATCATCAGTGTTAGAGCTAAAATTAGCATGTTTAAAGTGATTTTCATGCTTCCAGGGGCCCTAAACACAAGATTTATGGAATGGTTAAAAGTGCATGAAAATGGCCAATGTACTCACTCTGAGTTCTCAAAAAGGGTTTCTTCACCCCGGGAAGTTAATTAAATACCATTTGGAGGCATTTAATGTTCGAGCAAAAAAGGCTGATTTTCGACAAAAGAGATAACACCCCCCCCCATTACGTCATGCTTCAGAAATGTGGAAAATGGTCCGTTTTCAAATGTTTTATTTTTGAACGTCAGTTCACATTTGTAGGTGGATCATCAGTGTTAGAGCTACAATTAGCATGTTTAAAGTGATTTTCATGCTTCCAGGGGCTCGGGAAGTGAATTAAATAATATTTGGAGGCATTTAATGTTCAATCAAAAACAGCTGATTTTTGACAAAAGAGATAACACCCCCCCATTACGTCATGCTTCAGAAATGTGGAAAATGGTCCGTTTTCAAATGTTTTATATTTGAACGTCAGTTCACATTTGTAGGTGGATCATCAGTGTTAGAGCTAAAATTAGCATGTTTAAAGTGATTTTCATGCTTCCAGGGGCCCTAAACACAAGATTCATAGAATGGTTAAAAGTGCATGAAAATGGCCAATTTACTCACTCTGAGTTCTCAAAAAGGGTTTCTTCACCCCAGGAAGTTAATTAAATACCATTTGGAGGCATTTAATGTTCGAGCAAAAACGGCTGATTTTCGACAAAAGAGATAACACCCCCGCATTACGTCATGCTTCAGAAATGTGGAAAATGGTCCGTTTTCAAATGTTTTATTTTTGAACGTCAGTTCACATTTGTAGGTGGATCATCAGTGTTAGAGCTAAAATTGGCATGTTTAAAGTGATTTTCATGCTTCCAGGGGCTCGGGATGTGAATTAAATACTATTTGGAGGCATTTAATGTTCAAGCAAAAACAGCTGATTTTTGACAAAAGAGATAACACCCCCCCATTACGTCATGCTTCAGAAATGTGGAAAATGGTCCGTTTTCAAATGTTTTATTTTTGAACGTCAGTTCACATTTGTAGGTGGATCATCAGTGTTAGAGCTAAAATTAGCATGTTTAAAGTGATTTTCATGCTTCCAGGGGCCCTAAACACAAGATTTATGGAATGGTTAAAAGTGCATGAAAATGGCCAATTTACTCCCTCTGAGTTCTCAAAAAGGGTTTCTTCACCCCAGGCAGTTAATTAAATACCATTTGGAGGCATTTAATGTTCGAGCAAAAACGGCTGATTTTCGACAAAAGAAATAACACCCCCCCATTACGTCATGCTTCAGAAATGTGGAAAATGGTCCGTTTTCAAATGTTTTATTTTTGAACGTCAGTTCACATTTGTAGGTGGATCATCAGTGTTAGAGCTAAAATTAGCATGTTTAAAGTGATTTTCATGCTTCCAGGGGCTCGGGAAGTGAATTAAATACTATTTGGAGGCATTTAATGTTCAAGCAAAAACAGCTGATTTTTGACAAAAGAGATAACACCCCCCAATTACGTCATGCTTCCGAAATGTGGAATATGGTCCGTTTTCAAATGTTTTATTTTTGAACGTCAGTTCACATTTGTAGGTGGATCATCAGTGTTAGAGCTAAAATTAGCATGTTTAAAGTGATTTTCATGCTTCCAGGGGCCCTAAACACAAGATTTATGGAATGGTTAAAAGTGCATGAAAATGGCCAATTTACTAACTCTGAGTTCTCAAAAAGGGTTTCTTCACCCCGGGAAGTTAATTAAATACCATTTGGAGGCATTTAATGTTCGAGCAAAAACGGCTGATTTTCGACAAAAGAGATAACACCCCCCATTACGTCATGCTTCAGAAATGTGGAAAATGGTCCGTTTTCAAATGTTTTATTTTTGAACGTCAGTTCACATTTGTAGGTGGATCATCAGTGTTAGAGCTAAAATTAGCATGTTTAAAGTGATTTTCATGCTTCCAGGGGCTCGGGAAGTGAATCAAATACTATTTGGAGGCATTTAATGTTCAAGGAAAAACAGCTGATTTTTGACAAAAGAGATAACACCCCCCATTACGTCATGCTTCAGAAATGTGGAAAATGGTCCGTTTTCAAATGTTTTATTTTTGAACGTCAGTTCACATTTGTAGGTGGATCATCAGTGTTAGAGCTAAAATTAGCATGTTTAAAGTGATTTTCATGCTTCCAGGGGCCCTAAACACAAGATTTATGGAATGGTTAAAAGTGCATGAAAATGGCCAATTTACTCACTCTGAGTTCTCAAAAAGGGTGTCTTCACCCCGGGAAGTTAATTAAATACCATTTGGAGGCATTTAATGTTTGAGCAAAAACGGCTGATTTTCGACAAAAGAGATAACACCCCCCATTACGTCATGCTTCAGAAATGTGGAAAATGGTCCGTTTTCAAATGTTTTATTTTTGAACGTCAGTTCACATTTGTAGGTGGATCATCAGTGTTAGAGCTAAAATTAGCATGTTTAAAGTGATGTTCATGCTTCCAGGGGCTCGGGAAGTGAATTAAATACTATTTGGAGGCATTTAATGTTCAATCAAAAACAGCTGATTTTTGACAAAAGAGATAACACCCCACCCCATTACGTCATGCTTCAGAAATGTGGAAAATGGTCCGTTTTCAAATGTTTTATTTTTGAATGTCAGTTCACATTTGTAGGTGGATCATCAGTGTTAGAGCTAAAATTAGCATGTTTAAAGTGATTTTCATGCTTCCAGGGGCCCTAAACACAAGATTTATGGAATGGTTAAAAGTGCATGAAAATGGCCAATTTACTCACTCTGAGTTCTCAAAAAGGGTTTCTTCACCCCGGGAAGTTAATTAAATACCATTTGGAGGCATTTAAAGTTCGAGCAAAAACGGCTGATTTTCGACAAAAGAGATAACACCCCCCCATTACGTCATGCTTCAGAAATGTGGAAAATGGTCCGTTTTCAAATGTTTTATTTTTGAACGTCAGTTCACATTTGTAGGTGGATCATCAGTGTTAGAGCTAACATTAGCATGTTTAAAGTGATTTTCATGCTTCGAGGGGCTCGGGAAGTGAATTAAATACTATTTGGAGGCATTTAATAATCAAGCAAAAACAGCAGATTTTTGACAAAAGAGATAACACCCCCCCCATTACGTCATGCCTCAGAAATGTGGAAAATGGTCCGTTTTCAATTGTTTTATTTTTGAACGTCAGTTCACATTTGTAGGTGGCTCATCAGTTTTAGAGCTAAAATTAGCATGTTTAAAGTGATTTTCATGCTTCCAGGGGCCCTAAACACAAGATTTATGGAATGGTTAAAAGTGCATGAAAATGGCCAATTTACTCACTCTGAGTTCTCAAAAAGGGTTTCTTCACCCCGGGAAGTTAATTAAATACCATTTGGAGGCATTTAATGTTCGAGCAAAAACGGCTGATTTTCGACAAAAGAGGTAACACCCCCCCATTACGTCATGCTTCAGAAATGTGGAAAATGGTCCGTTTTCAAATGTTTTATTTTTGAACGTCAGTTCACATTTGTAGGTGGATCATCAGTGTTAGAGCTAAAATGAGCATGTATAAAGTGATTTTCATGCTTCCAGGGGCTCGGGAAGTGAATTAAATACTATTTGGAGGCATTTAATGTTCAATCAAAAACAGCTGATTTTTGACAAAAGAGATAACACCCCCCCATTACGTCATGCTTCAGAAATGTGGAAAATGGTCCGTTTTCAAATGTTTTATTTTTGAATTTCAGTTCACATTTGTAGGTGGATCATCAGTGTTAGAGCTAAAATTAGCATGTTTAAAGTGATTTTCATGCTTCCAGGGGCCCTAAACACAAGATTTACGGAATGGTTAAAAGTGCATGAAAATGCCCAATTTACTCACTCTGAGTTCTCAAAAAGGGTTTCTTCACCCCGGAAAGTTAATTAAATACCATTTGGAGGCATTTAATGTTCGAGCAAAAACGGCTGATTTTCGACAAAAGAGATAACACCCCCCCATTACGTCATGCTTCAGAAATGTGGAAAATGGTCCGTTTTCAAATGTTTTATTTTTGAACGTCCGTTCACAATTATAGGTGGATCATCAGTGTTAGAGCTAAAATTAGCATGTTTAAAGTGATTTTCATGCTTCCAGGGGCCCTAAACACAAGATTTATGGAATGGTTAAAAGTGCATGAAAATGGCCAATGTACTCACTCTGAGTTCTCAAAAAGGGTTTCTTCACCCCGGGAAGTTAATTAAATACCATTTGGAGGCATTTAATGTTCGAGCAAAAAAGGCTGATTTTCGACAAAAGAGATAACACCCCCCCATTACGTCATGCTTCAGAAATGTGGAAAATGGTCCGTTTTCAAATGTTTTATTTTTGAACGTCAGTTCACATTTGTAGGTGGATCATCAGTGTTAGAGCTAAAATTAGCATGTTTAAAGTGATTTTCATGCTTCCAGGGGCTCGGGAAGTGAATTAAATACTATTTGGAGGCATTTAATGTTCAATCAAAAACAGCTGATTTTTGACAAAAGAGATAACACTTCCCCATTACGTCATGCTTCAGAAATGTGGAAAATGGTCCGTTTTCAAATGTTTTATTTTTGAACGTCAGTTCACATTTGTAGGTGGATCATCAGTGTTAGAGCTCAAATTAGCATGTTTAAAGTGATTTTCATGCTTCCAGGGGCCCTAAACACAAGATTTATGGAATGGTTAAAAGTGCATGAAAATGGCCAATTTACTCACTCTGAGTTCTCAAAAAGGGTTTCTTCACCCCGGGAAGTTAATTAAATACCATTTGGAGGCATTTAATGTTCGAGCAAAAACGGCTGATTTTCGACAAAAGAGATAACACCCCCCCATTACGTAATGCTTCAGAAATGTGGAAAATGGTCCGTTTTCAAATGTTTTATTTTTGAACGTCAGTTCACATTTGTAGGTGGATCATCAGTGTTAGAGCTACAATTAGCATGTTTAAAGTGATTTTCATGCTTCCAGGGGCTCGGGAAGTGAATTAAATACTATTTGGAGGCATTTAATGTTCAATCAAAAACAGCTGATTTTTGACAAAAGAGATAACACCGCCCCATTACGTCATGCTTCAAAAATGTGGAAAATGGTCCGTTTTCAAATGTTTTATTTTTGAACGTCAGTTCACATTTGTAGGTGGATCATCAGTGTTAGAGCTAAAATTAGCATGTTTAAAGTGATTTTCATGCTTCCAGGGGCCCTAAACACAAGATTTATGGAATGGTTAAAAGTGCATGAAAATGGCCAATTTACTCACTCTGAGTTCTCAAAAAGGGTTTCTTCACCCCGGGAAGTTAATTAAATACCATTTGGAGGCATTTAATGTTCGAGCAAAAACGGCTGATTTTCGACAAAAGAGATAACACCCCCCCATTACGTCATGCTTCAGAAATGTGGAAAATGGTCCGTTTTCAAATGTTTTATTTTTGAACGTCAGTTCACACTTGTAGGTGGATCATCAGTGTTAGAGCTACAATTAGCATGTTTAAAGTGATTTTCATGCTTCCAGGGGCTCGGGAAGTTAATTAAATACTATTTGGAGGCATTTAATGTTCAATCAAAAACAGCTGATTTTTGACAAAAGAGATAACACTTCCCCATTACGTCATGCTTCAGAAATGTGGAAAATGGTCCGTTTTCAAATGTTTTATTTTTGAACGTCAGTTCACATTTGTAGGTGGATCATCAGTGTTAGAGCTCAAATTAGCATGTTTAAAGTGATTTTCATGCTTCCAGGGGCCCTAAACACAAGATTTATGGAATGGTTAAAAGTGCATGAAAATGGCCAATTTACTCACTCTGAGTTCTCAAAAAGGGTTTCTTCACCCCGGGAAGTTAATTAAATACCATTTGGAGGCATTTAATGTTCGAGCAAAAACGGCTGATTTTCGACAAAAGAGATAACACCCCCCCATTACGTAATGCTTCAGAAATGTGGAAAATGGTCCGTTTTCAAATGTTTTATTTTTGAACGTCAGTTCACATTTGTAGGTGGATCATCAGTGTTAGAGCTACAATTAGCATGTTTAAAGTGATTTTCATGCTTCCAGGGGCTCGGGAAGTGAATTAAATACTATTTGGAGGCATTTAATGTTCAATCAAAAACAGCTGATTTTTGACAAAAGAGATAACACCGCCCCATTACGTCATGCTTCAAAAATGTGGAAAATGGTCCGTTTTCAAATGTTTTATTTTTGAACGTCAGTTCACATTTGTAGGTGGATCATCAGTGTTAGAGCTAAAATTAGCATGTTTAAAGTGATTTTCATGCTTCCAGGGGCCCTAAACACAAGATTTATGGAATGGTTAAAAGTGCATGAAAATGGCCAATTTACTCACTCTGAGTTCTCAAAAAGGGTTTCTTCACCCCGGGAAGTTAATTAAATACCATTTGGAGGCATTTAATGTTCGAGCAAAAACGGCTGATTTTCGACAAAAGAGATAACACCCCCCCATTACGTCATGCTTCAGAAATGTGGAAAATGGTCCGTTTTCAAATGTTTTATTTTTGAACGTCAGTTCACATTTGTAGGTGGATCATCAGTGTTAGAGCTACAATTAGCATGTTTAAAGTGATTTTCATGCTTCCAGGGGCTCGGGAAGTTAATTAAATACTATTTGGAGGCATTTAATGTTCAATCAAAAACAGCTGATTTTTGACAAAAGAGATAACACCCCCCCATTACGTCATGCTTCAGAAATGTGGAAAATGGTCCGTTTTCAAATGTTTTATTTTTGAACGTCAGTTCACATTTGTAGGTGGATCATCAGTGTTAGAGCTAAAATTAGCATGTTTAACGTGATTTTCATGCTTCCAGGGGCCCTAAACACAAGATTTATGGAATGGTTAAAAGTGCATGAAAATGGCCAATTTACTCACTCTGAGTTCTCAAAAAGGGTTTCTTCACCCCGGGAAGTGAATTAAATACCATTTGGAGGCATTTAATGTTCGAGCAAAAACGGCTGATTTTTGACAAAAGAGATAACACCCCCCCATTACGTCATGCTTCAGAAATGTGGAAAATGGTCCGTTTTCAAATGTTTTATTTTTGAACGTCAGTTCACATTTGTAGGTGGATCATCAGTGTTAGAGCTAAAATTAGCATGTTTAAAGTGATTTTCATGCTTCCAGGGGCCCTAAACACAAGATTTATGGAATGGTTAAAAGTGCATGAAAATGGCCAATTTACTCACTCTGAGTTCTCAAAAAGGGTTTCTTCACCCCGGGAAGTTAATTAAATACCATTTGGAGGCATTTAATGTTCAATCAAAAACAGCTGATTTTTGACAAAAGAGATAACACCCCCCCATTACGTCATGCTTCAGAAATGTGGAAAATGGTCCGTTTTCAAATGTTTTATTTTTGAATGTCAGTTCACATTTGTAGGTGGATCATCAGTGTTAGAGCTAAAATTAGCATGTTTAAAGTGATTTTCATGCTTCAAGGGGCCCTAAACACAAGGTTTATGGAATGGTTAAAAGTGCATGAAAATGGCCAATTTACTCACTCTGAGTTCTCAAAAAGGGTTTCTTCACCCCGGGAAGTTAATTAAAAACCATTTGGAGGCATTTAATGTTCGAGCAAAAACGGCTGATTTTCGACAAAAGAGATAACACCCCCCCATTACGTCATGCTTCAGAAATGTGGAAAATGGTCCGTTTTCAAATGTTTTATTTTTGAACGTCAGTTCACATTTGTAGGTGGATCATCAGTGTTAGAGCTAAAATTAGCATGTTTAAAGTGATTTTCATGCTTCCAGGGGCTCGGAAAGTGAATTAAATACTATTTGGAGGCATTTAATGTTCAAGCAAAAACGGCTGATTTTCGACAAAAGAGATAACACCACCCCATTACGTCATGCTTCAGAAATGTGGAAAATGGTCCGTTTTCAAATGTTTTATTTTTGAACGTCAGTTCACATTTGTAGGTGGATCATCAGTGTTAGAGCTAAAATGAGCATGTTTAAAGTGATTTTCATGCTTCCAGGGGCTCGGGAAATGAATTAAATACTATTTGGAGGCATTTAATGTTCAATCAAAAACAGCTGATTTTTGACAAAAGAGATAACACCCCCCCATTAGGTCATGCTTCAGAAATGTGGAAAATGGTCCGTTTTCAAATGTTTTATTTTTGAACGTCAGTTCACATTTGTAGGTGGATCATCAGTGTTAGAGCTAAAATTAGCATGTTTAAAGTGATTTTCATGCTTCCAGGGGCCCTAAACACAAGATTTATGGAATGGTTAAAAGTGCATGAAAATGGCCAATTTACTCACTCTGAGTTCTCAAAAAGGGTTTCTTCACCCCGGGAAGTTAATTAAAAACCATTTGGAGGCATTTAATGTTCGAGCAAAAACGGCTGATTTTAGACAAAAGAGATAACACCCCCCATTACGTCATGCTTCAGAAATGTGGAAAATGGTCAGTTTTCAAATGTTTTATTTTTGAACGTCAGTTCACATTTGTAGGTGGATCATCAGTGTTAGAGCTAAAATGAGCATGTTTAAAGTGATTTTCATGCTTCCAGGGGCTCGGGAAATGAATTAAATACTATTTGGAGGCATTTAATGTTCAATCAAAAACAGCTGATTTTTGACAAAAGAGATAACACCCCCCCATTACGTCATGCTTCAGAAATGTGGAAAATGGTCCGTTTTCAAATGTTTTATTTTTGAATGTCAGTTCACATTTGTAGGTGGATCATCAGTGTTAGAGCTAAAATTAGCATGTTTAAAGTGATTTTCATGCTTCAAGGGGCCCTAAACACAAGGTTTATGGAATGGTTAAAAGTGCATGAAAATGGCCAATTTACTCACTCTGAGTTCTCAAAAAGGGTTTCTTCACCCCGGGAAGTTAATTAAAAACCATTTGGAGGCATTTAATGTTCGAGCAAAAACGGCTGATTTTCGACAAAAGAGATAACACCCCCCATTACGTCATGCTTCAGAAATGTGGAAAATGGTCCGTTTTCAAATGTTTTATTTTTGAACGTCAGTTCACATTTGTAGGTGGATCATCAGTGTTAGAGCTAAAATTAGCATGTTTAAAGTGATTTTCATGCTTCCAGGGGCTCGGAAAGTGAATTAAATACTATTTGGAGGCATTTAATGTTCAAGCAAAAACGGCTGATTTTCGACAAAAGAGATAACACCACCCCATTACGTCATGCTTCAGAAATGTGGAAAATGGTCCGTTTTCAAATGTTTTATTTTTGAACGTCAGTTCACATTTGTAGGTGGATCATCAGTGTTAGAGCTAAAATGAGCATGTTTAAAGTGATTTTCATGCTTCCAGGGGCTCGGGAAATGAATTAAATACTATTTGGAGGCATTTAATGTTCCATCAAAAACAGCTGATTTTTGACAAAAGAGATAACACCCCCCCATTAGGTCATGCTTCAGAAATGTGGAAAATGGTCCGTTTTCAAATGTTTTATTTTTGAATGTCAGTTCACATTTGTAGGTGGATCATCAGTGTTAGAGCTAAAATTAGCATGTTTAAAGTGATTTTCATGCTTCAAGGGGCCCTAAACACAAGGTTTATGGAATGGTTAAAAGTGCATGAAAATGGCCAATTTACTCACTCTGAGTTCTCAAAAAGGGTTTCTTCACCCCGGGAAGTTAATTAAAAACCATTTGGAGGCATTTATTGTTCGAGCAAAAACGGCTGATTTTCGACAAAAGAGATAACACCCCCCCATTACGTCATGCTTCAGAAATGTGGAAAATGGTCCGTTTTCAAATGTTTTATTTTTGAGCGTCAGTTCACATTTGTAGGTGGATCATCAGTGTTAGAGCTAAAATTAGCATGTTTAAAGTGATTTTCATGCTTCCAGGGGCTCGGAAAGTGAATTAAATACTATTTGGAGGCATTTAATGTTCAAGCAAAAACGGCTGATTTTCGACAAAAGAGATAACACCACCCCATTACGTCATGCTTCAGAAATGTGGAAAATGGTCCGTTTTCAAATGTTTTATTTTTGAACGTCAGTTCACATTTGTAGGTGGATCATCATTGTTAGAGCTAAAATGAGCATGTTTAAAGTGATTTTCATGCTTCCAGGGGCTCGGGAAATGAATTAAATACTATTTGGAGGCATTTAATGTTCAATCAAAAACAGCTGATTTTTGACAAAAGAGATAACACCCCCCCCATTAGGTCATGCTTCAGAAATGTGGAAAATGGTCCGTTTTCAAATGTTTTATTTTTGAACGTCAGTTCACATTTGTAGGTGGATCATCAGTGTTAGAGCTACAATTAGCATGTTTAAAGTGATTTTCATGCTTCCAGGGGCTCGGGAAGTTAATTAAATACTATTTGGAGGCATTTAATGTTCAATCAAAAACAGCTGATTTTTGACAAAAGAGATAACACCCCCCCATTACGTCATGCTTCAGAAATGTGGAAAATGGTCCGTTTTCAAATGTTTTATTTTTGAACGTCAGTTCACATTTGTAGGTGGATCATCAGTGTTAGAGCTAAAATTAGCATGTTTAAAGTGATTTTCATGCTTCCAGGGGCCCTAAACACAAGATTTATGGAATGGTTAAAAGTGCATGAAAATGGCCAATTTACTCACTCTGAGTTCTCAAAAAGGGTTTCTTCACCCCGGGAAGTGAATTAAATACCATTTGGAGGCATTTAATGTTCGAGCAAAAACGGCTGATTTTTGACAAAAGAGATAACACCCCCCCATTACGTCATGCTTCAGAAATGTGGAAAATGGTCCGTTTTCAAATGTTTTATTTTTGAACGTCAGTTCACATTTGTAGGTGGATCATCAGTGTTAGAGCTAAAATTAGCATGTTTAAAGTGATTTTCATGCTTCCAGGGGCCCTAAACACAAGATTTATGGAATGGTTAAAAGTGCATGAAAATGGCCAATTTACTCACTCTGAGTTCTCAAAAAGGGTTTCTTCACCCCGGGAAGTTAATTAAATACCATTTGGAGGCATTTAATGTTCAATCAAAAACAGCTGATTTTTGACAAAAGAGATAACACCCCCTCATTACGTCATGCTTCAGAAATGTGGAAAATGGTCCGTTTTCAAATGTTTTATTTTTGAATGTCAGTTCACATTTGTAGGTGGATCATCAGTGTTAGAGCTAAAATTAGCATGTTTAAAGTGATTTTCATGCTTCAAGGGGCCCTAAACACAAGGTTTATGGAATGGTTAAAAGTGCATGAAAATGGCCAATTTACTCACTCTGAGTTCTCAAAAAGGGTTTCTTCACCCCGGGAAGTTAATTAAAAACCATTTGGAGGCATTTAATGTTCGAGCAAAAATGGCTGATTTTCGACAAAAGAGATAACACCCCCCCATTACGTCATGCTTCAGAAATGTGGAAAATGGTCCGTTTTCAAATGTTTTATTTTTGAACGTCAGTTCACATTTGTAGGTGGATCATCAGTGTTAGAGCTAAAATTAGCATGTTTAAAGTGATTTTCATGCTTCCAGGGGCTCGGAAAGTGAATTAAATACTATTTGGAGGCATTTAATGTTCAAGCAAAAACGGCTGATTTTCGACAAAAGAGATAACACCACCCCATTACGTCATGCTTCAGAAATGTGGAAAATGGTCCGTTTTCAAATGTTTTATTTTTGAACGTCAGTTCACATTTGTAGGTGGATCATCAGTGTTAGAGCTAAAATGAGCATGTTTAAAGTGATTTTCATGCTTCCAGGGGCTCGGGAAATGAATTAAATACTATTTGGAGGCATTTAATGTTCAATCAAAAACAGCTGATTTTTGACAAAAGAGATAACACCCCCCCATTAGGTCATGCTTCAGAAATGTGGAAAATGGTCCGTTTTCAAATGTTTTATTTTTGAACGTCAGTTCACATTTGTAGGTGGATCATCAGTGTTAGAGCTAAAATTAGCATGTTTAAAGTGATTTTCATGCTTCCAGGGGCCCTAAACACAAGATTTATGGAATGGTTAAAAGTGCATGAAAATGGCCAATTTACTCACTCTGAGTTCTCAAAAAGGGTTTCTTCACCCCGGGAAGTTAATTAAAAACCATTTGGAGGCATTTAATGTTCGAGCAAAAATGGCTGATTTTCGACAAAAGAGATAACACCCCCCATTACGTCATGCTTCAGAAATGTGGAAAATGGTCAGTTTTCAAATGTTTTATTTTTGAACGTCAGTTCACATTTGTAGGTGGATCATCAGTGTTAGAGCTAAAATGAGCATGTTTAAAGTGATTTTCATGCTTCCAGGGGCTCGGGAAATGAATTAAATACTATTTGGAGGCATTTAATGTTCAATCAAAAACAGCTGATTTTTGACAAAAGAGATAACACCCCCCCATTACGTCATGCTTCAGAAATGTGGAAAATGGTCCGTTTTCAAATGTTTTATTTTTGAATTTCAGTTCACATTTGTAGGTGGATCATCAGTGTTAGAGCTAAAATTAGCATGTTTAAAGTGATTTTCATGCTTCAAGGGGCCCTAAACACAAGGTTTATGGAATGGTTAAAAGTGCATGAAAATGGCCAATTTACTCACTCTGAGTTCTCAAAAAGGGTTTCTTCACCCCGGGAAGTTAATTAAAAACCATTTGGAGGCATTTAATGTTCGAGCAAAAACGGCTGATTTTCGACAAAAGAGATAACACCCCCCCATTACGTCATGCTTCAGAAATGTGGAAAATGGTCCGTTTTCAAATGTTTTATTTTTGAACGTCAGTTCACATTTGTAGGTGGATCATCAGTGTTAGAGCTAAAATTAGCATGTTTAAAGTGATTTTCATGCTTCCAGGGGCTCGGAAAGTGAATTAAATACTATTTGGAGGCATTTAATGTTCAAGCAAAAACGGCTGATTTTCGACAAAAGAGATAACACCACCCCATTACGTCATGCTTCAGAAATGTGGAAAATGGTCCGTTTTCAAATGTTTTATTTTTGAACGTCAGTTCACATTTGTAGGTGGATCATCAGTGTTAGAGCTAAAATGAGCATGTTTAAAGTGATTTTCATGCTTCCAGGGGCTCGGGAAATGAATTAAATACTATTTGGAGGCATTTAATGTTCAATCAAAAACAGCTGATTTTTGACAAAAGAGATAACACCCCCCCATTAGGTCATGCTTCAGAAATGTGGAAAATGGTCCGTTTTCAAATGTTTTATTTTTGAATGTCAGTTCACATTTGTAGGTGGATCATCAGTGTTAGAGCTAAAATTAGCATGTTTAAAGTGATTTTCATGCTTCAAGGGGCCCTAAACACAAGGTTTATGGAATGGTTAAAAGTGCATGAAAATGGCCAATTTACTCACTCTGAGTTCTCAAAAAGGGTTTCTTCACCCCGGGAAGTTAATTAAAAACCATTTGGAGGCATTTAATGTTCGAGCAAAAACGGCTGATTTTCGACAAAAGAGATAACACCCCCCCCATTACGTCATGCTTCAGAAATGTGGAAAATGGTCCGTTTTCAAATGTTTTATTTTTGAACGTCAGTTCACATTTGTAGGTGGATCATCAGTGTTAGAGCTAAAATTAGCATGTTTAAAGTGATTTTCATGCTTCCAGGGGCTCGGAAAGTGAATTAAATACTATTTGGAGGCATTTAATGTTCAAGCAAAAACGGCTGATTTTCGACAAAAGAGATAACACCACCCCATTACGTCATGCTTCAGAAATGTGGAAAATGGTCCGTTTTCAAATGTTTTATTTTTGAACGTCAGTTCACATTTGTAGGTGGATCATCAGTGTTAGAGCTAAAATTAGCATGTTTAAAGTGATTTTCATGCTTCCAGGGGCTCGGGAAATGAATTAAATACTATTTGGAGGCATTTAATGTTCAATCAAAAACAGCTGATTTTTGACAAAAGAGATAACACCCCCCCATTAGGTCATGCTTCAGAAATGTGGAAAATGGTCCGTTTTCAAATGTTTTATTTTTGAACGTCAGTTCACATTTGTAGGTGGATCATCAGTGTTAGAGCTAAAATTAGCATGTTTAAAGTGATTTTCATGCTTCCAGGGGCCCTAAACACAAGATTTATGGAATGGTTAAAAGTGCATGAAAATGGCCAATTTACTCACTCTGAGTTCTCAAAAAGGGTTTCTTCACCCCGGGAAGTTAATTAAATACCATTTGGAGGCATTTAATGTTCAATCAAAAACAGCTGATTTTTGACAAAAGAGATAACACCCCCCCATTACGTCATGCTTCAGAAATGTGGAAAATGGTCCGTTTTCAAATGTTTTATTTTTGAATGTCAGTTCACATTTGTAGGTGGATCATCAGTGTTAGAGCTAAAATTAGCATGTTTAAAGTGATTTTCATGCTTCAAGGGGCCCTAAACACAAGGTTTATGGAATGGTTAAAAGTGCATGAAAATGGCCAATTTACTCACTCTGAGTTCTCAAAAAGGGTTTCTTCACCCCGGGAAGTTAATTAAAAACCATTTGGAGGCATTTAATGTTCGAGCAAAAACGGCTGATTTTCGACAAAAGAGATAACACCCCCCCATTACGTCATGCTTCAGAAATGTGGAAAATGGTCCGTTTTCAAATGTTTTATTTTTGAACGTCAGTTCACATTTGTAGGTGGATCATCAGTGTTAGAGCTAAAATTAGCATGTTTAAAGTGATTTTCATGCTTCCAGGGGCTCGGAAAGTGAATTAAATACTATTTGGAGGCATTTAATGTTCAAGCAAAAACGGCTGATTTTCGACAAAAGAGATAACACCACCCCATTACGTCATGCTTCAGAAATGTGGAAAATGGTCCGTATTCAAATGTTTTATTTTTGAACGTCAGTTCACATTTGTAGGTGGATCATCAGTGTTAGAGCTAAAATGAGCATGTTTAAAGTGATTTTCATGCTTCCAGGGGCTCGGGAAATGAATTAAATACTATTTGGAGGCATTTAATGTTCAATCAAAAACAGCTGATTTTTGACAAAAGAGATAACACCCCCCCATTAGGTCATGCTTCAGAAATGTGGAAAATGGTCCGTTTTCAAATGTTTTATTTTTGAACGTCAGTTCACATTTGTAGGTGGATCATCAGTGTTAGAGCTAAAATTAGCATGTTTAAAGTGATTTTCATGCTTCCAGGGGCCCTAAACACAAGATTTATGGAATGGTTAAAAGTGCATGAAAATGGCCAATTTACTCACTCTGAGTTCTCAAAAAGGGTTTCTTCACCCCGGGAAGTTAATTAAAAACCATTTGGAGGCATTTAATGTTCGAGCAAAAACGGCTGATTTTCGACAAAAGAGATAACACCCCCCATTACGTCATGCTTCAGAAATGTGGAAAATGGTCAGTTTTCAAATGTTTTATTTTTGAACGTCAGTTCACATTTGTAGGTGGATCATCAGTGTTAGAGCTAAAATGAGCATGTTTAAAGTGATTTTCATGCTTCCAGGGGCTCGGGAAATGAATTAAATACTATTTGGAGGCATTTAATGTTCAATCAAAAACAGCTGATTTTTGACAAAAGAGATAACACCCCCCCATTACGTCATGCTTCAGAAATGTGGAAAATGGTCCGTTTTCAAATGTTTTATTTTTGAATGTCAGTTCACATTTGTAGGTGGATCATCAGTGTTAGAGCTAAAATTAGCATGTTTAAAGTGATTTTCATGCTTCAAGGGGCCCTAAACACAAGGTTTATGGAATGGTTAAAAGTGCATGAAAATGGCCAATTTACTCACTCTGAGTTCTCAAAAAGGGTTTCTTCACCCCGGGAAGTTAATTAAAAACCATTTGGAGGCATTTAATGTTCGAGCAAAAACGGCTGATTTTCGACAAAAGAGATAACACCCCCCCATTACGTCATGCTTCAGAAATGTGGAAAATGGTCCGTTTTCAAATGTTTTATTTTTGAACGTCAGTTCACATTTGTAGGTGGATCATCAGTGTTAGAGCTAAAATTAGCATGTTTAAAGTGATTTTCATGCTTCCAGGGGCTCGGAAAGTGAATTAAATACTATTTGGAGGCATTTAATGTTCAAGCAAAAACGGCTGATTTTCGACAAAAGAGATAACACCACCCCATTACGTCATGCTTCAGAAATGTGGAAAATGGTCCGTTTTCAAATGTTTTATTTTTGAACGTCAGTTCACATTTGTAGGTGGATCATCAGTGTTAGAGCTAAAATGAGCATGTTTAAAGTGATTTTCATGCTTCCAGGGGCTCGGGAAATGAATTAAATACTATTTGGAGGCATTTAATGTTCAATCAAAAACAGCTGATTTTTGACAAAAGAGATAACACCCCCCCCATTAGGTCATGCTTCAGAAATGTGGAAAATGGTCCGTTTTCAAATGTTTTATTTTTGAATGTCAGTTCACATTTGTAGGTGGATCATCAGTGTTAGAGCTAAAATTAGCATGTTTAAAGTGATTTTCATGCTTCAAGGGGCCCTAAACACAAGGTTTATGGAATGGTTAAAAGTGCATGAAAATGGCCAATTTACTCACTCTGAGTTCTCAAAAGGGGTTTCTTCACCCCGGGAAGTTAATTAAAAACCATTTGGAGGCATTTAATGTTCGAGCAAAAACGGCTGATTTTCGACAAAAGAGATAACACCCCCCCATTACGTCATGCTTCAGAAATGTGGAAAATGGTCCGTTTTCAAATGTTTTATTTTTGAACGTCAGTTCACATTTGTAGGTGGATCATCAGTGTTAGAGCTAAAATTAGCATGTTTAAAGTGATTTTCATGCTTCCAGGGGCTCGGAAAGTGAATTAAATACTATTTGGAGGCATTTAATGTTCAAGCAAAAACGGCTGATTTTCGACAAAAGAGATAACACCACCCCATTACGTCATGCTTCAGAAATGTGGAAAATGGTCCGTTTTCAAATGTTTTATTTTTGAACGTCAGTTCACATTTGTAGGTGGATCATCAGTGTTAGAGCTCAAATTAGCATGTTTAAAGTGATTTTCATGCTTCCAGGGGCCCTAAACACAAGATTTATGGAATGGTTAAAAGTGCATGAAAATGGCCAATTTACTCACTCTGAGTTCTCAAAAAGGGTTTCTTCACCCCGGGAAGTTAATTAAATACCATTTGGAGGCATTTAATGTTCGAGCAAAAACGGCTGATTTTCGACAAAAGAGATAACACCCCCCCATTACGTAATGCTTCAGAAATGTGGAAAATGGTCCGTTTTCAAATGTTTTATTTTTGGACGTCAGTTCACATTTGTAGGTGGATCATCAGTGTTAGAGCTACAATTAGCATGTTTAAAGTGATTTTCATGCTTCCAGGGGCTCGGGAAGTGAATTAAATACTATTTGGAGGCATTTAATGTTCAATCAAAAACAGCTGATTTTTGACAAAAGAGATAACACCGCCCCATTACGTCATGCTTCAAAAATGTGGAAAATGGTCCGTTTTCAAATGTTTTATTTTTGAACGTCAGTTCACATTTGTAGGTGGATCATCAGTGTTAGAGCTAAAATTAGCATGTTTAAAGTGATTTTCATGCTTCCAGGGGCCCTAAACACAAGATTTATGGAATGGTTAAAAGTGCATGAAAATGGCCAATTTACTCACTCTGAGTTCTCAAAAAGGGTTTCTTCACCCCGGGAAGTTAATTAAATACCATTTGGAGGCATTTAATGTTCGAGCAAAAACGGCTGATTTTCGACAAAAGAGATAACACCCCCCCATTACGTCATGCTTCAGAAATGTGGAAAATGGTCCGTTTTCAAATGTTTTATTTTTGAACGTCAGTTCACATTTGTAGGTGGATCATCAGTGTTAGAGCTACAATTAGCATGTTTAAAGTGATTTTCATGCTTCCAGGGGCTCGGGAAGTTAATTAAATACTATTTGGAGGCATTTAATGTTCAATCAAAAACAGCTGATTTTTGACAAAAGAGATAACACCCCCCCATTACGTCATGCTTCAGAAATGTGGAAAATGGTCCGTTTTCAAATGTTTTATTTTTGAACGTCAGTTCACATTTGTAGGTGGATCATCAGTGTTAGAGCTAAAATTAGCATGTTTAACGTGATTTTCATGCTTCCAGGGGCCCTAAACACAAGATTTATGGAATGGTTAAAAGTGCATGAAAATGGCCAATTTACTCACTCTGAGTTCTCAAAAAGGGTTTCTTCACCCCGGGAAGTGAATTAAATACCATTTGGAGGCATTTAATGTTCGAGCAAAAACGGCTGATTTTTGACAAAAGAGATAACACCCCCCCATTACGTCATGCTTCAGAAATGTGGAAAATGGTCCGTTTTCAAATGTTTTATTTTTGAACGTCAGTTCACATTTGTAGGTGGATCATCAGTGTTAGAGCTAAAATTAGCATGTTTAAAGTGATTTTCATGCTTCCAGGGGCCCTAAACACAAGATTTATGGAATGGTTAAAAGTGCATGAAAATGGCCAATTTACTCACTCTGAGTTCTCAAAAAGGGTTTCTTCACCCCGGGAAGTTAATTAAATACCATTTGGAGGCATTTAATGTTCAATCAAAAACAGCTGATTTTTGACAAAAGAGATAACACCCCCCCATTACGTCATGCTTCAGAAATGTGGAAAATGGTCCGTTTTCAAATGTTTTATTTTTGAATGTCAGTTCACATTTGTAGGTGGATCATCAGTGTTAGAGCTAAAATTAGCATGTTTAAAGTGATTTTCATGCTTCAAGGGGCCCTAAACACAAGGTTTATGGAATGGTTAAAAGTGCATGAAAATGGCCAATTTACTCACTCTGAGTTCTCAAAAAGGGTTTCTTCACCCCGGGAAGTTAATTAAAAACCATTTGGAGGCATTTAATGTTCGAGCAAAAACGGCTGATTTTCGACAAAAGAGATAACACCCCCCCATTACGTCATGCTTCAGAAATGTGGAAAATGGTCCGTTTTCAAATGTTTTATTTTTGAACGTCAGTTCACATTTGTAGGTGGATCATCAGTGTTAGAGCTAAAATTAGCATGTTTAAAGTGATTTTCATGCTTCCAGGGGCTCGGAAAGTGAATTAAATACTATTTGGAGGCATTTAATGTTCAAGCAAAAACGGCTGATTTTCGACAAAAGAGATAACACCACCCCATTACGTCATGCTTCAGAAATGTGGAAAATGGTCCGTTTTCAAATGTTTTATTTTTGAACGTCAGTTCACATTTGTAGGTGGATCATCAGTGTTAGAGCTAAAATGAGCATGTTTAAAGTGATTTTCATGCTTCCAGGGGCTCGGGAAATGAATTAAATACTATTTGGAGGCATTTAATGTTCAATCAAAAACAGCTGATTTTTGACAAAAGAGATAACACCACCCCATTACGTCATGCTTCAGAAATGTGGAAAATGGTCCGTTTTCAAATGTTTTATTTTTGAACGTCAGTTCACATTTGTAGGTGGATCATCAGTGTTAGAGCTAAAATTAGCATGTTTAAAGTGATTTTCATGCTTCCAGGGGCCCTAAACACAAGATTTATGGAATGGTTAAAAGTGCATGAAAATGGCCAATTTACTCACTCTGAGTTCTCAAAAAGGGTTTCTTCACCCCGGGAAGTTAATTAAAAACCATTTGGAGGCATTTAATGTTCGAGCAAAAACGGCTGATTTTAGACAAAAGAGATAACACCCCCCATTACGTCATGCTTCAGAAATGTGGAAAATGGTCAGTTTTCAAATGTTTTATTTTTGAACGTCAGTTCACATTTGTAGGTGGATCATCAGTGTTAGAGCTAAAATGAGCATGTTTAAAGTGATTTTCATGCTTCCAGGGGCTCGGGAAATGAATTAAATACTATTTGGAGGCATTTAATGTTCAATCAAAAACAGCTGATTTTTGACAAAAGAGATAACACCCCCCCATTACGTCATGCTTCAGAAATGTGGAAAATGGTCCGTTTTCAAATGTTTTATTTTTGAATGTCAGTTCACATTTGTAGGTGGATCATCAGTGTTAGAGCTAAAATTAGCATGTTTAAAGTGATTTTCATGCTTCAAGGGGCCCTAAACACAAGGTTTATGGAATGGTTAAAAGTGCATGAAAATGGCCAATTTACTCACTCTGAGTTCTCAAAAAGGGTTTCTTCACCCCGGGAAGTTAATTAAAAACCATTTGGAGGCATTTAATGTTCGAGCAAAAACGGCTGATTTTCGACAAAAGAGATAACACCCCCCCATTACGTCATGCTTCAGAAATGTGGAAAATGGTCCGTTTTCAAATGTTTTATTTTTGAGCGTCAGTTCACATTTGTAGGTGGATCATCAGTGTTAGAGCTAAAATTAGCATGTTTAAAGTGATTTTCATGCTTCCAGGGGCTCGGAAAGTGAATTAAATACTATTTGGAGGCATTTAATGTTCAAGCAAAAACGGCTGATTTTCGACAAAAGAGATAACACCACCCCATTACGTCATGCTTCAGAAATGTGGAAAATGGTCCGTTTTCAAATGTTTTATTTTTTAACGTCAGTTCACATTTGTAGGTGGATCATCAGTGTTAGAGCTAAAATGAGCATGTTTAAAGTGATTTTCATGCTTCCAGGGGCTCGGGAAATGAATTAAATACTATTTGGAGGCATTTAATGTTCAATCAAAAACAGCTGATTTTTGACAAAAGAGATAACACCCCCCCCATTAGGTCATGCTTCAGAAATGTGGAAAATGGTCCGTTTTCAAATGTTTTATTTTTGAACGTCAGTTCACATTTGTAGGTGGATCATCAGTGTTAGAGCTACAATTAGCATGTTTAAAGTGATTTTCATGCTTCCAGGGGCTCGGGAAGTTAATTAAATACTATTTGGAGGCATTTAATGTTCAATCAAAAACAGCTGATTTTTGACAAAAGAGATAACACCCCCCCATTACGTCATGCTTCAGAAATGTGGAAAATGGTCCGTTTTCAAATGTTTTATTTTTGAACGTCAGTTCACATTTGTAGGTGGATCATCAGTGTTAGAGCTAAAATTAGCATGTTTAAAGTGATTTTCATGCTTCCAGGGGCCCTAAACACAAGATTTATGGAATGGTTAAAAGTGCATGAAAATGGCCAATTTACTCACTCTGAGTTCTCAAAAAGGGTTTCTTCACCCCGGGAAGTGAATTAAATACCATTTGGAGGCATTTAATGTTCGAGCAAAAACGGCTGATTTTTGACAAAAGAGATAACACCCCCCCATTACGTCATGCTTCAGAAATGTGGAAAATGGTCCGTTTTCAAATGTTTTATTTTTGAACGTCAGTTCACATTTGTAGGTGGATCATCAGTGTTAGAGCTAAAATTAGCATGTTTAAAGTGATTTTCATGCTTCCAGGGGCCCTAAACACAAGATTTATGGAATGGTTAAAAGTGCATGAAAATGGCCAATTTACTCACTCTGAGTTCTCAAAAAGGGTTTCTTCACCCCGGGAAGTTAATTAAATACCATTTGGAGGCATTTAATGTTCAATCAAAAACAGCTGATTTTTGACAAAAGAGATAACACCCCCTCATTACGTCATGCTTCAGAAATGTGGAAAATGGTCCGTTTTCAAATGTTTTATTTTTGAATGTCAGTTCACATTTGTAGGTGGATCATCAGTGTTAGAGCTAAAATTAGCATGTTTAAAGTGATTTTCATGCTTCAAGGGGCCCTAAACACAAGGTTTATGGAATGGTTAAAAGTGCATGAAAATGGCCAATTTACTCACTCTGAGTTCTCAAAAAGGGTTTCTTCACCCCGGGAAGTTAATTAAAAACCATTTGGAGGCATTTAATGTTCGAGCAAAAATGGCTGATTTTCGACAAAAGAGATAACACCCCCCCCATTACGTCATGCTTCAGAAATGTGGAAAATGGTCCGTTTTCAAATGTTTTATTTTTGAACGTCAGTTCACATTTGTAGGTGGATCATCAGTGTTAGAGCTAAAATTAGCATGTTTAAAGTGATTTTCATGCTTCCAGGGGCTCGGAAAGTGAATTAAATACTATTTGGAGGCATTTAATGTTCAAGCAAAAACGGCTGATTTTCGACAAAAGAGATAACACCACCCCATTACGTCATGCTTCAGAAATGTGGAAAATGGTCCGTATTCAAATGTTTTATTTTTGAACGTCAGTTCACATTTGTAGGTGGATCATCAGTGTTAGAGCTAAAATGAGCATGTTTAAAGTGATTTTCATGCTTCCAGGGGCTCGGGAAATGAATTAAATACTATTTGGAGGCATTTAATGTTCAATCAAAAACAGCTGATTTTTGACAAAAGAGATAACACCCCCCCATTAGGTCATGCTTCAGAAATGTGGAAAATGGTCCGTTTTCAAATGTTTTATTTTTGAACGTCAGTTCACATTTGTAGGTGGATCATCAGTGTTAGAGCTAAAATTAGCATGTTTGAAGTGATTTTCATGCTTCCAGGGGCCCTAAACACAAGATTTATGGAATGGTTAAAAGTGCATGAAAATGGCCAATTTACTCACTCTGAGTTCTCAAAAAGGGTTTCTTCACCCCGGGAAGTTAATTAAAAACCATTTGGAGGCATTTAATGTTCGAGCAAAAATGGCTGATTTTCGACAAAAGAGATAACACCCCCCATTACGTCATGCTTCAGAAATGTGGAAAATGGTCAGTTTTCAAATGTTTTATTTTTGAACGTCAGTTCACATTTGTAGGTGGATCATCAGTGTTAGAGCTAAAATGAGCATGTTTAAAGTGATTTTCATGCTTCCAGGGGCTCGGGAAATGAATTAAATACTATTTGGAGGCATTTAATGTTCAATCAAAAACAGCTGATTTTTGACAAAAGAGATAACACCCCCCCATTACGTCATGCTTCAGAAATGTGGAAAATGGTCCGTTTTCAAATGTTTTATTTTTGAATTTCAGTTCACATTTGTAGGTGGATCATCAGTGTTAGAGCTAAAATTAGCATGTTTAAAGTGATTTTCATGCTTCAAGGGGCCCTAAACACAAGGTTTATGGAATGGTTAAAAGTGCATGAAAATGGCCAATTTACTCACTCTGAGTTCTCAAAAAGGGTTTCTTCACCCCGGGAAGTTAATTAAAAACCATTTGGAGGCATTTAATGTTCGAGCAAAAACGGCTGATTTTCGACAAAAGAGATAACACCCCCCCATTACGTCATGCTTCAGAAATGTGGAAAATGGTCCGTTTTCAAATGTTTTATTTTTGAACGTCAGTTCACATTTGTAGGTGGATCATCAGTGTTAGAGCTAAAATTAGCATGTTTAAAGTGATTTTCATGCTTCCAGGGGCTCGGAAAGTGAATTAAATACTATTTGGAGGCATTTAATGTTCAAGCAAAAACGGCTGATTTTCGACAAAAGAGATAACACCACCCCATTACGTCATGCTTCAGAAATGTGGAAAATGGTCCGTTTTCAAATGTTTTATTTTTGAACGTCAGTTCACATTTGTAGGTGGATCATCAGTGTTAGAGCTAAAATGAGCATGTTTAAAGTGATTTTCATGCTTCCAGGGGCTCGGGAAATGAATTAAATACTATTTGGAGGCATTTAATGTTCAATCAAAAACAGCTGATTTTTGACAAAAGAGATAACACCCCCCCATTAGGTCATGCTTCAGAAATGTGGAAAATGGTCCGTTTTCAAATGTTTTATTTTTGAATGTCAGTTCACATTTGTAGGTGGATCATCAGTGTTAGAGCTAAAATTAGCATGTTTAAAGTGATTTTCATGCTTCAAGGGGCCCTAAACACAAGGTTTATGGAATGGTTAAAAGTGCATGAAAATGGCCAATTTACTCACTCTGAGTTCTCAAAAAGGGTTTCTTCACCCCGGGAAGTTAATTAAAAACCATTTGGAGGCATTTAATGTTCGAGCAAAAACGGCTGATTTTCGACAAAAGAGATAACACCCCCCCCATTACGTCATGCTTCAGAAATGTGGAAAATGGTCCGTTTTCAAATGTTTTATTTTTGAACGTCAGTTCACATTTGTAGGTGGATCATCAGTGTTAGAGCTAAAATTAGCATGTTTAAAGTGATTTTCATGCTTCCAGGGGCTCGGAAAGTGAATTAAATACTATTTGGAGGCATTTAATGTTCAAGCAAAAACGGCTGATTTTCGACAAAAGAGATAACACCACCCCATTACGTCATGCTTCAGAAATGTGGAAAATGGTCCGTTTTCAAATGTTTTATTTTTGAACGTCAGTTCACATTTGTAGGTGGATCATCAGTGTTAGAGCTAAAATGAGCATGTTTAAAGTGATTTTCATGCTTCCAGGGGCTCGGGAAATGAATTAAATACTATTTGGAGGCATTTAATGTTCAATCAAAAACAGCTGATTTTTGACAAAAGAGATAACACCCCCCCATTAGGTCATGCTTCAGAAATGTGGAAAATGGTCCGTTTTCAAATGTTTTATTTTTGAACGTCAGTTCACATTTGTAGGTGGATCATCAGTGTTAGAGCTAAAATTAGCATGTTTAAAGTGATTTTCATGCTTCCAGGGGCCCTAAACACAAGATTTATGGAATGGTTAAAAGTGCATGAAAATGGCCAATTTACTCACTCTGAGTTCTCAAAAAGGGTTTCTTCACCCCGGGAAGTTAATTAAATACCATTTGGAGGCATTTAATGTTCAATCAAAAACAGCTGATTTTTGACAAAAGAGATAACACCCCCCCATTACGTCATGCTTCAGAAATGTGGAAAATGGTCCGTTTTCAAATGTTTTATTTTTGAATGTCAGTTCACATTTGTAGGTGGATCATCAGTGTTAGAGCTAAAATTAGCATGTTTAAAGTGATTTTCATGCTTCAAGGGGCCCTAAACACAAGGTTTATGGAATGGTTAAAAGTGCATGAAAATGGCCAATTTACTCACTCTGAGTTCTCAAAAAGGGTTTCTTCACCCCGGGAAGTTAATTAAAAACCATTTGGAGGCATTTAATGTTCGAGCAAAAACGGCTGATTTTCGACAAAAGAGATAACACCCCCCCATTACGTCATGCTTCAGAAATGTGGAAAATGGTCCGTTTTCAAATGTTTTATTTTTGAACGTCAGTTCACATTTGTAGGTGGATCATCAGTGTTAGAGCTAAAATTAGCATGTTTAAAGTGATTTTCATGCTTCCAGGGGCTCGGAAAGTGAATTAAATACTATTTGGAGGCATTTAATGTTCAAGCAAAAACGGCTGATTTTCGACAAAAGAGATAACACCACCCCATTACGTCATGCTTCAGAAATGTGGAAAATGGTCCGTATTCAAATGTTTTATTTTTGAACGTCAGTTCACATTTGTAGGTGGATCATCAGTGTTAGAGCTAAAATGAGCATGTTTAAAGTGATTTTCATGCTTCCAGGGGCTCGGGAAATGAATTAAATACTATTTGGAGGCATTTAATGTTCAATCAAAAACAGCTGATTTTTGACAAAAGAGATAACACCCCCCCATTAGGTCATGCTTCAGAAATGTGGAAAATGGTCCGTTTTCAAATGTTTTATTTTTGAACGTCAGTTCACATTTGTAGGTGGATCATCAGTGTTAGAGCTAAAATTAGCATGTTTAAAGTGATTTTCATGCTTCCAGGGGCCCTAAACACAAGATTTATGGAATGGTTAAAAGTGCATGAAAATGGCCAATTTACTCACTCTGAGTTCTCAAAAAGGGTTTCTTCACCCCGGGAAGTTAATTAAAAACCATTTGGAGGCATTTAATGTTCGAGCAAAAACGGCTGATTTTCGACAAAAGAGATAACACCCCCCATTACGTCATGCTTCAGAAATGTGGAAAATGGTCAGTTTTCAAATGTTTTATTTTTGAACGTCAGTTCACATTTGTAGGTGGATCATCAGTGTTAGAGCTAAAATGAGCATGTTTAAAGTGATTTTCATGCTTCCAGGGGCTCGGGAAATGAATTAAATACTATTTGGAGGCATTTAATGTTCAATCAAAAACAGCTGATTTTTGACAAAAGAGATAACACCCCCCCATTACGTCATGCTTCAGAAATGTGGAAAATGGTCCGTTTTCAAATGTTTTATTTTTGAATGTCAGTTCACATTTGTAGGTGGATCATCAGTGTTAGAGCTAAAATTAGCATGTTTAAAGTGATTTTCATGCTTCAAGGGGCCCTAAACACAAGGTTTATGGAATGGTTAAAAGTGCATGAAAATGGCCAATTTACTCACTCTGAGTTCTCAAAAAGGGTTTCTTCACCCCGGGAAGTTAATTAAAAACCATTTGGAGGCATTTAATGTTCGAGCAAAAACGGCTGATTTTCGACAAAAGAGATAACACCCCCCCATTACGTCATGCTTCAGAAATGTGGAAAATGGTCCGTTTTCAAATGTTTTATTTTTGAACGTCAGTTCACATTTGTAGGTGGATCATCAGTGTTAGAGCTAAAATTAGCATGTTTAAAGTGATTTTCATGCTTCCAGGGGCTCGGAAAGTGAATTAAATACTATTTGGAGGCATTTAATGTTCAAGCAAAAACGGCTGATTTTCGACAAAAGAGATAACACCACCCCATTACGTCATGCTTCAGAAATGTGGAAAATGGTCCGTTTTCAAATGTTTTATTTTTGAACGTCAGTTCACATTTGTAGGTGGATCATCAGTGTTAGAGCTAAAATGAGCATGTTTAAAGTGATTTTCATGCTTCCAGGGGCTCGGGAAATGAATTAAATACTATTTGGAGGCATTTAATGTTCAATCAAAAACAGCTGATTTTTGACAAAAGAGATAACACCCCCCCCATTAGGTCATGCTTCAGAAATGTGGAAAATGGTCCGTTTTCAAATGTTTTATTTTTGAATGTCAGTTCACATTTGTAGGTGGATCATCAGTGTTAGAGCTAAAATTAGCATGTTTAAAGTGATTTTCATGCTTCAAGGGGCCCTAAACACAAGGTTTATGGAATGGTTAAAAGTGCATGAAAATGGCCAATTTACTCACTCTGAGTTCTCAAAAGGGGTTTCTTCACCCCGGGAAGTTAATTAAAAACCATTTGGAGGCATTTAATGTTCGAGCAAAAACGGCTGATTTTCGACAAAAGAGATAACACCCCCCCATTACGTCATGCTTCAGAAATGTGGAAAATGGTCCGTTTTCAAATGTTTTATTTTTGAACGTCAGTTCACATTTGTAGGTGGATCATCAGTGTTAGAGCTAAAATTAGCATGTTTAAAGTGATTTTCATGCTTCCAGGGGCTCGGAAAGTGAATTAAATACTATTTGGAGGCATTTAATGTTCAAGCAAAAACGGCTGATTTTCGACAAAAGAGATAACACCACCCCATTACGTCATGCTTCAGAAATGTGGAAAATGGTCCGTTTTCAAATGTTTTATTTTTGAACGTCAGTTCACATTTGTAGGTGGATCATCAGTGTTAGAGCTAAAATGAGCATGTTTAAAGTGATTTTCATGCTTCCAGGGGCTCGGGAAATGAATTAAATACTATTTGGAGGCATTTAATGTTCAATCAAAAACAGCTGATTTTTGACAAAAGAGATAACACCCCCCCATTAGGTCATGCTTCAGAAATGTGGAAAATGGTCCGTTTTCAAATGTTTTATTTTTGAACGTCAGTTCACATTTGTAGGTGGATCATCAGTGTTAGAGCTACAATTAGCATGTTTAAAGTGATTTTCATGCTTCCAGGGGCTCGGGAAGTTAATTAAATACTATTTGGAGGCATTTAATGTTCAATCAAAAACAGCTGATTTTTGACAAAAGAGATAACACCCCCCCATTACGTCATGCTTCAGAAATGTGGAAAATGGTCCGTTTTCAAATGTTTTATTTTTGAACGTCAGTTCACATTTGTAGGTGGATCATCAGTGTTAGAGCTAAAATTAGCATGTTTAAAGTGATTTTCATGCTTCCAGGGGCCCTAAACACAAGATTTATGGAATGGTTAAAAGTGCATGAAAATGGCCAATTTACTCACTCTGAGTTCTCAAAAAGGGTTTCTTCACCCCGGGAAGTGAATTAAATACCATTTGGAGGCATTTAATGTTCGAGCAAAAACGGCTGATTTTTGACAAAAGAGATAACACCCCCCCATTACGTCATGCTTCAGAAATGTGGAAAATGGTCCGTTTTCAAATGTTTTATTTTTGAACGTCAGTTCACATTTGTAGGTGGATCATCAGTGTTAGAGCTAAAATTAGCATGTTTAAAGTGATTTTCATGCTTCCAGGGGCCCTAAACACAAGGTTTATGGAATGGTTAAAAGTGCATGAAAATGGCCAATTTACTCACTCTGAGTTCTCAAAAGGGGTTTCTTCACCCCGGGAAGTTAATTAAAAACCATTTGGAGGCATTTAATGTTCGAGCAAAAACGGCTGATTTTCGACAAAAGAGATAACACCCCCCCATTACGTCATGCTTCAGAAATGTGGAAAATGGTCCGTTTTCAAATGTTTTATTTTTGAACGTCAGTTCACATTTGTAGGTGGATCATCAGTGTTAGAGCTAAAATTAGCATGTTTAAAGTGATTTTCATGCTTCCAGGGGCTCGGAAAGTGAATTAAATACTATTTGGAGGCATTTAATGTTCAAGCAAAAACGGCTGATTTTCGACAAAAGAGATAACACCACCCCATTACGTCATGCTTCAGAAATGTGGAAAATGGTCCGTTTTCAAATGTTTTATTTTTGAACGTCAGTTCACATTTGTAGGTGGATCATCAGTGTTAGAGCTAAAATGAGCATGTTTAAAGTGATTTTCATGCTTCCAGGGGCTCGGGAAATGAATTAAATACTATTTGGAGGCATTTAATGTTCAATCAAAAACAGCTGATTTTTGACAAAAGAGATAACACCCCCCCATTAGGTCATGCTTCAGAAATGTGGAAAATGGTCCGTTTTCAAATGTTTTATTTTTGAACGTCAGTTCACATTTGTAGGTGGATCATCAGTGTTAGAGCTACAATTAGCATGTTTAAAGTGATTTTCATGCTTCCAGGGGCTCGGGAAGTTAATTAAATACTATTTGGAGGCATTTAATGTTCAATCAAAAACAGCTGATTTTTGACAAAAGAGATAACACCCCCCCATTACGTCATGCTTCAGAAATGTGGAAAATGGTCCGTTTTCAAATGTTTTATTTTTGAACGTCAGTTCACATTTGTAGGTGGATCATCAGTGTTAGAGCTAAAATTAGCATGTTTAAAGTGATTTTCATGCTTCCAGGGGCCCTAAACACAAGATTTATGGAATGGTTAAAAGTGCATGAAAATGGCCAATTTACTCACTCTGAGTTCTCAAAAAGGGTTTCTTCACCCCGGGAAGTGAATTAAATACCATTTGGAGGCATTTAATGTTCGAGCAAAAACGGCTGATTTTTGACAAAAGAGATAACACCCCCCCATTACGTCATGCTTCAGAAATGTGGAAAATGGTCCGTTTTCAAATGTTTTATTTTTGAACGTCAGTTCACATTTGTAGGTGGATCATCAGTGTTAGAGCTAAAATTAGCATGTTTAAAGTGATTTTCATGCTTCCAGGGGCCCTAAACACAAGATTTATGGAATGGTTAAAAGTGCATGAAAATGGCCAATTTACTCACTCTGAGTTCTCAAAAAGGGTTTCTTCACCCCGGGAAGTTAATTAAATACCATTTGGAGGCATTTAATGTTCGAGCAAAAACGGCTGATTTTCGACAAAAGAGATAACACCCCCCATTACGTCATGCTTCAGAAATGTGGAAAATGGTCAGTTTTCAAATGTTTTATTTTTGAACGTCAGTTCACATTTGTAGGTGGATCATCAGTGTTAGAGCTAAAATGAGCATGTTTAAAGTGATTTTCATGCTTCCAGGGGCTCGGGAAATGAATTAAATACTATTTGGAGGCATTTAATGTTCAATCAAAAACAGCTGATTTTTGACAAAAGAGATAACACCCCCCCCATTACGTCATGCTTCAGAAATGTGGAAAATGGTCCGTTTTCAAATGTTTTATTTTTGAATGTCAGTTCACATTTGTAGGTGGATCATCAGTGTTAGAGCTAAAATTAGCATGTTTAAAGTGATTTTCATGCTTCAAGGGGCCCTAAACACAAGGTTTATGGAATGGTTAAAAGTGCATGAAAATGGCCAATTTACTCACTCTGAGTTCTCAAAAAGGGTTTCTTCACCCCGGGAAGTTAATTAAAAACCATTTGGAGGCATTTAATGTTCGAGCAAAAACGGCTGATTTTCGACAAAAGAGATAACACCCCCCCATTACGTCATGCTTCAGAAATGTGGAAAATGGTCCGTTTTCAAATGTTTTATTTTTGAACGTCAGTTCACATTTGTAGGTGGATCATCAGTGTTAGAGCTAAAATTAGCATGTTTAAAGTGATTTTCATGCTTCCAGGGGCTCGGAAAGTGAATTAAATACTATTTGGAGGCATTTAATGTTCAAGCAAAAACGGCTGATTTTCGACAAAAGAGATAACACCACCCCATTACGTCATGCTTCAGAAATGTGGAAAATGGTCCGTTTTCAAATGTTTTATTTTTGAACGTCAGTTCACATTTGTAGGTGGATCATCAGTGTTAGAGCTAAAATGAGCATGTTTAAAGTGATTTTCATGCTTCCAGGGGCTCGGGAAATGAATTAAATACTATTTGGAGGCATTTAATGTTCAATCAAAAACAGCTGATTTTTGACAAAAGAGATAACACCCCCCCATTACGTCATGCTTCAGAAATGTGGAAAATGGTCCGTTTTCAAATGTTTTATTTTTGAATGTCAGTTCACATTTGTAGGTGGATCATCAGTGTTAGAGCTAAAATTAGCATGTTTAAAGTGATTTTCATGCTTCAAGGGGCCCTAAACACAAGGTTTATGGAATGGTTAAAAGTGCATGAAAATGGCCAATTTACTCACTCTGAGTTCTCAAAAAGGGTTTCTTCACCCCGGGAAGTTAATTAAAAACCATTTGGATTCATTTAATGTTCGAGCAAAAACGGCTGATTTTCGACAAAAGAGATAACACCCCCCATTACGTCATGCTTCAGAAATGTGGAAAATGGTCCGTTTTCAAATGTTTTATTTTTGAACGTCAGTTCACATTTGTAGGTGGATCATCAGTGTTAGAGCTAAAATTAGCATGTTTAAAGTGATTTTCATGCTTCCAGGGGCTCGGAAAGTGAATTAAATACTATTTGGAGGCATTTAATGTTCAAGCAAAAACGGCTGATTTTCGACAAAAGAGATAACACCACCCCATTACGTCATGCTTCAGAAATGTGGAAAATGGTCCGTTTTCAAATGTTTTATTTTTGAACGTCAGTTCACATTTGTAGGTGGATCATCAGTGTTAGAGCTAAAATGAGCATGTTTAAAGTGATTTTCATGCTTCCAGGGGCTCGGGAAATGAATTAAATACTATTTGGAGGCATTTAATGTTCCATCAAAAACAGCTGATTTTTGACAAAAGAGATAACACCCCCCCCATTAGGTCATGCTTCAGAAATGTGGAAAATGGTCCGTTTTCAAATGTTTTATTTTTGAATGTCAGTTCACATTTGTAGGTGGATCATCAGTGTTAGAGCTAAAATTAGCATGTTTAAAGTGATTTTCATGCTTCAAGGGGCCCTAAACACAAGGTTTATGGAATGGTTAAAAGTGCATGAAAATGGCCAATTTACTCACTCTGAGTTCTCAAAAAGGGTTTCTTCACCCCGGGAAGTTAATTAAAAACCATTTGGAGGCATTTAATGTTCGAGCAAAAACGGCTGATTTTCGACAAAAGAGATAACACCCCCCCATTACGTCATGCTTCAGAAATGTGGAAAATGGTCCGTTTTCAAATGTTTTATTTTTGAACGTCAGTTCACATTTGTAGGTGGATCATCAGTGTTAGAGCTAAAATTAGCATGTTTAAAGTGATTTTCATGCTTCCAGAGGCTCGGAAAGTGAATTAAATACTATTTGGAGGCATTTAATGTTCAAGCAAAAACGGCTGATTTTCGACAAAAGAGATAACACCACCCCATTACGTCATGCTTCAGAAATGTGGAAAATGGTCCGTTTTCAAATGTTTTATTTTTGAACGTCAGTTCACATTTGTAGGTGGATCATCAGTGTTAGAGCTAAAATGAGCATGTTTAAAGTGATTTTCATGCTTCCAGGGGCTCGGGAAATGAATTAAATACTATTTGGAGGCATTTAATGTTCAATCAAAAACAGCTGATTTTTGACAAAAGAGATAACACCCCCCCCATTAGGTCATGCTTCAGAAATGTGGAAAATGGTCCGTTTTCAAATGTTTTATTTTTGAACGTCAGTTCACATTTGTAGGTGGATCATCAGTGTTAGAGCTACAATTAGCATGTTTAAAGTGATTTTCATGCTTCCAGGGGCTCGGGAAGTTAATTAAATACTATTTGGAGGCATTTAATGTTCAATCAAAAACAGCTGATTTTTGACAAAAGAGATAACACCCCCCCATTACGTCATGCTTCAGAAATGTGGAAAATGGTCCGTTTTCAAATGTTTTATTTTTGAACGTCAGTTCACATTTGTAGGTGGATCATCAGTGTTAGAGCTAAAATTAGCATGTTTAAAGTGATTTTCATGCTTCCAGGGGCCCTAAACACAAGATTTATGGAATGGTTAAAAGTGCATGAAAATGGCCAATTTACTCACTCTGAGTTCTCAAAAAGGGTTTCTTCACCCCGGGAAGTGAATTAAATACCATTTGGAGGCATTTAATGTTCGAGCAAAAACGGCTGATTTTTGACAAAAGAGATAACACCCCCCCATTACGTCATGCTTCAGAAATGTGGAAAATGGTCCGTTTTCAAATGTTTTATTTTTGAACGTCAGTTCACATTTGTAGGTGGATCATCAGTGTTAGAGCTAAAATTAGCATGTTTAAAGTGATTTTCATGCTTCCAGGGGCCCTAAACACAAGATTTATGGAATGGTTAAAAGTGCATGAAAATGGCCAATTTACTCACTCTGAGTTCTCAAAAAGGGTTTCTTCACCCCGGGAAGTTAATTAAATACCATTTGGAGGCATTTAATGTTCAATCAAAAACAGCTGATTTATGACAAAAGAGATAACACCCCCCCATTACGTCATGCTTCAGAAATGTGGAAAATGGTCCGTTTTCAAATGTTTTATTTTTGAATGTCAATTCACATTTGTAGGTGGATCATCAGTGTTAGAGCTAAAATTAGCATGTTTAAAGTGATTTTCATGCTTCAAGGGGCCCTAAACACAAGGTTTATGGAATGGTTAAAAGTGCATGAAAATGGCCAATTTACTCACTCTGAGTTCTCAAAAAGGGTTTCTTCACCCCGGGAAGTTAATTAAAAACCATTTGGAGGCATTTAATGTTCGAGCAAAAACGGCTGATTTTCGACAAAAGAGATAACACCCCCCCATTACGTCATGCTTCAGAAATGTGGAAAATGGTCCGTTTTCAAATGTTTTATTTTTGAACGTCAGTTCACATTTGTAGGTGGATCATCAGTGTTAGAGCTAAAATTAGCATGTTTAAAGTGATTTTCATGCTTCCAGGGGCTCGGAAAGTGAATTAAATACTATTTGGAGGCATTTAATGTTCAAGCAAAAACGGCTGATTTTCGACAAAAGAGATAACACCACCCCATTACGTCATGCTTCAGAAATGTGGAAAATGGTCCGTTTTCAAATGTTTTATTTTTGAACGTCAGTTCACATTTGTAGGTGGATCATCAGTGTTAGAGCTAAAATGAGCATGTTTAAAGTGATTTTCATGCTTCCAGGGGCTCGGGAAATGAATTAAATACTATTTGGAGGCATTTAATGTTCAATCAAAAACAGCTGATTTTTGACAAAAGAGATAACACCCCCCCATTAGGTCATGCTTCAGAAATGTGGAAAATGGTCCGTTTTCAAATGTTTTATTTTTGAACGTCAGTTCACATTTGTAGGTGGATCATCAGTGTTAGAGCTAAAATTAGCATGTTTAAAGTGATTTTCATGCTTCCAGGGGCCCTAAACACAAGATTTATGGAATGGTTAAAAGTGCATGAAAATGGCCAATTTACTCACTCTGAGTTCTCAAAAAGGGTTTCTTCACCCCGGGAAGTTAATTAAAAACCATTTGGAGGCATTTAATGTTCGAGCAAAAACGGCTGATTTTCGACAAAAGAGATAACACCCCCCCATTACGTCATGCTTCAGAAATGTGGAAAATGGTCCGTTTTCAAATGTTTTATTTTTGAACGTCAGTTCACATTTGTAGGTGGATCATCAGTGTTAGAGCTAAAATTAGCATGTTTAAAGTGATTTTCATGCTTCCAGGGGCTCGGAAAGTGAATTAAATACTATTTGGAGGCATTTAATGTTCAAGCAAAAACGGCTGATTTTCGACAAAAGAGATAACACCACCCCATTACGTCATGCTTCAGAAATGTGGAAAATGGTCCGTTTTCAAATGTTTTATTTTTGAACGTCAGTTCACATTTGTAGGTGGATCATCAGTGTTAGAGCTAAAATGAGCATGTTTAAAGTGATTTTCATGCTTCCAGGGGCTCGGGAAATGAATTAAATACTATTTGGAGGCATTTAATGTTCAATCAAAAACAGCTGATTTTTGACAAAAGAGATAACACCCCCCCATTAGGTCATGCTTCAGAAATGTGGAAAATGGTCCGTTTTCAAATGTTTTATTTTTGAATGTCAGTTCACATTTGTAGGTGGATCATCAGTGTTAGAGCTAAAATTAGCATGTTTAAAGTGATTTTCATGCTTCAAGGGGCCCTAAACACAAGGTTTATGGAATGGTTAAAAGTGCATGAAAATGGCCAATTTACTCACTCTGAGTTCTCAAAAAGGGTTTCTTCACCCCGGGAAGTTAATTAAAAACCATTTGGAGGCATTTAATGTTCGAGCAAAAACGGCTGATTTTCGACAAAAGAGATAACCCCCCCCCATTACGTCATGCTTCAGAAATGTGGAAAATGGTCCGTTTTCAAATGTTTTATTTTTGAACGTCAGTTCACATTTGTAGGTGGATCATCAGTGTTAGAGCTAAAATTAGCATTTTTAAAGTGATTTTCATGCTTCCAGGGGCTCGGAAAGTGAATTAAATACTATTTGGAGGCATTTAATGTTCAAGCAAAAACGGCTGATTTTCGACAAAAGAGATAACACCACCCCATTACGTCATGCTTCAGAAATGTGGAAAATTGTCCGTTTTCAAATGTTTTATTTTTGAACGTCAGTTCACATTTGTAGGTGGATCATCAGTGTTAGAGCTAAAATGAGCATGTTTAAAGTGATTTTCATGCTTCCAGGGGCTCGGGAAATGAATTAAATACTATTTGGAGGCATTTAATGTTCAATCAAAAACAGCTGATTTTTGACAAAAGAGATAACACCCCCCCATTAGGTCATGCTTCAGAAATGTGGAAAATGGTCCGTTTTCAAATGTTTTATTTTTGAATGTCAGTTCACATTTGTAGGTGGATCATCAGTGTTAGAGCTAAAATTAGCATGTTTAAAGTGATTTTCATGCTTCAAGGGGCCCTAAACACAAGGTTTATGGAATGGTTAAAAGTGCATGAAAATGGCCAATTTACTCACTCTGAGTTCTCAAAAAGGGTTTCTTCACCCCGGGAAGTTAATTAAAAACCATTTGGAGGCATTTAATGTTCGAGCAAAAACGGCTGATTTTCGACAAAAGAGATAACACCCCCCCATTACGTCATGCTTCAGAAATGTGGAAAATGGTCCGTTTTCAAATGTTTTATTTTTGAACGTCAGTTCACATTTGTAGGTGGATCATCAGTGTTAGAGCTAAAATTAGCATGTTTAAAGTGATTTTCATGCTTCCAGGGGCTCGGAAAGTGAATTAAATACTATTTGGAGGCATTTAATGTTCAAGCAAAAACGGCTGATTTTCGACAAAAGAGATAACACCACCCCATTACGTCATGCTTCAGAAATGTGGAAAATGGTCCGTTTTCAAATGTTTTATTTTTGAACGTCAGTTCACATTTGTAGGTGGATCATCAGTGTTAGAGCTAAAATGAGCATGTTTAAAGTGATTTTCATGCTTCCAGGGGCTCGGGAAATGAATTAAATACTATTTGGAGGCATTTAATGTTCAATCAAAAACAGCTGATTTTTCACAAAAGAGATAACACCCCCCCATTAGGTCATGCTTCAGAAATGTGGAAAATGGTCCGTTTTCAAATGTTTTATTTTTGAACGTCAGTTCACATTTGTAGGTGGATCATCAGTGTTAGAGCTAAAATTAGCATGTTTAAAGTGATTTTCATGCTTCCAGGGGCCCTAAACACAAGATTTATGGAATGGTTAAAAGTGCATGAAAATGGCCAATTTACTCACTCTGAGTTCTCAAAAAGGGTTTCTTCACCCCGGGAAGTTAATTAAATACCATTTGGAGGCATTTAATGTTCAATCAAAAACAGCTGATTTTTGACAAAAGAGATAACACCCCCCCCATTACGTCATGCTTCAGAAATGTGGAAAATGGTCCGTTTTCAAATGTTTTATTTTTGAATGTCAGTTCACATTTGTAGGTGGATCATCAGTGTTAGAGCTAAAATTAGCATGTTTAAAGTGATTTTCATGCTTCAAGGGGCCCTAAACACAAGGTTTATGGAATGGTTAAAAGTGCATGAAAATGGCCAATTTACTCACTCTGAGTTCTCAAAAAGGGTTTCTTCACCCCGGGAAGTTAATTAAAAACCATTTGGAGGCATTTAATGTTCGAGCAAAAACGGCTGATTTTCGACAAAAGAGATAACACCCCCCCATTACGTCATGCTTCAGAAATGTGGAAAATGGTCCGTTTTCAAATGTTTTATTTTTGAACGTCAGTTCACATTTGTAGGTGGATCATCAGTGTTAGAGCTAAAATTAGCATGTTTAAAGTGATTTTCATGCTTCCAGGGGCTCGGAAAGTGAATTAAATACTATTTGGAGGCATTTAATGTTCAAGCAAAAACGGCTGATTTTCGACAAAAGAGATAACACCACCCCATTACGTCATGCTTCAGAAATGTGGAAAATGGTCCGTATTCAAATGTTTTATTTTTGAACGTCAGTTCACATTTGTAGGTGGATCATCAGTGTTAGAGCTAAAATGAGCATGTTTAAAGTGATTTTCATGCTTCCAGGGGCTCGGGAAATGAATTAAATACTATTTGGAGGCATTTAATGTTCAATCAAAAACAGCTGATTTTTGACAAAAGAGATAACACCCCCCCATTAGGTCATGCTTCAGAAATGTGGAAAATGGTCCGTTTTCAAATGTTTTATTTTTGAACGTCAGTTCACATTTGTAGGTGGATCATCAGTGTTAGAGCTAAAATTAGCATGTTTAAAGTGATTTTCATGCTTCCAGGGGCCCTAAACACAAGATTTATGGAATGGTTAAAAGTGCATGAAAATGGCCAATTTACTCACTCTGAGTTCTCAAAAAGGGTTTCTTCACCCCGGGAAGTTAATTAAAAACCATTTGGAGGCATTTAATGTTCGAGCAAAAACGGCTGATTTTCGACAAAAGAGATAACACCCCCCATTACGTCATGCTTCAGAAATGTGGAAAATGGTCAGTTTTCAAATGTTTTATTTTTGAACGTCAGTTCACATTTGTAGGTGGATCATCAGTGTTAGAGCTAAAATGAGCATGTTTAAAGTGATTTTCATGCTTCCAGGGGCTCGGGAAATGAATTAAATACTATTTGGAGGCATTTAATGTTCAATCAAAAACAGCTGATTTTTGACAAAAGAGATAACACCCCCCCATTACGTCATGCTTCAGAAATGTGGAAAATGGTCCGTTTTCAAATGTTTTATTTTTGAATGTCAGTTCACATTTGTAGGTGGATCATCAGTGTTAGAGCTAAAATTAGCATGTTTAAAGTGATTTTCATGCTTCAAGGGGCCCTAAACACAAGGTTTATGGAATGGTTAAAAGTGCATGAAAATGGCCAATTTACTCACTCTGAGTTCTCAAAAAGGGTTTCTTCACCCCGGGAAGTTAATTAAAAACCATTTGGAGGCATTTAATGTTCGAGCAAAAACGGCTGATTTTCGACAAAAGAGATAACACCCCCCCATTACGTCATGCTTCAGAAATGTGGAAAATGGTCCGTTTTCAAATGTTTTATTTTTGAACGTCAGTTCACATTTGTAGGTGGATCATCAGTGTTAGAGCTAAAATTAGCATGTTTAAAGTGATTTTCATGCTTCCAGGGGCTCGGAAAGTGAATTAAATACTATTTGGAGGCATTTAATGTTCAAGCAAAAACGGCTGATTTTCGACAAAAGAGATAACACCACCCCATTACGTCATGCTTCAGAAATGTGGAAAATGGTCCGTTTTCAAATGTTTTATTTTTGAACGTCAGGTCACATTTGTAGGTGGATCATCAGTGTTAGAGCTAAAATGAGCATGTTTAAAGTGATTTTCATGCTTCCAGGGGCTCGGGAAATGAATTAAATACTATTTGGAGGCATTTAATGTTCAATCAAAAACAGCTGATTTTTGACAAAAGAGATAACACCCCCCCATTAGGTCATGCTTCAGAAATGTGGAAAATGGTCCGTTTTCAAATGTTTTATTTTTGAATGTCAGTTCACATTTGTAGGTGGATCATCAGTGTTAGAGCTAAAATTAGCATGTTTAAAGTGATTTTCATGCTTCAAGGGGCCCTAAACACAAGGTTTATGGAATGGTTAAAAGTGCATGAAAATGGCCAATTTACTCACTCTGAGTTCTCAAAAGGGGTTTCTTCACCCCGGGAAGTTAATTAAAAACCATTTGGAGGCATTTAATGTTCGAGCAAAAACGGCTGATTTTCGACAAAAGAGATAACACCCCCCCATTACGTCATGCTTCAGAAATGTGGAAAATGGTCCGTTTTCAAATGTTTTATTTTTGAACGTCAGTTCACATTTGTAGGTGGATCATCAGTGTTAGAGCTAAAATTAGCATGTTTAAAGTGATTTTCATGCTTCCAGGGGCTCGGAAAGTGAATTAAATACTATTTGGAGGCATTTAATGTTCAAGCAAAAACGGCTGATTTTCGACAAAAGAGATAACACCACCCCATTACGTCATGCTTCAGAAATGTGGAAAATGGTCCGTTTTCAAATGTTTTATTTTTGAACGTCAGTTCACATTTGTAGGTGGATCATCAGTGTTAGAGCTAAAATGAGCATGTTTAAAGTGATTTTCATGCTTCCAGGGGCTCGGGAAATGAATTAAATACTATTTGGAGGCATTTAATGTTCAATCAAAAACAGCTGATTTTTGACAAAAGAGATAACACCCCCCCATTAGGTCATGCTTCAGAAATGTGGAAAATGGTCCGTTTTCAAATGTTTTATTTTTGAACGTCAGTTCACATTTGTAGGTGGATCATCAGTGTTAGAGCTACAATTAGCATGTTTAAAGTGATTTTCATGCTTCCAGGGGCTCGGGAAGTTAATTAAATACTATTTGGAGGCATTTAATGTTCAATCAAAAACAGCTGATTTTTGACAAAAGAGATAACACCCCCCCATTACGTCATGCTTCAGAAATGTGGAAAATGGTCCGTTTTCAAATGTTTTATTTTTGAACGTCAGTTCACATTTGTAGGTGGATCATCAGTGTTAGAGCTAAAATTAGCATGTTTAAAGTGATTTTCATGCTTCCAGGGGCCCTAAACACAAGATTTATGGAATGGTTAAAAGTGCATGAAAATGGCCAATTTACTTACTCTGAGTTCTCAAAAAGGGTTTCTTCACCCCGGGAAGTGAATTAAATACCATTTGGAGGCATTTAATGTTCGAGCAAAAACGGCTGATTTTTGACAAAAGAGATAACACCCCCCCATTACGTCATGCTTCAGAAATGTGGAAAATGGTCCGTTTTCAAATGTTTTATTTTTGAACGTCAGTTCACATTTGTAGGTGGATCATCAGTGTTAGAGCTAAAATTAGCATGTTTAAAGTGATTTTCATGCTTCCAGGGGCCCTAAACACAAGATTTATGGAATGGTTAAAAGTGCATGAAAATGGCCAATTTACTCACTCTGAGTTCTCAAAAAGGGTTTCTTCACCCCGGGAAGTTAATTAAATACCATTTGGAGGCATTTAATGTTCGAGCAAAAACGGCTGATTTTCGACAAAAGAGATAACACCCCCCATTACGTCATGCTTCAGAAATGTGGAAAATGGTCAGTTTTCAAATGTTTTATTTTTGAACGTCAGTTCACATTTGTAGGTGGATCATCAGTGTTAGAGCTAAAATGAGCATGTTTAAAGTGATTTTCATGCTTCCAGGGGCTCGGGAAATGAATTAAATACTATTTGGAGGCATTTAATGTTCAATCAAAAACAGCTGATTTTTGACAAAAGAGATAACACCCCCCCATTACGTCATGCTTCAGAAATGTGGAAAATGGTCCGTTTTCAAATGTTTTATTTTTGAATGTCAGTTCACATTTGTAGGTGGATCATCAGTGTTAGAGCTAAAATTAGCATGTTTAAAGTGATTTTCATGCTTCAAGGGGCCCTAAACACAAGGTTTATGGAATGGTTAAAAGTGCATGAAAATGGCCAATTTACTCACTCTGAGTTCTCAAAAAGGGTTTCTTCACCCCGGGAAGTTAATTAAAAACCATTTGGAGGCATTTAATGTTCGAGCAAAAACGGCTGATTTTCGACAAAAGAGATAACACCCCCCCATTACGTCATGCTTCAGAAATGTGGAAAATGGTCCGTTTTCAAATGTTTTATTTTTGAACGTCAGTTCACATTTGTAGGTGGATCATCAGTGTTAGAGCTAAAATTAGCATGTTTAAAGTGATTTTCATGCTTCCAGGGGCTCGGAAAGTGAATTAAATACTATTTGGAGGCATTTAATGTTCAAGCAAAAACGGCTGATTTTCGACAAAAGAGATAACACCACCCCATTACGTCATGCTTCAGAAATGTGGAAAATGGTCCGTTTTCAAATGTTTTATTTTTGAACGTCAGTTCACATTTGTAGGTGGATCATCAGTGTTAGAGCTAAAATGAGCATGTTTAAAGTGATTTTCATGCTTCCAGGGGCTCGGGAAATGAATTAAATACTATTTGGAGGCATTTAATGTTCAATCAAAAACAGCTGATTTTTGACAAAAGAGATAACACCCCCCCATTAGGTCATGCTTCAGAAATGTGGAAAATGGTCCGTTTTCAAATGTTTTATTTTTGAATGTCAGTTCACATTTGTAGGTGGATCATCAGTGTTAGAGCTAAAATTAGCATGTTTAAAGTGATTTTCATGCTTCAAGGGGCCCTAAACACAAGGTTTATGGAATGGTTAAAAGTGCATGAAAATGGCCAATTTACTCACTCTGAGTTCTCAAAAAGGGTTTCTTCACCCCGGGAAGTTAATTAAAAACCATTTGGAGACATTTAATGTTCGAGCAAAAACGGCTGATTTTCGACAAAAGAGATAACACCCCCCCATTACGTCATGCTTCAGAAATGTGGAAAATGGTCCGTTTTCAAATGTTTTATTTTTGAACGTCAGTTCACATTTGTAGGTGGATCATCAGTGTTAGAGCTAAAATTAGCATGTTTAAAGTGATTTTCATGCTTCCAGGGGCTCGGAAAGTGAATTAAATACTATTTGGAGGCATTTAATGTTCAAGCAAAAACGGCTGATTTTCGACAAAAGAGATAACACCACCCCATTACGTCATGCTTCAGAAATGTGGAAAATGGTCCGTTTTCGAATGTTTTATTTTTGAACGTCAGTTCACATTTGTAGGTGGATCATCAGTGTTAGAGCTAAAATTAGCATGTTTAAAGTGATTTTCATGCTTCCAGGGGCCCTAAACACAAGATTTATGGAATGGTTAAAAGTGCATGAAAATGGCCAATTTACTCACTCTGAGTTCTCAAAAAGGGTTTCTTCACCCCGGGAAGTTAATTAAAAACCATTTGGAGGCATTTAATGTTCAAGCAAAAACGGCTGATTTTCGACAAAAGAGATAACACCCCCCATTACGTCATGCTTCAGAAATGTGGTAAATGGTCCGTTTTCAAATGTTTTATTTTTGAACGTCAGTTCACATTTCTAGGTGGATCATCAGTGTTAGAGCTAAAATGAGCATGTTTAAAGTGATTTTCATGCTTCCAGGGGCTCGGGAAATGAATTAAATACTATTTGGAGGCATTTAATGTTCAATCAAAAACAGCTGATTTTTGACAAAAGAGATAACACCCCCCAAGTACGTCATGCTTCAGAAATGTGGAAAATGGTCCGTTTTCGAATGTTTTATTTTTGAACGTCAGTTCACATTTGTAGGTGCATCATCAGTGTTAGAGCTAAAATTAGCATGTTTAAAGTGATTTTCATGCTTCCAGGGGCCCTAAACACAAGATTTATGGAATGGTTAAAAGTGCATGAAAATGGCCAATTTACTCACTCTGAGTTCTCAAAAAGGGTTTCTTCACCCCGGGAAGTGAATTAAATACCATTTGGAGGCATTTAATGTTCGAGCAAAAACGGCTGATTTTTGACAAAAGAGATAACACCCCCCCATTACGTCATGCTTCAGAAATGTGGAAAATGGTCCGTTTTCAAATGTTTTATTTTTGAACGTCAGTTCACATTTGTAGGTGGATCATCAGTGTTAGAGCTAAAATGAGCATGTTTAAAGTGATTTTCATGCTTCCAGGGGCTCGGGAAATGAATTAAATACTATTTGGAGGCATTTAATGGAAAGGGGCGACCACTCGGTCCCCCCGAACTTATGGCAGAGTACCTCGATCCCCCCGGGAAGCCATTTTTGGCGGGAGGCGCGTCTCGGCTGGTATGCCCGAAGCGGCGTAGCCAGGGCGCGCTCGTTCCCGCCCTGGAGTGGGCTGGCCTAGACACTGACGCAGCTGGCCACGCCCTCAGGGCAGGCAGGGGCGGGTTTACGCCCGCCCTGAAGTCGGATAAAAAGGGACGCAAGACCGGAAGACATCCTCTTGTTCCTGTGCTCTGAAGCTGCACCTCCTCGCTGCACGTGAGCTCGAGACGGAACGAAGAGCCAATTTTGAGCGTTTTAATCTTTCTTTTTGTCTTCTAGATACTTGGTCGGAAAAGATGCCCAGAAAAGGCGCGAAGGGAATGACGACGGATCAAATGGTTCGGGTCCTCATGAAGGAGATGTCCGAACTGAGAAAGCAAGTGGCGAAGCGAGATGGGGAGGGGGGATCGGGGCGTCCATCGGCTGGAGCAACCCCTGGAGGGAGAGCCAAGAGGCCTAGAAGGGGACCAGCCGGGGGAGACGTCCCTGTTCCCTGTACCCCGCTCGAGGCGCCAACCCCGGTACCGGTGGAGGGGAATCCGATTCCCGTCGTGGTCACCCCGACATCCACTGAGGATATGCCCCCCGAGCTGGCGGCACAGCTAGCAGCGTGGTTGGGCGACAGTAGCGAGGGCGCCATGGCTGCCGAGGCACAAGCGCTGATGAAACAGTTGCGCGAGAAGCGAGATGCAGCCAAGGTGCCCGCGCCGGCGGCAGTGATAGACAAGCCGCAGGCCCCGGTTGCGAGCACAGAAGCAACGTCCGGCGCAGGTAAGCGGCCATTGCCGATCGCGAGGGACGAGTCAGCACCCTCTCGTAGGGAAAAGTTGGGGCAACATGTTCCTTTGGCAATAAAGGAAAAGATTTGGGCAGGGGAATATGTGAACATTTTCTCCTTGCTTGTTGACCATTATGAGGTGGAGCATGTTAAAGGTCAGAAGGATCTGATGCATCCGAGTGTTTGGCGCGCAAAAATGGCCGCCTTTAAAGTAAATGAGAATATTGGCAATTGGGGCAATGCTTGGGGGATTTTTACGTCGATCTTAGGGGAACGTAGGCCTGAATTGCTTTCCGAGTTACCAATCTATCAGTCACGAATTATGGGGTACTCGACGTCTCACCAGGGTAACCACTGGTTCTGTTATGATAATCTCTTTAGGAAGGCGAAGGAGCATAACAAAAGTTTAACCTGGGACTGTTATGATTCTTTGACATGGGATAAAATGAAAGAGTCAGGAATGTTGAAAATGCCGTTGGTGGGGAGCAATGTTGGCGAGTCCTCCCGCCAATATGCGGGGACGCCCTTTCGGTCAGGTACGAGTACCGACGATTACTCGAGATCTGCCAGTAATGCAGGGAAAAAGGGTTTCTGCTTCAATTTCAACAAAGGTAAATGTACTAGGCCACAGGGATCGTGTAAATTCAAGCACGAATGTAGTGGTTGCGGTTCGTCCCATCCTGAGTCCTCGTGCAGAGCCAGAACGGGTGAGAATGGGGGTAGGGGAGGCGCCAAACAGGTCTAATATAGTCCGAGGGGCGCCTTTACCAACCCCGATTGATACCTTGGCGATGATTCCCTGGCTCAGTGAATACCCAGATCGTACTTCTGCTGGATTGCTGCGAAACGGTTTTTCATATGGTTTCCGCATTCCGGTGGGGGACTTTCAGGGTGTCGGGATATGCAAAAATCAACTTTCCGTCCTGCAGCATACGACGGTAGTACAGGAGAAGATCCGGAAAGAGGTTATCCGAGGTCGTGTCGCCGGCCCGTTTACTGCACCCCCGGTACAGAATTTTGTTTGTTCTCCTTTAGGGGTGGTCCCCAAGAAGGACCCGGGTGAGTTTCGATTGATTCATAATTTGTCAGCTCCACGTGGTCTTTCTGTAAACGATGCAATAGACCCAGAAGTGTGTTCGGTGCGGTACGCATCCTTCGATGAGGCCGTAGCCATTTTGAATCGCCTGGGGCCCGGGGCGCTGATGGCGAAATCAGATATCGAGTCAGCGTTCCGGTTGCTCCCGGTACACCCGGACGATCAGCGTCTCCTAGGATTTAATTTTCAGGGTTGTTTTTACATGGATAAGTGTATGCCGATGGGGTGCTCTATATCTTGTGCCTATTTCGAGAAATTCAGTAGCTTTCTGCAATGGGTCTTCACAAAGAAGACGGGTTTCCAACATGTAATGCATTACCTGGATGATTATGTGTGCCTTGGGGCAGCCGGGGATCTTGAATGTGGCCGGGCCTTGGCCGAATTTTGTGTATTGATGAAACAGTTTGGTGTGCCATTGGCACCAGGTAAGACGGTGGGTCCTGCGACTTGCCTCTAGTTTCTGGGGATCGAGTTAGACTCCAGAGAAGGTTGTTTTCGTTTGCCAGCCGACAAAGTGTTAAAGTTCAGGGCAACCCTGCAAGAGTGTCTAAATGGGTCAAAAATTACGCTGCATCAGTTACAGCAGTTGGTGGGACAGTTGAATTTTGCCCTTAGAGCTATACCAATGGCCCGCCCCTTTTCTCGTTCAATTGCACAAGCTATGGTCGGCCTAAAGGAGGGCCACCACCGCACGAGACTATCGGCTGAGGTCCGCCAGGACGTGCGTATTTGGTTAGCATTTCTGGCGGACTTTAATGGTCGAGTCATATGGAACAAACCAGCCGTATCCTCTGAAGAGCTGGGGCTATGGACAGATTCTGCAGGTAGCATAGGTTTTGGTGCCATCTTCGGCACAAAATGGTCAGCACAAAGGTGGCCGACATGGTGGCATGACAATGGTCTGACAAGTAATATTGCTTTCTTGGAACTTTTTCCCATTTTGGTGGCCTTGAGAACCTGGCCAGAAGGGTTCAAGGATCACTCTGTGATATTTTGGTCCGACAATATGACTGTGGTTGAGTGCATCAATAGTCAGGCAGCACGATGTAAGCTGATTTTAAGACTACTCAAAGAGATTGTTTTGTTGTGCATGCAACTGAATGTGCTGTTCAGAGCAAAACATGTCCCAGGGGTACTGAATCAGGCTGCTGATGCACTGTCTCGTTTTCATATGCAGGCTTTCTCGGGCTTCCTTCCCTCAGCGGACCCAGAGCCGGCACCCTTCCCCGAAGCTCTCTGGTCTCTCGGTGCCCCGAACTTCGTCACCTCGTGGGAGAGAGTCTAGCACCACGGACGAGGAAGGCATATGAAGGGGCGTTTAGGTCCTATTTAGCCTTCTTGGGGACTGATAGAGAGAAGCTTTGGGGCCATGAGGAATGGGTGGTGAATTTCCTGATGTCCTTACGTAGGGCTGGGAAATCTGTGGCTACGGCTCAGAGGCATCGTGCTGCTATTTCCTTTGTTGCCAGGGCTCATAGTATCCAGGACCCGACAGCGTCTTTCGTTGTACAGAAAGCGCTGCGTGGGTGGCAACGCCTTGAGGGTCGCAGAGTAGATGAGAGGCGCCCGATAGGTTTGGATAGGTTGGCCCAGTTGTTGGCTACACTCCCTGCCACATGTTCATCTCCGTTTGAGGCGGTGTTATTCCGAGCCGCTTTTACGCTAGCATTTCACGGGGCGATGCGAGTAAGCGAACTGGTGGCAAGGAACAAACAGGATGTGGCGGGGGTTTGTGCCAAGAACACGTTCAGATCAGAAGAGAGGCAATGACGGTCTCCTTTGTCAAGTCCAAGACCGATCAAGATGGGATGGGTGACTGCATAATCATACGCAGGATTCCCGGGTCCTCCATATGCCCGGTAAAGTGTTTAGAAGATTACCTAGCACGAAGGGTGGCAGTATGGGGGGGGACCTTGTTGAGACACGCGGACGCCACCCCACTGACGAGGTTTCAGTTTCAGCGGGTGCTTGCGATGTCAATTGCCGCTGCGGGCTTGAACCCGGGCGAGTTTGGGACCCATCCCTTTCGGATAGGGGCTGCTACAGAAGCTACAGCCAGGGGTCTTAATGTTGAACAAGTAAAACGAGTGGGGCGTTGGTCCTCCAATTGTTATAAGAGGTATGTGCGGTTACACATGTTGTAAAGCTGTAATGATGTACTCACGCCTCTTGTTTTTGTTTGGTTTTCAGTTGCGCAAGCCTACGAGGCGGGGTGGACTTTGCAGTCGACCCAACACCGGGACAGCGGTCAGACATCACCGGCTGTGAAAAAGGAGGTGTGGGTCGTGGGCCACTCATACGTGAGGCGTGCCGCGGACGTATTCAAAGCAGGTGACATGATTCACGTAGCTGGGGAATACGGGTACAGGGTGTCCTTCTACGGAAGAGGCGGTCTCTGTATTGACCAGTTTCAAGCATATTTTGAAGATTTGTTAGGGCGGACGAGGTCACCGCCGTCTATAGTCATAGTGCATCTAGGGGGCAATGATTTGGTCACCACCGGTAGACGACTTCTCCTGGAGGCAATGCTTTCCACTGTAAGTTGGTTGGCGAGGAGAGTTCCGGGGTGCACAATTGCGTGGTCCCATATGATCCCACGAAAGGTGTGGCGGGGGGCTATTTCTATTCCTGCTTTGAATCACTCTGTTAGGAAGCTTAATAACAAAGTGAGTAGGTTGTTCCGTTCCGGGACATTGCATTCTGTTTCGCATGGATGTATTAATGATGACAGTATGTATTTGGGGGATGGTGTGCATTTGTCTCGGGTGGGGAATGAGTTACTCATAGGAGACTTCTTAGCATGGTTAAAAACATTAAAACATGACCTTTAGGTAGGAGCTTTGTGGGGGGTCCGGATAGCCGGTCAACTATCCGGACCTGTGGCGGTAAGGTCATGATCGGTGAGCAGTAATTGGAAGATCCCTATGAGTGGGCGTCACCCAACATGGATGGGAGCGCTCGGGAGAGGTGGCCATTGGCCCCTCAACGGGGAGGCGGTCCTGTCTAAGGAGAGGCCGCCGGAAGGAAAGGAAAGGCGGTCAAGGCCCCTTCCTGTGTAGGAGGGGTTACAGCCCCCTCCTGGGGAATTTCCCGGGGCCAGTGACGTCTGCGACGGCAGATGTGGTAAGTTGTGTGGGGTTTGGGGGGAGGTCTACGCTACCTTCTAGATACTCACACGAGTCCTCGAACGACCTTTAAGTGGCGTCGAGTTTATTGGGGCCCCCGACAAGTCAAAGGGAAATTGGTAGTTGCACGTGGGGTACGCCTCAGTGCTGTCGCCCCTCCCAAGTGGGGGGGGGGTATTTCTGGTTAGGGATCTTGACACCGGTTACGACCTTGCCGTTGGCCCTTAAACGTTAGGATGTACAATTTCATTATTTCAAGAAAATGTTTTGCAGGTTGGTAGTTCGGCTAGGAGAACCTCTGTATTAGAGAATCTGTTAAGGTTAGCCAAACATCGCAATGTGGTTATGAAATTGTACATTAATATGAACTGTTTAACGTTTAATTTTTTGTTTTAATAAATACGGCCGGGGAGGGTCACTCCCTCCCTCTTCCAAAAAACTTCAAGAACTGTTTCCGGTTTCCCTCCTTTTGGGGATTGTGTTGAGAGGGGGTGGCGGGTATCTCAGCCATATGGAAAGGGGCGACCACTCGGTCCCCCCGAACTTATGGCAGAGTACCTCGATCCCCCCGGGAAGCCATTTTTGGCGGGAGGCGCGTCTCGGCTGGTATGCCCGAAGCGGCGTAGCCGGGGCGCGCTCGTTCCCGCCCTGGAGTGGGCTGGCCTAGACACTGACGCAGCTGGCCACGCCCTCAGGGCAGGCAGGGGCGGGTTCACGCCCGCCCTGAAGTCGGATAAAAAGGGACGCAAGACCGGAAGACATCCTCTTGTTCCTGTGCTCTGAAGCTGCACCTCCTCGCTGCACGTGAGCTCGAGACGGAACGAAGAGCCAATTTTGACCCACCCACCAGCCCCTGAGGACAGCTAGTTGTTTTAAGATGGTTCGATAATTCTAATTTTTCGTTTACAGGTTGTGGCATTAGCATTTGAGAGTGTAATAAAGTCGTTTATGTATGTTCTGTGATTAAGGATATTCTGTTTTGTGTCCGTTGGTATTATCATGTTGATATTGAGTGTGTAATAAAGTTGGACGAATTTTGTATGTTCTGTGATTAAAGATATTTTGTTTGTGTTCGTTATAAGCATGCTTATTAGGGTCATAGTGGCCAAAGGATTGTTGGTTTAGGTAGCATTGTCGTATTTATTTGGTAGGCGGTAAGGTCATGATCGGTGAGCAGTAATTGGAAGATCCCTATGAGTGGGCGTCACCCAACACGGATGGGAGCGCTCGGGAGAGGTGGCCATTGGCCCCTCAACGGGGAGGCGGTCCTGTCTAAGGAGAGGCCGCCGGAAGGAAAGGAAAGGCGGTCACGGCCCCTTCCTGTGTAGGAGGTAAGCATGAGCGGATTTTGCGCATTGGCAATCCGCGAATTTTGCGGATTTGCGGATTCGCAATCCGCAAAATCCGCGAATTCCCGCGAATTTGCGGATTTTTTTTTTTGTGTTCGCCCGTGTTTCTGCCAGTTCGCGAGGGTTTTTACAATTTCGCAATTTGCGAACTTACCTGTCGGGTCGCAAGTTTTGCGAACTTGTTGTTTCTACGTGTCCAGCCTGTTTGGGACACTCTTCTTCATCACTGCCACTCTCTGTCACCACTGCCACTCTCTGACTACTCATGCCACCCTCTGGCCCACCCATGCCACCCTCTGTTTCATCACTACACCCTCTGGTTGTCCAGTGTACATTATTTTCGGCAAAGCAAAGCACACCTTCCCTGCCTCAAGTGACCTGAATTAATTTGGGGCTGATTAATGTGTCACAGAATATTTTTTTAGCTGGCACCTGCTTCCTTAGTGCGCCCTGATTAGTGATCTTTTGCACTTGCTAAGTGCTTTCATTGTTGCAAAATTAGTTACAACACCTGCCCTGCCCCAACTGACAATAATGAATTAGGGGCTGATTAATGGATTTTAACTTCCAGCCTGGCTCCTGCTTGTCTCCCTTAGCTGTAATTCAGGACCTTTGTGGCATATGTGTAACTATTCTGAGGTTCAGAGCAGGGTCACATAATAGTTTCAACTGGCAACTGAACTCTGGAGGGGCCCCTCAGGAAGCACTACAGGAAATGGCTACTAATGATGTGCCTGAACTTTTGAACCTGGTAAGTAGTTACTTTCAGTTTTGCCAAGATCGTATTTCTGCAATTTTGCACTTATTCGCGGGGCGCGAACTCACGCTAACAGTGCGAGCAGTGCGAGCAAAATCCGCTGCTCGCGGATTTGCGGATTTTGCGGGAAATTCGCAAATCTCGCGGATTGCGGATTTCCCGAAAATCCGCAAAATCCGCGAGCGGAACGGATTTTCCGCCCACACCTAGTAGGAGGGGTTACAGCCCCCTCCTGGGGAATTTCCCGGGGCCAGTGACGTCTGCGACGGCAGATGTGGTAAGTTGTGTGGGGTTTGGGGGGAGGTCTACGCTACCTTCTAGATACTCACACGAGTCCTCGAACGACCTTTAAGTGGCGTCGAGTTTATTGGGGCCCCCGACAAGTCAAATGGAAATTGGTAGTTGCACGTGGGGTACGCCTCAGTGCTGTCGCCCCTCCCAAGTGGGGGGGGGTATTTCTGGTTAGGGATCTTGACACCGGTTACGACCTTGCCGTTGGCCCTTAAACGTTAGGATGTACAATTTCATTATTTCAAGAAAATGTTTTGCAGGTTGGTAGTTCGGCTAGGAGAACCTCTGTATTAGAGAATCTGTTAAGGTTAGCCAAACATCGCAATGTGGTTATGAAATTGTACATTAATATGAACTGTTTAACGTTTAATTTTTTGTTTTAATAAATACGGCCGGGGAGGGTCACTCCCTCCCTCTTCCAAAAAACTTCAAGAACTGTTTCCGGTTTCCCTCCTTTTGGGGATTGTGTTGAGAGGGGGTGGCGGGTATCTCAGCCATATGTTCAATCAAAAACAGCTGATTTTTGACAAAAGAGATAACACCCCCCCATTACGTCATGCTTCAGAAATGTGGAAAATGGTCCGTTTTCAAATGTTTTATTTTTGAATGTCAGTTCACATTTGTAGGTGGATCATCAGTGTTAGAGCTAAAATTAGCATGTTTAAAGTGATTTTCATGCTTCAAGGGGCCCTAAACACAAGGTTTATGGAATGGTTAAAAGTGCATGAAAATGGCCAATTTACTCACTCTGAGTTCTCAAAAAGGGTTTCTTCACCCCGGGAAGTTAATTAAAAACCATTTGGAGGCATTTAATGTTCGAGCAAAAACGGCTGATTTTCGACAAAAGAGATAACACCCCCCCATTACGTCATGCTTCAGAAATGTGGAAAATGGTCCGTTTTCAAATGTTTTATTTTTGAACGTCAGTTCACATTTGTAGGTGGATCATCAGTGTTAGAGCTAAAATTAGCATGTTTAAAGTGATTTTCATGCTTCCAGGGGCTCGGAAAGTGAATTAAATACTATTTGGAGGCATTTAATGTTCAAGCAAAAACGGCTGATTTTCGACAAAAGAGATAACACCACCCCATTACGTCATGCTTCAGAAATGTGGAAAATGGTCCGTTTTCAAATGTTTTATTTTTGAACGTCAGTTCACATTTGTAGGTGGATCATCAGTGTTAGAGCTAAAATGAGCATGTTTAAAGTGATTTTCATGCTTCCAGGGGCTCGGGAAATGAATTAAATACTATTTGGAGGCATTTAATGTTCAATCAAAAACAGCTGATTTTTGACAAAAGAGATAACACCCCCCCATTAGGTCATGCTTCAGAAATGTGGAAAATGGTCCGTTTTCAAATGTTTTATTTTTGAATGTCAGTTCACATTTGTAGGTGGATCATCAGTGTTAGAGCTAAAATTAGCATGTTTAAAGTGATTTTCATGCTTCAAGGGGCCCTAAACACAAGGTTTATGGAATGGTTAAAAGTGCATGAAAATGGCCAATTTACTCACTCTGAGTTCTCAAAAAGGGTTTCTTCACCCCGGGAAGTTAATTAAAAACCATTTGGAGGCATTTAATGTTCGAGCAAAAACGGCTGATTTTCGACAAAAGAGATAACACCCCCCCATTACGTCATGCTTCAGAAATGTGGAAAATGGTCCGTTTTCAAATGTTTTATTTTTGAACGTCAGTTCACATTTGTAGGTGGATCATCAGTGTTAGAGCTAAAATTAGCATGTTTAAAGTGATTTTCATGCTTCCAGGGGCTCGGAAAGTGAATTAAATACTATTTGGAGGCATTTAATGTTCAAGCAAAAACGGCTGATTTTCGACAAAAGAGATAACACCACCCCATTACGTCATGCTTCAGAAATGTGGAAAATGGTCCGTTTTCGAATGTTTTATTTTTGAACGTCAGTTCACATTTGTAGGTGGATCATCAGTGTTAGAGCTAAAATTAGCATGTTTAAAGTGATTTTCATGCTTCCAGGGGCCCTAAACACAAGATTTATGGAATGGTTAAAAGTGCATGAAAATGGCCAATTTACTCACTCTGAGTTCTCAAAAAGGGTTTCTTCACCCCGGGAAGTTAATTAAAAACCATTTGGAGGCATTTAATGTTCGAGCAAAAACGGCTGATTTTCGACAAAAGAGATAACACCCCCCATTACGTCATGCTTCAGAAATGTGGTAAATGGTCCGTTTTCAAATGTTTTATTTTTGAACGTCAGTTCACATTTGTAGGTGGATCATCAGTGTTAGAGCTAAAATGAGCATGTTTAAAGTGATTTTCATGCTTCCAGGGGCTCGGGAAATGAATTAAATATTATTTGGAGGCATTTAATGTTCAATCAAAAACAGCTGAATTTTGACAAAAGAGATAACACCCCCCAAGTACGTCATGCTTCAGAAATGTGGAAAATGGTCCGTTTTCGAATGTTTTATTTTTGAACGTCAGTTCACATTTGTAGGTGGATCATCAGTGTTAGAGCTAAAATTAGCATGTTTAAAGTGATTTTCATGCTTCCAGGGGCCCTAAACACAAGATTTATGGAATGGTTAAAAGTGCATGAAAATGGCCAATTTACTCACTCTGAGTTCTCAAAAAGGGTTTCTTCACCCCGGGAAGTTAATTAAAAACCATTTGGAGGCATTTAATGTTCGAGCAAAAACGGCTGATTTTCGACAAAAGAGATAACACCCCCCATTACGTCATGCTTCAGAAATGTGGAAAATGGTCAGTTTTCAAATGTTTTATTTTTGAACGTCAGTTCACATTTGTAGGTGGATCATCAGTGTTAGAGCTAAAATGAGCATGTTTAAAGTGATTTTCATGCTTCCAGGGGCTCGGGAAATGAATTAAATACTATTTGGAGGCATTTAATGTTCAATCAAAAACAGCTGATTTTTGACAAAAGAGATAACACCCCCCCCATTACGTCATGCTTCAGAAATGTGGAAAATGGTCCGTTTTCAAATGTTTTATTTTTGAATGTCAGTTCACATTTGTAGGTGGATCATCAGTGTTAGAGCTAAAATTAGCATGTTTAAAGTGATTTTCATGCTTCAAGGGGCCCTAAACACAAGGTTTATGGAATGGTTAAAAGTGCATGAAAATGGCCAATTTACTCACTCTGAGTTCTCAAAAAGGGTTTCTTCACCCCGGGAAGTTAATTAAAAACCATTTGGAGGCATTTAATGTTCGAGCAAAAACGGCTGATTTTCGACAAAAGAGAAAACACCCCCCCATTACGTCATGCTTCAGAAATGTGGAAAATGGTCCGTTTTCAAATGTTTTATTTTTGAACGTCAGTTCACATTTGTAGGTGGATCATCAGTGTTAGAGCTAAAATTAGCATGTTTAAAGTGATTTTCATGCTTCCAGGGGCCCTAAACACAAGATTTATGGAATGGTTAAAAGTGCATGAAAATGGCCAATTTACTCACTCTGAGTTCTCAAAAAGGGTTTCTTCACCCCGGGAGTTAATTAAATACCATTTGGAGGCATTTAATGTTCGAGCAAAAACGGCTGATTTTCGACAAAAGAGATAACACCCCCCCATTACGTCATGCTTCAGGAATGTGGAAAATGGTCCGTTTTCAAATGTTTTATTTTTGAACGTCAGTTCACATTTGTAGGTGGATCATCAGTGTTAGAGCTAAAATTAGCATGTTTAAAGTGATTTTCATGCTTCCAGAGGCCCTAAACACAAGATTTATGGAATGGTTAAAAGTGCATGAAAATGGCCAATTTACTCACTCTGAGTTCTCAAAAAGGGTTTCTTCACCCCGGGAAGTTAATTGAATACCATTTGGAGGCATTTAATGTTCGAGCAAAAACGGCTAATTTTCGACAAAAGAGATAACACCCCCCCATTACGTCATGCTTCAGGAATGTGGAAAATGGTCCGTTTTCAACGTCAGTTCACATTTGTAGGTGGATCATCAGTGTTAGAGCTAAAATTAGCATGTTTAAAGTGATTTTCATGCTTCCAGAGGCCCTAAACACAAGATTTATGGAATGGTTAAAAGTGCATGAAAATGGCCAATTTACTCACTCTGAGTTCTCAAAAAGGGTTTCTTCACCCCGGGAAGTTAATTGAATACCATTTGGAGGCATTTAATGTTCGAGCAAAAACGGCTGATTTTCGACAAAAGAGATAACACCCCCCCATTACGTCATGCTTCAGGAATGTGGAAAATGGTCCGTTTTCAAATGTTTTATTTTTGAACGTTAGTTCACATTTGTAGGTGGATCATCAGTGTTAGAGCTAAAATTAGCATGTTTAAAGTGATTTTCATGCTTCCAGAGGCCCTAAACACAAGATTTATGGAATGGTTAAAAGTGCATGAAAATGGCCAATTTACTCACTCTGAGTTCTCAAAAAGGGTTTCTTCACCCCGGGAAGTTAATTGAATACCATTTGGAGGCATTTAATGTTCGAGCAAAAACGGCTGATTTTCGACAAAAGAGATAACACCCCCCCATTACGTCATGCTTCGGAAATGTGGAAAATGGTCCGTTTTCAAATGTTTTATTTTTGAACGTCAGTTCACATTTGTAGGTGGATCATCAGTGTTAGAGCTACAATTAGCATGTTTAAAGTGATTTTCATGCTTCCAGGGGCTCGGGAAGTGAATTAAATACTATTTGGAGGCATTTAATGTTCAAGCAAAAACAGCTGATTTTTGACAAAAGAGATAACACCCCCCCATTACGTCATGCTTCAGAAATGTGGAAAATGGTCCGTTTTCAAATGTTTTATTTTTGAACGTCAGTTCACATTTGTAGGTGGATCATCAGTGTTAGAGCTAAAATTGGCATGTTTAAAGTGATTTTCATGCTTCCAGGTGCCCTAAACACAAGATTTATGGAATGGTTAAAAGTGCATGAAAATGGCCAATTTACTCACTCTGAGTTCTCAAAAAGGGTTTCTTCACCCCGGGAAGTTAATTAAATACCATTTGGAGGCATTTAATGTTCGAGCAAAAACGGCTGATTTTCGACAAAAGAGATAACACCCCCCCATTACGTCATGCTTCAGAAATGTGGAAAATGGTCCGTTTTCAAATGTTTTATTTTTGAACGTCAGTTCACATTTGTAGGTGGATCATCAGTGTTAGAGCTAAAATTAGCATGTTTAAAGTGATTTTCATGCTTCCAGGGGCTCGGGAAGTGAATTAAATACTATTTGGAGGCATTTAATGTTCAATCAAAAACAGCTGATTTTTGACAAAAGAGACAACACCCCCCCATTACGTCATGCTTCAGAAATGTGGAAAATGGTCCGTTTTCAAATGTTTTATTTTTGAACGTCAGTTCACATTTGTAGGTGAATCATCAGTGTTAGAGCTAAAATTAGCATGTTTAAAGTGATTTTCATGCTTCCAGGGGCCCTAAACACAAGATTTATGGAATGGTTAAAAGTGCATGAAAATGGCCAATTTACTCACTCTGAGTTCTCAAAAAGGGTTTCTTCACCCCGGGAAGTTAATTAAATACCATTTGGAGGCATTTAATGTTCGAGCAAAAACGGCTGATTTTCGACAAAAGAGATAACACCCCCCATTACGTCATGCTTCAGAAATGTGGAAAATGGTCCGTTTTCAAATGTTTTATTTTTGAACGTCAGTTCACATTTGTAGGTGGATCATCAGTGTTAGAGCTAAAATTAGCATCTTTAAAGTGATTTTCATGCTTCCAGGGGCTCGGGAAGTGAATTAAATACTATTTGGAGGCATTAATGTTCAAGCAAAAACAGCTGATTTTTGACAAAAGAGACAACACCCCCCCATTACGTCATGCTTCAGAAATGTGGAAAATGGTCCGTTTTCAAATGTTTTATTTTTGAATGTCAGTTCACATTTGTAGGTGAATCATCAGTGTTAGAGCTAAAATTAGCATGTTTAAAGTGATTTTCATGCTTCCAGGGGCCCTAAACACAAGATTTATGGAATGGTTAAAAGTGCATGAAAATGGCCAATTTACTCACTCTGAGTTCTCAAAAAGGGTTTCTTCACCCCGGGAAGTTAATTAAATACCATTTGGAGGCATTTAATGTTCGAGCAAAAACGGCTGATTTTCGACAAAAGAGATAACACCCCCCATTACGTCATGCTTCAGAAATGTGGAAAATGGTCCATTTTCAAATGTTTTATTGTTGAACGTCAGTTCACATTTGTAGGTGGATCATCAGTGTTAGAGCTAAAATTAGCACCTTTAAAGTGATTTTCATGCTTCCAGGGGCTCGGGAAGTGAATTAAATACTATTTGGAGGCATTTAATGTTCAAGCAAAAACAGCTGATTTTTGACAAAAGAGATAACACCCCCCCATTATGTCATGCTTCAGAAATGTGGAAAATGGTCCGTTTTCAAATGTTTTATTTTTGAACGTCAGTTCACATTTGTAGGTGGATCATCAGTGTTAGAGCTAAAATTAGCATGTTTAAAGTGATTTTCATGCTTCCAGGGGCCCTAAACACAAGATTTATGGAATGGTTAAAAGTGCATGAAAATGGCCAATTTACTCACTCTGAGTTCTCAAAAAGGGTTTCTTCACCCCGGGAAGTTAATTAAATACCATTTTGAGGCATTTAATGTTCGAGCAAAAACGGCTGATTCTCGACAAAAGAGATAACACCCCCCCATTACGTCATGCTTCAGAAATGTGGAAAATGGTCCGTTTTCAAATGTTTTATTTTTGAACATCAGTTCACATTTGTAGGTGGATCATCAGTGTTAGAGCTAAAATTAGCATGTTTAAAGTGATTTTCATGCTTCCAGGGGCTCGGGAAGTGAATTAAATACTATTTGGAGGCATTTAATGTTCAATCAAAAACAGCTGATTTTTGACAAAAGAGATAACACCCCCCATTACGTCATGCTTCAGAAATGTGGAAAATGGTCCGTTTTCAAATGTTTTATTTTTGAACGTCAGTTCACATTTGTAGGTGGATCATCAGTGTTAGAGCTAAAATTAGCATGTTTAAAGTGATTTTCATGCTTCCAGGGGCCCTAAACACAAGATTTATGGAATGGTTAAAAGTGCATGAAAATGGCCAATTTACTCACTCTGAGTTCTCAAAAAGGGTTTCTTCACCCCGGGAGTTAATTAAATACCATTTGGAGGCATTTAATGTTCGAGCAAAAACGGCTGATTTTCGACAAAAGAGATAACACCCCCCATTACGTCATGCTTCAGGAATGTGGAAAATGGTCCGTTTTCAAATGTTTTATTTTTGAACGTCAGTTCACATTTGTAGGTGGATCATCAGTGTTAGAGCTAAAATTAGCATGTTTAAAGTGATTTTCATGCTTCCAGAGGCCCTAAACACAAGATTTATGGAATGGTTAAAAGTGCATGAAAATGGCCAATTTACTCACTCTGAGTTCTCAAAAAGGGTTTCTTCACCCCGGGAAGTTAATTGAATACCATTTGGAGGCATTTAATGTTCGAGCAAAAACGGCTGATTTTCGACAAAAGAGATAACACCCCCCCATTACGTCATGCTTCAGAAATGTGGAAAAAGGTCCGTTTTCAAATGTTTTATTTTTGAACGTCAGTTCACATTTGTAGGTGGATCATCAGCGTTAGAGCTAAAATTAGCATGTTTAAAGTGATTTTCATGCTTCCAGGGGCTCGGGAAGTGAATTAAATACTATTTGGAGGCATTTAATGTTCAATCAAAAACAGCAGATTTTTGACAAAAGAGACAACACCCCCCCATTACGTCATGCTTCAGAAATGTGGAAAATGGTCCGTTTTCAAATGTTTTATTTTTTAACGTCAGTTCACATTTGTAGGTGGATCATCAGTGTTAGAGCTAAAATTAGCATGTTTAAAGTGATTTTCATGCTTCCAGGGGCCCTAAACACGAGATTTATGGAATGGTTAAAAGTGCATGAAAATGGCCAATTTACTCACTCTGAGTTCTCAAAAAGGGTTTCTTCACCCCGGGAAGTTAATTAAATACCATTTGGAGGCATTTAATGTTCGAGCAAAAACGGCTGATTTTCGACAAAAGAGATAACACCCCCCATTACGTCATGCTTCAGAAATGTGGAAAATGGTCCATTTTCAAATGTTTTATTGTTGAACGTCAGTTCACATTTGTAGGTGGATCATCAGTGTTAGAGCTAAAATTAGCACCTTTAAAGTGATTTTCATGCTTCCAGGGGCTCGGGAAGTGAATTAAATACTATTTGGAGGCATTTAATGTTCAAGCAAAAACAGCTGATTTTTGACAAAAGAGATAACACCCCCCCATTATGTCATGCTTCAGAAATGTGGAAAATGGTCCGTTTTCAAATGTTTTATTTTTGAACGTCAGTTCACATTTGTAGGTGGATCATCAGTGTTAGAGCTAAAATTAGCATGTTTAAAGTGATTTTCATGCTTCCAGGGGCCCTAAACACAAGATTTATGGAATGGTTAAAAGTGCATGAAAATGGCCAATTTACTCACTCTGAGTTCTCAAAAAGGGTTTCTTCACCCCGGGAGTTAATTAAATACCATTTGGAGGCATTTAATGTTCGAGCAAAAACGGCTGATTTTCGACAAAAGAGATAACACCCCCCATTACGTCATGCTTCAGGAATGTGGAAAATGGTCCGTTTTCAAATGTTTTATTTTTGAACGTCAGTTCACATTTGTAGGTGGATCATCAGTGTTAGAGCTAAAATTAGCATGTTTAAAGTGATTTTCATGCTTCCAGAGGCCCTAAACACAAGATTTATGGAATGGTTAAAAGTGCATGAAAATGGCCAATTTACTCACTCTGAGTTCTCAAAAAGGGTTTCTTCACCCCGGGAAGTTAATTGAATACCATTTGGAGGCATTTAATGTTCGAGCAAAAACGGCTGATTTTCGACAAAAGAGATAACACCCCCCCATTACGTCATGCTTCAGAAATGTGGAAAAAGGTCCGTTTTCAAATGTTTTATTTTTGAACGTCAGTTCACATTTGTAGGTGGATCATCAGCGTTAGAGCTAAAATTAGCATGTTTAAAGTGATTTTCATGCTTCCAGGGGCTCGGGAAGTGAATTAAATACTATTTGGAGGCATTTAATGTTCAATCAAAAACAGCAGATTTTTGACAAAAGAGACAACACCCCCCCATTACGTCATGCTTCAGAAATGTGGAAAATGGTCCGTTTTCAAATGTTTTATTTTTTAACGTCAGTTCACATTTGTAGGTGGATCATCAGTGTTAGAGCTAAAATTAGCATGTTTAAAGTGATTTTCATGCTTCCAGGGGCCCTAAACACGAGATTTATGGAATGGTTAAAAGTGCATGAAAATGGCCAATTTACTCACTCTGAGTTCTCAAAAAGGGTTTCTTCACCCCGGGAAGTTAATTAAATACCATTTGGAGGCATTTAATGTTCGAGCAAAAACGGCTGATTTTCGACAAAAGAGATAACACCCCCCCATTACGTCATGCTTCAGAAATGTGGAAAATGGTCCGTTTTCAAATGTTTTATTTTTGACCGTCAGTTCACATTTGTAGGTGGATCATCAGTGTTAGAGCTAAAATTAGCATGTTTAAAGTGATTTTCATGCTTCCGGGGCTCGGGAAGTGAATTAAATACTATTTGGAGGCATTTAATGTTCAATCAAAAACAGCTGATTTTTGACAAAAGAGATAACACCCCCCCATTACGTCATGCTTCAGAAATGTGGAAAATGGTCCGTTTTCAAATGTTTTATTTTTGAACGTCAGTTCACATTTGTAGGTGGATCATCAGTGTTAGAGCTAAAATTAGCATGTTTAAAGTGATTTTCATGCTTCCAGGGGCTCGGGAAGTGAATTAAATACTATTTGGAGGCATTTAATGTTCAATCAAAAACAGCTGATTTTTGACAAAAGAGATAACACCCCCCCATTACGTCATGCTTCAGAAATGTGGAAAATGGTCCGTTTTAAAATGTTTTATTTTTGAACGTCAGTTCACATTTGTAGGTGGATCATCAGTGTTGGAGCTAAAATTAGCATGTTTAAAGTGATTTTCATGCTTCCAGGGGCCCTAAACACAAGATTTATGGAATGGTTAAAAGTGCATGAAAATGGCCAATTTACTCACTCTGAGTTCTCAAAAAGGGTTTCTTCACCCCGGGAGTTAATTAAATACCATTTGGAGGCATTTATTGTTCGAGCAAAAACGGCTGATTTTCGACAAAAGAGATAACACCCCCCCATTACGTCATGCTTCAGGAATGTGGAAAATGGTCCGTTTTCAAATTTTTTATTTTTGAACGTCAGTTCACATTTGTAGGTGGATCATCAGTGTTAGAGCTAAAATTAGCATGTTTAAAGTGATTTTCATGCTTCCAGAGGCCCTAAACACAAGATTTATGGAATGGTTAAAAGTGCATGAAAATGGCCAATTTACTCACTCTGAGTTCTCAAAAAGGGTTTCTTCACCCCGGGAAGTTAATTGAATACCATTTGGAGGCATTTAATGTTCGAGCAAAAACGGCTGATTTTCGACAAAAGAGATAACACCCCCCCATTACGCCATGCTTCAGAAATGTGGAAAATGGTCCGTTTTCAAAAGTTTTATTTTTGAAAGTCAGTTCACATTTGTAGGTGGATCATCAGTGTTAGAGCTAAAATTAGCATGTTTAAAGTGATTTTCATGCTTCCAGGGGCCCGGGAAGTGAATTAAATACTATTTTGAGGCATTTAATGTTCAATCAAAAACAGCTGATTTTTGACAAAAGAGATAACACCCCCCCATTACATCATGCTTCAGAAATGTGGAAAATGGTCCGTTTTCAAATGTTTTATTTTTGAACGTCAGTTCACATTTGTAGGTGGATCATCAGTGTTAGAGCTAAAATTAGCATGTTTAAAGTGATTTTTATGCTTCCAGGGGCCGTAAACACAAGATTTATGGAATGGTTAAAAGTGCATGAAAATGGCCAATTTACTCACTCTGAGTTCTCAAAAAGGGTTTCTTCACCCCGGGAAGTTAATTAAATACCATTTGGAGGCATTTAATGTTCGAGCAAAAACGGCTGATTTTCGACAAAAGAGATAACACCCCCCCATTACGTCATGCTTCAGGAATGTGGGAAAATGGTCCGTTTTCAAATGTTTTATTTTTGAACGTCAGTTCACATTTGTAGGTGGATCATCAGTGTTAGAGCTAAAATTAGCATGTTTAAAGTGATTTTCATGCTTCCAGGGGCTCGGGAAGTGAATTAAATACTATTTGGAGGCATTTAATGTTCAATCAAAAACAGCTGATTTTTGACAAAAGAGATAACACCCCCCCATTACGTCATGCTTCAGAAATGTGGAAAATGGTCCGTTTTAAAATGTTTTATTTTTGAACGTCAGTTCACATTTGTAGGTGGATCATCAGTGTTGGAGCTAAAATTAGCATGTTTAAAGTGATTTTCATGCTTCCAGGGGCCCTAAACACAAGATTTATGGAATGGTTAAAAGTGCATGAAAATGGCCAATTTACTCACTCTGAGTTCTCAAAAAGGGTTTCTTCACCCCGGGAGTTAATTAAATACCATTTGGAGGCATTTATTGTTCGAGCAAAAACGGCTGATTTTCGACAAAAGAGATAACACCCCCCCATTACGTCATGCTTCAGGAATGTGGAAAATGGTCCGTTTTCAAATGTTTTATTTTTGAACGTCAGTTCACATTTGTAGGTGGATCATCAGTGTTAGAGCTAAAATTAGCATGTTTAAAGTGATTTTCATGCTTCCAGAGGCCCTAAACACAAGATTTATGGAATGGTTAAAAGTGCATGAAAATGGCCAATTTACTCACTCTGAGTTCTCAAAAAGGGTTTCTTCACCCCGGGAAGTTAATTGAATACCATTTGGAGGCATTTAATGTTCGAGCAAAAACGGCTGATTTTCGACAAAAGAGATAACACCCCCCCATTACGTCATGCTTCAGAAATGTGGAAAATGGTCCGTTTTCAAATGTTTTATTTTTGAAAGTCAGTTCACATTTGTAGGTGGATCATCAGTGTTAGAGCTAAAATTAGCATGTTTAAAGTGATTTTCATGCTTCCAGGGGCTCGGGAAGTGAATTAAATACTATTTTGAGGCATTTAATGTTCAATCAAAAACAGCTGATTTTTGACAAAAGAGATAACACCCCCCCATTACATCATGCTTCAGAAATGTTGAAAATGGTCCGTTTTCAAATGTTTTATTTTTGAACGTCAGTTCACATTTGTAGGTGGATCATCAGTGTTAGAGCTAAAATTAGCATGTTTAAAGTGATTTTCATGCTTCCAGGGGCCCTAAACACGAGATTTATGGAATGGTTAAAAGTGCATGAAAATGGCCAATTTACTCACTCTGAGTTCTCAAAAAGGGTTTCTTCACCCCGGGAAGTTAATTAAATACCATTTGGAGGCATTTAATGTTCGAGCAAAAACGGCTGATTTTCGACAAAAGAGATAACACCCCCCCATTACGTCATGCTTCAGAAATGTGGAAAATGGTCCGTTTTCAAATGTTTTATTTTTGACCGTCAGTTCACATTTGTAGGTGGATCATCAGTGTTAGAGCTAAAATTAGCATGTTTAAAGTGATTTTCATGCTTCCGGGGCTCGGGAAGTGAATTAAATACTATTTGGAGGCATTTAATGTTCAATCAAAAACAGCTGATTTTTGACAAAAGAGATAACACCCCCCCATTACGTCATGCTTCAGAAATGTGGAAAATGGTCCGTTTTCAAATGTTTTATTTTTGAACGTCAGTTCACATTTGTAGGTGGATCATCAGTGTTAGAGCTAAAATTAGCATGTTTAAAGTGATTTTCATGCTTCCAGGGGCTCGGGAAGTGAATTAAATACTATTTGGAGGCATTTAATGTTCAATCAAAAACAGCTGATTTTTGACAAAAGAGATAACACCCCCCCATTACGTCATGCTTCAGAAATGTGGAAAATGGTCCGTTTTAAAATGTTTTATTTTTGAACGTCAGTTCACATTTGTAGGTGGATCATCAGTGTTGGAGCTAAAATTAGCATGTTTAAAGTGATTTTCATGCTTCCAGGGGCCCTAAACACAAGATTTATGGAATGGTTAAAAGTGCATGAAAATGGCCAATTTACTCACTCTGAGTTCTCAAAAAGGGTTTCTTCACCCCGGGAGTTAATTAAATACCATTTGGAGGCATTTATTGTTCGAGCAAAAACGGCTGATTTTCGACAAAAGAGATAACACCCCCCCATTACGTCATGCTTCAGGAATGTGGAAAATGGTCCGTTTTCAAATTTTTTATTTTTGAACGTCAGTTCACATTTGTAGGTGGATCATCAGTGTTAGAGCTAAAATTAGCATGTTTAAAGTGATTTTCATGCTTCCAGAGGCCCTAAACACAAGATTTATGGAATGGTTAAAAGTGCATGAAAATGGCCAATTTACTCACTCTGAGTTCTCAAAAAGGGTTTCTTCACCCCGGGAAGTTAATTGAATACCATTTGGAGGCATTTAATGTTCGAGCAAAAACGGCTGATTTTCGACAAAAGAGATAACACCCCCCCATTACGCCATGCTTCAGAAATGTGGAAAATGGTCCGTTTTCAAAAGTTTTATTTTTGAAAGTCAGTTCACATTTGTAGGTGGATCATCAGTGTTAGAGCTAAAATTAGCATGTTTAAAGTGATTTTCATGCTTCCAGGGGCCCGGGAAGTGAATTAAATACTATTTTGAGGCATTTAATGTTCAATCAAAAACAGCTGATTTTTGACAAAAGAGATAACACCCCCTCATTACATCATGCTTCAGAAATGTGGAAAATGGTCCGTTTTCAAATGTTTTATTTTTGAACGTCAGTTCACATTTGTAGGTGGATCATCAGTGTTAGAGCTAAAATTAGCATGTTTAAAGTGATTTTTATGCTTCCAGGGGCCCTAAACACAAGATTTATGGAATGGTTAAAAGTGCATGAAAATGGCCAATTTACTCACTCTGAGTTCTCAAAAAGGGTTTCTTCACCCCGGGAAGTTAATTAAATACCATTTGGAGGCATTTAATGTTCGAGCAAAAACGGCTGATTTTCGACAAAAGAGATAACACCCCCCCATTACGTCATGCTTCAGGAATGTGGGAAAATGGTCCGTTTTCAAATGTTTTATTTTTGAACGTCAGTTCACATTTGTAGGTGGATCATCAGTGTTAGAGCTAAAATTAGCATGTTTAAAGTGATTTTCATGCTTCCAGGGGCTCGGGAAGTGAATTAAATACTATTTGGAGGCATTTAATGTTCAATCAAAAACAGCTGATTTTTGACAAAAGAGATAACACCCCCCCATTACGTCATGCTTCAGAAATGTGGAAAATGGTCCGTTTTAAAATGTTTTATTTTTGAACGTCAGTTCACATTTGTAGGTGGATCATCAGTGTTGGAGCTAAAATTAGCATGTTTAAAGTGATTTTCATGCTTCCAGGGGCCCTAAACACAAGATTTATGGAATGGTTAAAAGTGCATGAAAATGGCCAATTTACTCACTCTGAGTTCTCAAAAAGGGTTTCTTCACCCCGGGAGTTAATTAAATACCATTTGGAGGCATTTATTGTTCGAGCAAAAACGGCTGATTTTCGACAAAAGAGATAACACCCCCCCATTACGTCATGCTTCAGGAATGTGGAAAATGGTCCGTTTTCAAATGTTTTATTTTTGAACGTCAGTTCACATTTGTAGGTGGATCATCAGTGTTAGAGCTAAAATTAGCATGTTTAAAGTGATTTTCATGCTTCCAGAGGCCCTAAACACAAGATTTATGGAATGGTTAAAAGTGCATGAAAATGGCCAATTTACTCACTCTGAGTTCTCAAAAAGGGTTTCTTCACCCCGGGAAGTTAATTGAATACCATTTGGAGGCATTTAATGTTCGAGCAAAAACGGCTGATTTTCGACAAAAGAGATAACACCCCCCCATTACGTCATGCTTCAGAAATGTGGAAAATGGTCCGTTTTCAAATGTTTTATTTTTGAAAGTCAGTTCACATTTGTAGGTGGATCATCAGTGTTAGAGCTAAAATTAGCATGTTTAAAGTGATTTTCATGCTTCCAGGGGCTCGGGAAGTGAATTAAATACTATTTTGAGGCATTTAATGTTCAATCAAAAACAGCTGATTTTTGACAAAAGAGATAACACCCCCCCATTACATCATGCTTCAGAAATGTTGAAAATGGTCCGTTTTCAAATGTTTTATTTTTGAACGTCAGTTCACATTTGTAGGTGGATCATCAGTGTTAGAGCTAAAATTAGCATGTTTAAAGTGATTTTCATGCTTCCAGGGGCCCTAAACACAAGATTTATGGAATGGTTAAAAGTGCATGAAAATGGCCAATTTACTCACTCTGAGTTCTCAAAAAGGGTTTCTTCACCCCGGGAAGTTAATTAAATACCATTTGGAGGCATTTAATGTTCGAGCAAAAACGGCTGATTTTCGACAAAAGAGATAACACCCCCCCATTACGTCATTCTTCAGAAATGTGGAAAATGGTCCGTTTTCAAATGCTTTATTTTTGAACGTCAGTTCACATTTGTAGGTGGATCATCAGTGTTAGAGCTAAAATTAGCATGTTTAAAGTGATTTTCATGCTTCCAGGGGCTCGGGAAGTGAATTAAATACTATTTGGAGGCATTTAATGTTCAAGCAAAAACAGCTGATTTTTGACAAAGGAGATAACACCCCCCCCATTACGTCATGCTTCAGAAATGTGGAAAATGGTCCGTTTTCAAATGTTTTATTTTTGAATGTCAGTTCACATTTGTAGGTGAATCATCAGTGTTAGAGCTAAATTTAGCATGTTTAAAGTGATTTTCATGCTTCCAGGGGCCCTAAACACAAGATTTATGGAATGGTTAAAAGTGCATGAAAATGGCCAATTTACTCACTCTGAGTTCTCAAAAAGGGTTTCTTCACCCCGGGAAGTTAATTAAATACCATTTGGAGGCATTTAATGTTCGAGCAAAAACGGCTGATTTTCGACAAAAGAGATAACACCCCCCATTACGTCATGCTTCAGAAATGTGGAAAATGGTCCATTTTCAAATGTTTTATTTTTGAACGTCAGTTCACATTTGTAGGTGGATCATCAGTGTTAGAGCTAAAATTAGCATCTTTAAAGTGATTTTCATGCTTCCAGGGGCTCGGGAAGTGAATTAAATACTATTTGGAGGCATTTAATGTTCAAGCAAAAACAGCTGATTTTTGACAAAAGAGATAACACCCCCCCATTATGTCATGCTTCAGAAATGTGGAAAATGGTCCGTTTTCAAATGTTTTATTTTTGAACGTCAGTTCACATTTGTAGGTGGATCAGCAGTGTTAGAGCTAAAATTAGCATGTTTAAAGTGATTTTCATGCTTCCAGGGGCCCTAAACACAAGATTTATGGAATGGTTAAAAGTGCATGAAAATGGCCAATTTACTCACTCTGAGTTCTCAAAAAGGGTTTCTTCACCCCGGGAAGTTAATTAAATACCATTTTGAGGCATTTAATGTTCGAGCAAAAACGGCTGATTCTCGACAAAAGAGATAACACCCCCCCATTACGTCATGCTTCAGAAATGTGGAAAATGGTCCGTTTTCAAATGTTTTATTTTTGAACATCAGTTCACATTTGTAGGTGGATCATCAGTGTTAGAGCTAAAATTAGCATGTTTAAAGTGATTTTCATGCTTCCAGGGGCTCGGGAAGTGAATTAAATACTATTTGGAGGCATTTAATGTTCAATCAAAAACAGCTGATTTTTGACAAAAGAGATAACACCCCCCATTACGTCATGCTTCAGAAATGTGGAAAATGGTCCGTTTTCAAATGTTTTATTTTTGAACGTCAGTTCACATTTGTAGGTGGATCATCAGTGTTAGAGCTAAAATTAGCATGTTTAAAGTGATTTTCATGCTTCCAGGGGCCCTAAACACAAGATTTATGGAATGGTTAAAAGTGCATGAAAATGGCCAATTTACTCACTCTGAGTTCTCAAAAAGGGTTTCTTCACCCCGGGAGTTAATTAAATACCATTTGGAGGCATTTAATGTTCGAGCAAAAACGGCTGATTTTCGACAAAAGAGATAACACCCCCCCATTACGTCATGCTTCAGGAATGTGGAAAATGGTCCGTTTTCAAATGTTTTATTTTTGAACGTCAGTTCACATTTGTAGGTGGATCATCAGTGTTAGAGCTAAAATTAGCATGTTTAAAGTGATTTTCATGCTTCCAGAGGCCCTAAACACAAGATTTATGGAATGGTTAAAAGTGCATGAAAATGGCCAATTTACTCACTCTGAGTTCTCAAAAAGGGTTTCTTCACCCCGGGAAGTTAATTGAATACCATTTGGAGGCATTTAATGTTCGAGCAAAAACGGCTGATTTTCGACAAAAGAGATAACACCCCCCCATTACGTCATGCTTCAGAAATGTGGAAAAAGGTCCGTTTTCAAATGTTTTATTTTTGAACGTCAGTTCACATTTGTAGGTGGATCATCAGCGTTAGAGCTAAAATTAGCATGTTTAAAGTGATTTTCATGCTTCCAGGGGCTCGGGAAGTGAATTAAATACTATTTGGAGGCATTTAATGTTCAATCAAAAACAGCAGATTTTTGACAAAAGAGACAACACCCCCCCATTACGTCATGCTTCAGAAATGTGGAAAATGGTCCGTTTTCAAATGTTTTATTTTTTAACGTCAGTTCACATTTGTAGGTGGATCATCAGTGTTAGAGCTAAAATTAGCATGTTTAAAGTGATTTTCATGCTTCCAGGGGCCCTAAACACGAGATTTATGGAATGGTTAAAAGTGCATGAAAATGGCCAATTTACTCACTCTGAGTTCTCAAAAAGGGTTTCTTCACCCCGGGAAGTTAATTAAATACCATTTGGAGGCATTTAATGTTCGAGCAAAAACGGCTGATTTTCGACAAAAGAGATAACACCCCCCCATTACGTCATGCTTCAGAAATGTGGAAAATGGTCCGTTTTCAAATGTTTTATTTTTGACCGTCAGTTCACATTTGTAGGTGGATCATCAGTGTTAGAGCTAAAATTAGCATGTTTAAAGTGATTTTCATGCTTCCGGGGCTCGGGAAGTGAATTAAATACTATTTGGAGGCATTTAATGTTCAATCAAAAACAGCTGATTTTTGACAAAAGAGATAACACCCCCCCATTACGTCATGCTTCAGAAATGTGGAAAATGGTCCGTTTTCAAATGTTTTATTTTTGAACGTCAGTTCACATTTGTAGGTGGATCATCAGTGTTAGAGCTAAAATTAGCATGTTTAAAGTGATTTTCATGCTTCCAGGGGCTCGGGAAGTGAATTAAATAATATTTGGAGGCATTTAATGTTCAATCAAAAACAGCTGATTTTTGACAAAAGAGATAACACCCCCCCATTACGTCATGCTTCAGAAATGTGGAAAATGGTCCGTTTTAAAATGTTTTATTTTTGAACGTCAGTTCACATTTGTAGGTGGATCATCAGTGTTGGAGCTAAAATTAGCATGTTTAAAGTGATTTTCATGCTTCCAGGGGCCCTAAACACAAGATTTATGGAATGGTTAAAAGTGCATGAAAATGGCCAATTTACTCACTCTGAGTTCTCAAAAAGGGTTTCTTCACCCCGGGAGTTAATTAAATACCATTTGGAGGCATTTATTGTTCGAGCAAAAACGGCTGATTTTCGACAAAAGAGATAACACCCCCCCATTACGTCATGCTTCAGGAATGTGGAAAATGGTCCGTTTTCAAATGTTTTATTTTTGAACGTCAGTTCACATTTGTAGGTGGATCATCAGTGTTAGAGCTAAAATTAGCATGTTTAAAGTGATTTTCATGCTTCCAGAGGCCCTAAACACAAGATTTATGGAATGGTTAAAAGTGCATGAAAATGGCCAATTTACTCACTCTGAGTTCTCAAAAAGGGTTTCTTCACCCCGGGAAGTTAATTGAATACCATTTGGAGGCATTTAATGTTCGAGCAAAAATGGCTGATTTTCGACAAAAGAGATAACACCCCCCCATTACGTCATGCTTCAGAAATGTGGAAAATGGTCCGTTTTCAAATGTTTTATTTTTGAAAGTCAGTTCACATTTGTAGGTGGATCATCAGTGTTAGAGCTAAAATTAGCATGTTTAAAGTGATTTTCATGCTTCCAGGGGCTCGGGAAGTGAATTAAATACTATTTTGAGGCATTTAATGTTCAATCAAAAACAGCTGATTTTTGACAAAAGAGATAACACCCCCCCATTACATCATGCTTCAGAAATGTGGAAAATGGTCCGTTTTCAAATGTTTTATTTTTGAACGTCAGTTCACATTTGTAGGTGGATCATCAGTGTTAGAGCTAAAATTAGCATGTTTAAAGTGATTTTCATGCTTCCAGGGGCCCTAAACACAAGATTTATGGAATGGTTAAAAGTGCATGAAAATGGCCAATTTACTCACTCTGAGTTCTCAAAAAGGGTTTCTTCACCCCGGGAAGTTAATTAAATACCATTTGGAGGCATTTAATGTTCGAGCAAAAACGGCTGATTTTCGACAAAAGAGATAACACCCCCCCATTACGTCATTCTTCAGAAATGTGGAAAATGGTCCGTTTTCAAATGTTTTATTTTTGAACGTCAGTTCACATTTGTAGGTGGATCATCAGTGTTAGAGCTAAAATTAGCATGTTTAAAGTGATTTTCATGCTTCCAGGGGCTCGGGAAGTGAATTAAATACTATTTGGAGGCATTTAATGTTCAAGCAAAAACAGCTGATTTTTGACAAAAGAGATAACACCCCCCCATTACGTCATGCTTCAGAAATGTGGAAAATGGTCCGTTTTCAAATGTTTTATTTTTGAACGTCAGTTCACATTTGTAGGTGGATCATCAGTGTTAGAGCTAAAATTAGCATGTTTAAAGTGATTTTCATGCTTCCAGGGTCCCTAAACACAAGATTTATGGAATGGTTAAAAGTGCATGAAAATGGCCAATTTACTCACTCTGAGTTCTCAAAAAGGGTTTCTTCACCCCGGGAAGTTAATTAAATACCATTTGGAGGCATTTAATGTTCGAGCAAAAACTGCTGATTTTCGACAAAGGAGATAACACCCCCCCCATTACTTCATGCTTCAGAAATGTGGAAAATGGTCCGTTTTCAAATGTTTTATTTTTGAACGTCAGTTCACATTTGTAGGTGGATCATCAGTGTTAGAGCTAAAATTAGCATGTTTAAAGTGATTTTCATGCTTCCAGGGGCCCTAAACACAAGATTTATGGAATGGTTAAAAGTGCATGAAAATGGCCAATTTACTCACTCTGAGTTCTCAAAAAGGGTTTCTTCCCCCCGGGAAGTTAATTAAATACCATTTGGAGGCATTTAATGTTCGAGCAAAAACGGCTGATTTTCGACAAAAGAGATAACACCCCCCCATTACGTCATGCTTCAGAAATGTGGAAAATGGTCCGTTTTCAAATGTTTTATTTTTGAAAGTCAGTTCACATTTGTAGGTGGATCATCAGTGTTAGAGCTAAAATTAGCATGTTTAAAGTGATTTTCATGCTTCCAGGGGCTCGGGAAGTGAATTAAATACTATTTTGAGGCATTTAATGTTCAATCAAAAACAGCTGATTTTTGACAAAAGAGATAACACCCCCCCATTACATCATGCTTCAGAAATGTGGAAAATGGTCCGTTTTCAAATGTTTTATTTTTGAACGTCAGTTCACATTTGTAGGTGGATCATCAGTGTTAGAGCTAAAATTAGCATGTTTAAAGTGATTTTCATGCTTCCAGGGGCCCTAAACACAAGATTTATGGAATGGTTAAAAGTGCATGAAAATGGCCAATTTACTCACTCTGAGTTCTCAAAAAGGGTTTCTTCACCCCGGGAAGTTAATTAAATACCATTTGGAGGCATTTAATGTTCGAGCAAAAACGGCTGATTTTCGACAAAAGAGATAACACCCCCCCATTACGTCATTCTTCAGAAATGTGGAAAATGGTCCGTTTTCAAATGTTTTATTTTTGAACGTCAGTTCACATTTGTAGGTGGATCATCAGTGTTAGAGCTAAAATTAGCATGTTTAAAGTGATTTTCATGCTTCCAGGGGCTCGGGAAGTGAATTAAATACTATTTGGAGGCATTTAATGTTCAAGCAAAAACAGCTGATTTTTGACAAAGGAGATAACACCCCCCCATTACGTCATGCTTCAGAAATGTGGAAAATGGTCCGTTTTCAAATGTTTTATTTTTGAACGTCAGTTCACATTTGTAGGTGGATCATCAGTGTTAGAGCTAAAATTAGCATGTTTAAAGTGATTTTCATGCTTCCAGGGTCCCTAAACACAAGATTTATGGAATGGTTAAAAGTGCATGAAAATGGCCAATTTACTCACTCTGAGTTCTCAAAAAGGGTTTCTTCACCCCGGGAAGTTAATTAAATACCATTTGGAGGCATTTAATGTTCGAGCAAAAACTGCTGATTTTCGACAAAAGAGATAACACCCCCCATTACGTCATGCTTCAGAAATGTGGAAAATGGTCCGTTTTCAAATGTTTTATTTTTGAACGTCAGTTCACATTTGTAGGTGGATCATCAGTGTTAGAGCTAAAATTAGCATCTTTAAAGTGATTTTCATGCTTCCAGGGGCTCGGGAAGTGAATTAAATACTATTTGGAGGCATTTAATGTTCAAGCAAAAACAGCTGATTTTTGACAAAAGAGATAACACTCCCCCATTATGTCATGCTTCAGAAATGTGGAAAATGGTCCGTTTTCAAATGTTTTATTTTTGAACGTCAGTTCACATTTGTAGGTGGATCATCAGTGTTAGAGCTAAAATTAGCATGTTTAAAGTGATTTTCATGCTTCCAGGGGCCCTAAACACAAGATTTATGGAATGGTTAAAAGTGCATGAAAATGGCCAATTTACTCACTCTGAGTTCTCAAAAAGGGTTTCTTCACCCCGGGAAGTTAATTAAATACCATTTGGAGGCATTTAATGTTCGAGCAAAAACGGCTGATTTTCGACAAAAGAGATAACACCCCCCCATTACGTCATGCTTCAGAAATGTGGAAAATGGTCCGTTTTCAAATGTTTTATTTTTGAACGTCAGTTCACATTTGTAGGTGGATCATCAGTGTTAGAGCTAAAATTAGCATGTTTAAAGTGATTTTCATGCTTCCAGGGGCTCGGGAAGTGAATTAAATACTATTTGGAGGCATTAATGTTCAATCAAAAACAGCTGATTTTTGACAAAAGAGACAACACCCCCCCATTACGTCATGCTTCAGAAATGTGGAAAATGGTCTGTTTTCAAATGTTTTATTTTTGAATGTCAGTTCACATTTGTAGGTGAATCATCAGTGTTAGAGCTAAAATTAGCATGTTTAAAGTGATTTTCATGCTTCCAGGGGCCCTAAACACAAGATTTATGGAATGGTTAAAAGTGCATGAAAATGGCCAATTTACTCACTCTGAGTTCTCAAAAAGGGTTTCTTCACCCCGGGAAGTTAATTAAATACCATTTGGAGGCATTTAATGTTCGAGCAAAAACGGCTGATTTTCGACAAAAGAGATAACACCCCCCATTACGTCATGCTTCAGAAATGTGGAAAATGGTCCATTTTCAAATGTTTTATTTTTGAACGTCAGTTCACATTTGTAGGTGGATCATCAGTGTTAGAGCTAAAATTAGCATCTTTAAAGTGATTTTCATGCTTCCAGGGGCTCGGGAAGTGAATTAAATACTATTTGGAGGCATTTAATGTTCAAGCAAAAACAGCTGATTTTTGACAAAAGAGATAACACCCCCCCATTATGTCATGCTTCAGAAATGTGGAAAATGGTCCGTTTTCAAATGTTTTATTTTTGAACGTCAGTTCACATTTGTAGGTGGATCATCAGTGTTAGAGCTAAAATTAGCATGTTTAAAGTGATTTTCATGCTTCCAGGGGCCCTAAACACAAGATTTATGGAATGGTTAAAAGTGCATGAAAATGGCCAATTTACTCACTCTGAGTTCTCAAAAAGGGTTTCTTCACCCCGGGAAGTTAATTAAATACCATTTTGAGGCATTTAATGTTCGAGCAAAAACGGCTGATTCTCGACAAAAGAGATAACACCCCCCCATTACGTCATGCTTCAGAAATGTGGAAAATGGTCCGTTTTCAAATGTTTTATTTTTGAACATCAGTTCACATTTGTAGGTGGATCATCAGTGTTAGAGCTAAAATTAGCATGTTTAAAGTGATTTTCATGCTTCCAGGGGCTCGGGAAGTGAATTAAATACTATTTGGAGGCATTTAATGTTCAATCAAAAACAGCTGATTTTTGACAAAAGAGATAACACCCCCCATTACGTCATGCTTCAGAAATGTGGAAAATGGTCCGTTTTCAAATGTTTTATTTTTGAACGTCAGTTCACATTTGTAGGTGGATCATCAGTGTTAGAGCTAAAATTAGCATGTTTAAAGTGATTTTCATGCTTCCAGGGGCCCTAAACACAAGATTTATGGAATGGTTAAAAGTGCATGAAAATGGCCAATTTACTCACTCTGAGTTCTCAAAAAGGGTTTCTTCACCCCGGGAGTTAATTAAATACCATTTGGAGGCATTTAATGTTCGAGCAAAAACGGCTGATTTTCGACAAAAGAGATAACACCCCCCCATTACGTCATGCTTCAGGAATGTGGAAAATGGTCCGTTTTCAAATGTTTTATTTTTGAACGTCAGTTCACATTTGTAGGTGGATCATCAGTGTTAGAGCTAAAATTAGCATGTTTAAAGTGATTTTCATGCTTCCAGAGGCCCTAAACACAAGATTTATGGAATGGTTAAAAGTGCATGAAAATGGCCAATTTACTCACTCTGAGTTCTCAAAAAGGGTTTCTTCACCCCGGGAAGTTAATTGAATACCATTTGGAGGCATTTAATGTTCGAGCAAAAACGGCTGATTTTCGACAAAAGAGATAACACCCCCCCATTACGTCATGCTTCAGAAATGTGGAAAAAGGTCCGTTTTCAAATGTTTTATTTTTGAACGTCAGTTCACATTTGTAGGTGGATCATCAGCGTTAGAGCTAAAATTAGCATGTTTAAAGTGATTTTCATGCTTCCAGGGGCTCGGGAAGTGAATTAAATACTATTTGGAGGCATTTAATGTTCAATCAAAAACAGCAGATTTTTGACAAAAGAGACAACACCCCCCCATTACGTCATGCTTCAGAAATGTGGAAAATGGTCCGTTTTCAAATGTTTTATTTTTTAACGTCAGTTCACATTTGTAGGTGGATCATCAGTGTTAGAGCTAAAATTAGCATGTTTAAAGTGATTTTCATGCTTCCAGGGGCCCTAAACACGAGATTTATGGAATGGTTAAAAGTGCATGAAAATGGCCAATTTACTCACTCTGAGTTCTCAAAAAGGGTTTCTTCACCCCGGGAAGTTAATTAAATACCATTTGGAGGCATTTAATGTTCGAGCAAAAACGGCTGATTTTCGACAAAAGAGATAACACCCCCCCATTACGTCATGCTTCAGAAATGTGGAAAATGGTCCGTTTTCAAATGTTTTATTTTTGACCGTCAGTTCACATTTGTAGGTGGATCATCAGTGTTAGAGCTAAAATTAGCATGTTTAAAGTGATTTTCATGCTTCCGGGGCTCGGGAAGTGAATTAAATACTATTTGGAGGCATTTAATGTTCAATCAAATACAGCTGATTTTTGACAAAAGAGATAACACCCCCCCATTACGTCATGCTTCAGAAATGTGGAAAATGGTCCGTTTTCAAATGTTTTATTTTTGAACGTCAGTTCACATTTGTAGGTGGATCATCAGTGTTAGAGCTAAAATTAGCATGTTTAAAGTGATTTTCATGCTTCCAGGGGCTCGGGAAGTGAATTAAATACTATTTGGAGGCATTTAATGTTCAATCAAAAACAGCTGATTTTTGACAAAAGAGATAACACCCCCCCATTACGTCATGCTTCAGAAATGTGGAAAATGGTCCGTTTTAAAATGTTTTATTTTTGAACGTCAGTTCACATTTGTAGGTGGATCATCAGTGTTGGAGCTAAAATTAGCATGTTTAAAGTGATTTTCATGCTTCCAGGGGCCCTAAACACAAGATTTATGGAATGGTTAAAAGTGCATGAAAATGGCCAATTTACTCACTCTGAGTTCTCAAAAAGGGTTTCTTCACCCCGGGAGTTAATTAAATACCATTTGGAGGCATTTATTGTTCGAGCAAAAACGGCTGATTTTCGACAAAAGAGATAACACCCCCCCATTACGTCATGCTTCAGGAATGTGGAAAATGGTCCGTTTTCAAATGTTTTATTTTTGAACGTCAGTTCACATTTGTAGGTGGATCATCAGTGTTAGAGCTAAAATTAGCATGTTTAAAGTGATTTTCATGCTTCCAGAGGCCCTAAACACAAGATTTATGGAATGGTTAAAAGTGCATGAAAATGGCCAATTTACTCACTCTGAGTTCTCAAAAAGGGTTTCTTCACCCCGGGAAGTTAATTGAATACCATTTGGAGGCATTTAATGTTCGAGCAAAAACGGCTGATTTTCGACAAAAGAGATAACACCCCCCCATTACGTCATGCTTCAGAAATGTGGAAAATGGTCCGTTTTCAAATGTTTTATTTTTGAAAGTCAGTTCACATTTGTAGGTGGATCATCAGTGTTAGAGCTAAAATTAGCATGTTTAAAGTGATTTTCATGCTTCCAGGGGCTCGGGAAGTGAATTAAATACTATTTTGAGGCATTTAATGTTCAATCAAAAACAGCTGATTTTTGACAAAAGAGATAACACCCCCCCATTACATCATGCTTCAGAAATGTGGAAAATGGTCCGTTTTCAAATGTTTTATTTTTGAACGTCAGTTCACATTTGTAGGTGGATCATCAGTGTTAGAGCTAAAATTAGCATGTTTAAAGTGATTTTCATGCTTCCAGGGGCCCTAAACACAAGATTTATGGAATGGTTAAAAGTGCATGAAAATGGCCAATTTACTCACTCTGAGTTCTCAAAAAGGGTTTCTTCACCCCGCGAAGTTAATTAAATACCATTTGGAGGCATTTAATGTTCGAGCAAAAACGGCTGATTTTCGACAAAAGAGATAACACCCCCCCATTACGTCATTCTTCAGAAATGTGGAAAATGGTCCGTTTTCAAATGTCTTATTTTTGAACGTCAGTTCACATTTGTAGGTGGATCATCAGTGTTAGAGCTAAAATTAGCATGTTTAAAGTGATTTTCATGCTTCCAGGGGCCCGGGAAGTGAATTAAATACTATTTGGAGGCATTTAATGTTCAAGCAAAAACAGCTGATTTTTGACAAAAGAGATAACACCCCCCCCATTACGTCATGCTTCAGAAATGTGGAAAATGGTCCGTTTTCAAATGTTTTATTTTTGAACGTCAGTTCACATTTGTAGGTGGATCATCAGTGTTAGAGCTAAAATTAGCATGTTTAAAGTGATTTTCATGCTTCCAGGGTCCCTAAACACAAGATTTATGGAATGGTTAAAAGTGCATGAAAATGGCCAATTTACTCACTCTGAGTTCTCAAAAAGGGTTTCTTCACCCCGGGAAGTTAATTAAATACCATTTGTAGGCATTTAATGTTCGAGCAAAAACTGCTGATTTTCGACAAAGGAGATAACACCCCCCCATTACTTCATGCTTCAGAAATGTGGAAAATGGTCCGTTTTCAAATGTTTTATTTTTGAACGTCAGTTCACATTTGTAGGTGGATCATCAGTGTTAGAGCTAAAATTAGCATGTTTAAAGTGATTTTCATGCTTCCAGGGGCCCTAAACACAAGATTTATGGAATGGTTAAAAGTGCATGAAAATGGCCAATTTACTCACTCTGAGTTCTCAAAAAGGGTTTCTTCCCCCCGGGAAGTTAATTAAATACCATTTGGAGGCATTTAATGTTCGAGCAAAAACGGCTGATGTTCGACAAAAGAGATAACACCCCCCCATTACGTCATGCTTCAGAAATGTGGAAAAAGGTCCGTTTTCAAATGTTTTATTTTTGAACGTCAGTTCACATTTGTAGGTGGATCATCAGCGTTAGAGCTAAAATTAGCATGTTTAAAGTGATTTTCATGCTTCCAGGGGCTCGGGAAGTGAATTAAATACTATTTGGAGGCATTTAATGTTCAATCAAAAACAGCAGATTTTTGACAAAAGAGACAACACCCCCCCATTACGTCATGCTTCAGAAATGTGGAAAATGGTCCTTTTTCAAATGTTTTATTTTTTAACGTCAGTTCACATTTGTAGGTGGATCATCAGTGTTAGAGCTAAAATTAGCATGTTTAAAGTGATTTTCATGCTTCCAGGGGCCCTAAACACGAGATTTATGGAATGGTTAAAAGTGCATGAAAATGGCCAATTTACTCACTCTGAGTTCTCAAAAAGGGTTTCTTCACCCCGGGAAGTTAATTAAATACCATTTGGAGGCATTTAATGTTCGAGCAAAAACGGCTGATTTTCGACAAAAGAGATAACACCCCCCCATTACGTCATGCTTCAGAAATGTGGAAAATGGTCCGTTTTCAAATGTTTTATTTTTGAACGTCAGTTCACATTTGTAGGTGGATCATCAGTGTTAGAGCTAAAATTAGCATGTTTAAAGTGATTTTCATGCTTCCGGGGCTCGGGAAGTGAATTAAATACTATTTGGAGGCATTTAATGTTCAATCAAAAACAGCTGATTTTTGACAAAAGAGATAACACCCCCCCATTACGTCATGCTTCAGAAATGTGGAAAATGGTCCGTTTTCAAATGTTTTATTTTTGAACGTCAGTTCACATTTGTAGGTGGATCATCAGTGTTAGAGCTAAAATTAGCATGTTTAAAGTGATTTTCATGCTTCCAGGGGCTCGGGAAGTGAATTAAATACTATTTGGAGGCATTTAATGTTCAATCAAAAACAGCTGATTTTTGACAAAAGAGATAACACCCCCCCATTACGTCATGCTTCAGAAATGTGGAAAATGGTCCGTTTTAAAATGTTTTATTTTTGAACGTCAGTTCACATTTGTAGGTGGATCATCAGTGTAGGAGCTAAAATTAGCATGTTTAAAGTGATTTTCATGCTTCCGGGGGCCCTAAACACAAGATTTATGGAATGGTTAAAAGTGCATGAAAATGGCCAATTTACTCACTCTGAGTTCTCAAAAAGGGTTTCTTCACCCCGGGAGTTAATTAAATACCATTTGGAGGCATTTATTGTTCGAGCAAAAACGGCTGATTTTCGACAAAAGAGATAACACCCCCCATTACGTCATGCTTCAGGAATGTGGAAAATGGTCCGTTTTCAAATGTTTTATTTTTGAACGTCAGTTCACATTTGTAGGTGGATCATCAGTGTTAGAGCTAAAATTAGCATGTTTAAAGTGATTTTCATGCTTCCAGGGGCCCTAAACACAAGATTTATGGAATGGTTAAAAGTGCATGAAAATGGCCAATTTACTCACTCTGAGTTCTCAAAAAGGGTTTCTTCACCCCGGGAAGTTAATTAAATACCATTTGGAGGCATTTAATGTTCGAGCAAAAACGGCTGATTTTCGACAAAAGAGATAACACCCCCCCATTACGTCATGCTTCAGAAATGTGGAAAATGGTCCGTTTTCAAATGTTTTATTTTTGAACATCAGTTCACATTTGTAGGTGGATCATCAGTGTTAGAGCTAAAATTAGCATGTTTAAAGTGATTTTCATGCTTCCAGGGGCTCGGGAAGTGAATTAAATACTATTTGGAGGCATTTAATGTTCAATCAAAAACAGCTGATTTTTGACAAAAGAGATAACCCCCCCCCATTACGTCATGCTTCAGAAATGTGGAAAATGGTCCGTTTTCAAATGTTTTATTTTTGAACGTCAGTTCACATTTGTAGGTGGATCATCAGTGTTTGAGCTAAAATTAGCATGTTTAAAGTGATTTTCATGCTTCCAGGGGCCCTAAACACAAGATTTATGGAATGGTTAAAAGTGCATGAAAATGGCCAATTTACTCACTCTGAGTTCTCAAAAAGGGTTTCTTCACCCCGGGAGTTAATTAAATACCATTTGGAGGCATTTAATGTTCGAGCAAAAACGGCTGATTTTCGACAAAAGAGATAACACCCCCCCATTACGTCATGCTTCAGGAATGTGGAAAATGGTCCGTTTTCAAATGTTTTATTTTTGAACGTCAGTTCACATTTGTAGGTGGATCATCAGTGTTAGAGCTACAATTAGCATGTTTAAAGTGATTTTCATGCTTCCAGGGGCTCGGGAAGTGAATTAAATACTATTTGGAGGCATTTAATGTTCAAGCAAAAACAGCTGATTTTTGACAAAAGAGATAACACCCCCCCATTACGTTATGCTTCAGAAATGTGGAAAATGGTCCGTTTTCAAATGTTTTATTTTTGAACATCAGTTCACATTTGTAGGTGGATCATCAGTGTTAGAGCTAAAATTAGCATGTTTAAAGTGATTTTCATGCTTCCAGGGGCCCTAAACACAAGATTTATGGAATGGTTAAAAGTGCATGAAAATGGCCAATTTACTCACTCTGAGTTCTCAAAAAGGGTTTCTTCAACCCGGGAAGTTAATTAAATACCATTTGGAGGCATTTAATGTTCGAGCAAAAACGGCTGATTTTCGACAAAAGAGATAACACCCCCCCATTACGTCATGCTTCAGAAATGTGGAAAATGGTCCGTTTTCAAATGTTTTATTTTTGAACGTCAGTTCACATTTGTAGGTAGATCATCAGTGTTAGAGCTAAAATTAGCATGTTTAAAGTGATTTTCATGCTTCCAGGGGCTCGGGAAGTGAATTAAATACTATTTGGAGGCATTTAATGTTCAATCAAAAACAGCTGATTTTTGACAAAAGAGACAACACCCCCCCATTACGTCATGCTTCAGAAATGTGGAAAATGGCCCGTTTTCAAATGTTTTATTTTTGAACGTCAGTTCACAAATGTAGGTGGATCATCAGTGTTAGAGCTAAAATTAGCATGTTTAAAGTGATTTTCATGCTTCCGGGGCTCGGGAAGTGAATTAAATACTATTTGGAGGCATTTAATGTTCAATCAAAAACAGCTGATTTTTGACAAAAGAGATAACACCCCCCCCATTACGTCATGCTTCAGAAATGTGGAAAATGGTCCGTTTTCAAATGTTTTATTTTTGAACGTCAGTTCACATTTGTAGGTGGATCATCAGTGTTAGAGCTAAAATTAGCATGTTTAAAGTGATTTTCATGCTTCCAGGGGCTCGGGAAGTGAATTAAATACTATTTGGAGGCATTTAATGTTCAATCAAAAACAGCTGATTTTTGACAAAAGAGATAACACCCCCCATTACGTCATGCTTCAGAAATGTGGAAAATGGTCCGTTTTAAAATGTTTTATTTTTGAACGTCAGTTCACATTTGTAGGTGGATCATCAGTGTTGGAGCTAAAATTAGCATGTTTAAAGTGATTTTCATGCTTCCAGGGGCCCTAAACACAAGATTTATGGAATGGTTAAAAGTGCATGAAAATGGCCAATTTACTCACTCTGAGTTCTCAAAAAGGGTTTCTTCACCCCGGGAGTTAATTAAATACCATTTGGAGGCATTTAATGTTCGAGCAAAAACGGCTGATTTTCGACAAAAGAGATAACACCCCCCCATTACGTCATGCTTCAGGAATGTGGAAAATGGTCTGTTTTCAAATGTTTTATTTTTGAACGTCAGTTCACATTTGTAGGTGGATCATCAGTGTTAGAGCTAAAATTAGCATGTTTAAAGTGATTTTCATGCTTCCAGAGGCCCTAAACACAAGATTTATGGAATGGTTAAAAGTGCATGAAAATGGCCAATTTACTCACTCTGAGTTCTCAAAAAGGGTTTCTTCACCCCGGGAAGTTAATTGAATACCATTTGGAGGCATTTAATGTTCGAGCAAAAACGGCTGATTTTCGACAAAAGAGATAACACCCCCCCATTACGTCATGCTTCAGAAATGTGGAAAATGGTCCGTTTTCAAATGTTTTATTTTTGAAAGTCAGTTCACATTTGTAGGTGGATCATCAGTGTTAGAGCTAAAATTAGCATGTTTAAAGTGATTTTCATGCTTCCAGGGGCTCGGGAAGTGAATTAAATACTATTTTGAGGCATTTAATGTTCAATCAAAAACAGCTGATTTTTGACAAAAGAGATAACACCCCCCCATTACATCATGCTTCAGAAATGTGGAAAATGGTCCGTTTTCAAATGTTTTATTTTTGAACGTCAGTTCACATTTGTAGGTGGATCATCAGTGTTAGAGCTAAAATTAGCATGTTTAAAATGATTTTCATGCTTCCAGGGGCCCTAAACACAAGATTTATGGAATGGTTAAAAGTGCATGAAAATGGCCAATTTACTCACTCTGAGTTCTCAAAAAGGGTTTCTTCACCCCGGGAAGTTAATTAAATACCATTTGGAGGCATTTAATGTTCGAGCAAAAACGGCTGATTTTCTACAAAAGAGATAACACCCCCCCATTACGTCATTCTTCAGAAATGTGGAAAATGGTCCGTTTTCAAATGTTTTATTTTTGAACGTCAGTTCACATTTGTAGGTGGATCATCAGTGTTAGAGCTAAAATTAGCATGTTTAAAGTGATTTTCATGCTTCCAGGGGCTCGGGAAGTGAATTAAATACTATTTGGAGGCATTTAATGTTCAAGCAAAAACAGCTGATTTTTGACAAAGGAGATAACACCCCCCCATTACGTCATGCTTCAGAAATGTGGAAAATGGTCCGTTTTCAAATGTTTTATTTTTGAACGTCAGTTCACATTTGTAGGTGGATCATCAGTGTTAGAGCTAAAATTAGCATGTTTAAAGTGATTTTCATGCTTCCAGGGTCCCTAAACACAAGATTTATGGAATGGTTAAAAGTGCATGAAAATGGCCAATTTACTCACTCTGAGTTCTCAAAAAGGGTTTCTTCACCCCGGGAAGTTAATTAAATACCATTTGGAGGCATTTAATGTTCGAGCAAAAACTGCTGATTTTCGACAAAGGAGATAACACCCCCCCCATTACGTCATGCTTCAGAAATGTGGAAAATGGTCCGTTTTCAAATGTTTTATTTTTGAACGTCAGTTCACATTTGTAGGTGGATCATCAGTGTTAGAGCTAAAATTAGCATGTTTAAAGTGATTTTCATGCTTCCAGGGGCCCTAAACACAAGATTTATGGAATGGTTAAAAGTGCATGAAAATGGCCAATTTACTCACTCTGAGTTCTCAAAAAGGGTTTCTTCACCCCGGGAAGTTAATTAAATACCATTTGGAGGCATTTAATGTTCGAGCAAAAACGGCTGATTTTCGACAAAAGAGATAACACCCCCCCATTACGTCATGCTTCAGAAATGTGGAAAATGGTCCGTTTTCAAATGTTTTATTTTTGAACATCAGTTCACATTTGTAGGTGGATCATCAGTGTTAGAGCTAAAATTAGCATGTTTAAAGTGATTTTCATGCTTCCAGGGGCTCGGGAAGTGAATTAAATACTATTTGGAGGCATTTAATGTTCAATCAAAAACAGCTGATTTTTGACAAAAGAGATAACACCCCCCCATTACGTCATGCTTCAGAAATGTGGAAAATGGTCCGTTTTCAAATGTTTTATTTTTGAACGTCAGTTCACATTTGTAGGTGGATCATCAGTGTTAGAGCTAAAATTAGCATGTTTAAAGTGATTTTCATGCTTCCAGGGGCCCTAAACACAAGATTTATGGAATGGTTAAAAGTGCATGAAAATGGCCAATTTACTCACTCTGAGTTCTCAAAAAGGGTTTCTTCACCCCGGGAGTTAATTAAATACCATTTGGAGGCATTTAATGTTCGAGCAAAAATGGCTGATTTTCGACAAAAGAGATAACACCCCCCCATTACGTCATGCTTCAGGAATGTGGAAAATGGTCCGTTTTCAAATGTTTTATTTTTGAACGTCAGTTCACATTTGTAGGTGGATCATCAGTGTTAGAGCTAAAATTAGCATGTTTAAAGTGATTTTCATGCTTCCAGAGGCCCTAAACACAAGATTTATGGAATGGTTAAAAGTGCATGAAAATGGCCAATTTACTCACTCTGAGTTCTCAAAAAGGGTTTCTTCACCCCGGGAAGTTAATTGAATACCATTTGGAGGCATTTAATGTTCGAGCAAAAACGGCTGATTTTCGACAAAAGAGATAACACCCCCCCATTACGTCATGCTTCAGAAATGTGGAAAATGGTCCGTTTTCAAATGTTTTATTTTTGAACGTCAGTTCACATTTGTAGGTGGATCATCAGTGTTAGAGCTAAAATTAGCATGTTTAAAGTGATTTTCATGCTTCCAGGGGCTCTGGAAGTGAATTAAATACTATTTGGAGGCATTTAATGTTCAAGCAAAAACAGCTGATTTTTGACAAAAGAGATAACACCCCCCCATTACGTCATGCTTCAGAAATGTGGAAAATGGTCCGTTTTCAAAAGTTTTATTTTTGAACGTCAGTTCACATTTGTAGGTGGATCATCAGTGTTAGAGCTAAAATTAGCATGTTTAAAGTGATTTTCATGCTTCCAGGGGCCCTAAACACAAGATTTATGGAATGGTTAAAAGTGCATGAAAATGGCCAATTTACTCACTCTGAGTTCTCAAAAAGGGTTTCTTCACCCCGGGAAGTTAATTAAATACCATTTTGAGGCATTTAATGTTCGAGCAAAAACGGCTGATTTTCGACAAAAGAGATAACACCCCCCCATTACGTCATGCTTCAGAAATGTGGAAAATGGTCCGTTTTCAAATGTTTTATTTTTGAACATCAGTACACATTTGTAGGTGGATCATCAGTGTTAGAGCTAAAATTAGCATGTTTAAAGTGATTTTCATGCTTCCAGGGGCTCGGGAAGTGAATTAAATACTATTTGGAGGCATTTAATGTTCAATCAAAAACAGCTGATTTTTGACAAAAGAGATAACACCCCCCCATTACGTCATGCTTCAGAAATGTGGAAAATGGTCCGTTTTCAAATGTTTTATTTTTGAACGTCAGTTCACATTTGTAGGTGGATCATCAGTGTTAGAGCTAAAATTAGCATGTTTAAAGTGATTTTCATGCTTCCAGGGGCCCTAAACACAAGATTTATGGAATGGTTAAAAGTGCATGAAAATGGCCAATTTACTCACTCTGAGTTCTCAAAAAGGGTTTCTTCACCCCGGGAGTTAATTAAATACCATTTGGAGGCATTTAATGTTCGAGCAAAAATGGCTGATTTTCGACCAAAGAGATAACACCCCCCCATTACGTCATGCTTCAGGAATGTGGAAAATGGTCCGTTTTCAAATGTTTTATTTTTGAACGTCAGTTCACATTTGTAGGTGGATCATCAGTGTTAGAGCTAAAATTAGCATGTTTAAAGTGATTTTCATGCTTCCAGAGGCCCTAAACACAAGATTTATGGAATGGTTAAAAGTGCATGAAAATGGCCAATTTACTCACTCTGAGTTCTCAAAAAGGGTTTCTTCACCCCGGGAAGTTAATTGAATACCATTTGGAGGCATTTAATGTTCGAGCAAAAACGGCTGATTTTCGACAAAAGAGATAACACCCCCCCATTACGTCATGCTTCAGAAATGTGGAAAATGGTCCGTTTTCAAATGTTTTATTTTTGAACGTCAGTTCACATTTGTAGGTGGATCATCAGTGTTAGAGCTAAAATTAGCATGTTTAAAGTGATTTTCATGCTTCCAGGGGCTCTGGAAGTGAATTAAATACTATTTGGAGGCATTTAATGTTCAAGCAAAAACAGCTGATTTTTGACAAAAGAGATAACACCCCCCCATTACGTCATGCTTCAGAAATGTGGAAAATGGTCCGTTTTCAAAAGTTTTATTTTTGAACGTCAGTTCACATTTGTAGGTGGATCATCAGTGTTAGAGCTAAAATTAGCATGTTTAAAGTGATTTTCATGCTTCCAGGGGCCCTAAACACAAGATTTATGGAATGGTTAAAAGTGCATGAAAATGGCCAATTTACTCACTCTGAGTTCTCAAAAAGGGTTTCTTCACCCCGGGAAGTTAATTAAATACCATTTTGAGGCATTTAATGTTCGAGCAAAAACGGCTGATTTTCGACAAAAGAGATAACACCCCCCCATTACGTCATGCTTCAGAAATGTGGAAAATGGTCCGTTTTCAAATGTTTTATTTTTGAACATCAGTACACATTTGTAGGTGGATCATCAGTGTTAGAGCTAAAATTAGCATGTTTAAAGTGATTTTCATGCTTCCAGGGGCTCGGGAAGTGTATTAAATACTATTTGGAGGCATTTAATGTTCAATCAAAAACAGCTGATTTTTGACAAAAGAGATAACACCCCCCCATTACGTCATGCTTCAGAAATGTGGAAAATGGTCCGTTTTCAAATGTTTTATTTTTGAACGTCAGTTCACATTTGTAGGTGGATCATCAGTGTTAGAGCTAAAATTAGCATGTTGAAAGTGATTTTCATGCTTCCAGGGGCCCAAAACACAAGATTTATGGAATGGTTAAAAGTGCATGAAAATGGCCAATTAACTCACTCTGAGTTCTCAAAAAGGGTTTCTTCACCCCGGGAAGTTAATTAAATACCATTTGGAGGCATTTAATGTTCGAGCAAAAACGGCTGATTTTCGACAAAAGAGATAACACCCCCCATTACGTCATGCTTCAGAAATGTGGAAAATGGTCCGTTTTCAAATGTTTTATTTTTGAACGTCAGTTCACATTTGTAAGTGGATCATCAGTGTTAGAGCTAAAATTAGCATCTTTAAAGTGATTTTCATGCTTCCAGGGGCTCGGGAAGTGAATTAAATACTATTTGTAGGCATTTAATGTTCAAGCAAAAACAGCTGATTTTTGACAAAAGAGATAACACCCCCCCATTATGTCATGCTTCAGAAATGTGGAAAATGGTCCGTTTTCAAATGTTTTATTTTTGAACGTCATTTCACATTTGTAGGTGGATCATCAGTGTTAGAGCTAAAATTAGCATGTTTAAAGTGATTTTCATGCTTCCAGGGGCCCTAAACACAAGATTTATGGAATGGTTAAAAGTGCATGAAAATGGCCAATTTACTCACTCTGAGTTCTCAAAAAGGGTTTCTTCACCCCGGGAAGTTAATTAAATACCATTTTGAGGCATTTAATGTTCGAGCAAAAACGGCTGATTTTCGACAAAAGAGATAACACCCCCCCATTACGTCATGCTTCAGAAATGTGGAAAATGGTCCGTTTTCAAATGTTTTATTTTTGAACATCAGTTCACATTTGTAGGTGGATCATCAGTGTTAGAGCTAAAATTAGCATGTTTAAAGTGATTTTCATGCTTCCAGGGGCTCGGGAAGTGAATTAAATACTATTTGGAGGCATTTAATGTTCAATCAAAAACAGCTGATTTTTGACAAAAGAGATAACACCCCCCCATTACGTCATGCTTCAGAAATGTGGAAAATGGTCCGTTTTCAAATGTTTTATTTTTGAACGTCAGTTCACATTTGTAGGTGGATCATCAGTGTTAGAGCTAAAATTAGCATGTTTAAAGTGATTTTCATGCTTCCAGGGGCCCTAAACACAAGATTTATGGAATGGTTAAAAGTGCATGAAAATGGCCAATTTACTCACTCTGAGTTCTCAAAAAGGGTTTCTTCACCCCGGGAGTTAATTAAATACCATTTGGAGGCATTTAATGTTCGAGCAAAAACGGCTGATTTTCGACAAAAGAGATAACACCCCCCATTACGTCATGCTTCAGGAATGTGGAAAATGGTCCGTTTTCAAATGTTTTATTTTTGAACGTCAGTTCACATTTGTAGGTGGATCATCAGTGTTAGAGCTAAAATTAGCATGTTTAAAGTGATTTTCATGCTTCCAGAGGCCCTAAACACAAGATTTATGGAATGGTTAAAAGTGCATGAAAATGGCCAATTTACTCACTCTGAGTTCTCAAAAAGGGTTTCTTCACCCCGGGAAGTTAATTGAATACCATTTGGAGGCATTTAATGTTCAAGCAAAAACGGCTGATTTTCGACAAAAGAGATAACACCCCCCCATTACGTCATGCTTCAGAAATGTGGAAAATGGTCCGTTTTCAAATGTTTTATTTCTGAACGTCAGTTCACATTTGTAGGTGGATCATCAGTGTTAGAGCTACAATTAGCATGTTTAAATTGATTTTCATGCTTCCGGAGGCTCGGGAAGTGAATTAAATACTATTTGGAGGCATTTAATGTTCAAGCAAAAACAGCTGATTTTTGACAAAAGAGATAACACCCCCCCCCATTACGTCATGCTTCAGAAATGTGGAAAATGGTCCGTTTTCAAATGTTTTATTTTTGAACGTCAGTTCACATTTGTAGGTGGATCATCAGTGTTAGAGCTAAAATTAGCATGTTTAAAGTGATTTTCATGCTTCCAGGGGCCCTAAACACAAGATTTATGGAATGGTTAAAAGTGCATGAAAATGGCCAATTTACTCACTCTGAGATCTCAAAAAGGGTTTCTTCACCCCGGGAAGTTAATTAAATACCATTTGGAGGCATTTAATGTTCGAGCAAAAACGGCTGATTTTCGACAAAAGAGATAACACCCCCCATTATGTCATGCTTCAGAAATGTGGAAAATGGTCCGTTTTCAAATGTTTTATTTTTGAACGTCAGTTCACATTTGTAGGTGGATCATCAGTGTTAGAGCTAAAATTAGCATCTTTAAAGTGATTTTCATGCTTCCAGGGGCTCGGGAAGTGAATTAAATACTATTTGGAGGCATTTAATGTTCAAGCAAAAACAGCTGATTTTTGACAAAAGAGATAACACCCCCCCCATTATGTCATGCTTCAGAAATGTGGAAAATGGTCCGTTTTCAAATGTTTTATTTTTGAACGTCAGTTCACATTTGTAGGTGGATCATCAGTGTTAGAGCTAAAATTAGCATGTTTAAAGTGATTTTCATGCTTCCAGGGGCCCTAAACACAAGATTTATGGAATGGTTAAAAGTGCATGAAAATGGCCAATTTACTCACTCTGAGTTCTCAAAAAGGGTTTCTTCACCCCGGGAAGGTAATTAAATACCATTTGGAGGCATTTAATGTTCGAGCAAAAACGGCTGATTTTCGACAAAAGAGATAACACCCCCCCCATTACGTCATTCTTCAGAAATGTGGAAAATGGTCCGTTTTCAAATGTTTTATTTTTGAACGTCAGTTCACATTTGTAGGTGGATCATCAGTGTTAGAGCTAAAATTAGCATGTTTAAAGTGATTTTCATGCTTCCAGGGGCTCGGGAAGTGAATTAAATACTATTTGGAGGCATTTAATGTTCAAGCAAAAACAGCTGATTTTTGACAAAGGAGATAACACCCCCCCATTACGTCATGCTTCAGAAATGTGGAAAATGGTCCGTTTTCAAATGTTTTATTTTTGAACGTCAGTTCACATTTGTAGGTGGATCATCAGTGTTAGAGCTAAAATTAGCATGTTTAAAGTGATTTTCATGCTTCCAGGGTCCCTAAACACAAGATTTATGGAATGGTTAAAAGTGCATGAAAATGGCCAATTTACTCACTCTGAGTTCTCAAAAAGGGTTTCTTCACCCCGGGAAGTTAATTAAATACCATTTGGAGGCATTTAATGTTCGAGCAAAAACTGCTGATTTTCGACAAAGGAGATAACACCCCCCCATTACGTCATGCTTCAGAAATGTGGAAAATGGTCCGTTTTCAAATGTTTTATTTTTGAACGTCAGTTCACATTTGTAGGTGGATCATCAGTGTTAGAGCTAAAATTAGCATGTTTAAAGTGATTTTCATGCTTCCAGGGGCCCTAAACACAAGATTTATGGAATGGTTAAAAGTGCATGAAAATGGCCAATTTACTCACTCTGAGTTCTCAAAAAGGGTTTCTTCACCCCGGGAAGTTAATTAAATACCATTTGGAGGCATTTAATTTTCGAGCAAAAACGGCTGATTTTCGACAAAAGAGATAACACCCCCCCATTACGTCATGCTTCAGAAATGTGGAAAATGGTCCGTTTTCAAATGTTTTATTTTTGAACATCAGTTCACATTTGTAGGTGGATCATCAGTGTTAGAGCTAAAATTAGCATGTTTAAAGTGATTTTCATGCTTCCAGGGGCTCGGGAAGTGAATTAAATACTATTTGGAGGCATTTAATGTTCAATCAAAAACAGCTGATTTTTGACAAAAGAGATAACACCCCCCCATTACGTCATGCTTCAGAAATGTGGAAAATGGTCCGTTTTCAAATGTTTTATTTTTGAACGTCAGTTCACATTTGTAGGTGGATCATCAGTGTTAGAGCTAAAATTAGCATGTTTAAAGTGATTTTCATCCTTCCAGGGGCCCTAAACACAAGATTTATGGAATGGTTAAAAGTGCATGAAAATGGCCAATTTACTCACTCTGAGTTCTCAAAAAGGGTTTCTTCACCCCGGGAGTTAATTAAATACCATTTGGAGGCATTTAATGTTCGAGCAAAAACGGCTGATTTTCGACAAAAGAGATAACACCCCCCCATTACGTCATGCTTCAGGAATGTGGAAAATGGTCCGTTTTCAAATGTTTTATTTTTGAACGTCAGTTCACATTTGTAGGTGGATCATCAGTGTTAGAGCTAAAATTAGCATGTTTAAAGTGATTTTCATGCTTCCAGGGGCTCGGGAAGTGAATTAAATACTATTTGGAGGCATTTAATGTTCAATCAAAAACAGCTGATTTTTGACAAAAGAGACAACACCCCCCCATTACGTCATGCTTCAGAAATGTGGAAAATGGTCCGTTTTCAAATGTTTTATTTTTTAACGTCAGTTCACATTTGTAGGTGGATCATCAGTGTTAGAGCTAAAATTAGCATGTTTAAAGTGATTTTTATGCTTCCAGGGGCCCTAAACACAAGATTTATGGAATGGTTAAAAGTGCATGAAAATGGCCAATTTACTCACTCTGAGTTCTCAAAAAGGGTTTCTTCACCCCGGGAAGTTAATTAAATACCATTTGGAGGCATTTAATGTTCGAGCAAAAACGGCTGATTTTCGACAAAAGAGATAACACCCCCCCATTACGTCATGCTTCAGAAATGTGGAAAATGGTCCGTTTTCAAATGTTTTATTTTTGAACGTCAGTTCACAAATGTAGGTGGATCATCAGTGTTAGAGCTAAAATTAGCATGTTTAAAGTGATTTTCATGCTTCCGGGGCTCGGGAAGTGAATTAAATACTATTTGGAGGCATTTAATGTTCAATCAAAAACAGCTGATTTTTGACAAAAGAGATAACACCCCCCCCATTACGTCATGCTTCAGAAATGTGGAAAATGGTCCGTTTTCAAATGTTTTATTTTTGAACGTCAGTTCACATTTGTAGGTGGATCATCAGTGTTAGAGCTAAAATTAGCATGTTTAAAGTGATTTTCATGCTTCCAGGGGCTCGGGAAGTGAATTAAATACTATTTGGAGGCATTTAATGTTCAATCAAAAACAGCTGATTTTTGACAAAAGAGATAACACCCCCCATTACGTCATGCTTCAGAAATGTGGAAAATGGTCCGTTTTAAAATGTTTTATTTTTGAACGTCAGTTCACATTTGTAGGTGGATCATCAGTGTTAGAGCTAAAATTAGCATGTTTAAAGTGATTTTCATGCTTCCAGGGGCCCTAAACACAAGATTTATGGAATGGTTAAAAGTGCATGAAAATGGCCAATTTACTCACTCTGAGTTCTCAAAAAGGGTTTCTTCACCCCGGGAAGGTAATTAAATACCATTTGGAGGCATTTAATGTTCGAGCAAAAACGGCTGATTTTCGACAAAAGAGATAACACCCCCCCCATTACGTCATTCTTCAGAAATGTGGAAAATGGTCCGTTTTCAAATGTTTTATTTTTGAACGTCAGTTCACATTTGTAGGTGGATCATCAGTGTTAGAGCTAAAATTAGCATGTTTAAAGTGATTTTCATGCTTCCAGGGGCTCGGGAAGTGAATTAAATACTATTTGGAGGCATTTAATGTTCAAGCAAAAACAGCTGATTTTTGACAAAGGAGATAACACCCCCCCATTACGTCATGCTTCAGAAATGTGGAAAATGGTCCGTTTTCAAATGTTTTATTTTTGAACGTCAGTTCACATTTGTAGGTGGATCATCAGTGTTAGAGCTAAAATTAGCATGTTTAAAGTGATTTTCATGCTTCCAGGGTCCCTAAACACAAGATTTATGGAATGGTTAAAAGTGCATGAAAATGGCCAATTTACTCACTCTGAGTTCTCAAAAAGGGTTTCTTCACCCCGGGAAGTTAATTAAATACCATTTGGAGGCATTTAATGTTCGAGCAAAAACTGCTGATTTTCGACAAAGGAGATAACACCCCCCCATTACGTCATGCTTCAGAAATGTGGAAAATGGTCCGTTTTCAAATGTTTTATTTTTGAACGTCAGTTCACATTTGTAGGTGGATCATCAGTGTTAGAGCTAAAATTAGCATGTTTAAAGTGATTTTCATGCTTCCAGGGGCCCTAAACACAAGATTTATGGAATGGTTAAAAGTGCATGAAAATGGCCAATTTACTCACTCTGAGTTCTCAAAAAGGGTTTCTTCACCCCGGGAAGTTAATTAAATACCATTTGGAGGCATTTAATTTTCGAGCAAAAACGGCTGATTTTCGACAAAAGAGATAACACCCCCCCATTACGTCATGCTTCAGAAATGTGGAAAATGGTCCGTTTTCAAATGTTTTATTTTTGAACATCAGTTCACATTTGTAGGTGGATCATCAGTGTTAATGCTAAAATTAGCATGTTTAAAGTGATTTTCATGCTTCCAGGGGCTCGGGAAGTGAATTAAATACTATTTGGAGGCATTTAATGTTCAATCAAAAACAGCTGATTTTTGACAAAAGAGATAACACCCCCCCATTACGTCATGCTTCAGAAATGTGGAAAATGGTCCGTTTTCAAATGTTTTATTTTTGAACGTCAGTTCACATTTGTAGGTGGATCATCAGTGTTAGAGCTAAAATTAGCATGTTTAAAGTGATTTTCATCCTTCCAGGGGCCCTAAACACAAGATTTATGGAATGGTTAAAAGTGCATGAAAATGGCCAATTTACTCACTCTGAGTTCTCAAAAAGGGTTTCTTCACCCCGGGAGTTAATTAAATACCATTTGGAGGCATTTAATGTTCGAGCAAAAACGGCTGATTTTCGACAAAAGAGATAACACCCCCCCATTACGTCATGCTTCAGGAATGTGGAAAATGGTCCGTTTTCAAATGTTTTATTTTTGAACGTCAGTTCACATTTGTAGGTGGATCATCAGTGTTAGAGCTAAAATTAGCATGTTTAAAGTGATTTTCATGCTTCCAGGGGCTCGGGAAGTGAATTAAATACTATTTGGAGGCATTTAATGTTCAATCAAAAACAGCTGATTTTTGACAAAAGAGACAACACCCCCCCATTACGTCATGCTTCAGAAATGTGGAAAATGGTCCGTTTTCAAATGTTTTATTTTTTAACGTCAGTTCACATTTGTAGGTGGATCATCAGTGTTAGAGCTAAAATTAGCATGTTTAAAGTGATTTTTATGCTTCCAGGGGCCCTAAACACAAGATTTATGGAATGGTTAAAAGTGCATGAAAATGGCCAATTTACTCACTCTGAGTTCTCAAAAAGGGTTTCTTCACCCCGGGAAGTTAATTAAATACCATTTGGAGGCATTTAATGTTCGAGCAAAAACGGCTGATTTTCGACAAAAGAGATAACACCCCCCCATTACGTCATGCTTCAGAAATGTGGAAAATGGTCCGTTTTCAAATGTTTTATTTTTGAACGTCAGTTCACAAATGTAGGTGGATCATCAGTGTTAGAGCTAAAATTAGCATGTTTAAAGTGATTTTCATGCTTCCGGGGCTCGGGAAGTGAATTAAATACTATTTGGAGGCATTTAATGTTCAATCAAAAACAGCTGATTTTTGACAAAAGAGATAACACCCCCCCCATTACGTCATGCTTCAGAAATGTGGAAAATGGTCCGTTTTCAAATGTTTTATTTTTGAACGTCAGTTCACATTTGTAGGTGGATCATCAGTGTTAGAGCTAAAATTAGCATGTTTAAAGTGATTTTCATGCTTCCAGGGGCTCGGGAAGTGAATTAAATACTATTTGGAGGCATTTAATGTTCAATCAAAAACAGCTGATTTTTGACAAAAGAGATAACACCCCCCATTACGTCATGCTTCAGAAATGTGGAAAATGGTCCGTTTTAAAATGTTTTATTTTTGAACGTCAGTTCACATTTGTAGGTGGATCATCAGTGTTGGAGCTAAAATTAGCATGTTTAAAGTGATTTTCATGCTTCCAGGGGCCCTAAACACAAGATTTATGGAATGGTTAAAGTGCATGAAAATGGCCAATTTACTCACTCTGAGTTCTCAAAAAGGGTTTCTTCACCCCGGGAAGTTAATTGAATACCATTTGGAGGCATTTAATGTTCGAGCAAAAACGGCTGATTTTCGACAAAAGAGATAACACCCCCCCATTACGTCATGCTTCAGAAATGTGGAAAATGGTCCGTTTTCAAATGTTTTATTTTTGAAAGTCAGTTCACATTTGTAGGTGGATCATCAGTGTTAGAGCTAAAATTAGCATGTTTAAAGTGATTTTCATGCTTCCAGGGGCTCGGGAAGTGAATTAAATACTATTTTGAGGCATTTAATGTTCAATCAAAAACAGCTGATTTTTGACAAAAGAGATAACACCCCCCCATTACATCATGCTTCAGAAATGTGGAAAATGGTCCGTTTTCAAATGTTTTATTTTTGAACGTCAGTTCACATTTGTAGGTGGATCATCAGTGTTAGAGCTAAAATTAGCATGTTTAAAATGATTTTCATGCTTCCAGGGGCCCTAAACACAAGATTTATGGAATGGTTAAAAGTGCATGAAAATGGCCAATTTACTCACTCTGAGTTCTCAAAAAGGGTTTCTTCACCCCGGGAAGTTAATTAAATACCATTTGGAGGCATTTAATGTTCGAGCAAAAACGGCTGATTTTCGACAAAAGAGATAACACCCCCCCATTACGTCATTCTTCAGAAATGTGGAAAATGGTCCGTTTTCAAATGTTTTATTTTTGAACGTCAGTTCACATTTGTAGGTGGATCATCAGTGTTAGAGCTAAAATTAGCATGTTTAAAGTGATTTTCATGCTTCCAGGGGCTCGGGAAGTGAATTAAATACTATTTGGAGGCATTTAATGTTCAAGCAAAAACAGCGGATTTTTGACAAAGGAGATAACACCCCCCCATTACGTCATGCTTCAGAAATGTGGAAAATGGTCCGTTTTCAAATGTTTTATTTTTGAACGTCAGTTCACATTTGTAGGTGGATCATCAGTGTTAGAGCTAAAATTAGCATGTTTAAAGTGATTTTCATGCTTCCAGGGTCCCTAAACACAAGATTTATGGAATGGTTAAAAGTGCATGAAAATGGCCAATTTACTCACTCTGAGTTCTCAAAAAGGGTTTCTTCACCCCGGGAACTTAATTAAATACCATTTGGAGGCATTTAATGTTCGAGCAAAAACTGCTGATTTTCGACAAAGGAGATAACACCCCCCCCATTACGTCATGCTTCAGAAATGTGGAAAATGGTCCGTTTTCAAATGTTTTATTTTTGAACGTCAGTTCACATTTGTAGGTGGATCATCAGTGTTAGAGCTAAAATTAGCATGTTTAAAGTGATTTTCATGCTTCCAGGGGCCCTAAACACAAGATTTATGGAATGGTTAAAAGTGCATGAAAATGGCCAATTTACTCACTCTGAGTTCTCAAAAAGGGTTTCTTCACCCCGGGAAGTTAATTAAATACCATTTGGAGGCATTTAATGTTCGAGCAAAAACGGCTGATTTTCGACAAAAGAGATAACACCCCCCCATTACGTCATGCTTCAGAAATGTGGAAAATGGTCCGTTTTCAAATGTTTTATTTTTGAACATCAGTTCACATTTGTAGGTGGATCATCAGTGTTAGAGCTAAAATTAGCATGTTTAAAGTGATTTTCATGCTTCCAGGGGCTCGGGAAGTGAATTAAATACTATTTGGAGGCATTTAATGTTCAATCAAAAACAGCTGATTTTTGACAAAAGAGATAACACCCCCCCATTACGTCATGCTTCAGAAATGTGGAAAATGGTCCGTTTTCAAATGTTTTATTTTTGAACGTCAGTTCACATTTGTAGGTGGATCATCAGTGTTAGAGCTAAAATTAGCATGTTTAAAGTGATTTTCATGCTTCCAGGGGCCCTAAACACAAGATTTATGGAATGGTTAAAAGTGCATGAAAATGGCCAATTTACTCACTCTGAGTTCTCAAAAAGGGTTTCTTCACCCCGGGAGTTAATTAAATACCATTTGGAGGCATTTAATGTTCGAGCAAAAACGGCTGATTTTCGACAAAAGAGATAACACCCCCCCATTACGTCATGCTTCAGGAATGTGGAAAATGGTCCGTTTTCAAATGTTTTATTTTTGAACGTCAGTTCACATTTGTAGGTGGATCATCAGTGTTAGAGCTAAAATTAGCATGTTTAAAGTGATTTTCATGCTTCCAGAGGCCCTAAACACAAGATTTATGGAATGGTTAAAAGTGCATGAAAATGGCCAATTTACTCACTCTGAGTTCTCAAAAAGGGTTTCTTCACCCCGGGAAGTTAATTGAATACCATTTGGAGGCATTTAATGTTCGAGCAAAAACGGCTGATTTTCGACAAAAGAGATAACACCCCCCCATTACGTCATGCTTCAGAAATGTGGAAAATGGTCCGTTTTCAAATGTTTTATTTTTGAACGTCAGTTCACATTTGTAGGTGGATCATCAGTGTTAGAGCTAAAATTAGCATGTTTAAAGTGATTTTCATGCTTCCAGGGGCTCGGGAAGTGAATTAAATACTATTTGGAGGCATTTAATGTTCAAGCAAAAACAGCTGATTTTTGACAAAAGAGATAACACCCCCCCATTACGTCATGCTTCAGAAATGTGGAAAATGGTCCGTTTTCAAATGTTTTATTTTTGAACGTCAGTTCACATTTGTAGGTGGATCATCAGTGTTAGAGCTAAAATTAGCATGTTTAAAGTGATTTTCATGCTTCCAGGGGCCCTAAACACAAGATTTATGGAATGGTTAAAAGTGCATGAAAATGGCCAATTTACTCACTCTGAGTTCTCAAAAAGGGTTTCTTCACCCCGGGAAGATAATTAAATACCATTTTGAGGCATTTAATGTTCGAGCAAAAACGGCTGATTTTCGACAAAAGAGATAACACCCCCCCATTACGTCATGCTTCAGAAATGTGGAAAATGGTCGGTTTTCAAATGTTTTATTTTTGAACGTCAGTTCACATTTGTAGGTGGATCATCAGTGTTAGAGCTAAAATTAGCATCTTTAAAGTGATTTTCATGCTTCCAGGGGCTCGGGAAGTGAATTAAATACTATTTGGAGGCATTTAATGTTCAATCAAAAACAGCTGATTTTTGACAAAAGAGATAACACCCCCCCATTACGTCATGCTTCAGAAATGTGGAAAATGGTCCGTTTTCAAATGTTTTATTTTTGAACGTCAGTTCACATTTGTAGGTGGATCATCAGTGTTAGAGCTAAAATTAGCATGTTTAAAGTGATTTTCATGCTTCCAGGGGCCCTAAACACAAGATTTATGGAATGGTTAAAAGTGCATGAAAATGGCCAATTTACTCACTCTGAGTTCTCAAAAAGGGTTTCTTCACCCCGGGAGTTAATTAAATACCATTTGGAGGCATTTAATGTTCGAGCAAAAACGGCTGATTTTCGACAAAAGAGATAACACCCCCCATTACGTCATGCTTCAGGAATGTGGAAAATGGTCCGTTTTCAAATGTTTTATTTTTGAACGTCAGTTCACATTTGTAGGTGGATCATCAGTGTTAGAGCTAAAATTAGCATGTTTAAAGTGATTTTCATGCTTCCAGAGGCCCTAAACACAAGATTTATGGAATGGTTAAAAGTGCATGAAAATGGCCAATTTACTCACTCTGAGTTCTCAAAAAGGGTTTCTTCACCCCGGGAAGTTAATTGAATACCATTTGGAGGCATTTAATGTTCGAGCAAAAACGGCTGATTTTCGACAAAAGAGATAACACCCCCCCATTACGTCATGCTTCAGAAATGTGGAAAATGGTCCGTTTTCAAATGTTTTATTTTTGAACGTCAGTTCACATTTGTAGGTGGATCATCAGTGTTAGAGCTACAATTAGCATGTTTAAAGTGATTTTCATGCTTCCAGGGGCTCGGGAAGTGAATTAAATACTATTTGGAGGCATTTAATGTTCAAGCAAAAACAGCTGATTTTTGACAAAAGAGATAACACCCCCCCCATTACGTCATGCTTCAGAAATGTGGAAAATGGTCCGTTTTCAAATGTTTTATTTTTGAACGTCAGTTCACATTTGTAGGTGGATCATCAGTGTTAGAGCTAAAATTAGCATGTTTAAAGTGATTTTCATGCTTCCAGGGGCCCTAAACACAAGATTTATGGAATGGTTAAAAGTGCATGAAAATGGCCAATTTACTCACTCTGAGTTCTCAAAAAGGGTTTCTTCACCCCGGGAAGTTAATTAAATACCATTTGGAGGCATTTAATGTTCGAGCAAAAACGGCTGATTTTCGACAAAAGAGATAACACCCCCCATTACGTCATGCTTCAGAAATGTGGAAAATGGTCCGTTTTCAAATGTTTTATTTTTGAACGTCAGTTCACATTTGTAGGTGGATCATCAGTGTTAGAGCTAAAATTAGCATCTTTAAAGTGATTTTCATGCTTCCAGGGGCTCGGGAAGTGAATTAAATACTATTTGGAGGCATTTAATGTTCAATCAAAAACAGCTGATTTTTGACAAAAGAGATAACACCCCCCCATTATGTCATGCTTCAGAAATGTGGAAAATGGTCCGTTTTCAAATGTTTTATTTTTGAACGTCAGTTCACATTTGTAGGTGGATCATCAGTGTTAGAGCTAAAATTAGCATGTTTAAAGTGATTTTCATGCTTCCAGGGGCCCTAAACACAAGATTTATGGAATGGTTAAAAGTGCATGAAAATGGCCAATTTACTCACTCTGAGTTCTCAAAAAGGGTTTCTTCACCCCGGGAAGGTAATTAAATACCATTTTGAGGCATTTAATGTTCGAGCAAAAACGGCTGATTTTCGACAAAAGAGATAACACCCCCCCCATTACGTCATGCTTCAGAAATGTGGAAAATGGTCCGTTTTCAAATGTTTTATTTTTGAACATCAGTTCACATTTGTAGGTGGATCATCAGTGTTAGAGCTAAAATTAGCATGTTTAAAGTGATTTTCATGCTTCCAGGGGCTCGGGAAGTGAATTAAATACTATTTGGAGGCATTTAATGTTCAATCAAAAACAGCTGATTTTTGACAAAAGAGATAACACCCCCCCATTACGTCATGCTTCAGAAATGTGGAAAATGGTCCGTTTTCAAATGTTTTATTTTTGAACGTCAGTTCACATTTGTAGGTGGATCATCAGTGTTAGAGCTAAAATTAGCATGTTTAAAGTGATTTTCATGCTTCCAGAGGCCCTAAACACAAGATTTATGGAATGGTTAAAAGTGCATGAAAATGGCCAATTTACTCACTCTGAGTTCTCAAAAAGGGTTTCTTCACCCTGGGAGTTAATTAAATACCATTTGGAGGCATTTAATGTTCGAGCAAAAACGGCTGATTTTCGACAAAAGAGATAACACCCCCCCATTACGTCATGCTTCAGGAATGTGGAAAATGGTCCGTTTTCAAATGTTTTATTTTTGAACGTCAGTTCACATTTGTAGGTGGAGCATCAGTGTTAGAGCTAAAATTAGCATGTTTAAAGTGATTTTCATGCTTCCAGAGGCCCTAAACACAAGTTTTATGGAATGGTTAAAAGTGCATGAAAATGGCCAATTTACTCACTCTGAGTTCTCAAAAAGGGTTTCTTCACCCCGGGAAGTTAATTTAATACCATTTGGAGGCATTTAATGTTCGAGCAAAAACGGCTGATTTTTGACAAAAGAGATAACACCCCCCATTACGTCATGCTTCAGAAATGTGAAAAATGGTCCGTTTTCAAATGTTTTATTTTTGAACGTCAGTTCACATTTGTAGGTGGATCATCAGTGTTAGAGCTACAATTAGCATGTTTAAAGTGATTTTCATGCTTCCAGGGGCTCGGGAAGTGAATTAAATACTATTTGGAGGCATTTAATGTTCAAGCAAAAACAGCTGATTTTTGACAAAAGAGATAACACCCCCCCATTACGTCATGCTTCAGAAATGTGGAAAATGGTCCGTTTTCAAATGTTTTATTTTTGAACGTCAGTTCACATTTGTAGGTGGATCATCAGTGTTAGAGCTAAAATTAGCATGTTTAAAGTGATTTTCATGCTTCCAGGGGCCCTAAACACAAGATTTATGGAAAGGTTAAAAGTGCATGAAAATGGCCAATTTACTCACTCTGAGTTCTCAAAAAGGGTTTCTTCACCCCGGGAAGTTAATTAAATACCATTTGGAGGCATTTAATGTTCGAGCAAAAACGGCTGATTTTCGACAAAAGAGATAACACCCCCCATTACGTCATGCTTCAGAAATGTGGAAAATGGTCCGTTTTCAAATGTTTTATTTTTGAACGTCAGTTCACATTTGTAGGTGGATCATCAGTGTTAGAGCTAAAATTAGCATGTTTAAAGTGATTTTCATGCTTCCAGGGGCTCGGGAAGTGAATTAAATACTATTTGGAGGCATTTAATGTTCAATCAAAAACAGCTGATTTTTGACAAAAGAGACAACACCCCCCCATTACGTCATGCTTCAGAAATGTGGAAAATGGTCCGTTTTCAAATGTTTTATTTTTTAACGTCAGTTCACATTTGTAGGTGGATCATCAGTGTTAGAGCTAAAATTAGCATGTTTAAAGTGATTTTCATGCTTCCAGGGGCCCTAAACACAAGATTTATGGAATGGTTAAAAGTGCATGAAAATGGCCAATTTACTCACTCTGAGTTCTCAAAAAGGGTTTCTTCACCCCGGGAAGTTAATTAAATACCATTTGGAGGCATTTAATGTTCGAGCAAAAACGGCTGATTTTCGACAAAAGAGATAACACCCCCCCATTACGTCATGCTTCAGAAATGTGGAAAATGGTCCGTTTTCAAATGTTTTATTTTTGAACGTCAGTTCACATTTGTAGGTGGATCATCAGTGTTAGAGCTAAAATTAGCATGTTTAAAGTGATTTTCATGCTTCCGGGGCTCGGGAAGTGAATTAAATACTATTTGGAGGCATTTAATGTTCAATCAAAAACAGCTGATTTTTGACAAAAGAGATAACACCCCCCCATTACGTCATGCTTCAGAAATGTGGAAAATGGTCCGTTTTCAAATGTTTTATTTTTGAACGTCAGTTCACATTTGTAGGTGGATCATCAGTGTTAGAGCTAAAATTAGCATGTTTAAAGTGATTTTCATGCTTCCAGGGGCTCGGGAAGTGAATTAAATACTATTTGGAGGCATTTAATGTTCAATCAAAAACAGCTGATTTTTGACAAAAGAGATAACACCCCCCATTACGTCATGCTTCAGAAATGTGGAAAATGGTCCGTTTTAAAATGTTTTATTTTTGAACGTCAGTTCACATTTGTAGGTGGATCATCAGTGTTGGAGCTAAAATTAGCATGTTTAAAGTGATTTTCATGCTTCCAGGGGCCCTAAACACAAGATTTATGGAATGGTTAGAAGTGCATGAAAATGGCCAATTTACTCACTCTGAGTTCTCAAAAAGGGTTTCTTCACCCCGGGAGTTAATTAAATACCATTTGGAGGCATTTAATGTTCGAGCAAAAACGGCTGATTTTCGACAAAAGAGATAACACCCCCCCATTACGTCATGCTTCAGGAATGTGGAAAATGGTCCGTTTTCAAATGTTTTATTTTTGAACGTCAGTTCACATTTGTAGGTGGATCATCAGTGTTAGAGCTAAAATTAGCATGTTTAAAGTGATTTTCATGCTTCCAGAGGCCCTAAACACAAGATTTATGGAATGGTTAGAAGTGCATGAAAATGGCCAATTTACTCACTCTGAGTTCTCAAAAAGGGTTTCTTCACCCCGGGAAGTTAATTGAATACCATTTGGAGGCATTTAATGTTCGAGCAAAAACGGCTGATTTTCGACAAAAGAGATAACACCCCCCATTACGTCATGCTTCAGAAATGTGAAAAATGGTCCGTTTTCAAATGTTTTATTTTTTAACGTCAGTTCACATTTGTAGGTGGATCATCAGTGTTAGAGCTACAATTAGCATGTTTAAAGTGATTTTCATGCTTCCAGGGGCTCGGGAAGTGAATTAAATACTATTTTGAGGCATTTAATGTTCAATCAAAAACAGCTGATTTTTGACAAAAGAGATAACACCCCCCCATTACATCATGCTTCAGAAATGTGGAAAATGGTCCGTTTTCAAATGTTTTATTTTTGAACGTCAGTTCACATTTGTAGGTGGATCATCAGTGTTAGAGCTAAAATTAGCATGTTTAAAGTGATTTTCATGCTTCCAGGGGCCCTAAACACAAGATTTATGGAATGGTTAAAAGTTCATGAAAATGGCCAATTTACTCACTCTGAGTTCTCAAAAAGGGTTTCTTCACCCCGGGAAGTTAATTAAATACCATTTGGAGGCATTTAATGTTCGAGCAAAAACGGCTGATTTTCGACAAAAGAGATAACACCCCCCCATTACGTCATTCTTCAGAAATGTGGAAAATGGTCCGTTTTCAAATTTTTTATTTTTGAACGTCAGTTCACATTTGTAGGTGGATCATCAGTGTTAGAGCTAAAATTAGCATGTTTAAAGTGATTTTCATGCTTCCAGGGGCTCGGGAAGTGAATTAAATACTATTTGGAGGCATTTAATGTTCAAGCAAAAACAGCTGATTTTTGACAAAGGAGATAACACCCCCCCATTACGTCATGCTTCAGAAATGTGGAAAATGGTCCGTTTTCAAATGTTTTATTTTTGAACGTCAGTTCACATTTGTAGGTGGATCATCAGTGTTAGAGCTAAAATTAGCATGTTTAAAGTGATTTTCATGCTTCCAGGGTCCCTAAACACAAGATTTATGGAATGGTTAAAAGTGCATGAAAATGGCCAATTTACTCACTCTGAGTTCTCAAAAAGGGTTTCTTCACCCCGGGAAGTTAATTAAATACCATTTGGAGGCATTTAATGTTCGAGCAAAAACTGCTGATTTTCGACAAAGGAGATAACACCCCCCCATTACGTCATGCTTCAGAAATGTGGAAAATGGTCCGTTTTCAAATGTTTTATTTTTGAACGTCAGTTCACATTTGTAGGTGGATCATCAGTGTTAGAGCTAAAATTAGCATGTTTAAAGTGATTTTCATGCTTCCAGAGGCCCTAAACACAAGATTTATGGAATGGTTAAAAGTGCATGAAAATGGCCAATTTACTCACTCTGAGTTCTCAAAAAGGGTTTCTTCACCCCGGGAAGTTAATTAAATACCATTTGGAGGCATTTAATGTTCGAGCAAAAACGGCTGATTTTCGACAAAAGAGATAACACCCCCCCATTACGGCATGCTTCAGAAATGTGGAAAATGGTCCGTTTTCAAATGTTTTATTTTTGAACGTCAGTTCACATTTGTAGGTGGATCATCAGTGTTAGAGCTAAAATTAGCATGTTTAAAGTGATTTTCATGCTTCCGGGGCTCGGGAAGTGAATTAAATACTATTTGGAGGCATTTAATGTTCAATCAAAAACAGCTGATTTTTGACAAAAGAGATAACACCCCCCATTACGTCATGCTTCAGAAATGTGGAAAATGGTCCGTTTTAAAATGTTTTATTTTTGAACGTCAGTTCACATTTGTAGGTGGATCATCAGTGTTGGAGCTAAAATTAGCATGTTTAAAGTGATTTTCATGCTTCCAGGGGCCCTAAACACAAGATTTATGGAATGGTTAAAAGTGCATGAAAATGGCCAATTTACTCACTCTGAGTTCTCAAAAAGGGTTTCTTCACCCCGGGAGTTAATTAAATACCATTTGGAGGCATTTAATGTTCGAGCAAAAACGGCTGATTTTCGACAAAAGAGATAACACCCCCCCATTACGTCATGCTTCAGGAATGTGGAAAATGGTCCGTTTTCAAATGTTTTATTTTTGAACGTCAGTTCACATTTGTAGGTGGATCATCAGTGTTAGAGCTAAAATTAGCATGTTTAAAGTGATTTTCATGCTTCCAGAGGCCCTAAACACAAGATTTATGGAATGGTTAAAAGTGCATGAAAATGGCCAATTTACTCACTCTGAGTTCTCAAAAAGGGTTTCTTCACCCCGGGAAGTTAATTAAATACCATTTGGAGGCATTTAATGTTCGAGCAAAAACTGCTGATTTTCGACAAAGGAGATAACACCCCCCCCATTACGTCATGCTTCAGAAATGTGGAAAATGGTCCATTTTCAAATGTTTTATTTTTGAACGTCAGTTCACATTTGTAGGTGGATCATCAGTGTTAGAGCTAAAATTAGCATGTTTAAAGTGATTTTCATGCTTCCAGAGGCCCTAAACACAAGATTTATGGAATGGTTAAAAGTGCATGAAAATGGCCAATTTACTCACTCTGAGTTCTCAAAAAGGGTTTCTTCACCCCGGGAAGTTAATTAAATACCATTTGGAGGCATTTAATGTTCGAGCAAAAACGGCTGATTTTCGACAAAAGAGATAACACCCCCCCATTACGTCATGCTTCAGAAATGTGGAAAATGGTCCGTTTTCAAATGTTTTATTTTTGAACATCAGTTCACATTTGTAGGTGGATCATCAGTGTTAGAGCTAAAATTAGCATGTTTAAAGTGATTTTCATGCTTCCAGGGGCTCGGGAAGTGAATTAAATACTATTTGGAGGCATTTAATGTTCAATCAAAAACAGCTGATTTTTGACAAAAGAGACAACACCCCCCCCATTACGTCATGCTTCAGAAATGTGGAAAATGGTCAGTTTTCAAATGTTTTATTTTTTAACGTCAGTTCACATTTGTAGGTGGATCATCAGTGTTAGAGCTAAAATTAGCACGTTTAAAGTGATTTTCATGCTTCCAGGGGCTCGGGAAGTGAATTAAATACTATTTTGAGGCATTTAATGTTCAATCAAAAACAGCTGATTTTTGACAAAAGAGATAACACCCCCCCATTACATCATGCTTCAGAAATGTGGAAAATGGTCCGTTTTAAAATGTTTTATTTTTGAACGTCAGTTCACATTTGTAGGTGGATCATCAGTGTTAGAGCTAAAATTAGCATGTTTAAAGTGATTTTCATGCTTCCAGGGGCCCTAAACACAAGATTTATGGAATGGTTAGAAGTGCATGAAAATGGCCAATTTACTCACTCTGAGTTCTCAAAAAGGGTTTCTTCACCCCGGGAGTTAATTAAATACCATTTGGAGGCATTTAATGTTCGAGCAAAAACGGCTGATTTTCGACAAAAGAGATAACACCCCCCCATTACGTCATGCTTCAGGAATGTGGAAAATGGTCCGTTTTCAAATGTTTTATTTTTGAACGTCAGTTCACATTTGTAGGTGGATCATCAGTGTTAGAGCTAAAATTAGCATGTTTAAAGTGATTTTCATGCTTCCAGAGGCCCTAAACACAAGATTTATGGAATGGTTAGAAGTGCATGAAAATGGCCAATTTACTCACTCTGAGTTCTCAAAAAGGGTTTCTTCACCCCGGGAAGTTAATTGAATACCATTTGGAGGCATTTAATGTTCGAGCAAAAACGGCTGATTTTCGACAAAAGAGATAACACCCCCCCATTACGTCATGCTTCAGAAATGTGGAAAATGGTCCGTTTTCAAATGTTTTATTTTTGAAAGTCAGTTCACATTTGTAGGTGGATCATCAGTGTTAGAGCTAAAATTAGCATGTTTAAAGTGATTTTCATGCTTCCAGGGGCTCGGGAAGTGAATTAAATACTATTTTGAGGCATTTAATGTTCAATCAAAAACAGCTGATTTTTGACAAAAGAGATAACACCCCCCCATTACATCATGCTTCAGAAATGTGGAAAATGGTCCGTTTTCAAATGTTTTATTTTTGAACGTCAGTTCACATTTGTAGGTGGATCATCAGTGTTAGAGCTAAAATTAGCATGTTTAAAGTGATTTTCATGCTTCCAGGGGCCCTAAACACAAGATTTATGGAATGGTTAAAAGTTCATGAAAATGGCCAATTTACTCACTCTGAGTTCTCAAAAAGGGTTTCTTCACCCCGGGAAGTTAATTAAATACCATTTGGAGGCATTTAATGTTCGAGCAAAAACGGCTGATTTTCGACAAAAGAGATAACACCCCCCCATTACGTCATTCTTCAGAAATGTGGAAAATGGTCCGTTTTCAAATGTTTTATTTTTGAACGTCAGTTCACATTTGTAGGTGGATCATCAGTGTTAGAGCTAAAATTAGCATGTTTAAAGTGATTTTCATGCTTCCAGGGGCTCGGGAAGTGAATTAAATACTATTTGGAGGCATTTAATGTTCAAGCAAAAACAGCTGATTTTTGACAAAGGAGATAACACCCCCCCATTACGTCATGCTTCAGAAATGTGGAAAATGGTCCGTTTTCAAATGTTTTATTTTTGAACGTCAGTTCACATTTGTAGGTGGATCATCAGTGTTAGAGATAAAATTAGCATGTTTAAAGTGATTTTCATGCTTCCAGGGTCCCTAAACACAAGATTTATGGAATGGTTAAAAGTGCATGAAAATGGCCAATTTACTCACTCTGAGTTCTCAAAAAGGGTTTCTTCACCCCGGGAAGTTAATTAAATACCATTTGGAGGCATTTAATGTTCGAGCAAAAACTGCTGATTTTCGACAAAGGAGATAACACCCCCCCCATTACGTCATGCTTCAGAAATGTGGAAAATGGTCTGTTTTCAAATGTTTTATTTTTGAACGTCAGTTCACATTTGTAGGTGGATCATCAGTGTTAGAGCTAAAATTAGCATGTTTAAAGTGATTTTCATGCTTCCAGAGGCCCTAAACACAAGATTTATGGAATGGTTAAAAGTGCATGAAAATGGCCAATTTACTCACTCTGAGTTCTCAAAAAGGGTTTCTTCACCCTGGGAAGTTAATTAAATACCATTTGGAGGCATTTAATGTTCGAGCAAAAACGGCTGATTTTCGACAAAAGAGATAACACCCCCCCATTACGGCATGCTTCAGAAATGTGGAAAATGGTCCGTTTTCAAATGTTTTATTTTTGAACGTCAGTTCACATTTGTAGGTGGATCATCAGTGTTAGAGCTAAAATTAGCATGTTTAAAGTGATTTTCATGCTTCCGGGGCTCGGGAAGTGAATTAAATACTATTTGGAGGCATTTAATGTTCAATCAAAAACAGCTGATTTTTGACAAAAGAGATAACACCCCCCATTACGTCATGCTTCAGAAATGTGGAAAATGGTCCGTTTTAAAATGTTTTATTTTTGAACGTCAGTTCACATTTGTAGGTGGATCATCAGTGTTGGAGCTAAAATTAGCATGTTTAAAGTGATTTTCATGCTTCCAGGGGCCCTAAACACAAGATTTATGGAATGGTTAAAAGTGCATGAAAATGGCCAATTTACTCACTCTGAGTTCTCAAAAAGGGTTTCTTCACCCCGGGAGTTAATTAAATACCATTTGGAGGCATTTAATGTTCGAGCAAAAACGGCTGATTTTCGACAAAAGAGATAACACCCCCCCATTACGTCATGCTTCAGGAATGTGGAAAATGGTCCGTTTTCAAATGTTTTATTTTTGAACGTCAGTTCACATTTGTAGGTGGATCATCAGTGTTAGAGCTAAAATTAGCATGTTTAAAGTGATTTTCATGCTTCCAGAGGCCCTAAACACAAGATTTATGGAATGGTTAAAAGTGCATGAAAATGGCCAATTTACTCACTCTGAGTTCTCAAAAAGGGTTTCTTCACCCCGGGAAGTTAATTAAATACCATTTGGAGGCATTTAATGTTCGAGCAAAAACTGCTGATTTTCGACAAAGGAGATAACACCCCCCCCATTACGTCATGCTTCAGAAATGTGGAAAATGGTCCATTTTCAAATGTTTTATTTTTGAACGTCAGTTCACATTTGTAGGTGGATAATCAGTGTTAGAGCTAAAATTAGCATGTTTAAAGTGATTTTCATGCTTCCAGAGGCCCTAAACACAAGATTTATGGAATGGTTAAAAGTGCATGAAAATGGCCAATTTACTCACTCTGAGTTCTCAAAAAGGGTTTCTTCACCCCGGGAAGTTAATTAAATACCATTTGGAGGCATTTAATGTTCGAGCAAAAACGGCTGATTTTCGACAAAAGAGATAACACCCCCCCATTACGTCATGCTTCAGAAATGTGGAAAATGGTCCGTTTTCAAATGTTTTATTTTTGAACATCAGTTCACATTTGTAGGTGGATCATCAGTGTTAGAGCTAAAATTAGCATGTTTAAAGTGATTTTCATGCTTCCAGGGGCTCGGGAAGTGAATTAAATACTATTTGGAGGCATTTAATGTTCAATCAAAAACAGCTGATTTTTGACAAAAGAGACAACACCCCCCCCCATTACGTCATGCTTCAGAAATGTGGAAAATGGTCAGTTTTCAAATGTTTTATTTTTTAACGTCAGTTCACATTTGTAGGTGGATCATCAGTGTTAGAGCTAAAATTAGCACGTTTAAAGTGATTTTCATGCTTCCAGGGGCTCGGGAAGTGAATTAAATACTATTTTGAGGCATTTAATGTTCAATCAAAAACAGCTGATTTTTGACAAAAGAGATAACACCCCCCCATTACATCATGCTTCAGAAATGTGGAAAATGGTCCGTTTTCAAATGTTTTATTTTTGAACGTCAGTTCACATTTGTAGGTGGATCATCAGTGTTAGAGCTAAAATTAGCATGTTTAAAGTGATTTTCATGCTTCCAGGGGCCCTAAACACAAGATTTATGGAATGGTTAAAAGTTCATGAAAATGGCCAATTTACTCACTCTGAGTTCTCAAAAAGGGTTTCTTCACCCCGGGAAGTTAATTAAATACCATTTGGAGGCATTTAATGTTCGAGCAAAAACGGCTGATTTTCGACAAAAGAGATAACACCCCCCCATTACGTCATTCTTCAGAAATGTGGAAAATGGTCCGTTTTCAAATGTTTTATTTTTGAACGTCAGTTCACATTTGTAGGTGGATCATCAGTGTTAGAGCTAAAATTAGCATGTTTAAAGTGATTTTCATGCTTCCAGGGGCTCGGGAAGTGAATTAAATACTAGTTGGAGGCATTTAATGTTCAAGCAAAAACAGCTGATTTTTGACAAAGGAGATAACACCCCCCCATTACGTCATGCTTCAGAAATGTGGAAAATGGTCCGTTTTCAAATGTTTTATTTTTGAACGTCAGTTCACATTTGTAGGTGGATCATCAGTGTTAGAGCTAAAATTAGCATGTTTAAAGTGATTTTCATGCTTCCAGGGTCCCTAAACACAAGATTTATGGAATGGTTAAAAGTGCATGAAAATGGCCAATTTACTCACTCTGAGTTCTCAAAAAGGGTTTCTTCACCCCAGGAAGTTAATTAAATACCATTTGGAGGCATTTAATGTTCGAGCAAAAACTGCTGATTTTCGACAAAGGAGATAACACCCCCCCCATTACGTCATGCTTCAGAAATGTGGAAAATGGTCCGTTTTCAAATGTTTTATTTTTGAACGTCAGTTCACATTTGTAGGTGGATCATCAGTGTTAGAGCTAAAATTAGCATGTTTAAAGTGATTTTCATGCTTCCAGAGGCCCTAAACACAAGATTTATGGAATGGTTAAAAGTGCATGAAAATGGCCAATTTACTCACTCTGAGTTCTCAAAAAGGGTTTCTTCACCCCGGGAAGTTAATTAAATACCATTTGGAGGCATTTAATGTTCGAGCAAAAACGGCTGATTTTCGACAAAAGAGATAACACCCCCCCATTACGTCATGCTTCAGAAATGTGGAAAATGGTCCGTTTTCAAATGTTTTATTTTTGAACATCAGTTCACATTTGTAGGTGGATCATCAGTGTTAGAGCTAAAATTAGCATGTTTAAAGTGATTTTCATGCTTCCAGGGGCTCGGGAAGTGAATTAAATACTATTTGGAGGCATTTAATGTTCAATCAAAAACAGCTGATTTTTGACAAAAGAGACAACACCCCCCCCATTACGTCATGCTTCAGAAATGTGGAAAATGGTCAGTTTTCAAATGTTTTATTTTTGAACGTCAGTTCACATTTGTAGGTGGATCATCAGTGTTAGAGCTAAAATTAGCATGTTTAAAGTGATTTTCATGCTTCCAGAGGCCCTAAACACAAGATTTATGGAATGGTTAAAAGTGCATGAAAATGGCCAATTTACTCACTCTGAGTTCTCAAAAAGGGTTTCTTCACCCCGGGAAGTTAATTGAATACCATTTGGAGGCATTTAATGTTCGAGCAAAAACGGCTGATTTTCGACAAAAGAGATAACACCCCCCCATTACGTCATGCTTCAGAAATGTGGAAAATGGTCCGTTTTCAAATGTTTTATTTTTGAAAGTCAGTTCACATTTGTAGGTGGATCATCAGTGTTAGAGCTAAAATTAGCATGTTTAAAGTGATTTTCATGCTTCCAGGGGCTCGGGAAGTGAATTAAATACTATTTTGAGGCATTTAATGTTCAATCAAAAACAGCTGATTTTTGACAAAAGAGATAACACCCCCCCATTACATCATGCTTCAGAAATGTGGAAAATGGTCCGTTTTCAAATGTTTTATTTTTTAACGTCAGTTCACATTTGTAGGTGGATCATCAGTGTTAGAGCTAAAATTAGCATGTTTAAAGTGATTTTCATGCTTCCAGGGGCCCTAAACACAAGATTTATGGAATGGTTAAAAGTGCATGAAAATGGCCAATTTACTCACTCTGAGTTCTCAAAAAGGGTTTCTTCACCCCGGGAAGTTAATTAAATACCATTTGGAGGCATTTAATGTTCGAGCAAAAACGGCTGATTTTTGACAAAAGAGATAACACCCCCCCATTACGGCATGCTTCAGAAATGTGGAAAATGGTCCGTTTTCAAATGTTTTATTTTTGAACGTCAGTTCACATTTGTAGGTGGATCATCAGTGTTAGAGCTAAAATTAGCATGTTTAAAGTGATTTTCATGCTTCCGGGGCTCGGGAAGTGAATTAAATACTATTTGGAGGCATTTAATGTTCAATCAAAAACAGCTGATTTTTGACAAAAGAGATAACACCCCCCATTACGTCATGCTTCAGAAATGTGGAAAATGGTCCGTTTTAAAATGTTTTATTTTTGAACGTCAGTTCACATTTGTAGGTGGATCATCAGTGTTGGAGCTAAAATTAGCATGTTTAAAGTGATTTTCATGCTTCCAGGGGCCCTAAACACAAGATTTATGGAATGGTTAAAAGTGCCTGAAAATGGCCAATTTACTCACTCTGAGTTCTCAAAAAGGGTTTCTTCACCCCGGGAGTTAATTAAATACCATTTGGAGGCATTTAATGTTCGAGCAAAAACGGCTGATTTTCGACAAAAGAGATAACACCCCCCCATTACGTCATGCTTCAGGAATGTGGAAAATGGTCCGTTTTCAAATGTTTTATTTTTGAACGTCAGTTCACATTTGTAGGTGGATCATCAGTGTTAGAGCTAAAATTAGCATGTTTAAAGTGATTTTCATGCTTCCAGAGGCCCTAAACACAAGATTTATGGAATGGTTAAAAGTGCATGAAAATGGCCAATTTACTCACTCTGAGTTCTCAAAAAGGGTTTCTTCACCCCGGGAAGTTAATTGAATACCATTTGGAGGCATTTAATGTTCGAGCAAAAACGGCTGATTTTCGACAAAAGAGATAACACCCCCCCATTACGTCATGCTTCAGAAATGTGGAAAATGGTCCGTTTTCAAATGTTTTATTTTTGAACGTCAGTTCACATTTGTAGGTGGATCATCAGTGTTAGAGCTACAATTAGCATGTTTAAAGTGATTTTCATGCTTCCAGGGGCTCGGGAAGTGAATTAAATATTATTTGGAGGCATTTAATGTTCAAGCAAAAACAGCTGATTTTTGACAAAAGAGATAACACCCCCCCATTACGTCATGCTTCAGGAATGTGGAAAATGGTCCGTTTTCAAATGTTTTATTTTTGAACATCAGTTCACATTTGTAGGTGGATCATCAGTGTTAGAGCTAAAATTAGCATGTTTAAAGTGATTTTCATGCTTCCGGGGCTCGGGAAGTGAATTAAATACTATTTGGAGGCATTTAATGTTCAATCAAAAACAGCTGATTTTTGACAAAAGAGATAACACCCCCCATTACGTCATGCTTCAGAAATGTGGAAAATGGTCCGTTTTAAAATGTTTTATTTTTGAACGTCAGTTCACATTTGTAGGTGGATCATCAGTGTTGGAGCTAAAATTAGCATGTTTAAAGTGATTTTCATGCTTCCAGGGGCCCTAAACACAAGATTTATGGAATGGTTAAAAGTGCATGAAAATGGCCAATTTACTCACTCTGAGTTCTCAAAAAGGGTTTCTTCACCCCGGGAGTTAATTAAATACCATTTGGAGGCATTTAATGTTCGAGCAAAAACGGCTGATTTTCGACAAAAGAGATAACACCCCCCCATTACGTCATGCTTCAGGAATGTAGAAAAATGGTCCGTTTTCAAATGTTTTATTTTTGAACGTCAGTTCACATTTGTAGGTGGATCATCAGTGTTAGAGCTAAAATTAGCATGTTTAAAGTGATTTTCATGCTTCCAGAGGCCCTAAACACAAGATTTATGGAATGGTTAAAAGTGCATGAAAATGGCCAATTTACTCACTCTGAGTTCTCAAAAAGGGTTTCTTCACCCCGGGAAGTTAATTGAATACCATTTGGAGGCATTTAATGTTCGAGCAAAAACGGCTGATTTTCGACAAAAGAGATAACACCCCCCCATTACGTCATGCTTCAGAAATGTGGAAAATGGTCCGTTTTCAAATGTTTTATTTTTGAACGTCAGTTCACATTTGTAGGTGGATCATCAGTGTTAGAGCTACAATTAGCATGTTTAAAGTGATTTTCATGCTTCCAGGGGCTCGGGAAGTGAATTAAATACTATTTGGAGGCATTTAATGTTCAAGCAAAAACAGCTGATTTTTGACAAAAGAGATAACACCCCCCCATTACGTCATGCTTCAGGAATGTGGAAAATGGTCCGTTTTCAAATGTTTTATTTTTGAACATCAGTTCACATTTGTAGGTGGATCATCAGTGTTAGAGCTAAAATTAGCATGTTTAAAGTGATTTTCATGCTTCCAGGGGCTCGGGAAGTGAATTAAATACTATTTGGAGGCATTTAATGTTCAATCAAAAACAGCTGATTTTTGACAAAAGAGATAACACCCCCCCATTACGTCATGCTTCAGAAATGTGGAAAATGGTCCGTTTTCAAATGTTTTATTTTTGAACGTCAGTTCACATTTGTAGGTGGATCATCAGTGTTAGAGCTAAAATTAGCATGTTTAAAGTGATTTTCATGCTTCCAGGGGCCCTAAACACAAGATTTATGGAATGGTTAAAAGTGCATGAAAATGGCCAATTTACTCACTCTGAGTTCTCAAAAAGGGTTTCTTCACCCCGGGAGTTAATTAAATACCATTTGGAGGCATTTAATGTTCGAGCAAAAACGGCTGATTTTCGACAAAAGAGATAACACCCCCCCATTACGTCATGCTTCAGGAATGTGGAAAATGGTCCGTTTTCAAATGTTTTATTTTTGAACGTCAGTTCACATTTGTAGGTGGAGCATCAGTGTTAGAGCTAAAATTAGCATGTTTAAAGTGATTTTCATGCTTCCAGAGGCCCTAAACACAAGATTTATGGAATGGTTAAAAGTGCATGAAAATGGCCAATTTACTCACTCTGAGTTCTCAAAAAGGGTTTCTTCACCCCGGGAAGTTAATTTAATACCATTTGGAGGCATTTAATGTTCGAGCAAAAACGGCTGATTTTTGACAAAAGAGATAACACCCCCCCATTACGTCATGCTTCTGAAATGTGAAAAATGGTCCGTTTTCAAATGTTTTATTTTTGAACGTCAGTTCACATTTGTAGGTGGATCATCAGTGTTAGAGCTACAATTAGCATGTTTAAAGTGATTTTCATGCTTCCAGGGGCTCGGGAAGTGAATTAAATACTATTTGGAGGCATTTAATGTTCAAGCAAAAACAGCTGATTTTTGACAAAAGAGATAACACCCCCCCATTACGTCATGCTTCAGAAATGCGGAAAATGGTCCGTTTTCAAATGTTTTATTTTTGAACGTCAGTTCACATTTGTAGGTGGATCATCAGTGTTAGAGCTAAAATTAGCATGTTTAAAGTGATTTTCATGCTTCCAGGGGCCCTAAACACAAGATTTATGGAATGGTTAAAAGTGCATGAAAATGGCCAATTTACTCACTCTGAGTTCTCAAAAAGGGTTTCTTCACCCCGGGAAGTTAATTAAATACCATTTGGAGGCATTTAATGTTCGAGCAAAAACGGCTGATTTTCGACAAAAGAGATAACACCCCCCCATTACGTCATGCTTCAGAAATTTGGAAAATGGTCCGTTTTCAAATGTTTTATTTTTGAACATCAGTTCACATTTGTAGGTGGATCATCAATGTTAGAGCTAAAATTAGCATGTTTAAAGTGATTTTCATGCTTCCAGGGGCTCGGGAAGTGAATTAAATACTATTTGGAGGCATTTAATGTTCAATCAAAAACAGCTGATTTTTGACAAAAGAGACAACACCCCCCCATTACGTCATGCTTCAGAAATGTGGAAAATGGTCCGTTTTCAAATGTTTTATTTTTTAACGTCAGTTCACATTTGTAGGTGGATCATCAGTGTTAGAGCTAAAATTAGCATGTTTAAAGTGATTTTCATGCTTCCAGGGGCCCTAAACACAAGATTTATGGAATGGTTAAAAGTGCATGAAAATGGCCAATTTACTCACTCTGAGTTCTCAAAAAGGGTTTCTTCACCCCGGGAAGTTAATTAAATACCATTTGGAGGCATTTAATGTTCGAGCAAAAACGGCTGATTTTCGACAAAAGAGATAACACCCCCCCATTACGTCATGCTTCAGAAATGTGGAAAATGGTCCGTTTTCAAATGTTTTATTTTTGAAAGTCAGTTCACATTTGTAGGTGGATCATCAGTGTTAGAGCTAAAATTAGCATGTTTAAAGTGATTTTCATGCTTCCAGGGGCTCGGGAAGTGAATTAAATACTATTTTGAGGCATTTAATGTTCAATCAAAAACAGCTGATTTTTGACAAAAGAGATAACACCCCCCCATTACATCATGCTTCAGAAATGTGGAAAATGGTCCGTTTTCAAATGTTTTATTTTTGAACGTCAGTTCACATTTGTAGGTGGATCATCAGTGTTAGAGCTAAAATTAGCATGTTTAAAGTGATTTTCATGCTTCCAGGGGCTCGGGAAGTGAATTAAATACTATTTGGAGGCATTTAATGTTCAAGCAAAAACAGCTGATTTTTGACAAAGGAGATAACACCCCCCCATTACGTCATGCTTCAGAAATGTGGAAAATGGTCCGTTTTCAAATGTTTTATTTTTGAACGTCAGTTCACATTTGTAGGTGGATCATCAGTGTTAGAGCTAAAATTAGCATGTTTAAAGTGATTTTCATGCTTCCAGGGTCCCTAAACACAAGATTTATGGAATGGTTAAAAGTGCATGAAAATGGCCAATTTACTCACTCTGAGTTCTCAAAAAGGGTTTCTTCACCCAAGGAAGTTAATTAAATACCATTTGGAGGCATTTAATGTTCGAGCAAAAACTGCTGATTTTCGACAAAGGAGATAACACCCCCCCCATTACGTCATGCTTCAGAAATGTGGAAAATGGTCCGTTTTCAAATGTTTTATTTTTGAACGTCAGTTCACATTTGTAGGTGGATCATCAGTGTTAGAGCTAAAATTAGCATGTTTAAAGTGATTTTCATGCTTCCAGAGGCCCTAAACACAAGATTTATGGAATGGTTAAAAGTGCATGAAAATGGCCAATTTACTCACTCTGAGTTCTCAAAAAGGGTTTCTTCACCCCGGGAAGTTAATTAAATACCATTTGGAGGCATTTAATGTTCGAGCAAAAACGGCTGATTTTCGACAAAAGAGATAACACCCCCCCATTACGTCATGCTTCAGAAATGTGGAAAATGGTCCGTTCTCAAATGTTTTATTTTTGAACATCAGTTCACATTTGTAGGTGGATCATCAGTGTTAGAGCTAAAATTAGCATGTTTAAAGTGATTTTCATGCTTCCAGGGGCTCGGGAAGTGAATTAAATACTATTTGGAGGCATTTAATGTTCAATCAAAAACAGCTGATTTTTGACAAAAGAGACAACACCCCCCCATTACGTCATGCTTCAGAAATGTGGAAAATGGTCCGTTTTCAAATGTTTTATTTTTTAACGTCAGTTCACATTTGTAGGTGGATCATCAGTGTTAGAGCTAAAATTAGCATGTTTAAAGTGATTTTCATGCTTCCAGGGGCCCTAAACACAAGATTTATGGAATGGTTAAAAGTGCATGAAAATGGCCAATTTACTCACTCTGAGTTCTCAAAAAGGGTTTCTTCACCCCGGGAAGTTAATTAAATACCATTTGGAGGCATTTAATGTTCGAGCAAAAACGGCTGATTTTCGACAAAAGAGATAACACCCCCCCATTACGTCATGCTTCAGAAATGTGGAAAATGGTCCGTTTTCAAATGTTTTATTTTTGAACGTCAGTTCACATTTGTAGGTGGATCATCAGTGTTAGAGCTAAAATTAGCATGTTTAAAGTGATTTTCATGCTTCCGGGGCTCGGGAAGTGAATTAAATACTATTTGGAGGCATTTAATGTTCAATTAAAAACAGCTGATTTTTGACAAAAGAGATAACACCCCCCCATTACGTCATGCTTCAGAAATGTGGAAAATGGTCCGTTTTCAAATGTTTTATTTTTGAACGTCAGTTCACATTTGTAGGTGGATCATCAGTGTTAGAGCTAAAATTAGCATGTTTAAAGTGATTTTCATGCTTCCAGGGGCTCGGGAAGTGAATTAAATACTATTTGGAGGCATTTAATGTTCAATCAAAAACAGCTGATTTTTGACAAAAGAGATAACACCCCCCATTACGTCATGCTTCAGAAATGTGGAAAATGGTCCGTTTTCAAATGTTTTATTTTTGAACGTCAGTTCACATTTGTAGGTGGATCATCAGTGTTAGAGCTAAAATTAGCATGTTTAAAGTGATTTTCATGCTTCCAGAGGCCCTAAACACAAGATTTATGGAATGGTTAAAAGTGAATTAAAATGGCCAATTTACTCACTCTGAGTTCTCAAAAAGGGTTTCTTCACCCCGGGAGTTAATTAAATACCATTTGGAGGCATTTAATGTTCGAGCAAAAACGGCTGATTTTCGACAAAAGAGATAACACCCCCCCCATTACGTCATGCTTCAGAAATGTGGAAAATGGTCCGTTTTCAAATGTTTTATTTTTGAAAGTCAGTTCACATTTGTAGGTGGATCATCAGTGTTAGAGCTAAAATTAGCATGTTTAAAGTGATTTTCATGCTTCCAGGGGCTCGGGAAGTGAATTAAATACTATTTTGAGGCATTTAATGTTCAATCAAAAACAGCTGATTTTTGACAAAAGAGATAACACCCCCCCATTACATCATGCTTCAGAAATGTGGAAAATGGTCCGTTTTCAAATGTTTTATTTTTGAACGTCAGTTCACATTTGTAGGTGGATCATCAGTGTTAGAGCTAAAATTAGCATGTTTAAAGTGATTTTCATGCTTCCAGGGGCCCTAAACACAAGATTTATGGAATGGTTAAAAGTGCATGAAAATGGCCAATTTACTCACTCTGAGTTCTCAAAAAGGGTTTCTTCACCCCGGGAAGTTAATTAAATACCATTTGGAGGCATTTAATGTTCGAGCAAAAACGGCGGATTTTTGACAAAAGAGATAACACCCCCCCATTACGTCATTCTTCAGAAATGTGGAAAATGGTCCGTTTTCAAATGTTTTATTTTTGAACGTCAGTTCACATTTGTAGGTGGATCGTCAGTGTTAGAGCTAAAATTAGCATGTTTAAAGTGATTTTCATGCTTCCAGGGGCTCGGGAAGTGAATTAAATACTATTTGGAGGCATTTAATGTTCAAGCAAAAACAGCTGATTTTTGACAAAGGAGATAACACCCCCCCATTACGTCATGCTTCAGAAATGTGGAAAATGGTCCGTTTTCAAATGTTTTATTTTTGAACGTCAGTTCACATTTGTAGGTGGATCATCAGTGTTAGAGCTAAAATTAGCATGTTTAAAGTGATTTTCATGCTTCCAGGGTCCCTAAACACAAGATTTATGGAATGGTTAAAAGTGCATGAAAATGGCCAATTTACTCACTCTGAGTTCTCAAAAAGGGTTTCTTCACCCCGGGAAGTTAATTAAATACCATTTGGAGGCATTTAATGTTCGAGCAAAAACTGCTGATTTTCGACAAAGGAGATAACACCCCCCCCCATTACGTCATGCTTCAGAAATGTGGAAAATGGTCCGTTTTCAAATGTTTTATTTTTGAACGTCAGTTCACATTTGTAGGTGGATCATCAGTGTTAGAGCTAAAATTAGCTTGTTTAAAGTGATTTTCATGCTTCCAGAGGCCCTAAACACAAGATTTATGGAATGGTTAAAAGTGCATGAAAATGGCCAATTTACTCACTCTGAGTTCTCAAAAAGGGTTTCTTCACCCCGGGAAGTTAATTAAATACCATTTGGAGGCATTTAATGTTCGAGCAAAAACGGCTGATTTTCGACAAAAGAGATAACACCCCCCCATTACGTCATGCTTCAGAAATGTGGAAAATGGTCCGTTTTCAAATGTTTTATTTTTGAACATCAGTTCACATTTGTAGGTGGATCATCAGTGTTAGAGCTAAAATTAGCATGTTTAAAGTGATTTTCATGCTTCCAGGGGCTCGGGAAGTGAATTAAATACTATTTGGAGGCATTTAATGTTCAATCAAAAACAGCTGATTTTTGACAAAAGAGATAACACCCCCCCATTACGTCATGCTTCAGAAATGTGGAAAATGGTCCGTTTTCAAATGTTTTATTTTTGAACGTCAGTTCACATTTGTAGGTGGATCATCAGTGTTAGAGCTAAAATTAGCATGTTTAAAGTGATTTTCATGCTTCCAGGGGCCCTAAACACAAGATTTATGGAATGGTTAAAAGTGCATGAAAATGGCCAATTTACTCACTCTGAGTTCTCAAAAAGGGTTTCTTCACCCCGGGAGTTAATTAAATACCATTTGGAGGCATTTAATGTTCGAGCAAAAACGGCTGATTTTCGACAAAAGAGATAACACCCCCCCATTACGTCATGCTTCAGGAATGTGGAAAATGGTCCGTTTTCAAATGTTTTATTTTTGAACGTCAGTTCACATTTGTAGGTGGATCATCAGTGTTAGAGCTAAAATTAGCATGTTTAAAGTGATTTTCATGCTTCCAGGGGCTCGGGAAGTGAATTCAATACTATTTGGAGGCATTTAATGTTCAAGCAAAAACAGCTGATTTTTGACAAAGGAGATAACACCCCCCCATTACGTCATGCTTCAGAAATGTGGAAAATGGTCCGTTTTCAAATGTTTTATTTTTGAACGTCAGTTCACATTTGTAGGTGGATCATCAGTGTTAGAGCTAAAATTAGCATGTTTAAAGTGATTTTCATGCTTCCAGGGTCCCTAAACACAAGATTTATGGAATGGTTAAAAGTGCATGAAAATGGCCAATTTACTCACTCTGAGTTCTCAAAAAGGGTTTCTTCACCCCGGGAAGTTAATTAAATACCATTTGGAGGCATTTAATGTTCGAGCAAAAACTGCTGATTTTCGACATAGGAGATAACACCCCCCCCATTACGTCATGCTTCAGAAATGTGGAAAATGGTCCGTTTTCAAATGTTTTATTTTTGAACGTCAGTTCACATTTGTAGGTGGATCATCAGTGTTAGAGCTAAAATTAGCATGTTTAAAGTGATTTTCATGCTTCCAGGGGCCCTAAACACAAGATTTATGGAATGGTTAAAAGTGCATGAAAATGGCCAATTTACTCACTCTGAGTTCTCAAAAAGGGTTTCTTCACCCCGGGAAGTTAATTAAATACCATTTGGAGGCATTTAATGTTCGAGCAAAAACGGCTGATTTTCGACAAAAGAGATAACACCCCCCCATTACGTCATGCTTCAGAAATGTGGAAAATGGTCCGATTTTCAAATGTTTTATTTTTGAACATCAGTTCACATTTGTAGGTGGATCATCAGTGTTAGAGCTAAAATTAGCATGTTTAAAGTGATTTTCATGCTTCCAGGGGCTCGGGAAGTGAATTAAATACTATTTGGAGGCATTTAATGTTCAATCAAAAACAGCTGATTTTTGACAAAAGAGATAACACCCCCCCATTACGTCATGCTTCAGAAATGTGGAAAATGGTCCGTTTTCAAATGTTTTATTTTTGAACGTCAGTTCACATTTGTAGGTGGATCATCAGTGTTAGAGCTAAAATTAGCATGTTTAAAGTGATTTTCATGCTTCCAAGGGCCCTAAACACAAGATTTATGGAATGGTTAAAAGTGCATGAAAATGGCCAATTTACTCACTCTGAGTTCTCAAAAAGGGTTTCTTCACCCCGGGAGTTAATTAAATACCATTTGGAGGCATTTAATGTTCGAGCAAAAACGGCTGATTTTCGACAAAAGAGATAACACCCCCCCATTACGTCATGCTTCAGGAATGTGGAAAATGGTCCGTTTTCAAATGTTTTATTTTTGAACGTCAGTTCACATTTGTAGGTGGATCATCAGTGTTAGAGCTAAAATTAGCATGTTTAAAGTGATTTTCATGCTTCCAGAGGCCCTAAACACAAGATTTATGGAATGGTTAAAAGTGCATGAAAATGGCCAATTTACTCACTCTGAGTTCTCAAAAAGGGTTTCTTCACCCCGGGAAGTTAATTGAATACCATTTGGAGGCATTTAATGTTCGAGCAAAAACGGCTGATTTTCGACAAAAGAGGTAACACCCCCCCATTACGTCATGCTTCAGAAATGTGGAAAATGGTCCGTTTTCAAATGTTTTATTTTTGAACGTCAGTTCACATTTGTAGGTGGATCATCAGTGTTAGAGCTACAATTAGCATGTTTAAAGTGATTTTCATGCTTCCAGGGGCTCGGGAAGTGAATTAAATACTATTTGGAGGCATTTAATGTTCAAGCAAAAACAGCTGATTTTTGACAAAAGAGATAACACCCCCCCCATTACGTCATGCTTCAGAAATGTGGAAAATGGTCCGTTTTCAAATGTTTTATTTTTGAACGTCAGTTCACATTTGTAGGTGGATCATCAGTGTTAGAGCTAAAATTAGCATGTTTAAAGTGATTTTCATGCTTCCAGGGGCCCTAAACACAAGATTTATGGAATGGTTAAAAGTGCATGAAAATGGCCAATTTACTCACTCTGAGTTCTCAAAAAGGGTTTCTTCACCCCGGGAAGTTAATTAAATACCATTTGGAGGCATTTAATGTTCGAGGAAAAACGGCTGATTTTCGACAAAAGAGATAACACCCCCCATTACGTCATGCTTCAGAAATGTGGAAAATGGTCCGTTTTCAAATGTTTTATTTTTGAACGTCAGTTCACATTTGTAGGTGGATCATCAGTGTTAGAGCTAAAATTAGCATGTTTAAAGTGATTTTCATGCTTCCAGGGTCCCTAAACACAAGATTTATGGAATGGTTAAAAGTGCATGAAAATGGCCAATTTACTCACTCTGAGTTCTCAAAAAGGGTTTCTTCACCCCGGGAAGTTAATTAAATACCATTTGGAGGCATTTAATGTTCGAGCAAAAACTGCTGATTTTCGACAAAGGAGATAACACCCCCCCCCATTACGTCATGCTTCAGAAATGTGGAAAATGGTCCGTTTTCAAATGTTTTATTTTTGAACGTCAGTTCACATTTGTAGGTGGATCATCAGTGTTAGAGCTAAAATTAGCTTGTTTAAAGTGATTTTCATGCTTCCAGAGGCCCTAAACACAAGATTTATGGAATGGTTAAAAGTGCATGAAAATGGCCAATTTACTCACTCTGAGTTCTCAAAAAGGGTTTCTTCACCCCGGGAAGTTAATTAAATACCATTTGGAGGCATTTAATGTTCGAGCAAAAACGGCTGATTTTCGACAAAAGAGATAACACCCCCCCATTACGTCATGCTTCAGAAATGTGGAAAATGGTCCGTTTTCAAATGTTTTATTTTTGAACATCAGTTCACATTTGTAGGTGGAGCATCAGTGTTAGAGCTAAAATTAGCATGTTTAAAGTGATTTTCATGCTTCCAGAGGCCCTAAACACAAGATTTATGGAATGGTTAAAAGTGCATGAAAATGGCCAATTTACTCACTCTGAGTTCTCAAAAAGGGTTTCTTCACCCCGGGAAGTTAATTTAATACCATTTGGAGGCATTTAATGTTCGAGCAAAAACGGCTGATTTTTGACAAAAGAGATAACACCCCCCCATTACGTCATGCTTCTGAAATGTGAAAAATGGTCCGTTTTCAAATGTTTTATTTTTGAACGTCAGTTCACATTTGTAGGTGGATCATCAGTGTTAGAGCTACAATTAGCATGTTTAAAGTGATTTTCATGCTTCCAGGGGCTCGGGAAGTGAATTAAATACTATTTGGAGGCATTTAATGTTCAAGCAAAAACAGCTGATTTTTGACAAAAGAGATAACACCCCCCCATTACGTCATGCTTCAGAAATGCGGAAAATGGTCCGTTTTCAAATGTTTTATTTTTGAACGTCAGTTCACATTTGTAGGTGGATCATCAGTGTTAGAGCTAAAATTAGCATGTTTAAAGTGATTTTCATGCTTCCAGGGGCCCTAAACACAAGATTTATGGAATGGTTAAAAGTGCATGAAAATGGCCAATTTACTCACTCTGAGTTCTCAAAAAGGGTTTCTTCACCCCGGGAAGTTAATTAAATACCATTTGGAGGCATTTAATGTTCGAGCAAAAACGGCTGATTTTCGACAAAAGAGATAACACCCCCCCATTACGTCATGCTTCAGAAATTTGGAAAATGGTCCGTTTTCAAATGTTTTATTTTTGAACATCAGTTCACATTTGTAGGTGGATCATCAGTGTTAGAGCTAAAATTAGCATGTTTAAAGTGATTTTCATGCTTCCAGGGGCTCGGGAAGTGAATTAAATACTATTTGGAGGCATTTAATGTTCAATCAAAAACAGCTGATTTTTGACAAAAGAGACAACACCCCCCCATTACGTCATGCTTCAGAAATGTGGAAAATGGTCCGTTTTCAAATGTTTTATTTTTTAACGTCAGTTCACATTTGTAGGTGGATCATCAGTGTTAGAGCTAAAATTAGCATGTTTAAAGTGATTTTCATGCTTCCAGGGGCCCTAAACACAAGATTTATGGAATGGTTAAAAGTGCATGAAAATGGCCAATTTACTCACTCTGAGTTCTCAAAAAGGGTTTCTTCACCCCGGGAAGTTAATTAAATACCATTTGGAGGCATTTAATGTTCGAGCAAAAACGGCTGATTTTCGACAAAAGAGATAACACCCCCCCATTACGTCATGCTTCAGAAATGTGGAAAATGGTCCGTTTTCAAATGTTTTATTTTTGAAAGTCAGTTCACATTTGTAGGTGGATCATCAGTGTTAGAGCTAAAATTAGCATGTTTAAAGTGATTTTCATGCTTCCAGGGGCTCGGGAAGTGAATTAAATACTATTTTGAGGCATTTAATGTTCAATCAAAAACAGCTGATTTTTGACAAAAGAGATAACACCCCCCCATTACATCATGCTTCAGAAATGTGGAAAATGGTCCGTTTTCAAATGTTTTATTTTTGAACGTCAGTTCACATTTGTAGGTGGATCATCAGTGTTAGAGCTAAAATTAGCATGTTTAAAGTGATTTTCATGCTTCCAGGGGCTCGGGAAGTGAATTAAATACTATTTGGAGGCATTTAATGTTCAAGCAAAAACAGCTGATTTTTGACAAAGGAGATAACACCCCCCCATTACGTCATGCTTCAGAAATGTGGAAAATGGTCCGTTTTCAAATGTTTTATTTTTGAACGTCAGTTCACATTTGTAGGTGGATCATCAGTGTTAGAGCTAAAATTAGCATGTTTAAAGTGATTTTCATGCTTCCAGGGTCCCTAAACACAAGATTTATGGAATGGTTAAAAGTGCATGAAAATGGCCAATTTACTCACTCTGAGTTCTCAAAAAGGGTTTCTTCACCCAAGGAAGTTAATTAAATACCATTTGGAGGCATTTAATGTTCGAGCAAAAACTGCTGATTTTCGACAAAGGAGATAACACCCCCCCCATTACGTCATGCTTCAGAAATGTGGAAAATGGTCCGTTTTCAAATGTTTTATTTTTGAACGTCAGTTCACATTTGTAGGTGGATCATCAGTGTTAGAGCTAAAATTAGCATGTTTAAAGTGATTTTCATGCTTCCAGAGGCCCTAAACACAAGATTTATGGAATGGTTAAAAGTGCATGAAAATGGCCAATTTACTCACTCTGAGTTCTCAAAAAGGGTTTCTTCACCCCGGGAAGTTAATTAAATACCATTTGGAGGCATTTATTGTTCGAGCAAAAACGGTTGATTTTCGACAAAAGAGATAACACCCCCCCATTACGTCATGCTTCAGAAATGTGGAAAATGGTCCGTTCTCAAATGTTTTATTTTTGAACATCAGTTCACATTTGTAGGTGGATCATCAGTGTTAGAGCTAAAATTAGCATGTTTAAAGTGATTTTCATGCTTCCAGGGGCTCGGGAAGTGAATTAAATACTATTTGGAGGCATTTAATGTTCAATCAAAAACAGCTGATTTTTGACAAAAGAGACAACACCCCCCCATTACGTCATGCTTCAGAAATGTGGAAAATGGTCCGTTTTCAAATGTTTTATTTTTTAACGTCAGTTCACATTTGTAGGTGGATCATCAGTGTTAGAGCTAAAATTAGCATGTTTAAAGTGATTTTCATGCTTCCAGGGGCCCTAAACACAAGATTTATGGAATGGTTAAAAGTGCATGAAAATGGCCAATTTACTCACTCTGAGTTCTCAAAAAGGGTTTCTTCACCCCGGGAAGTTAATTAAATACCATTTGGAGGCATTTAATGTTCGAGCAAAAACGGCTGATTTTCGACAAAAGAGATAACACCCCCCCATTACGTCATGCTTCAGAAATGTGGAAAATGGTCCGTTTTCAAATGTTTTATTTTTGAACGTCAGTTCACATTTGTAGGTGGATCATCAGTGTTAGAGCTAAAATTAGCATGTTTAAAGTGATTTTCATGCTTCCGGGGCTCGGGAAGTGAATTAAATACTATTTGGAGGCATTTAATGTTCAATTAAAAACAGCTGATTTTTGACAAAAGAGATAACACCCCCCCATTACGTCATGCTTCAGAAATGTGGAAAATGGTCCGTTTTCAAATGTTTTATTTTTGAACGTCAGTTCACATTTGTAGGTGGATCATCAGTGTTAGAGCTAAAATTAGCATGTTTAAAGTGATTTTCATGCTTCCAGGGGCTCGGGAAGTGAATTAAATACTATTTGGAGGCATTTAATGTTCAATCAAAAACAGCTGATTTTTGACAAAAGAGATAACACCCCCCATTACGTCATGCTTCAGAAATGTGGAAAATGGTCCGTTTTAAAATGTTTTATTTTTGAACGTCAGTTCACATTTGTAGGTGGATCATCAGTGTTGGAGCTAAAATTAGCATGTTTAAAGTGATTTTCATGCTTCCAGGGGCCCTAAACACAAGATTTATGGAATGGTTAAAAGTGCATGAAAATGGCCAATTTACTCACTCTGAGTTCTCAAAAAGGGTTTCTTCACCCCGGGAGTTAATTAAATACCATTTGGAGGCATTTAATGTTCGAGCAAAAACGGCTGATTTTCGACAAAAGAGATAACACCCCCCCATTACGTCATGCTTCAGGAATGTGGAAAAGGGTCCGTTTTCAAATGTTTTATTTTTGAACGTCAGTTCACATTTGTAGGTGGATCATCAGTGTTAGAGCTAAAATTAGCATGTTTAAAGTGATTTTCATGCTTCCAGAGGCCCTAAACACAAGATTTATGGAATGGTTAAAAGTGAATTAAAATGGCCAATTTACTCACTCTGAGTTCTCAAAAAGGGTTTCTTCACCCCGGGAGTTAATTAAATACCATTTGGAGGCATTTAATGTTCGAGCAAAAACGGCTGATTTTCGACAAAAGAGATAACACCCCCCCCATTACGTCATGCTTCAGAAATGTGGAAAATGGTCCGTTTTCAAATGTTTTATTTTTGAAAGTCAGTTCACATTTGTAGGTGGATCATCAGTGTTAGAGCTAAAATTAGCATGTTTAAAGTGATTTTCATGCTTCCAGGGGCTCGGGAAGTGAATTAAATACTATTTTGAGGCATTTAATGTTCAATCAAAAACAGCTGATTTTTGACAAAAGAGATAACACCCCCCCATTACATCATGCTTCAGAAATGTGGAAAATGGTCCGTTTTCAAATGTTTTATTTTTGAACGTCAGTTCACATTTGTAGGTGGATCATCAGTGTTAGAGCTAAAATTAGCATGTTTAAAGTGATTTTCATGCTTCCAGGGGCCCTAAACACAAGATTTATGGAATGGTTAAAAGTGCATGAAAATGGCCAATTTACTCACTCTGAGTTCTCAAAAAGGGTTTCTTCACCCCGGGAAGTTAATTAAATACCATTTGGAGGCATTTAATGTTCGAGCAAAAACGGCGGATTTTTGACAAAAGAGATAACACCCCCCATTACGTCATTCTTCAGAAATGTGGAAAATGGTCCGTTTTCAAATGTTTTATTTTTGAACGTCAGTTCACATTTGTAGGTGGATCGTCAGTGTTAGAGCTAAAATTAGCATGTTTAAAGTGATTTTCATGCTTCCAGGGGCTCGGGAAGTGAATTAAATACTATTTGGAGGCATTTAATGTTCAAGCAAAAACAGCTGATTTTTGACAAAGGAGATAACACCCCCCCATTACGTCATGCTTCAGAAATGTGGAAAATGGTCCGTTTTCAAATGTTTTATTTTTGAACGTCAGTTCACATTTGTAGGTGGATCATCAGTGTTAGAGCTAAAATTAGCATGTTTAAAGTGATTTTCATGCTTCCAGGGTCCCTAAACACAAGATTTATGGAATGGTTAAAAGTGCATGAAAATGGCCAATTTACTCACTCTGAGTTCTCAAAAAGGGTTTCTTCACCCCGGGAAGTTAATTAAATACCATTTGGAGGCATTTAATGTTCGAGCAAAAACTGCTGATTTTCGACAAAGGAGATAACACCCCCCCCCATTACGTCATGCTTCAGAAATGTGGAAAATGGTCCGTTTTCAAATGTTTTATTTTTGAACGTCAGTTCACATTTGTAGGTGGATCATCAGTGTTAGAGCTAAAATTAGCTTGTTTAAAGTGATTTTCATGCTTCCAGAGGCCCTAAACACAAGATTTATGGAATGGTTAAAAGTGCATGAAAATGGCCAATTTACTCACTCTGAGTTCTCAAAAAGGGTTTCTTCACCCCGGGAAGTTAATTAAATACCATTTGGAGGCATTTAATGTTCGAGCAAAAACGGCTGATTTTCGACAAAAGAGATAACACCCCCCCATTACGTCATGCTTCAGAAATGTGGAAAATGGTCCGTTTTCAAATGTTTTATTTTTGAACATCAGTTCACATTTGTAGGTGGATCATCAGTGTTAGAGCTAAAATTAGCATGTTTAAAGTGATTTTCATGCTTCCAGGGGCTCGGGAAGTGAATTAAATACTATTTGGAGGCATTTAATGTTCAATCAAAAACAGCTGATTTTTGACAAAAGAGATAACACCCCCCCATTACGTCATGCTTCAGAAATGTGGAAAATGGTCCGTTTTCAAATGTTTTATTTTTGAACGTCAGTTCACATTTGTAGGTGGATCATCAGTGTTAGAGCTAAAATTAGCATGTTTAAAGTGATTTTCATGCTTCCAGGGGCCCTAAACACAAGATTTATGGAATGGTTAAAAGTGCATGAAAATGGCCAATTTACTCACTCTGAGTTCTCAAAAAGGGTTTCTTCACCCCGGGAGTTAATTAAATACCATTTGGAGGCATTTAATGTTCGAGCAAAAACGGCTGATTTTCGACAAAAGAGATAACACCCCCCCATTACGTCATGCTTCAGGAATGTGGAAAATGGTCCGTTTTCAAATGTTTTATTTTTGAACGTCAGTTCACATTTGTAGGTGGATCATCAGTGTTAGAGCTAAAATTAGCATGTTTAAAGTGATTTTCATGCTTCCAGGGGCTCGGGAAGTGAATTCAATACTATTTGGAGGCATTTAATGTTCAAGCAAAAACAGCTGATTTTTGACAAAGGAGATAACACCCCCCCATTACGTCATGCTTCAGAAATGTGGAAAATGGTCCGTTTTCAAATGTTTTATTTTTGAACGTCAGTTCACATTTGTAGGTGGATCATCAGTGTTAGAGCTAAAATTAGCATGTTTAAAGTGATTTTCATGCTTCCAGGGTCCCTAAACACAAGATTTATGGAATGGTTAAAAGTGCATGAAAATGGCCAATTTACTCACTCTGAGTTCTCAAAAAGGGTTTCTTCACCCCGGGAAGTTAATTAAATACCATTTGGAGGCATTTAATGTTCGAGCAAAAACTGCTGATTTTCGACAAAGGAGATAACACCCCCCCCATTACGTCATGCTTCAGAAATGTGGAAAATGGTCCGTTTTCAAATGTTTTATTTTTGAACGTCAGTTCACATTTGTAGGTGGATCATCAGTGTTAGAGCTAAAATTAGCATGTTTAAAGTGATTTTCATGCTTCCAGGGGCCCTAAACACAAGATTTATGGAATGGTTAAAAGTGCATGAAAATGGCCAATTTACTCACTCTGAGTTCTCAAAAAGGGTTTCTTCACCCCGGGAAGTTAATTAAATACCATTTGGAGGCATTTAATGTTCGAGCAAAAACGGCTGATTTTCGACAAAAGAGATAACACCCCCCCATTACGTCATGCTTCAGAAATGTGGAAAATGGTCCGATTTTCAAATGTTTTATTTTTGAACATCAGTTCACATTTGTAGGTGGATCATCAGTGTTAGAGCTAAAATTAGCATGTTTAAAGTGATTTTCATGCTTCCAGGGGCTCGGGAAGTGAATTAAATACTATTTGGAGGCATTTAATGTTCAATCAAAAACAGCTGATTTTTGACAAAAGAGATAACACCCCCCCATTACGTCATGCTTCAGAAATGTGGAAAATGGTCCGTTTTCAAATGTTTTATTTTTGAACGTCAGTTCACATTTGTAGGTGGATCATCAGTGTTAGAGCTAAAATTAGCATGTTTAAAGTGATTTTCATGCTTCCAAGGGCCCTAAACACAAGATTTATGGAATGGTTAAAAGTGCATGAAAATGGCCAATTTACTCACTCTGAGTTCTCAAAAAGGGTTTCTTCACCCCGGGAGTTAATTAAATACCATTTGGAGGCATTTAATGTTCGAGCAAAAACGGCTGATTTTCGACAAAAGAGATAACACCCCCCCATTACGTCATGCTTCAGGAATGTGGAAAATGGTCCGTTTTCAAATGTTTTATTTTTGAACGTCAGTTCACATTTGTAGGTGGATCATCAGTGTTAGAGCTAAAATTAGCATGTTTAAAGTGATTTTCATGCTTCCAGAGGCCCTAAACACAAGATTTATGGAATGGTTAAAAGTGCATGAAAATGGCCAATTTACTCACTCTGAGTTCTCAAAAAGGGTTTCTTCACCCCGGGAAGTTAATTGAATACCATTTGGAGGCATTTAATGTTCGAGCAAAAACGGCTGATTTTCGACAAAAGAGGTAACACCCCCCCATTACGTCATGCTTCAGAAATGTGGAAAATGGTCCGTTTTCAAATGTTTTATTTTTGAACGTCAGTTCACATTTGTAGGTGGATCATCAGTGTTAGAGCTACAATTAGCATGTTTAAAGTGATTTTCATGCTTCCAGGGGCTCGGGAAGTGAATTAAATACTATTTGGAGGCATTTAATGTTCAAGCAAAAACAGCTGATTTTTGACAAAAGAGATAACACCCCCCCCATTACGTCATGCTTCAGAAATGTGGAAAATGGTCCGTTTTCAAATGTTTTATTTTTGAACGTCAGTTCACATTTGTAGGTGGATCATCAGTGTTAGAGCTAAAATTAGCATGTTTAAAGTGATTTTCATGCTTCCAGGGGCCCTAAACACAAGATTTATGGAATGGTTAAAAGTGCATGAAAATGGCCAATTTACTCACTCTGAGTTCTCAAAAAGGGTTTCTTCACCCCGGGAAGTTAATTAAATACCATTTGGAGGCATTTAATGTTCGAGGAAAAACGGCTGATTTTCGACAAAAGAGATAACACCCCCCATTACGTCATGCTTCAGAAATGTGGAAAATGGTCCGTTTTCAAATGTTTTATTTTTGAACGTCAGTTCACATTTGTAGGTGGATCATCAGTGTTAGAGCTAAAATTAGCATGTTTAAAGTGATTTTCATGCTTCCAGGGTCCCTAAACACAAGATTTATGGAATGGTTAAAAGTGCATGAAAATGGCCAATTTACTCACTCTGAGTTCTCAAAAAGGGTTTCTTCACCCCGGGAAGTTAATTAAATACCATTTGGAGGCATTTAATGTTCGAGCAAAAACTGCTGATTTTCGACAAAGGAGATAACACCCCCCCCCCATTACGTCATGCTTCAGAAATGTGGAAAATGGTCCGTTTTCAAATGTTTTATTTTTGAACGTCAGTTCACATTTGTAGGTGGATCATCAGTGTTAGAGCTAAAATTAGCTTGTTTAAAGTGATTTTCATGCTTCCAGAGGCCCTAAACACAAGATTTATGGAATGGTTAAAAGTGCATGAAAATGGCCAATTTACTCACTCTGAGTTCTCAAAAAGGGTTTCTTCACCCCGGGAAGTTAATTAAATACCATTTGGAGGCATTTAATGTTCGAGCAAAAACGGCTGATTTTCGACAAAAGAGATAACACCCCCCCATTACGTCATGCTTCAGAAATGTGGAAAATGGTCCGTTTTCAAATGTTTTATTTTTGAACATCAGTTCACATTTGTAGGTGGATCATCAGTGTTAGAGCTAAAATTAGCATGTTTAAAGTGATTTTCATGCTTCCAGGGGCTCGGGAAGTGAATTAAATACTATTTGGAGGCATTTAATGTTCAATCAAAAACAGCTGATTTTTGACAAAAGAGATAACACCCCCCCATTACGTCATGCTTCAGAAATGTGGAAAATGGTCCGTTTTCAAATGTTTTATTTTTGAACGTCAGTTCACATTTGTAGGTGGATCATCAGTGTTAGAGCTAAAATTAGCATGTTTAAAGTGATTTTCATGCTTCCAGGGGCCCTAAACACAAGATTTATGGAATGGTTAAAAGTGCATGAAAATGGCCAATTTACTCACTCTGAGTTCTCAAAAAGGGTTTCTTCACCCCGGGAGTTAATTAAATACCATTTGGAGGCATTTAATGTTCGAGCAAAAACGGCTGATTTTCGACAAAAGAGATAACACCCCCCCATTACGTCATGCTTCAGGAATGTGGAAAATGGTCCGTTTTCAAATGTTTTATTTTTGAACGTCAGTTCACATTTGTAGGTGGATCATCAGTGTTAGAGCTAAAATTAGCATGTTTAAAGTGATTTTCATGCTTCCAGGGGCTCGGGAAGTGAATTCAATACTATTTGGAGGCATTTAATGTTCAAGCAAAAACAGCTGATTTTTGACAAAGGAGATAACACCCCCCCATTACGTCATGCTTCAGAAATGTGGAAAATGGTCCGTTTTCAAATGTTTTATTTTTGAACGTCAGTTCACATTTGTAGGTGGATCATCAGTGTTAGAGCTAAAATTAGCATGTTTAAAGTGATTTTCATGCTTCCAGGGTCCCTAAACACAAGATTTATGGAATGGTTAAAAGTGCATGAAAATGGCCAATTTACTCACTCTGAGTTCTCAAAAAGGGTTTCTTCACCCCGGGAAGTTAATTAAATACCATTTGGAGGCATTTAATGTTCGAGCAAAAACTGCTGATTTTCGACAAAGGAGATAACACCCCCCCCATTACGTCATGCTTCAGAAATGTGGAAAATGGTCCGTTTTCAAATGTTTTATTTTTGAACGTCAGTTCACATTTGTAGGTGGATCATCAGTGTTAGAGCTAAAATTAGCATGTTTAAAGTGATTTCATGCTTCCAGGGGCCCTAAACACAAGATTTATGGAATGGTTAAAAGTGCATGAAAATGGCCAATTTACTCACTCTGAGTTCTCAAAAAGGGTTTCTTCACCCCGGGAAGTTAATTAAATACCATTTGGAGGCATTTAATGTTCGAGCAAAAACGGCTGATTTTCGACAAAAGAGATAACACCCCCCCATTACGTCATGCTTCAGAAATGTGGAAAATGGTCCGATTTTCAAATGTTTTATTTTTGAACATCAGTTCACATTTGTAGGTGGATCATCAGTGTTAGAGCTAAAATTAGCATGTTTAAAGTGATTTTCATGCTTCCAGGGGCTCGGGAAGTGAATTAAATACTATTTGGAGGCATTTAATGTTCAATCAAAAACAGCTGATTTTTGACAAAAGAGATAACACCCCCCCATTACGTCATGCTTCAGAAATGTGGAAAATGGTCCGTTTTCAAATGTTTTATTTTTGAACGTCAGTTCACATTTGTAGGTGGATCATCAGTGTTAGAGCTAAAATTAGCATGTTTAAAGTGATTTTCATGCTTCCAAGGGCCCTAAACACAAGATTTATGGAATGGTTAAAAGTGCATGAAAATGGCCAATTTACTCACTCTGAGTTCTCAAAAAGGGTTTCTTCACCCCGGGAGTTAATTAAATACCATTTGGAGGCATTTAATGTTCGAGCAAAAACGGCTGATTTTCGACAAAAGAGATAACACCCCCCCATTACGTCATGCTTCAGGAATGTGGAAAATGGTCCGTTTTCAAATGTTTTATTTTTGAACGTCAGTTCACATTTGTAGGTGGATCATCAGTGTTAGAGCTACAATTAGCATGTTTAAAGTGATTTTCATGCTTCCAGGGGCTCGGGAAGTGAATTAAATACTATTTGGAGGCATTTAATGTTCAAGCAAAAACAGCTGATTTTTGACAAAAGAGATAACACCCCCCCCATTACGTCATGCTTCAGAAATGTGGAAAATGGTCCGTTTTCAAATGTTTTATTTTTGAACGTCAGTTCACATTTGTAGGTGGATCATCAGTGTTAGAGCTAAAATTAGCATGTTTAAAGTGATTTTCATGCTTCCAGGGGCCCTAAACACAAGATTTATGGAATGGTTAAAAGTGCATGAAAATGGCCAATTTACTCACTCTGAGTTCCCAAAAAGGGTTTCTTCACCCCGGGAAGTTAATTAAATACCATTTGGAGGCATTTAATGTTCGAGGAAAAACGGCTGATTTTTGACAAAAGAGATAACACCCCCCATTACGTAATGCTTCAGAAATGTGGAAAATGGTCCGTTTTCAAATGTTTTATTTTTGAACGTCAGTTCACATTTGTAGGTGGATCATCAGTGTTAGAGCTAAAATTAGCATCTTTAAAGTGATTTTCATGCTTCCAGGGGCTCGGGAAGTGAATTAAATACTATTTGGAGGCATTTAATGTTCAAGCAAAAACAGCTGATTTTTGACAAAAGAGATAACAACCCCCCATTATGTCATGCTTCAGAAATGTGGAAAATGGTCCGTTTTCAAATGTTTTATTTTTGAAAGTCAGTTCACATTTGTAGGTGGATCATCAGTGTTAGAGCTAAAATTAGCATGTTTAAAGTGATTTTCATGATTCCAGGGGCCCTAAACACAAGATTTATGGAATGGTTAAAAGTGCATGAAAATGGCCAATTTACTCACTCTGAGTTCTCAAAAAGGGTTTCTTCACCCCGGGAAGTTAATTAAATACCATTTGGAGGCATTTAATGTTCGAGCAAAAACGGCTGATTTTCGACAAAAGAGATAACACCCCCCCATTACGTCATGCTTCAGAAATGTGGAAAATGGTCCGTTTTCAAATGTTTTATTTTTGAACATCAGTTCACATTTGTAGGTGGATCATCAGTGTTAGAGCTAAAATTAGCATGTTTAAAGTGATTTTCATGCTTCCAGGGGCTCGGGAAGTGAATTAAATACTATTTGGAGGCATTTAATGTTCAATCAAAAACAGCTGATTTTTGACAAAAGAGATAACACCCCCCCATTACGTCATGCTTCAGAAATGTGGAAAATGGTCCGTTTTCAAATGTTTTATTTTTGAACGTCAGTTCACATTTGTAGGTGGATCATCAGTGTTAGAGCTAAAATTAGCATGTTTAAAGTGATTTTCATGCTTCCAGGGGCCCTAAACACAAGATTTATGGAATGGTTAAAAGTGCATGAAAATGGCCAATTTACTCACTCTGAGTTCTCAAAAAGGGTTTCTTCACCCTGGGAAGTTAATTAAATACCATTTGGAGGCATTTAATGTTCGAGCAAAAACGGCTGATTTTCGACAAAAGAGATAACACCCCCCCATTACGTCATGCTTCAGAAATGTGGAAAATGGTCCGTTTTCAAATGTTTTATTTTTGAACGTCAGTTCACATTTGTAGGTGGATCATCAGTGTTAGAGCTAAAATTAGCATGTTTAAAGTGATTTTCATGCTTCCAGGGGCTCGGGAAGTGAATTAAATACTATTTGGAGGCATTTAATGTTCAAGCAAAAACAGCTAATTTTTGACAAAAGAGATAACACCCCCCCATTACGTCATGCTTCAGAAATGTGGAAAATGGTCCGTTTTCAAATGTTTTATTTTTGAACGTCAGTTCACATTTGTAGGTGGATCATCAGTGTTAGAGCTAAAATTAGCATGTTTAAAGTGATTTTCATGCTTCCAGGGGCCCTAAACACAAGATTTATGGAATGGTTAAAAGTGCATGAAAATGGCCAATTTACTCACTCTGAGTTCTCAAAAAGGGTTTCTTCACCCCGGGAAGTTAATTAAATACCATTTTGAGGCATTTAATGTTCGAGCAAAAATGGCTGATTTTCGACAAAAGAGATAACACCCCCCCATTACGTCATGCTTCAGAAATGTGGAAAATGGTCAGTTTTCAAATGTTTTATTTTTGAACATCAGTTCACATTTGTAGGTGGATCATCAGTGTTAGAGCTAAAATTAGCATGTTTAAAGTGATTTTCATGCTTCCAGGGGCTCGGGAAGTGAATTAAATACTATTTGGAGGCATTTAATGTTCAATCAAAAACAGCTGATTTTTGACAAAAGAGATAATACCCCCCCATTACGTCATGCTTCAGAAATGTGGAAAATGGTCCGTTTTCAAATGTTTTATTTTTGAACGTCAGTTCACATTTGTAGGTGGATCATCAGTGTTAGAGCTAAAATTAGCATGTTTAAAGTGATTTTCATGCTTCCAGGGGCCCTAAACACAAGATTTATGGAATGGTTAAAAGTGCATGAAAATGGCCAATTTACTCACTCTGAGTTCTCAAAAAGGGTTTCTTCACCCCGGGAAGTTAATTAAATACCATTTTGAGGCATTTAATGTTCGAGCAAAAACGGCTGATTTTCGACAAAAGAGATAACACCCCCCCATTACGTCATGCTTCAGAAATGTGGAAAATGGTCCGTTTTCAAATGTTTTATTTTTGGAAAGGGGCGACCGACTCGGTCCCCCCGAACGTATGGCCGAGTGCCTCGATCCCCCCGGGAAGCCATTTTTGGGCGGGAGGCGCGTCTCGGCTGGTATGCCCGAAGCGGCGTAGCCGGGGCGCGCTCGTTCCCGCCCTAGAGTGGGCTGGCCTAGACACCGACGCAGCCAGCCACGCCCTCAGGGGCAGGCAGGGGCGGGTATACGCCCGCCCTGAAGACGGATAAAAAGGGACGCAGGACCAGAAGACATCCTCTTGTTTTTGTGCTCTGAAGCTGCACCTCCTCGCTGCACGTGAGCTCGGGACAGAACGAAGAGCCAATTTTGAGCGTTTTAATCTCTCTCTTTGTCTTTTAGATACTTCGTCGGAAAAGATGCCCAAGAAAGGCGCGAAGAGAATGTCGACAGACCAGTTGGTTCGGGCCCTCATGAAAGACATGTCCGAGATTAAGAAGCGGTTGGCGGAGCGAGACGGCGAGGAGGGATCGGGGCGTCCACCGGCCGGAGGGAAGCCAAAGAGGCCGAGAAGGGGGCCGGTCGGGGGAGACGTCCCGGTTCCCTGTTCCCCGCTCGAGGCGCCAGCCCCGGTACCGGCCCCGGTACCGGAGGGGGGGAATCCGATTCCCGTAGTAGTCACCCCGACGTCTGCCGAGGATATGCCTCCCGAGTTGGCGGCACAGTTAGCAGCATGGTTGGGGGACGGTAATGGGGGCGCCATGGCTACCGAAGCGCAAGCACTCATAAAGCAGTTGCGCGAGAAACGTGATACAGCCAAGGTGCCCGCGCCGGATGCGGCGATAGACAAGCCACGAGGGACGGAAGCAGCGTCCGGTGTAGGTAAGCGGCCATTGCCGATCGCGAGGGATGAGTCAACACCCTCTCGTAGAGAAAAATTGGGGCAACATGTTCCTTTGGCTATAAAAGAAAAGATTTGGGCTGGGGAATACGTAAACATTTTCTCCTTGCTTGTTGATCATTATGAAGTTGAAACTGTTAAGAGTCAGAAGGATCTGATGCATCCGAGTGTTTGGCGCGCAAAAATGGCCGCCTTTAAAGTGAATGAGAATATTGGCAATTGGGGCAATGCATGGGGAATTTTTACGTCAATTTTGGGGGAACGTAGGCCTGAATTGCTCCCCGAGTTTCCAGTATATCAGTCACGAATTATGGGGTACTCGATATCGCACCAAGGTAACCAATGGTTCTGTTATGACAACCTGTTCAGGAAAGCAATGGAGCATAACAAAAATTTGACCTGGGACTGTTATGATTCTTTGACATGGGATAAAATGAAAGAGTCCGGAATGTTGAAAATACCGTTGGTGGGGAGTACTGTGGGTGAGTTCTCCCGCCAATATGGTGGGACGCCCTTTCGGGCGGGTACGGGTACCGACGATTATCCGAGGCCCGCCGGCAATACAGGGAAGAAGGGTTTCTGTTTCAATTTCAACAAAGGTAAATGTACTAGGCCCCCGGGATCGTGTAAGTTCAAGCACGAATGTAGTGGTTGCGGGGCACCCCATCCTGAGTCCTCGTGCAGAGCCAGAACGGGTGAGAATGGGGGTAGAGGAGGCGCCAAACAGGTCTAATGTAGTCCGAGGGGCGCCTTTACCAACCCCGATTGATACCTTGGCGATAATTCCCTGGCTCAGCGAATATCCGGATCGTACTTCTGCTGGGGTGCTGCGGAACGGTTTTTCATATGGTTTCCGCATCCCGGTGGGGGACTTTCAGGGTGTCGGGACGTGCAAAAATCAACTTTCCGTCTTGCAGCATTCGACTGTGGTGCAGGATAAGATCCGGAAAGAGGTTATCCGAGGTCGGGTTGCCGGCCCGTTTAGTGTTCCCCCGGTACAGAATTTTGTCTGTTCTCCTTTAGGGGTGGTCCCCAAGAAGGACCCAGGTGAGTTTCGATTGATCCACAATTTATCTGCTCCTCATGGCCTTTCTGTGAATGATGCAATTGATCCAGAGGTATGTTCGGTGCGGTACGCATCATTCGATGAGGCCGTAGCCATTTTGAATCGCCTGGGGCCCGGGACGCTGATGGCGAAATCAGATATCGAGTCAGCGTTCCGTTTGCTCCCGGTACACCCGGACGACCAACGTCTTCTGGGATTCATGTTTCAAGGTTCGTATTACATGGATAGGTGTATGCCGATGGGGTGCTCTATATCGTGTGCATATTTCGAGAAATTCAGTAGTTTTCTACAATGGGTTTACACGAAGAGAACAGGTTTTCGGAATGTGATGCATTACCTTGATGACTTTCTGTTCCTTGGGGCCACTGGGGATGATGAATGTGCCCGGGCCTTGACTGAATTTTGTGTTTTAATGAATCAATTTGGCGTGCCATTGGCACCAGGTAAAACAGTGGGTCCCACGACTTGCCTCGAGTTCCTCGGGATCGAGTTGGACTCTAGTGAGGGTTGTTTTCGTTTACCAGCTTACAAAGTATCGAAATTCAGGACAGCCCTGCAAATGTGTATTACTGCATCTAAAGTTACGCTGCATCAATTGCAGCAATTGGTGGGGAAGTTGAATTTTGCCTTAAGGGTGATCCCGATGGCCCACCCCTTCTCCCGTTCGATTGCACAGGCGATGGTCGGCTTAAAGGAGGGTCACCATCGCACGAGGTTATCGGCCGAGGTCCGCCAAGACATGCGTATTTGGTTGGCATTTTTGGCGGATTTCAATGGTCGAGTCGTCTGGAACAAACCGGCCTTGTCCTCTGAAGAGCTTGGTCTGTGGACGGATTCAGCGGGAAGCATGGGTTTCGGCGCCATCTTCGGCACAAAATGGTCGGCACAAAAGTGGCCAACATGGTGGCACGGAGAGGGGCTGACGAGTAATATTGCTTTCCTTGAGCTGTTTCCCATTTTGGTGGCCCTCAGATCCTGGCCCGATGGATTCAAAAATCACTCTGTCATATTTTGGTCTGACAATATGACCGTGGTAGAATGCATCAATAGTCAGGCAGCACGTTGTAAAATGATTTTGAGGCTGCTTAAAGAAATTGTCTTACTGTGTATGCAACTGAACGTGGTATTCAGAGCAAAACATGTCCCGGGGGTGATGAATCAGGCTGCTGATGCACTGTCTCGTTTTCAAATGCAGGCTTTCTCGGGCTTCCTTCCCTCAGCGGACCCAGAGCCAGCACCATTTCCCGAAGCTCTCTGGTCTCTCGGTGCCCCGAACTTCGTTACCTCGTGGGAGAGAGTCTAGCACCAAGGACGAGGAAGGCATACGAAGGGGCGTTTCGGGCTTATTTAGCCTTTTTTGGGACTGAGAGAGGGGGACTTTGGGGGCATGAGGATTGGGTAGTACTTTTTCTGATGTCCTTGCGTAAGGCTGGGAAGTCGGTGGCTACAGCCCAGAGGCATCGTGCTGCCATCTCCTTTGTTGCCAGTTCAGATCAAGGGTGAGACTATGACGGTATCCTTTGTCAAGTCAAAAACCGATCAAAGTGGGGTGGGAGACTGCATAGTCATTCGCAGGATTCCAGGGTCTTCCATGTGTCCGGTGAAGTGTTTAGAAGATTACCTAGCACGAAGGGTGGCATCATGGTGGGGGACATTGTTGCTACAGCCAAGGGTCTTAACGTGGAACAAGTGAAACGAGTGGGGCGTTGGTCCTCCAATTGTTATAAGAGGTATGTGCGGTTGCACATGTTGTGAAGCTGTAATAATGTATTCACGCTTCTTGTCTTTTGTTTGGTTTTCAGTTACGCAAGCCTTCGAGGCGGGGCGGACTATGCAGTCGACCCAACACCGGGCCAGCGGTCAGACATCACCGGCTGTGAGAAAGGAGGTGTGGGTCGTGGGCCACTCATACGTGAGGCGTGCCGCAGACGTATTCGAAGCAGGTGACATGATTCACGTAGCTGTGGAATACGGGTACAGGATGTCCTTCTACGGAAGGGGCGGTCTCTGTATTGACCAGTTTCAGGCATTCTTGGAGGGTTTGTTAGGGCGGATGAGGTCACCGCCGTCTATAGTCATAGTACATTTAGGGGGCAATGATTTGGTCACCACCGGTAGACGACTTCTCCTGGAGGCAATGCTTTCCACTGTAAGTTGGTTGGTGAGGAAAGTTCCGGGGTGCATAATTGCGTGGTCTCATATGATCCCACGAAAAGTGTGGCAGGGGGCTATTTCGATCCCTGCTTTGAACCATTCTGTTAGGAAACTTAATAACAAAATGAGTAGGTTGTTCCGTTCCAGGACATTGCATTCTATCTCGCACGGTTGTATTAATGATGACAGTATGTATCTGGGGGATGGTGTGCATTTGTCTCGGGTGGGAAATGAGTTACTCATAGGAGACTTCTTAGCATGGTTAAAAGCGTTGGAACATGACCTTTAGCTAGGAGTTTTGTGGGGGGCCCGGATAGCCGGTCAACTATCCGGGCCTGTGGCGGTAAGGTCATGATCGGTGAGCACTAATTAGTAGATCCCTATGAGTGGGCGTCACCCAACACGGATGGGAGCGCTCGGGAGAGGTGGCCATTGGCCCCTCAATGGGGAGGCGGTCCCTTCTAAGGATGGGTCGCCGGAAGTAAAGGAAAGGCGGTCAAGGCCCCTTCCTTTGTAGGAGGGGTTACAGCCCCCTCCTGGGGAATTTCCCGGGGCCAGTGACATCTGCGACGGCAGATGCGGTAAGTTGTGTGGGGTTGGGATAAGGTCCACGATACCTTCAAGATACCTCACACGAGTATTCGAACGACCTTTAACTGGCGTCGAGTTTTAGGTGCCCCCGTCAAGTCAAGGGAAATTGGTAGTAGTTGCACTTGAGGTACGCCTCCGTGCTGTCGCCCATCCCAAGTGGGAGGGGTAAGTCTGGTTAGGGATCTTGACACCGGTTATGACCTTGCCGTTGGCCCTTAAACGTTAGGTTGTACAATTTCAATATGTCAAGAAATGTTTTGTAGGTTGCTAGTTCGGCTAGGAGAACCTCTGTATTAGAGAATCTGTTAAGGTTAGCCAAACATCGCAATATGGTAATGAAATTGTACATAACATGAAACGTTTAATGTTTTAATTTTGTTTTAATAAATACGGCCGGGATGGTCACTCCATCCCACTTCCAAAAACTTCAAGAACTGTTTCCGGTTTCCCTCTTTTTGGGGATTGTGTTGAGAGGGGGTGGCGGGTATCTCGGCCATATGAACATCAGTTCACATTTGTAGGTGGATCATCAGTGTTAGAGCTAAAATTAGCATGTTTAAAGTGATTTTCATGCTTCCAGGGGCTCGGGAAGTGAATTAAATACTATTTGGAGGCATTTAATGTTCAATCAAAAACAGCAGATTTTTGACAAAAGAGATAACACCCCCCCATTACGTCATGCTTCAGAAATGTGGAAAATGGTCCGTTTTCAAATGTTTTATTTTTGAACGTCAGTTCACATTTGTAGGTGGATCATCAGTGTTAGAGCTAAAATTAGCATGTTTAAAGTGATTTTCATGCTTCCAGGGGCCCTAAACACAAGATTTATGGAATGGGTAAAAGTGCATGAAAATGGCCAATTTACTCACTCTGAGTTCTCAAAAAGGGTTTCTTCACCCCGGGAGTTAATTAAATACCATTTGGAGGCATTTAATGTTCGAGCAAAAACAGCTGATTTTCGACAAAAGAGATAACACCCCCCCATTACGTCATGCTTCAGGAATGTGGAAAATGGTCCGTTTTCAAATGTTTTATTTTTGAACGTCAGTTCACATTTGTAGGTGGATCATCAGTGTTAGAGCTAAAATTAGCATGTTTAAAGTGATTTTCATGCTTCCAGAGGCCCTAAACACAAGATTCATGGAATGGTTAAAAGTGCATGAAAATGGCCAATTTACTCACTCTAAGTTCTCAAAAAGGGTTTCTTCACCCCGGGAAGTTAATTGAATACCATTTGGAGGCATTTAATGTTCGAGCAAAAACGGCTGATTTTCGACAAAAGAGATAACACCCCCCCATTACGTCATGCTTCAGATATGTGGAAAATGGTCCGTTTTCAAATGTTTTATTTTTGAACGTCAGTTCACATTTGTAGGTGGATCATCAGTGTTAGAGCTACAATTAGCATGTTTAAAGTGATTTTCATGCTTCCAGGGGCTCGGGAAGTGAATTAAATACTATTTGGAGGCATTTAATGTTCAAGCAAAAACAGCTGATTTTTGACAAAAGAGATAGCACCCCCCATTACGTCATGCTTCAGAAATGTGAAAAATGGTCCGTTTTCAAATGTTTTATTTTTGAACGTCAGTTCACATTTGTAGGTGGATCATCAGTGTTAGAGCTAAAATTAGCATGTTTAAAGTGATTTTCATGCTTCCAGGGGCCCTAAACACAAGATTTATGGAATGGTTAAAAGTGCATGAAAATGGCCAATTTACTCACTCTGAGTTCTCAAAAAGGGTTTCTTCACCCCGGGAAGTTAATTAAATACCATTTGGAGGCATTTAATGTTCGAGCAAAAACGGCTGATTTTCGACAAAAGAGATAACACCCCCCCATTACGTCATTCTTCAGAAATGTGGAAAATGGTCCGTTTTCAAATGTTTTATTTTTGAACGTCAGTTCACATTTGTAGGTGGATCATCAGTGTTAGAGCTAAAATTAGCATGTTTAAAGTGATTTTCATGCTTCCAGGGGCTCGGGAAGTGAATTAAATACTATTTGGAGGCATTTAATGTTCAAGCAAAAACAGCTGATTTTTGACAAAAGAGATAACACCCCCCCATTACGTCATGGTTCAGAAATGTGGAAAATGGTCCGTTTTCAAATGTTTTATTTTTGAACGTCAGTTCACATTTGTAGGTGGATCATCAGGGTTAGAGCTAAAATTAGCATGTTTAAAGTGATTTTCATGCTTCCAGGGGCTCGGGAAGTGAATTAAATACTATTTGGAGGAATTTAATGTTCAATCAAAAACAGCTGATTTTTGACAAAAGAGATAACACCCCCCCATTACGTCATGCTTCAGAAATGTGGAAAATGGTCCATTTTCAAATGTTTTATTTTTGAACGTCAGTTCACATTTGTAGGTGGATCATCAGTGTTAGAGCTAAAATTAGCATGTTTAAAGTGATTTTCATGCTTCCAGGGGCCCTAAACACAAGATTTATGGAATGGTTAAAAGTGCATGAAAATGGCCAATTTACTCACTCTGAGTTCTCAAAAAGGGTTTCTTCACCCCGGGAGTTAATTAAATACCATTTGGAGGCATTTAATGTTCGAGCAAAAACGGCTGATTTTCGACAAAAGAGATAACACCCCCCCATTACGTCATGCTTCAGGAATGTGGAAAATGGTCCGTTTTCAAATGTTTTATTTTTGAACGTCAGTTCACATTTGTAGGTGGATCATCAGTGTTAGAGCTAAAATTAGCATGTTTAAAGTGATTTTCATGCTTCCAGAGGCCCTAAACACAAGATTTATGGAATGGTTAAAAGTGCATGAAAATGGCCAATTTACTCACTCTGAGTTCTCAAAAAGGGTTTCTTCACCCCGGGAAGTTAATTGAATACCATTTGGAGGCATTTAATGTTCGAGCAAAAACGGCTGATTTTCGACAAAAGAGATAACACCCCCCCATTACGTCATGCTTCAGAAATGTGAAAAATGGTCCGTTTTCAAATGTTTTATTTTTGAACGTCAGTTCACATTTGTAGGTGGATCATCAGTGTTAGAGCTACAATTAGCATGTTTAAAGTGATTTTCATGCTTCCAGGGGCTCGGGAAGTGAATTAAATACTATTTGGAGGCATTTAATGTTCAAGCAAAAACAGCTGATTTTTGACAAAAGAGATAACACCCCCCCATTACGTCATGCTTCAGAAATGTGGAAAATGGTCCGTTTTCAAATGTTTTATTTTTGAACGTCAGTTCACATTTGTAGGTGGATCATCAGTGTTAGAGCTAAAATTAGCATGTTTAAAGTGATTTTCATGCTTCCAGGGGCCCTAAACACAAGATTTATGGAATGGTTAAAAGTGCATGAAAATGGCCAATTTACTCACTCTGAGTTCTCAAAAAGGGTTTCTTCACCCCGGGAAGTTAATTAAATACCATTTGGAGGCATTTAATGTTCGAGCAAAAACGGCTGATTTTCGACAAAAGAGATAACACCCCCCCATTACGTCATGCTTCAGAAATGTGGAAAATGGTCCGTTTTCAAATGTTTTATTTTTGAACATCAGTTCACATTTGTAGGTGGATCATCAGTGTTAGAGCTAAAATTAGCATGTTTAAAGTGATTTTCATGCTTCCAGGGGCTCGGGAAGTGAATTAAATACTATTTGGAGGCATTTAATGTTCAATCAAAAACAGCTGATTTTTGACAAAAGAGACAACACCCCCCCATTACGTCATGCTTCAGAAATGTGGAAAATGGTCCGTTTTCAAATGTTTTATTTTTTAACGTCAGTTCACATTTGTAGGTGGATCATCAGTGTTAGAACTAAAATTAGCATGTTTAAAGTGATTTTCATGCTTCCAGGGGCCCTAAACACAAGATTTATGGAATGGTTAAAAGTGCATGAAAATGGCCAATTTACTCACTCTGAGTTCTCAAAAAGGGTTTCTTCACCCCGGGAAGTTAATTAAATACCATTTGGAGGCATTTAATGTTCGAGCAAAAACGGCTGATTTTCGACAAAAGAGATAACACCCCCCCATTACGTCAAGCTTCAGAAATGTGGAAAATGGTCCGTTTTCAAATGTTTTATTTTTGAACGTCAGTTCACATTTGTAGGTGGATTATCAGTGTTAGAGCTAAAATTAGCATGTTTAAAGTGATTTTCATGCTTCCGGGGCTCGGGAAGTGAATTAAATACTATTTGGAGGCATTTAATGTTCAATCAAAAACAGCTGATTTTTGACAAAAGAGATAACACCCCCCCATTACGTCATGCTTCAGAAATGTGGAAAATGGTCCGTTTTCAAATGTTTTATTTTTGAACGTCAGTTCACATTTGTAGGTGGATCATCAGTGTTAGAGCTAAAATTAGCATGTTTAAAGTGATTTTCATGCTTCCAGGGGCTCGGGAAGTGAATTAAATACTATTTGGAGGCATTTAATGTTCAATCAAAAACAGCTGATTTTTGACAAAAGAGATAACACCCCCCATTACGTCATGCTTCAGAAATGTGGAAAATGGTCCGTTTTAAAATGTTTTATTTTTGAACGTCAGTTCACATTTGTAGGTGGATCATCAGTGTTGGAGCTAAAATTAGCATGTTTAAAGTGATTTTCATGCTTCCAGGGGCCCTAAACACAAGATTTATGGAATGGTTAAAAGTGCATGAAAATGGCCAATTTACTCACTCTGAGTTCTCAAAAAGGGTTTCTTCACCCCGGGAGTTAATTAAATACCATTTGGAGGCATTTAATGTTCGAGCAAAAACGGCTGATTTTCGACAAAAGAGATAACACCCCCCCATTACGTCATGCTTCAGGAATGTGGAAAATGGTCCGTTTTCAAATGTTTTATTTTTGAACGTCAGTTCACATTTGTAGGTGGATCATCAGTGTTAGAGCTAAAATTAGCATGTTTAAAGTGATTTTCATGCTTCCAGAGGCCCTAAACACAAGATTTATGGAATGGTTAAAAGTGCATGAAAATGGCCAATTTACTCACTCTGAGTTCTCAAAAAGGGTTTCTTCACCCCGGGAAGTTAATTGAATACCATTTGGAGGCATTTAATGTTCGAGCAAAAACGGCTGATTTTCGACAAAAGAGATAACACCCCCCCATTACGTCATGCTTCAGAAATGTGGAAAATGGTCCGTTTTCAAATGTTTTATTTTTGAAAGTCAGTTCACATTTGTAGGTGGATCATCAGTGTTAGAGCTAAAATTAGCATGTTTAAAGTGATTTTCATGCTTCCAGGGGCTCGGGAAGTGAATTAAATACTATTTTGAGGCATTTAATGTTTAATCAAAAACAGCTGATTTTTGACAAAAGAGATAACACCCCCCCCATTACATCATGCTTCAGAAATGTGGAAAATGGTCCGTTTTCAAATGTTTTATTTTTGAACGTCAGTTCACATTTGTAGGTGGATCATCAGTGTTAGAGCTAAAATTAGCATGTTTAAAGTGATTTTCATGCTTCCAGGGGCCCTAAACACAAGATTTATGGAATGGTTAAAAGTGCATGAAAATGGCCAATTTACTCACTCTGAGTTCTCAAAAAGGGTTTCTTCACCCCGGGAAGTTAATTAAATACCATTTGGAGGCATTTAATGTTCGAGCAAAAACGGCTGATTTTCGACAAAAGAGATAACACCCCCCCATTACGTCATTCTTCAGAAATGTGGAAAATGGTCAGTTTTCAAATGTTTTATTTTTGAACGTCAGTTCACATTTGTAGGTGGATCATCAGTGTTAGAGCTAAAATTAGCATGTTTAAAGTGATTTTCATGCTTCCAGGGGCTCGGGAAGTGAATTAAATACTATTTGGAGGCATTTAATGTTCAAGCAAAAACAGCTGATTTTTGACAAAGGAGATAACACCCCCCCATTACGTCATGCTTCAGAAATGTGGAAAATGGTCCGTTTTCAAATGTTTTATTTTTGAACGTCAGTTCACATTTGTAGGTGGATCATCAGTGTTAGAGCTAAAATTAGCATGTTTAAAGTGATTTTCATGCTTCCAGAGGCCCTAAACACAAGATTTATGGAATGGTTAAAAGTGCATGAAAATGGCCAATTTACTCACTCTGAGTTCTCAAAAAGGGTTTCTTCACCCCGGGAAGTTAATTAAATACCATTTGGAGGCATTTAATGTTCGAGCAAAAACTGCTGATTTTCGACAAAGGAGATAACACCCCCCCCCCATTACGTCATGCTTCAGAAATGTGGAAAATTGTCCGTTTTCAAATGTTTTATTTTTGAACGTCAGTTCACATTTGTAGGTGGATCATCAGTGTTAGAGCTAAAATTAGCATGTTTAAAGTGATTTTCATGCTTCCAGAGGCCCTAAACACAAGATTTATGGAATGGTTAAAAGTGCATGAAAATGGCCAATTTACTCACTCTGAGTTCTCAAAAAGGGTTTCTTCACCCCGGGAAGTTAATTAAATACCATTTGGAGGCATTTAATGTTCGAGCAAAAACGGCTGATTTTCGACAAAAGAGATAACACCCCCCCATTACGTCATGCTTCAGAAATGTGGAAAATGGTCCGATTTTCAAATGTTTTATTTTTGAACATCAGTTCACATTTGTAGGTGGATCATCAGTGTTAGAGCTAAAATTAGCATGTTTAAAGTGATTTTCATGCTTCCAGGGGCTCGGGAAGTGAATTAAATACTATTTGGAGGCATTTAATGTTCAATCAAAAACAGCTGATTTTTGACAAAAGAGATAACACCCCCCCATTACGTCATGCTTCAGAAATGTGGAAAATGGTCCGTTTTCAAATGTTTTATTTTTGAACGTCAGTTCACATTTGTAGGTGGATCATCAGTGTTAGAGCTAAAATTAGCATGTTTAAAGTGATTTTCATGCTTCCAGGGGCCCTAAACACAAGATTTATGGAATGGTTAAAAGTGCATGAAAATGGCCAATTTACTCACTCTGAGTTCTCAAAAAGGGTTTCTTCACCCCGGGAGTTAATTAAATACCATTTGGAGGCATTTAATGTTCGAGCAAGAACGGCTGATTTTCGACAAAAGAGATAACACCCCCCCATTACGTCATGCTTCAGGAATGTGGAAAATGGTCCGTTTTCAAATGTTTTATTTTTGAACGTCAGTTCACATTTGTAGGTGGATCATCAGTGTTAGAGCTAAAATTAGCATGTTTAAAGTGATTTTCATGCTTCCAGGGGCTCGGGAAATGAATTCAATACTATTTGGAGGCATTTAATGTTCAAGCAAAAACAGCTGATTTTTGACAAAGGAGATAACACCCCCCCATTACGTCATGCTTCAGAAATGTGGAAAATGGTCCGTTTTCAAATGTTTTATTTTTGAACGTCAGTTCACATTTGTAGGTGGATCATCAGTGTTATTGCTAAAATTAGCATGTTTAAAGTTATTTTCATGCTTCCAGGGTCCCTAAACACAAGATTTATGGAATGGTTAAAAGTGCATGAAAATGGCCAATTTACTCACTCTGAGTTCTCAAAAAGGGTTTCTTCACCCCGGGAAGTTAATTAAATACCATTTGGAGGCATTTAATGTTCGAGCAAAAACTGCTGATTTTCGACAAAGGAGATAACACCCCCCCCATTACGTCATGCTTCAGAAATGTGGAAAATGGTCCGTTTTCAAATGTTTTATTTTTGAACGTCAGTTCACATTTGTAGGTGGATCATCAGTGTTAGAGCTAAAATTAGCATGTTTAAAGTGATTTTCATGCTTCCAGGGGCCCTAAACACAAGATTTATGGAATGGTTAAAAGTGCATGAAAATGGCCAATTTACTCACTCTGAGTTCTCAAAAAGGGTTTCTTCACCCCGGGAAGTTAATTAAATACCATTTGGAGGCATTTAATGTTCGAGCAAAAACGGCTGATTTTCGACAAAAGAGATAACACCCCCCCATTACGTCATGCTTCAGAAATGTGGAAAATGGTCCGTTTTCAAATGTTTTATTTTTGAACATCAGTTCACATTTGTAGGTGGATCATCAGTGTTAGAGCTAAAATTAGCATGTTTAAAGTGATTTTCATGCTTCCAGGGGCTCGGGAAGTGAATTAAATACTATTTGGAGGCATTTAATGTTCAATCAAAAACAGCTGATTTTTGACAAAAGAGATAACACCCCCCCATTACGTCATGCTTCAGAAATGTGGAAAATGGTCCGTTTTCAAATGTTTTATTTTTGAACGTCAGTTCACATTTGTAGGTGGATCATCAGTGTTAGAGCTAAAATTAGCATGTTTAAAGTGATTTTCATGCTTCCAGGGGCCCTAAACACAAGATTTATGGAATGGTTAAAAGTGCATGAAAATGGCCAATTTACTCACTCTGAGTTCTCAAAAAGGGTTTCTTCACCCCGGGAGTTAATTAAATACCATTTGGAGGCATTTAATGTTCGAGCAAAAACGGCTGATTTTCGACAAAAGAGATAACACCCCCCCATTACGTCATGCTTCAGGAATGTGGAAAATGGTCCGTTTTCAAATGTTTTATTTTTGAACGTCAGTTCACATTTGTAGGTGGATCATCAGTGTTAGAGCTAAAATTAGCATGTTTAAAGTGATTTTCATGCTTCCAGAGGCCCTAAACACAAGATTTATGGAATGGTTAAAAGTGCATGAAAATGGCCAATTTACTCACTCTGAGTTCTCAAAAAGGGTTTCTTTACCCCGGGAAGTTAATTGAATACCATTTGGAGTCATTTAATGTTCGAGCAAAAACGGCTGATTTTCGACAAAAGAGATAACACCCCCCCATTACGTCATGCTTCAGAAATGTGGAAAATGGTCCGTTTTCAAATGTTTTATTTTTGAACGTCAGTTCACATTTGTAGGTGGATCATCAGTGTTAGAGCTAAAATTAGCGTGTTTAAAGTGATTTTCATGCTTCCAGGGGCTCGGGAAGTGAATTAAATACTATTTGGAGGCATTTAATGTTCAAGCAAAAACAGCTGATTTTTGACAAAAGAGATAACACCCCCCCATTACGTCATGCTTCAGAAATGTGGAAAATGGTCCGTTTTCAAATGTTTTATTTTTGAACGTCAGTTCACATTTGTAGGTGGATCATCAGTGTTAGAGCTAAAATTAGCATGTTTAAAGTGATTTTCATGCTTCCAGGGGCCCTAAACACAAGATTTATGGAATGGTTAAAAGTGCATGAAAATGGCCAATTTACTCACTCTGAGTTCTCAAAAAGGGTTTCTTCACCCCGGGAAGTTAATTAAATACCATTTTGAGGCATTTAATGTTCGAGCAAAAACGGCTGATTTTTGACAAAAGAGATAACACCCCCCATTACGTCATGCTTCAGAAATGTGGAAAATGGTCCGTTTTCAAATGTTTTATTTTTGAACATCAGTTCACATTTGTAGGTGGATCATCAGTGTTAGAGCTAAAATTAGCATGTTTAAAGTGATTTTCATGCTTCCAGGGGCTCGGGAAGTGAATTAAATACTATTTGGAGGCATTTAATGTTCAATCAAAAACAGCTGATTTTTGACAAAAGAGATAACACCCCCCCATTACGTCATGCTTCAGAAATGTGGAAAATGGTCCGTTTTCAAATGTTTTATTTTTGAACGTCAGTTCACATTTGTAGGTGGATCATCAGTGTTAGAGCTAAAATTAGCATGTTTAAAGTGATTTTCATGCTTCCAGGGGCCCTAAACACAAGATTTATGGAATGGTTAAAAGTGCATGAAAATGGCCAATTAACTCACTCTGAGTTCTCAAAAAGGGTTTCTTCACCCCGGGAAGTTAATTAAATACCATTTGGAGGCATTTAATGTTTGAGCAAAAACGGCTGATTTTCGACAAAAGAGATAACACCCCCCATTACGTCATGCTTCAGAAATGTGGAAAATGGTCCGTTTTCAAATGTTTTATTTTTGAACGTCAGTTCACATTTGTAGGTGGATCATCAGTGTTAGAGCTAAAATTAGCATCTTTAAAGTGATTTTCATGCTTCCAGGGGCTCGGGAAGTGAATTAAATACTATTTGTAGGCATTTAATGTTCAAGCAAAAACAGCTGATTTTTGACAAAAGAGATAACACCCCCCCATTATGTCATGCTTCAGAAATGTGGAAAATGGTCTGTTTTCAAATGTTTTATTTTTGAACGTCAGTTCACATTTCTAGGTGGATCATCAGTGTTAGAGCTAAAATTAGCATGTTTAAAGTGATTTTCATGCTTCCAGGGGCACTAAACACAAGATTTATGGAATGGTTAAAAGTGCATGAAAATGGCCAATTTACTCACTCTGAGTTCTCAAAAAGGGTTTCTTCACCCCGGGAAGTTAATTAAATACCATTTTGAGGCATTTAATGTTCGAGCAAAAACGGCTGATTTTCGACAAAAGAGATAACACCCCCCCATTACGTCATGCTTCAGAAATGTGGAAAATGGTCCGTTTTCAAATGTTTTATTTTTGAACATCAGTTCACATTTGTAGGTGGATCATCAGTGTTAGAGCTAAAATTAGCATGTTTAAAGTGATTTTCATGCTTCCAGGGGCTCGGGAAGTGAATTAAATACTATTTGGAGGCATTTAATGTTCAATCAAAAACAGCTGATTTTTGACAAAAGAGATAACACCCCCCCATTACGTCATGCTTCAGAAATGTGGAAAATGGTCCGTTTTCAAATGTTTTATTTTTGAACGTCAGTTCACATTTGTAGGTGGATCATCAGTGTTAGAGCTAAAATTAGCATGTTTAAAGTGATTTTCATGCTTCCAGGGGCCCTAAACACAAGATTTATGGAATGGTTAAAAGTGCATGAAAATGGCCAATTTACTCACTCTGAGTTCTCAAAAAGGGTTTCTTCACCCCGGGAGTTAATTAAATACCATTTGGAGGCATTTAATGTTCGAGCAAAAACGGCTGATTTTCGACAAAAGAGATAACACCCCCCCATTACGTCATGCTTCAGGAATGTGGAAAATGGTCCGTTTTCAAATGTTTTATTTTTGAACGTCAGTTCACATTTGTAGGTGGATCATCAGTGTTAGAGCTAAAATTAGCATGTTTAAAGTGATTTTCATGCTTCCAGAGGCCCTAAACACAAGATTTATGGAATGGTTAAAAGTGCATGAAAATGGCCAATTTACTCACTCTGAGTTCTCAAAAAGGGTTTCTTCACCCCGGGAAGTTAATTGAATACCATTTGGAGGCATTTAATGTTCGAGCAAAAACGGCTGATTTTCGACAAAAGAGATAACACCCCCCCATTACGTCATGCTTCAGATATGTGGAAAATGGTCCGTTTTCAAATGTTTTATTTTTGAACGTCAGTTCACATTTGTAGGTGGATCATCAGTGTTAGAGCTACAATTAGCATGTTTAAAGTGATTTTCATGCTTCCAGGGGCTCGGGAAGTGAATTAAATACTATTTGGAGGCATTTAATGTTCAAGCAAAAACAGCTGATTTTTGACAAAAGAGATAACACCCCCCATTACGTCATGCTTCAGAAATGTGAAAAATGGTCCGTTTTCAAATGTTTTATTTTTGAACGTCAGTTCACATTTGTAGGTGGATCATCAGGGTTAGAGCTAAAATTAGCATGTTTAAAGTGATTTTCATGCTTTCAGGGTCCCTAAACACAAGATTTATGGAATGGGTAAAAGTGCATGAAAATGGCCAATTTACTCACTCTGAGTTCTCAAAAAGGGTTTCTTCACCCCGGGAAGTTAATTAAATACCATTTGGAGGCATTTAATGTTCGAGCAAAAACTGCTGATTTTCGACAAAGGAGATAACACCCCCCCCCATTACGTCATGCTTCAGAAATGTGGAAAATGGTCCGTTTTCAAATGTTTTATTTTTGAACGTCAGTTCACATTTGTAGGTGGATCATCAGTGTTAGAGCTAAAATTAGCATGTTTAAAGTGATTTTCATGCTTCCAGGGGCTCGGGAAGTGAATTAAATACTATTTGGAGGCATTTAATGTTCAAGCAAAAACAGCTGATTTTTGACAACAGAGATAACACCCCCCCATTACGTCATGCTTCAGAAATGTGGAAAATGGTCCGTTTTCAAATGTTTTATTTTTGAACGTCAGTTCACATTTGTAGGTGGATCATCAGTGTTAGAGCTAAAATTAGCATGTTTAAAGTGATTTTCATGCTTCCAGGGGCCCTAAACACAAGATTTATGGAATGGTTAAAAGTGCATGAAAATGGCCAATTTACTCACTCTGAGTTCTCAAAAAGGGTTTCTTCACCCCGGGAAGTTAATTAAATACCATTTGGAGGCATTTAATGTTCGAGCAAAAACGGCTGGTTTTCGACAAAAGAGATAACACCCCCCCATTACGTCATGCTTCAGAAATGTGGAAAATGGTCCGTTTTCAAATGTTTTATTTTTGAACATCAGTTCACATTTGTAGGTGGATCATCAGTGTTAGAGCTAAAATTAGCATGTTTAAATTGATTTTCATGCTTCCAGGGGCTCGGGAAGTGAATGAAATACTATTTGGAGGCATTTAATGTTCAATCAAAAACAGCTGATTTTTGACAAAAGAGATAACACCCCCCCATTACGTCATGCTTCAGAAATGTGGAAAATGGTCCGTTTTCAAATGTTTTATTTTTGAACGTCAGTTCACATTTGTAGGTGGATCATCAGTGTTAGAGCTAAAATTAGCATGTTTAAAGTGATTTTCATGCTTCCAGGGGCCCTAAACACAAGATTTATGGAATGGTTAAAAGTGCATGAAAATGGCCAATTTACTCACTCTGAGTTCTCAAAAAGGGTTTCTTCACCCTGGGAAGTTAATTAAATACCATTTGGAGGCATTTAATGTTTGAGCAAAAACGGCTGATTTTCGACAAAAGAGATAACACCCCCCCATTACGTCATGCTTCAGAAATGTGGAAAATGGTTCGTTTTCAAATGTTTTATTTTTGAACGTCAGTTCACATTTGTAGGTGGATCATCAGTGTTAGAGCTAAAATTAGCATGTTTAAAGTGATTTTCATGCTTCCAGGGGCTCGGGAAGTGAATTAAATACTATTTGGAGGCATTTAATGTTTAAGCAAAAACAGCTGATTTTTGACAAAAGAGATAACACCCCCCCATTACGTCATGCTTCAGAAATGTGGAAAATGGTCCGTTTTCAAATGTTTTATTTTTGAACGTCAGTTCACATTTGTAGGTGGATCATCAGTGTTAGAGCTAAAATTAGCATGTTTAAAGTGATTTTCATGCTTCCAGGGGCCCTAAACACAAGATTTATGGAATGGTTAAAAGTGCATGAAAATGGCCAATTTACTCACTCTGAGTTCTCAAAAAGGGTTTCTTCACCCCGGGAAGTTAATTAAATACCATTTTGAGGCATTTAATGTTCGAGCAAAAACGGCTGATTTTCGACAAAAGAGATAACACCCCCCCATTACGTCATGCTTCAGAAATGTGGAAAATGGTCCGTTTTCAAATGTTTTATTTTTGAACATCAGTTCACATTTGTAGGTGGATCATCAGTGTTAGAGCTAAAATTAGCATGTTTAAAGTGATTTTCATGCTTCCAGGGGCTCGGGAAGTGAATTAAATACTATTTGGAGGCATTTAATGTTCAATCAAAAACAGCTGATTTTTGACAAAAGAGATAACACCCCCCCATTACGTCATGCTTCAGAAATGTGGAAAATGGTCCGTTTTCAAATGTTTTATTTTTGAACGTCAGTTCACATTTGTAGGTGGATCATCAGTGTTAGAGCTAAAATTAGCATGTTTAAAGTGATTTTCATGCTTCCAGGGGCCCTAAACACAAGATTTATGGAATGGTTAAAAGTGCATGAAAATGGCCAATTTACTCACTCTGAGTTCTCAAAAAGGGTTTCTTCACCCCGGGAAGTTAATTAAATACCATTTTGAGGCATTTAATGTTCGAGCAAAAACGGCTGATTTTCGACAAAAGAGATAACACCCCCCCATTACGTCATGCTTCAGAAATGTGGAAAATGGTCCGTTTTCAAATGTTTTATTTTTGAACATCAGTTCACATTTGTAGGTGGATCATCAGTGTTAGAGCTAAAATTAGCATGTTTAAAGTGATTTTCATGCTTCCAGGGGCTCGGGAAGTGAATTAAATACTATTTGGAGGCATTTAATGTTCAATCAAAAACAGCTGATTTTTGACAAAAGAGATAACACCCCCCCATTATGTCATGCTTCAGAAATGTGGAAAATGGTCCGTTTTCAAATGTTTTATTTTTGAACGTCAGTTCACATTTGTAGGTGGATCATCAGTGTTAGAGCTAAAATTAGCATGTTTAAAGTGATTTTCATGCTTCCAGGGGCCCTAAACACAAGATTTATGGAATGGTTAAAAGTGCATGAAAATGGCAAATTTACTCACTCTGAGTTCTCAAAAAGGGTTTCTTCACCCCGGGAGTTAATTAAATACCATTTGGAGGCATTTAATGTTCGAGCAAAAACGGCTGATTTTCGACAAAAGAGATAACACCCCCCCATTACGTCATGCTTCAGGAATGTGGAAAATGGTCCGTTTTCAAATGTTTTATTTTTGAACGTCAGTTCACATTTGTAGGTGGATCATCAGTGTTAGAGCTAAAATTAGCATGTTTAAAGTGATTTTCATGCTTCCAGAGGCCCTAAACACAAGATTTATGGAATGGTTAAAAGTGCATGAAAATGGCCAATTTACTCACTCTGAGTTCTCAAAAAGGGTTTCTTCACCCCGGGAAGTTAATTGAATACCATTTAGAGGCATTTAATGTTCGAGCAAAAACGGCTGATTTTCGACAAAAGAGATAACACCCCCCCATTACGTCATGCTTCAGAAATGTGAAAAATGGTCCGTTTTCAAATGTTTTATTTTTGAACGTCAGTTCACATTTGTAGGTGGATCATCAGTGTTAGAGCTACAATTAGCATGTTTAAAGTGATGTTCATGCTTCCAGGGGCTCGGGAAGTGAATTAAATACTATTTGGAGGCATTTAATGTTCAATCAAAAACAGCTGATTTTTGGCAAAAGAGATAACACCCCCCCATTACGTCATGCTTCAGAAATGTGGAAAATGGTCCGTTTTCAAATGTTTTATTTTTGAACGTCAGTTCACATTTGTAGGTGGATCATCAGTGTTAGAGCTACAATTAGCATGTTTAAAGTGATTTTCATGCTTCCAGGGGCTCGGGAAGTGAATTAAATACTATTTGGAGGCATTTAATGTTCAAGCAAAAACAGCTGATTTTTGACAAAAGAGATAACACCCCCCATTACGTCATGCTTCAGAAATGTGAAAAATGGTCCGTTTTCAAATGTTTTATTTTTGAACGTCAGTTCACATTTGTAGGTGGATCATCAGTGTTAGAGCTAAAATTAGCATGTTTAAAGTGATTTTCATGCTTCCAGGGGCCCTAAACACAAGATTTATGGAATGGTTAAAAGTGCATGAAAATGGCCAATTTACTCACTCTGAGTTCTCAAAAAGGGTTTCTTCACCCCGGGAAGTTAATTAAATACCATTTGGAGGCATTTAATGTTCGAGCAAAAACGGCTGATTTTCGACAAAAGAGATAACACCCCCCCATTACGTCATTCTTCAGAAATGTGGAAAATGGTCCGTTTTCAAATGTTTTATTTTTGAACGTCAGTTCACATTTGTAGGTGGATAATCAGTGTTAGAGCTAAAATTAGCATGTTTAAAGTGATTTTCATGCTTCCAGGGGCTCAGGAAGTGAATTAAATACTATTTGGAGGCATTTAATGTTCAAGCAAAAACAGCTGATTTTTGACAAAAGAGATAACACCCCCCCATTACGTCATGCTTCAGAAATGTGGAAAATGGTCCGTTTTCAAATGTTTTATTTTTGAACGTCAGTTCACATTTGTAGGTGGATCATCAGGGTTAGAGCTAAAATTAGCATGTTTAAAGTGATTTTCATGCTTTCAGGGTCCCTAAACACAAGATTTATGGAATGGTTAAAAGTGCATGAAAATGGCCAATTTACTCACTCTGAGTTCTCAAAAAGGGTTTCTTCACCCCGGGAAGTTAATTAAATACCATTTGGAGGCATTTAATGTTCGAGCAAAAACTGCTGATTTTCGACAAAGGAGATAACACCCCCCCCATTACGTCATGCTTCAGAAATGTGGAAAATGGTCCGTTTTCAAATGTTTTATTTTTGAACGTCAGTTCACATTTGTAGGTGGATCATCAGTGTTAGAGCTAAAATTAGCATGTTTAAAGTGATTTTCATGCTTCCAGGGGCTCGGGAAGTGAATTAAATACTATTTGGAGGCATTTAATGTTCAATCAAAAACAGCTGATTTTTGACAAAAGAGATAACACCCCCCCATTACGTCATGCTTCAGAAATGTGGAAAATGGTCCGTTTTCAAATGTTTTATTTTTGAACGTCAGTTCACAATTGTAGGTGGATCATCAGTGTTAGAGCTAAAATTAGCATGTTTAAAGTGATTTTCATGCTTCCAGGGGCCCTAAACACAAGATTTATGGAATGGTTAAAAGTGCATGAAAATGGCCAATTTACTCACTCTGAGTTCTCAAAAAGGGTTTCTTCACCCCGGGAAGTTAATTAAATACCATTTGGAGGCATTTAATGTTCGAGCAAAAACGGCTGATTTTCGACAAAAGAGATAACACCCCCCATTACGTCATGCTTCAGAAATGTGGAAAATGGTCCGTTTTCAAATGTTTTATTTTTGAACGTCAGTTCACATTTGTAGGTGGATCATCAGTGTTAGAGCTAAAATTAGCATCTTTAAAGTGATTTTCATGCTTCCAGGGGCTCGGGAAGTGAATTAAATACTATTTGTAGGCATTTAATATTCAAGCAAAAACAGCTGATTTTTGACAAAAGAGATAACACCCCCCCATTATGTCATGCTTCAGAAATGTGGAAAATGGTCCGTTTTCAAATGTTTTATTTTTGAACGCCATTTCACATTTGTAGGTGGATCATCAGTGTTAGAGCTAAAATTAGCATGTTTAAAGTGATTTTCATGCTTCCAGGGGCCCTAAACACAAGATTTATGGAATGGTTAAAAGTGCATGAAAATGGCCAATTTACTCACTCTGAGTTCTCAAAAAGGGTTTCTTCACCCCGGGAAGTTAATTAAATACTATTTTGAGGCATTTAATGTTCGAGCAAAAACGGCTGATTTTCGACAAAAGAGATAACACCCCCCCATTACGTCATGCTTCAGAAATGTGGAAAATGGTCCGTTTTCAAATGTTTTATTTTTGAACATCAGTTCACATTTGTAGGTGGATCATCAGTGTTAGAGCTAAAATTAGCATGTTTAAAGTGATTTTCATGCTTCCAGGGGCTCGGGAAGTGAATTAAATACTATTTGGAGGCATTTAATGTTCAATCAAAAACAGCTGATTTTTGACAAAAGAGATAACACCCCCCCATTACGTCATGCTTCAGAAATGTGGAAAATGGTCCGTTTTCAAATGTTTTATTTTTGAACGTCAGTTCACATTTGTAGGTGGATCATCAGTGTTAGAGCTAAAATTAGCATGTTTAAAGTGATTTTCATGCTTCCAGGGGCCCTAAACACAAGATTTATGGAATGGTTAAAAGTGCATGAAAATGGCCAATTTACTCACTCTGAGTTCTCAAAAAGTGTTTCTTCACCCCGGGAGTTAATTAAATACCATTTGGAGGCATTTAATGTTCGAGCAAAAACGGCTGATTTTCGACAAAAGAGATAACACCCCCCCATTACGTCATGCTTCAGGAATGTGGAAAATGGTCCGTTTTCAAATGTTTTATTTTTGAACGTCAGTTCACATCTGTAGGTGGATCATCAGTGTTAGAGCTAAAATTAGCATGTTTAAAGTGATTTTCATGCTTCCAGAGGCCCTAAACACAAGATTTATGGAATGGTTAAAAGTGCATGAAAATGGCCAATTTACTCACTCTGAGTTCTCAAAAAGGGTTTCTTCACCCCGGGAAGTTAATTGAATACCATTTGGAGGCATTTAATGTTCGAGCAAAAACGGCTGATTTTCGACAAAAGAGATAACACCCCCCCATTACGTCATGCTTCAGAAATGTGGAAAATGGTCCGTTTTCAAATGTTTTATTTTTGAACGTCAGTTCACATTTGTAGGTGGATCATCAGTGTTAGAGCTACAATTAGCATGTTTAAAGTGATTTTCATGCTTCCAGGGGCTCGGGAAGTGAATTTAATACTATTTGGAGGCATTTAATGTTCAAGCAAAAACAGCTGATTTTTGACAAAAGAGATAACACCCCCCCCATTACGTCATGCTTCAGAAATGTGGAAAATGGTCCGTTTTCAAATGTTTTATTTTTGAACGTCAGTTCACATTTGTAGGTGGATCATCAGTGTTAGAGCTAAAATTAGCATGTTTAAAGTGATTTTCATGCTTCCAGGGGCCCTAAACACAAGATTTATGGAATGGTTAAAAGTGCATGAAAATGGCCAATTTACTCACTCTGAGTTCTCAAAAAGGGTTTCTTCACCCCGGGAAGTTAATTAAATACCATTTGGAGGCATTTAATGTTCGAGCAAAAACGGCTGATTTTCGACAAAAGAGATAACACCCCCCATTACGTCATGCTTCAGAAATGTGGAAAATGGTCCGTTTTCAAATGTTTTATTTTTGAACGTCAGTTCACATTTGTAGGTGGATCATCAGTGTTAGAGCTAAAATTAGCATCTTTAAAGTGATTTTCATGCTTCCAGGGGCTCGGGAAGTGAATTAAATACTATTTGGAGGCATTTAATGTTCAAGCAAAAACAGCTGATTTTTGACAAAAGAGATAACACCCCCCCATTATGTCATGCTTCAGAAATGTGGAAAATGGTCCGTTTTCAAATGTTTTATTTTTGAACGTCAGTTCACATTTGTAGGTGGATCATCAGTGTTAGAGCTAAAATTAGCATGTTTAAAGTGATTTTCATGCTTGCAGGGGCCCTAAACACAAGATTTATGGAATGGTTAAAAGTGCATGAAAATGGCCAATTTACTCACTCTGAGTTCTCAAAAAGGGTTTCTTCACCCCGGGAAGTTAATTAAATACCATTTTGAGGCATTTAATGTTCGAGCAAAAACGGCTGATTTTCGACAAAAGAGATAACACCCCCCCATTACGTCATGCTTCAGAAATGTGGAAAATGGTCCGTTTTCAAATGTTTTATTTTTGAACATCAGTTCACATTTGTAGGTGGATCATCAGTGTTAGAGCTAAAATTAGCATGTTTAAAGTGATTTTCATGCTTCCAGGGGCTCGAGAAGTGAATTAAATACTATTTGGAGGCATTTAATGTTCAATCAAAAACAGCTGATTTTTGACAAAAGAGATAACACCCCCCCATTACGTCATGCTTCAGAAATGTGGAAAATGGTCCGTTTTCAAATGTTTTATTTTTGAACGTCAGTTCACATTTGTAGGTGGATCATCAGTGTTAGAGCTAAAATTAGCATGTTTAAAGTGATTTTCATGCTTCCAGGGGCCCTAAACACAAGATTTATGGAATGGTTAAAAGTGCATGAAAATGGCCAATTTACTCACTCTGAGTTCTCAAAAAGGGTTTCTTCACCCGGGGAGTTAATTAAATACCATTTGGAGGCATTTAATGTTCGAGCAAAAACGGCTGATTTTCGACAAAAGAGATAACACCCCCCCATTACGTCATGCTTCAGGAATGTGGAAAATGGTCCGTTTTCAAATGTTTTATTTTTGAACGTCAGTTCACATTTGTAGGTGGATCATCAGTGTTAGAGCTAAAATTAGCATGTTTAAAGTGATTTTCATGCTTCCAGAGGCCCTAAACACAAGATTTATGGAATGGTTAAAAGTGCATGAAAATGGCCAATTTACTCACTCTGAGTTCTCAAAAAGGGTTTCTTTACCCCGGGAAGTTAATTGAATACCATTTGGAGTCATTTAATGTTCGAGCAAAAACGGCTGATTTTCGACAAAAGAGATAACACCCCCCCATTACGTCATGCTTCAGAAATGTGGAAAATGGTCCGTTTTCAAATGTTTTATTTTTGAACGTCAGTTCACATTTGTAGGTGGATCATCAGTGTTAGAGCTAAAATTAGCGTGTTTAAAGTGATTTTCATGCTTCCAGGGGCTCGGGAAGTGAATTAAATACTATTTGGAGGCATTTAATGTTCAAGCAAAAACAGCTGATTTTTGACAAAAGAGATAACACCCCCCCCATTACGTCATGCTTCAGAAATGTGGAAAATGGTCCGTTTTCAAATGTTTTATTTTTGAACGTCAGTTCACATTTGTAGGTGGATCATCAGTGTTAGAGCTAAAATTAGCATGTTTAAAGTGATTTTCATGCTTCCAGGGGCCCTAAACACAAGATTTATGGAATGGTTAAAAGTGCATGAAAATGGCCAATTTACTCACTCTGAGTTCTCAAAAAGGGTTTCTTCACCCCGGGAAGTTAATTAAATACCATTTTGAGGCATTTAATGTTCGAGCAAAAACGGCTGATTTTTGACAAAAGAGATAACACCCCCCCATTACGTCATGCTTCAGAAATGTGGAAAATGGTCCGTTTTCAAATGTTTTATTTTTGAACATCAGTTCACATTTGTAGGTGGATCATCAGTGTTAGAGCTAAAATTAGCATGTTTAAAGTGATTTTCATGCTTCCAGGGGCTCGGGAAGTGAATTAAATACTATTTGGAGGCATTTAATGTTCAATCAAAAACAGCTGATTTTTGACAAAAGAGATAACACCCCCCCATTACGTCATGCTTCAGAAATGTGGAAAATGGTCCGTTTTCAAATGTTTTATTTTTGAACGTCAGTTCACATTTGTAGGTGGATCATCAGTGTTAGAGCTAAAATTAGCATGTTTAAAGTGATTTTCATGCTTCCAGGGGCCCTAAACACAAGATTTATGGAATGGTTAAAAGTGCATGAAAATGGCCAATTAACTCACTCTGAGTTCTCAAAAAGGGTTTCTTCACCCCGGGAAGTTAATTAAATACCATTTGGAGGCATTTAATGTTTGAGCAAAAACGGCTGATTTTCGACAAAAGAGATAACACCCCCCATTACGTCATGCTTCAGAAATGTGGAAAATGGTCCGTTTTCAAATGTTTTATTTTTGAACGTCAGTTCACATTTGTAGGTGGATCATCAGTGTTAGAGCTAAAATTAGCATCTTTAAAGTGATTTTCATGCTTCCAGGGGCTCGGGAAGTGAATTAAATACTATTTGTAGGCATTTAATGTTCAATCAAAAACAGCTGATTTTTGACAAAAGAGATAACACCCCCCCATTACGTCATGCTTCAGAAATGTGGAAAATGGTCCGTTTTCAAATGTTTTATTTTTGAACGTCAGTTCACATTTGTAGGTGGATCATCAGTGTTAGAGCTAAAATTAGCATGTTTAAAGTGATTTTCATGCTTCCAGGGGCTCGAGAAGTGAATTAAATACTATTTGGAGGCATTTAATGTTCAATCAAAAACAGCTGATTTTTGACAAAAGAGATAACACCCCCCCATTACGTCATGCTTCAGAAATGTGGAAAATGGTCCGTTTTCAAATGTTTTATTTTTGAACGTCAGTTCACATTTGTAGGTGGATCATCAGTGTTAGAGCTAAAATTAGCATGTTTAAAGTGATTTTCATGCTTCCAGGGGCCCTAAACACAAGATTTATGGAATGGTTAAAAGTGCATGAAAATGGCCAATTTACTCACTCTGAGTTCTCAAAAAGGGTTTCTTCACCCGGGGAGTTAATTAAATACCATTTGGAGGCATTTAATGTTCGAGCAAAAACGGCTGATTTTCGACAAAAGAGATAACACCCCCCCATTACGTCATGCTTCAGGAATGTGGAAAATGGTCCGTTTTCAAATGTTTTATTTTTGAACGTCAGTTCACATTTGTAGGTGGATCATCAGTGTTAGAGCTAAAATTAGCATGTTTAAAGTGATTTTCATGCTTCCAGAGGCCCTAAACACAAGATTTATGGAATGGTTAAAAGTGCATGAAAATGGCCAATTTACTCACTCTGAGTTCTCAAAAAGGGTTTCTTTACCCCGGGAAGTTAATTGAATACCATTTGGAGTCATTTAATGTTCGAGCAAAAACGGCTGATTTTCGACAAAAGAGATAACACCCCCCCATTACGTCATGCTTCAGAAATGTGGAAAATGGTCCGTTTTCAAATGTTTTATTTTTGAACGTCAGTTCACATTTGTAGGTGGATCATCAGTGTTAGAGCTAAAATTAGCGTGTTTAAAGTGATTTTCATGCTTCCAGGGGCTCGGGAAGTGAATTAAATACTATTTGGAGGCATTTAATGTTCAAGCAAAAACAGCTGATTTTTGACAAAAGAGATAACACCCCCCCATTACGTCATGCTTCAGAAATGTGGAAAATGGTCCGTTTTCAAATGTTTTATTTTTGAACGTCAGTTCACATTTGTAGGTGGATCATCAGTGTTAGAGCTAAAATTAGCATGTTTAAAGTGATTTTCATGCTTCCAGGGGCCCTAAACACAAGATTTATGGAATGGTTAAAAGTGCATGAAAATGGCCAATTTACTCACTCTGAGTTCTCAAAAAGGGTTTCTTCACCCCGGGAAGTTAATTAAATACCATTTTGAGGCATTTAATGTTCGAGCAAAAACGGCTGATTTTTGACAAAAGAGATAACACCCCCCCATTACGTCATGCTTCAGAAATGTGGAAAATGGTCCGTTTTCAAATGTTTTATTTTTGAACATCAGTTCACATTTGTAGGTGGATCATCAGTGTTAGAGCTAAAATTAGCATGTTTAAAGTGATTTTCATGCTTCCAGGGGCTCGGGAAGTGAATTAAATACTATTTGGAGGCATTTAATGTTCAATCAAAAACAGCTGATTTTTGACAAAAGAGATAACACCCCCCCATTACGTCATGCTTCAGAAATGTGGAAAATGGTCCGTTTTCAAATGTTTTATTTTTGAACGTCAGTTCACATTTGTAGGTGGATCATCAGTGTTAGAGCTAAAATTAGCATGTTTAAAGTGATTTTCATGCTTCCAGGGGCCCTAAACACAAGATTTATGGAATGGTTAAAAGTGCATGAAAATGGCCAATTAACTCACTCTGAGTTCTCAAAAAGGGTTTCTTCACCCCGGGAAGTTAATTAAATACCATTTGGAGGCATTTAATGTTTGAGCAAAAACGGCTGATTTTCGACAAAAGAGATAACACCCCCCATTACGTCATGCTTCAGAAATGTGGAAAATGGTCCGTTTTCAAATGTTTTATTTTTGAACGTCAGTTCACATTTGTAGGTGGATCATCAGTGTTAGAGCTAAAATTAGCATCTTTAAAGTGATTTTCATGCTTCCAGGGGCTCGGGAAGTGAATTAAATACTATTTGTAGGCATTTAATGTTCAAGCAAAAACAGCTGATTTTTGACAAAAGAGATAACACCCCCCCATTATGTCATGCTTCAGAAATGTGGAAAATGGTCTGTTTTCAAATGTTTTATTTTTGAACGTCAGTTCACATTTCTAGGTGGATCATCAGTGTTAGAGCTAAAATTAGCATGTTTAAAGTGATTTTCATGCTTCCAGGGGCACTAAACACAAGATTTATGGAATGGTTAAAAGTGCATGAAAATGGCCAATTTACTCACTCTGAGTTCTCAAAAAGGGTTTCTTCACCCCGGGAAGTTAATTAAATACCATTTTGAGGCATTTAATGTTCGAGCAAAAACGGCTGATTTTCGACAAAAGAGATAACACCCCCCCATTACGTCATGCTTCAGAAATGTGGAAAATGGTCCGTTTTCAAATGTTTTATTTTTGAACATCAGTTCACATTTGTAGGTGGATCATCAGTGTTAGAGCTAAAATTAGCATGTTTAAAGTGATTTTCATGCTTCCAGGGGCTCGGGAAGTGAATTAAATACTATTTGGAGGCATTTAATGTTCAATCAAAAACAGCTGATTTTTGACAAAAGAGATAACACCCCCCCATTACGTCATGCTTCAGAAATGTGGAAAATGGTCCGTTTTCAAATGTTTTATTTTTGAACGTCAGTTCACATTTGTAGGTGGATCATCAGTGTTAGAGCTAAAATTAGCATGTTTAAAGTGATTTTCATGCTTCCAGGGGCCCTAAACACAAGATTTATGGAATGGTTAAAAGTGCATGAAAATGGCCAATTTACTCACTCTGAGTTCTCAAAAAGGGTTTCTTCACCCCGGGAGTTAATTAAATACCATTTAGAGGCATTTAATGTTCGAGCAAAAACGGCTGATTTTCGACAAAAGAGATAACACCCCCCCATTACGTCATGCTTCAGGAATGTGGAAAATGGTCCGTTTTCAAATGTTTTATTTTTGAACGTCAGTTCACATTTGTAGGTGGATCATCAGTGTTAGAGCTAAAATTAGCATGTTTAAAGTGATTTTCATGCTTCCAGAGGCCCTAAACACAAGATTTATGGAATGGTTAAAAGTGCATGAAAATGGCCAATTTACTCACTCTGAGTTCTCAAAAAGGGTTTCTTCACCCCGGGAAGTTAATTGAATACCATTTGGAGGCATTTAATGTTCGAGCAAAAACGGCTGATTTTCGACAAAAGAGATAACACCCCCGCATTACGTCATGCTTCAGATATGTGGAAAATGGTCCGTTTTCAAATGTTTTATTTTTGAACGTCAGTTCACATTTGTAGGTGGATCATCAGTGTTAGAGCTACAATTAGCATGTTTAAAGTGATTTTCATGCTTCCAGGGGCTCGGGAAGTGAATTAAATACTATTTGGAGGCATTTAATGTTCAAGCAAAAACAGCTGATTTTTGACAAAAGAGATAACACCCCCCATTACGTCATGCTTCAGAAATGTGAAAAATGGTCCGTTTTCAAATGTTTTATTTTTGAACGTCAGTTCACATTTGTAGGTGGATCATCAGGGTTAGAGCTAAAATTAGCATGTTTAAAGTGATTTTCATGCTTTCAGGGTCCCTAAACACAAGATTTATGGAATGGTTAAAAGTGCATGAAAATGGCCAATTTACTCACTCTGAGTTCTCAAAAAGGGTTTCTTCACCCCGGGAAGTTAATTAAATACCATTTGGAGGCATTTAATGTTCGAGCAAAAACTGCTGATTTTCGACAAAGGAGATAACACCCCCCCCCATTACGTCATGCTTCAGAAATGTGGAAAATGGTTCGTTTTCAAATGTTTTATTTTTGAACGTCAGTTCACATTTGTAGGTGGATCATCAGTGTTAGAGCTAAAATTAGCATGTTTAAAGTGATTTTCATGCTTCCAGGGGCTCGGGAAGTGAATTAAATACTATTTGGAGGCATTTAATGTTTAAGCAAAAACAGCTGATTTTTGACAAAAGAGATAACACCCCCCCATTACGTCATGCTTCAGAAATGTGGAAAATGGTCCGTTTTCAAATGTTTTATTTTTGAACGTCAGTTCACATTTGTAGGTGGATCATCAGTGTTAGAGCTAAAATTAGCATGTTTAAAGTGATTTTCATGCTTCCAGGGGCCCTAAACACAAGATTTATGGAATGGTTAAAAGTGCATGAAAATGGCCAATTTACTCACTCTGAGTTCTCAAAAAGGGTTTCTTCACCCCGGGAAGTTAATTAAATACCATTTTGAGGCATTTAATGTTCGAGCAAAAACGGCTGATTTTCGACAAAAGAGATAACACCCCCCCATTACGTCATGCTTCAGAAATGTGGAAAATGGTCCGTTTTCAAATGTTTTATTTTTGAACGTCAGTTCACATTTGTAGGTGGATCATCAGTGTTAGAGCTAAAATTAGCATGTTTAAAGTGATTTTCATGCTTCCAGGGGCTCGGGAAGTGAATTAAATACTATTTGGAGGCATTTAATGTTCAAGCAAAAACAGCTGATTTTTGACAACAGAGATAACACCCCCCCATTACGTCATGCTTCAGAAATGTGGAAAATGGTCCGTTTTCAAATGTTTTATTTTTGAACGTCAGTTCACATTTGTAGGTGGATCATCAGTGTTAGAGCTAAAATTAGCATGTTTAAAGTGATTTTCATGCTTCCAGGGGCCCTAAACACAAGATTTATGGAATGGTTAAAAGTGCATGAAAATGGCCAATTTACTCACTCTGAGTTCTCAAAAAGGGTTTCTTCACCCCGGGAAGTTAATTAAATACCATTTGGAGGCATTTAATGTTCGAGCAAAAACGGCTGGTTTTCGACAAAAGAGATAACACCCCCCCATTACGTCATGCTTCAGAAATGTGGAAAATGGTCCGTTTTCAAATGTTTTATTTTTGAACATCAGTTCACATTTGTAGGTGGATCATCAGTGTTAGAGCTAAAATTAGCATGTTTAAATTGATTTTCATGCTTCCAGGGGCTCGGGAAGTGAATGAAATACTATTTGGAGGCATTTAATGTTCAATCAAAAACAGCTGATTTTTGACAAAAGAGATAACACCCCCCCATTACGTCATGCTTCAGAAATGTGGAAAATGGTCCGTTTTCAAATGTTTTATTTTTGAACGTCAGTTCACATTTGTAGGTGGATCATCAGTGTTAGAGCTAAAATTAGCATGTTTAAAGTGATTTTCATGCTTCCAGGGGCCCTAAACACAAGATTTATGGAATGGTTAAAAGTGCATGAAAATGGCCAATTTACTCACTCTGAGTTCTCAAAAAGGGTTTCTTCACCCTGGGAAGTTAATTAAATACCATTTGGAGGCATTTAATGTTTGAGCAAAAACGGCTGATTTTCGACAAAAGAGATAACACCCCCCCATTACGTCATGCTTCAGAAATGTGGAAAATGGTTCGTTTTCAAATGTTTTATTTTTGAACGTCAGTTCACATTTGTAGGTGGATCATCAGTGTTAGAGCTAAAATTAGCATGTTTAAAGTGATTTTCATGCTTCCAGGGGCTCGGGAAGTGAATTAAATACTATTTGGAGGCATTTAATGTTTAAGCAAAAACAGCTGATTTTTGACAAAAGAGATAACACCCCCCCATTACGTCATGCTTCAGAAATGTGGAAAATGGTCCGTTTTCAAATGTTTTATTTTTGAACGTCAGTTCACATTTGTAGGTGGATCATCAGTGTTAGAGCTAAAATTAGCATGTTTAAAGTGATTTTCATGCTTCCAGGGGCCCTAAACACAAGATTTATGGAATGGTTAAAAGTGCATGAAAATGGCCAATTTACTCACTCTGAGTTCTCAAAAAGGGTTTCTTCACCCCGGGAAGTTAATTAAATACCATTTTGAGGCATTTAATGTTCGAGCAAAAACGGCTGATTTTCGACAAAAGAGATAACACCCCCCCATTACGTCATGCTTCAGAAATGTGGAAAATGGTCCGTTTTCAAATGTTTTATTTTTGAACATCAGTTCACATTTGTAGGTGGATCATCAGTGTTAGAGCTAAAATTAGCATGTTTAAAGTGATTTTCATGCTTCCAGGGGCTCGGGAAGTGAATTAAATACTATTTGGAGGCATTTAATGTTCAATCAAAAACAGCTGATTTTTGACAAAAGAGATAACACCCCCCCATTACGTCATGCTTCAGAAATGTGGAAAATGGTCCGTTTTCAAATGTTTTATTTTTGAACGTCAGTTCACATTTGTAGGTGGATCATCAGTGTTAGAGCTAAAATTAGCATGTTTAAAGTGATTTTCATGCTTCCAGGGGCCCTAAACACAAGATTTATGGAATGGTTAAAAGTGCATGAAAATGGCCAATTTACTCACTCTGAGTTCTCAAAAAGGGTTTCTTCACCCCGGGAAGTTAATTAAATACCATTTTGAGGCATTTAATGTTCGAGCAAAAACGGCTGATTTTCGACAAAAGAGATAACACCCCCCCATTACGTCATGCTTCAGAAATGTGGAAAATGGTCCGTTTTCAAATGTTTTATTTTTGAACATCAGTTCACATTTGTAGGTGGATCATCAGTGTTAGAGCTAAAATTAGCATGTTTAAAGTGATTTTCATGCTTCCAGGGGCTCGGGAAGTGAATTAAATACTATTTGGAGGCATTTAATGTTCAATCAAAAACAGCTGATTTTTGACAAAAGAGATAACACCCCCCCATTATGTCATGCTTCAGAAATGTGGAAAATGGTCCGTTTTCAAATGTTTTATTTTTGAACGTCAGTTCACATTTGTAGGTGGATCATCAGTGTTAGAGCTAAAATTAGCATGTTTAAAGTGATTTTCATGCTTCCAGGGGCCCTAAACACAAGATTTATGGAATGGTTAAAAGTGCATGAAAATGGCAAATTTACTCACTCTGAGTTCTCAAAAAGGGTTTCTTCACCCCGGGAGTTAATTAAATACCATTTGGAGGCATTTAATGTTCGAGCAAAAACGGCTGATTTTCGACAAAAGAGATAACACCCCCCCATTACGTCATGCTTCAGGAATGTGGAAAATGGTCCGTTTTCAAATGTTTTATTTTTGAACGTCAGTTCACATTTGTAGGTGGATCATCAGTGTTAGAGCTAAAATTAGCATGTTTAAAGTGATTTTCATGCTTCCAGAGGCCCTAAACACAAGATTTATGGAATGGTTAAAAGTGCATGAAAATGGCCAATTTACTCACTCTGAGTTCTCAAAAAGGGTTTCTTCACCCCGGGAAGTTAATTGAATACCATTTGGAGGCATTTAATGTTCGAGCAAAAACGGCTGATTTTCGACAAAAGAGATAACACCCCCCCATTACGTCATGCTTCAGATATGTGGAAAATGGTCCGTTTTCAAATGTTTTATTTTTGAACGTCAGTTCACATTTGTAGGTGGATCATCAGTGTTAGAGCTACAATTAGCATGTTTAAAGTGATTTTCATGCTTCCAGGGGCTCGGGAAGTGAATTAAATACTATTTGGAGGCATTTAATGTTCAAGCAAAAACAGCTGATTTTTGACAAAAGAGATAACACCCCCCATTACGTCATGCTTCAGAAATGTGAAAAATGGTCCGTTTTCAAATGTTTTATTTTTGAACGTCAGTTCACATTTGTAGGTGGATCATCAGTGTTAGAGCTAAAATTAGCATGTTTAAAGTGATTTTCATGCTTCCAGGGGCCCTAAACACAAGATTTATGGAATGGTTAAAAGTGCATGAAAATGGCCAATTTACTCACTCTGAGTTCTCAAAAAGGGTTTCTTCACCCCGGGAAGTTAATTAAATACCATTTGGAGGCATTTAATGTTCGAGCAAAAACTGCTGATTTTCGACAAAGGAGATAACACCCCCCCCATTACGTCATGCTTCAGAAATGTGGAAAATGGTCCGTTTTCAAATGTTTTATTTTTGAACGTCAGTTCACATTTGTAGGTGGATCATCAGTGTTAGAGCTAAAATTAGCATGTTTAAAGTGATTTTCATGCTTCCAGGGGCTCGGGAAGTGAATTAAATACTATTTGGAGGCATTTAATGTTCAATCAAAAACAGCTGATTTTTGACAAAAGAGATAACACCCCCCCATTACGTCATGCTTCAGAAATGTGGAAAATGGTCCGTTTTCAAATGTTTTATTTTTGAACGTCAGTTCACAATTGTAGGTGGATCATCAGTGTTAGAGCTAAAATTAGCATGTTTAAAGTGATTTTCATGCTTCCAGGGGCCCTAAACACAAGATTTATGGAATGGTTAAAAGTGCATGAAAATGGCCAATTTACTCACTCTGAGTTCTCAAAAAGGGTTTCTTCACCCCGGGAAGTTAATTAAATACCATTTGGAGGCATTTAATGTTCGAGCAAAAACGGCTGATTTTCGACAAAAGAGATAACACCCCCCATTACGTCATGCTTCAGAAATGTGGAAAATGGTCCGTTTTCAAATGTTTTATTTTTGAACGTCAGTTCACATTTGTAGGTGGATCATCAGTGTTAGAGCTAAAATTAGCATCTTTAAAGTGATTTTCATGCTTCCAGGGGCTCGGGAAGTGAATTAAATACTATTTGTAGGCATTTAATATTCAAGCAAAAACAGCTGATTTTTGACAAAAGAGATAACACCCCCCCATTATGTCATGCTTCAGAAATGTGGAAAATGGTCCGTTTTCAAATGTTTTATTTTTGAACGTCATTTCACATTTGTAGGTGGATCATCAGTGTTAGAGCTAAAATTAGCATGTTTAAAGTGATTTTCATGCTTCCAGGGGCACTAAACACAAGATTTATGGAATGGTTAAAAGTGCATGAAAATGGCCAATTTACTCACTCTGAGTTCTCAAAAAGGGTTTCTTCACCCCGGGAAGTTAATTAAATACCATTTTGAGGCATTTAATGTTCGAGCAAAAACGGCTGATTTTCGACAAAAGAGATAACACCCCCCCATTACGTCATGCTTCAGAAATGTGGAAAATGGTCCGTTTTCAAATGTTTTATTTTTGAACATCAGTTCACATTTGTAGGTGGATCATCAGTGTTAGAGCTAAAATTAGCATGTTTAAAGTGATTTTCATGCTTCCAGGGGCTCGGGAAGTGAATTAAATACTATTTGGAGGCATTTAATGTTCAATCAAAAACAGCTGATTTTTGACAAAAGAGATAACACCCCCCCATTACGTCATGCTTCAGAAATGTGGAAAATGGTCCGTTTTCAAATGTTTTATTTTTGAACGTCAGTTCACATTTGTAGGTGGATCATCAGTGTTAGAGCTAAAATTAGCATGTTTAAAGTGATTTTCATGCTTCCAGGGGCCCTAAACACAAGATTTATGGAATGGTTAAAAGTGCATGAAAATGGCCAATTTACTCACTCTGAGTTCTCAAAAAGGGTTTCTTCACCCCGGGAGTTAATTAAATACCATTTAGAGGCATTTAATGTTCGAGCAAAAACGGCTGATTTTCGACAAAAGAGATAACACCCCCCCATTACGTCATGCTTCAGGAATGTGGAAAATGGTCCGTTTTCAAATGTTTTATTTTTGAACGTCAGTTCACATTTGTAGGTGGATCATCAGTGTTAGAGCTAAAATTAGCATGTTTAAAGTGATTTTCATGCTTCCAGAGGCCCTAAACACAAGATTTATGGAATGGTTAAAAGTGCATGAAAATGGCCAATTTACTCACTCTGAGTTCTCAAAAAGGGTTTCTTCACCCCGGGAAGTTAATTGAATACCATTTGGAGGCATTTAATGTTCGAGCAAAAACGGCTGATTTTCGACAAAAGAGATAACACCCCCGCATTACGTCATGCTTCAGATATGTGGAAAATGGTCCGTTTTCAAATGTTTTATTTTTGAACGTCAGTTCACATTTGTAGGTGGATCATCAGTGTTAGAGCTACAATTAGCATGTTTAAAGTGATTTTCATGCTTCCAGGGGCTCGGGAAGTGAATTAAATACTATTTGGAGGCATTTAATGTTCAAGCAAAAACAGCTGATTTTTGACAAAAGAGATAACACCCCCCATTACGTCATGCTTCAGAAATGTGAAAAATGGTCCGTTTTCAAATGTTTTATTTTTGAACGTCAGTTCACATTTGTAGGTGGATCATCAGGGTTAGAGCTAAAATTAGCATGTTTAAAGTGATTTTCATGCTTTCAGGGTCCCTAAACACAAGATTTATGGAATGGTTAAAAGTGCATGAAAATGGCCAATTTACTCACTCTGAGTTCTCAAAAAGGGTTTCTTCACCCCGGGAAGTTAATTAAATACCATTTGGAGGCATTTAATGTTCGAGCAAAAACTGCTGATTTTCGACAAAGGAGATAACACCCCCCCCCCATTACGTCATGCTTCAGAAATGTGGAAAATGGTCCGTTTTCAAATGTTTTATTTTTGAACGTCAGTTCACATTTGTAGGTGGATCATCAGTGTTAGAGCTAAAATTAGCATGTTTAAAGTGATTTTCATGCTTCCAGGGGCTCGGGAAGTGAATTAAATACTATTTGGAGGCATTTAATGTTCAAGCAAAAACAGCTGATTTTTGACAACAGAGATAACACCCCCCCATTACGTCATGCTTCAGAAATGTGGAAAATGGTCCGTTTTCAAATGTTTTATTTTTGAACGTCAGTTCACATTTGTAGGTGGATCATCAGTGTTAGAGCTAAAATTAGCATGTTTAAAGTGATTTTCATGCTTCCAGGGGCCCTAAACACAAGATTTATGGAATGGTTAAAAGTGCATGAAAATGGCCAATTTACTCACTCTGAGTTCTCAAAAAGGGTTTCTTCACCCCGGGAAGTTAATTAAATACCATTTGGAGGCATTTAATGTTCGAGCAAAAACGGCTGGTTTTCGACAAAAGAGATAACACCCCCCCATTACGTCATGCTTCAGAAATGTGGAAAATGGTCCGTTTTCAAATGTTTTATTTTTGAACATCAGTTCACATTTGTAGGTGGATCATCAGTGTTAGAGCTAAAATTAGCATGTTTAAATTGATTTTCATGCTTCCAGGGGCTCGGGAAGTGAATGAAATACTATTTGGAGGCATTTAATGTTCAATCAAAAACAGCTGATTTTTGACAAAAGAGATAACACCCCCCATTACGTCATGCTTCAGAAATGTGGAAAATGGTCCGTTTTCAAATGTTTTATTTTTGAACGTCAGTTCACATTTGTAGGTGGATCATCAGTGTTAGAGCTAAAATTAGCATGTTTAAAGTGATTTTCATGCTTCCAGGGGCCCTAAACACAAGATTTATGGAATGGTTAAAAGTGCATGAAAATGGCCAATTTACTCACTCTGAGTTCTCAAAAAGGGTTTCTTCACCCTGGGAAGTTAATTAAATACCATTTGGAGGCATTTAATGTTTGAGCAAAAACGGCTGATTTTCGACAAAAGAGATAACACCCCCCCATTACGTCATGCTTCAGAAATGTGGAAAATGGTTCGTTTTCAAATGTTTTATTTTTGAACGTCAGTTCACATTTGTAGGTGGATCATCAGTGTTAGAGCTAAAATTAGCATGTTTAAAGTGATTTTCATGCTTCCAGGGGCTCGGGAAGTGAATTAAATACTATTTGGAGGCATTTAATGTTTAAGCAAAAACAGCTGATTTTTGACAAAAGAGATAACACCCCCCCATTACGTCATGCTTCAGAAATGTGGAAAATGGTCCGTTTTCAAATGTTTTATTTTTGAACGTCAGTTCACATTTGTAGGTGGATCATCAGTGTTAGAGCTAAAATTAGCATGTTTAAAGTGATTTTCATGCTTCCAGGGGCCCTAAACACAAGATTTATGGAATGGTTAAAAGTGCATGAAAATGGCCAATTTACTCACTCTGAGTTCTCAAAAAGGGTTTCTTCACCCCGGGAAGTTAATTAAATACCATTTTGAGGCATTTAATGTTCGAGCAAAAACGGCTGATTTTCGACAAAAGAGATAACACCCCCCCATTACGTCATGCTTCAGAAATGTGGAAAATGGTCCGTTTTCAAATGTTTTATTTTTGAACATCAGTTCACATTTGTAGGTGGATCATCAGTGTTAGAGCTAAAATTAGCATGTTTAAAGTGATTTTCATGCTTCCAGGGGCTCGGGAAGTGAATTAAATACTATTTGGAGGCATTTAATGTTCAATCAAAAACAGCTGATTTTTGACAAAAGAGATAACACCCCCCCATTACGTCATGCTTCAGAAATGTGGAAAATGGTCCGTTTTCAAATGTTTTATTTTTGAACGTCAGTTCACATTTGTAGGTGGATCATCAGTGTTAGAGCTAAAATTAGCATGTTTAAAGTGATTTTCATGCTTCCAGGGGCCCTAAACACAAGATTTATGGAATGGTTAAAAGTGCATGAAAATGGCCAATTTACTCACTCTGAGTTCTCAAAAAGGGTTTCTTCACCCCGGGAAGTTAATTAAATACCATTTTGAGGCATTTAATGTTCGAGCAAAAACGGCTGATTTTCGACAAAAGAGATAACACCCCCCCATTACGTCATGCTTCAGAAATGTGGAAAATGGTCCGTTTTCAAATGTTTTATTTTTGAACATCAGTTCACATTTGTAGGTGGATCATCAGTGTTAGAGCTAAAATTAGCATGTTTAAAGTGATTTTCATGCTTCCAGGGGCTCGGGAAGTGAATTAAATACTATTTGGAGGCATTTAATGTTCAATCAAAAACAGCTGATTTTTGACAAAAGAGATAACACCCCCCCATTATGTCATGCTTCAGAAATGTGGAAAATGGTCCGTTTTCAAATGTTTTATTTTTGAACGTCAGTTCACATTTGTAGGTGGATCATCAGTGTTAGAGCTAAAATTAGCATGTTTAAAGTGATTTTCATGCTTCCAGGGGCCCTAAACACAAGATTTATGGAATGGTTAAAAGTGCATGAAAATGGCAAATTTACTCACTCTGAGTTCTCAAAAAGGGTTTCTTCACCCCGGGAGTTAATTAAATACCATTTGGAGGCATTTAATGTTCGAGCAAAAACGGCTGATTTTCGACAAAAGAGATAACACCCCCCCATTACGTCATGCTTCAGGAATGTGGAAAATGGTCCGTTTTCAAATGTTTTATTTTTGAACGTCAGTTCACATTTGTAGGTGGATCATCAGTGTTAGAGCTAAAATTAGCATGTTTAAAGTGATTTTCATGCTTCCAGAGGCCCTAAACACAAGATTTATGGAATGGTTAAAAGTGCATGAAAATGGCCAATTTACTCACTCTGAGTTCTCAAAAAGGGTTTCTTCACCCCGGGAAGTTAATTGAATACCATTTGGAGGCATTTAATGTTCGAGCAAAAACGGCTGATTTTCGACAAAAGAGATAACACCCCCCCATTACGTCATGCTTCAGATATGTGGAAAATGGTCCGTTTTCAAATGTTTTATTTTTGAACGTCAGTTCACATTTGTAGGTGGATCATCAGTGTTAGAGCTACAATTAGCATGTTTAAAGTGATTTTCATGCTTCCAGGGGCTCGGGAAGTGAATTAAATACTATTTGGAGGCATTTAATGTTCAAGCAAAAACAGCTGATTTTTGACAAAAGAGATAACACCCCCCATTACGTCATGCTTCAGAAATGTGAAAAATGGTCCGTTTTCAAATGTTTTATTTTTGAACGTCAGTTCACATTTGTAGGTGGATCATCAGTGTTAGAGCTAAAATTAGCATGTTTAAAGTGATTTTCATGCTTCCAGGGGCCCTAAACACAAGATTTATGGAATGGTTAAAAGTGCATGAAAATGGCCAATTTACTCACTCTGAGTTCTCAAAAAGGGTTTCTTCACCCCGGGAAGTTAATTAAATACCATTTGGAGGCATTTAATGTTCGAGCAAAAACTGCTGATTTTCGACAAAGGAGATAACACCCCCCCCATTACGTCATGCTTCAGAAATGTGGAAAATGGTCCGTTTTCAAATGTTTTATTTTTGAACGTCAGTTCACATTTGTAGGTGGATCATCAGTGTTAGAGCTAAAATTAGCATGTTTAAAGTGATTTTCATGCTTCCAGGGGCTCGGGAAGTGAATTAAATACTATTTGGAGGCATTTAATGTTCAATCAAAAACAGCTGATTTTTGACAAAAGAGATAACACCCCCCCATTACGTCATGCTTCAGAAATGTGGAAAATGGTCCGTTTTCAAATGTTTTATTTTTGAACGTCAGTTCACAATTGTAGGTGGATCATCAGTGTTAGAGCTAAAATTAGCATGTTTAAAGTGATTTTCATGCTTCCAGGGGCCCTAAACACAAGATTTATGGAATGGTTAAAAGTGCATGAAAATGGCCAATTTACTCACTCTGAGTTCTCAAAAAGGGTTTCTTCACCCCGGGAAGTTAATTAAATACCATTTGGAGGCATTTAATGTTCGAGCAAAAACGGCTGATTTTCGACAAAAGAGATAACACCCCCCATTACGTCATGCTTCAGAAATGTGGAAAATGGTCCGTTTTCAAATGTTTTATTTTTGAACGTCAGTTCACATTTGTAGGTGGATCATCAGTGTTAGAGCTAAAATTAGCATCTTTAAAGTGATTTTCATGCTTCCAGGGGCTCGGGAAGTGAATTAAATACTATTTGTAGGCATTTAATATTCAAGCAAAAACAGCTGATTTTTGACAAAAGAGATAACACCCCCCCATTATGTCATGCTTCAGAAATGTGGAAAATGGTCCGTTTTCAAATGTTTTATTTTTGAACGTCATTTCACATTTGTAGGTGGATCATCAGTGTTAGAGCTAAAATTAGCATGTTTAAAGTGATTTTCATGCTTCCAGGGGCCCTAAACACAAGATTTATGGAATGGTTAAAAGTGCATGAAAATGGCCAATTTACTCACTCTGAGTTCTCAAAAAGGGTTTCTTCACCCCGGGAAGTTAATTAAATACTATTTTGAGGCATTTAATGTTCGAGCAAAAATGGCTGATTTTCGACAAAAGAGATAACACCCCCCCATTACGTCATGCTTCAGAAATGTGGAAAATGGTCCGTTTTCAAATGTTTTATTTTTGAACATCAGTTCACATTTGTAGGTGGATCATCAGTGTTAGAGCTAAAATTAGCATGTTTAAAGTGATTTTCATGCTTCCAGGGGCTCGGGAAGTGAATTAAATACTATTTGGAGGCATTTAATGTTCAATCAAAAACAGCTGATTTTTGACAAAAGAGATAACACCCCCCCATTACGTCATGCTTCAGAAATGTGGAAAATGGTCCGTTTTCAAATGTTTTATTTTTGAACGTCAGTTCACATTTGTAGGTGGATCATCAGTGTTAGAGCTAAAATTAGCATGTTTAAAGTGATTTTCATGCTTCCAGGGGCCCTAAACACAAGATTTATGGAATGGTTAAAAGTGCATGAAAATGGCCAATTTACTCACTCTGAGTTCTCAAAAAGTGTTTCTTCACCCCGGGAGTTAATTAAATACCATTTGGAGGCATTTAATGTTCGAGCAAAAACGGCTGATTTTCGACAAAAGAGATAACACCCCCCCATTACGTCATGCTTCAGGAATGTGGAAAATGGTCCGTTTTCAAATGTTTTATTTTTGAACGTCAGTTCACATCTGTAGGTGGATCATCAGTGTTAGAGCTAAAATTAGCATGTTTAAAGTGATTTTCATGCTTCCAGAGGCCCTAAACACAAGATTTATGGAATGGTTAAAAGTGCATGAAAATGGCCAATTTACTCACTCTGAGTTCTCAAAAAGGGTTTCTTCACCCCGGGAAGTTAATTGAATACCATTTGGAGGCATTTAATGTTCGAGCAAAAACGGCTGATTTTCGACAAAAGAGATAACACCCCCCCATTACGTCATGCTTCAGAAATGTGGAAAATGGTCCGTTTTCAAATGTTTTATTTTTGAACGTCAGTTCACATTTGTAGGTGGATCATCAGTGTTAGAGCTACAATTAGCATGTTTAAAGTGATTTTCATGCTTCCAGGGGCTCGGGAAGTGAATTTAATACTATTTGGAGGCATTTAATGTTCAAGCAAAAACAGCTGATTTTTGACAAAAGAGATAACACCCCCCCCATTACGTCATGCTTCAGAAATGTGGAAAATGGTCCGTTTTCAAATGTTTTATTTTTGAACGTCAGTTCACATTTGTAGGTGGATCATCAGTGTTAGAGCTAAAATTAGCATGTTTAAAGTGATTTTCATGCTTCCAGGGGCCCTAAACACAAGATTTATGGAATGGTTAAAAGTGCATGAAAATGGCCAATTTACTCACTCTGAGTTCTCAAAAAGGGTTTCTTCACCCCGGGAAGTTAATTAAATACCATTTGGAGGCATTTAATGTTCGAGCAAAAACGGCTGATTTTCGACAAAAGAGATAACACCCCCCATTACGTCATGCTTCAGAAATGTGGAAAATGGTCCGTTTTCAAATGTTTTATTTTTGAACGTCAGTTCACATTTGTAGGTGGATCATCAGTGTTAGAGCTAAAATTAGCATCTTTAAAGTGATTTTCATGCTTCCAGGGGCTCGGGAAGTGAATTAAATACTATTTGGAGGCATTTAATGTTCAAGCAAAAACAGCTGATTTTTGACAAAAGAGATAACACCCCCCCATTATGTCATGCTTCAGAAATGTGGAAAATGGTCCGTTTTCAAATGTTTTATTTTTGAACGTCAGTTTACATTTGTAGGTGGATCATCAGTGTTAGAGCTAAAATTAGCATGTTTAAAGTGATTTTCATGCTTGCAGGGGCCCTAAACACAAGATTTATGGAATGGTTAAAAGTGCATGAAAATGGCCAATTTACTCACTCTGAGTTCTCAAAAAGGGTTTCTTCACCCCGGGAAGATAATTAAATACCATTTTGAGGCATTTAATGTTCGAGCAAAAACGGCTGATTTTCGACAAAAGAGATAACACCCCCCCATTACGTCATGCTTCAGAAATGTGGAAAATGGTCCGTTTTCAAATGTTTTATTTTTGAACATCAGTTCACATTTGTAGGTGGATCATCAGTGTTAGAGCTAAAATTAGCATGTTTAAAGTGATTTTCATGCTTCCAGGGGCTCGGGAAGTGAATTAAATACTATTTGGAGGCATTTAATGTTCAATCAAAAACAGCTGATTTTTGACAAAAGAGATAACACCCCCCCATTACGTCATGCTTCAGAAATGTGGAAAATGGTCCGTTTTCAAATGTTTTATTTTTGAACGTCAGTTCACATTTGTAGGTGGATCATCAGTGTTAGAGCTAAAATTAGCATGTTTAAAGTGATTTTCATGCTTCCAGGGGCCCTAAACACAAGATTTATGGAATGGTTAAAAGTGCATGAAAATGGCCAATTTACTCACTCTGAGTTCTCAAAAAGGGTTTCTTCACCCGGGGAGTTAATTAAATACCATTTGGAGGCATTTAATGTTCGAGCAAAAACGGCTGATTTTCGACAAAAGAGATAACACCCCCCCATTACGTCATGCTTCAGGAATGTGGAAAATGGTCCGTTTTCAAATGTTTTATTTTTGAACGTCAGTTCACATTTGTAGGTGGATCATCAGTGTTAGAGCTAAAATTAGCATGTTTAAAGTGATTTTCATGCTTCCAGAGGCCCTAAACACAAGATTTATGGAATGGTTAAAAGTGCATGAAAATGGCCAATTTACTCACTCTGAGTTCTCAAAAAGGGTTTCTTCACCCCAGGAAGTTAATTGAATACCATTTGGAGGCATTTAATGTTCGAGCAAAAACGGCTGATTTTCGACAAAAGAGATAACACCCCCCCATTACGTCATGCTTCAGAAATGTGAAAAATGGTCCGTTTTCAAATGTTTTATTTTTGAACGTCAGTTCACATTTGTAGGTGGATCATCAGTGTTAGAGCTACAATTAGCATGTTTAAAGTGATTTTCATGCTTCCAGGGGCTCGGGAAGTGAATTAAATACTATTTGGAGGCATTTAATGTTCAAGCAAAAACAGCTCAATTTTGACAAAAGAGATAACACCCCCCCATTACGTCATGCTTCAGAAATGTGGAAAATGGTCCGTTTTCAAATGTTTTATTTTTGAACGTCAGTTCACATTTGTAGGTGGATCATCAGTGTTAGAGCTAAAATTAGCATGTTTAAAGTGATTTTCATGCTTCCAGGGGCCCTAAACACAAGATTTATGGAATGGTTAAAAGTGCATGAAAATGGCCAATTTACTCACTCTGAGTTCTCAAAAAGGGTTTCTTCACCCCGGGAAGTTAATTAAATACCATTTGGAGGCATTTAATGTTCGAGCAAAAACGGCTGATTTTCGACAAAAGAGATAACACCCCCCCATTACGTCATGCTTCAGAAATGTGGAAAATGGTCCGTTTTCAAATGTTTTATTTTTGAACGTCAGTTCACATTTGTAGGTGGATCATCAGTGTTAGAGCTAAAATTAGCATGTTTAAAGTGATTTTCATGCTTCCGGGGCTCGGGAAGTGAATTAAATACTATTTGGAGGCATTTAATGTTCAATCAAAAACAGCTGATTTTTGACAAAAGAGATAACACCCCCCCATTACGTCATGCTTCAGAAATGTGGAAAATGGTCCGTTTTCAAATGTTTTATTTTTGATCGTCAGTTCACATTTGTAGGTGGATCATCAGTGTTAGAGCTAAAATTAGCATGTTTAAAGTGATTTTCATGCTTCCAGGGGCTCGGGAAGTGAAATAAATACTATTTGGAGGCATTTAATGTTCAATCAAAAACAGCTGATTTTTGACAAAAGAGATAACACCCCCCATTACGTCATGCTTCAGAAATGTGGAAAATGGTCCGTTTTCAAATGTTTTATTTTTGAACGTCAGTTCACATTTGTAGGTGGATCATCAGTGTTAGAGCTAAAATTAGCATGTTTAAAGTGATTTTCATGCTTCCAGGGGCCCTACACACAAGATTTATGGAATGGTTAAAAGTGCATGAAAATGGCCAATTTACTCACTCTGAGTTCTCAAAAAGGGTTTCTTCACCCCGGGAGTTAATTAAATACCATTTGGAGGCATTTAATGTTCGAGCAAAAACGGCTGATTTTCGACAAAAGAGATAACACCCCCCCATTACGTCATGCTTCAGGAATGTGGAAAATGGTCCGTTTTCAAATGTTTTATTTTTGAACGTCAGTTCACATTTGTAGGTGGATCATCAGTGTTAGAGCTAAAATTAGCATGTTTAAAGTGATTTTCATGCTTCCAGAGGCCCTAAACACAAGATTTATGGAATGGTTAAAAGTGCATGAAAATGGCCAATTTACTCACTCTGAGTTCTCAAAAAGGGTTTCTTCACCCCGGGAAGTTAATTAAATACCATTTGGAGGCATTTAATGTTCGAGCAAAAACGGCTGATTTTCGACAAAAGAGATAACACCCCCCCATTACGTCATTCTTCAGAAATGTGGAAAATGGTCCGTTTTCAAATGTTTTATTTTTGAACGTCAGTTCACATTTGTAGGTGGATCATCAGTGTTAGAGCTAAAATTAGCATGTTTAAAGTGATTTTCATGCTTCCAGAGGCCCTAAACACAAGATTTATGGAATGGTTAAAAGTGCATGAAAATGGCCAATTTACTCACTCTGAGTTCTCAAAAAGGGTTTCTTCACCCCGGGAAGTTAATTGAATACCATTTGGAGGCATTTAATGTTCGAGCAAAAACGGCTGATTTTCGACAAAAGAGATAACACCCCCCCATTACGTCATGCTTCAGAAATGTGAAAAATGGTCCGTTTTCAAATGTTTTATTTTTGAACGTCAGTTCACATTTGTAGGTGGATCATCAGTGTTAGAGCTACAATTAGCATGTTTAAAGTGATGTTCATGCTTCCAGGGGCTCGGGAAGTGAATTAAATACTATTTGGAGGCATTTAATGTTCAATCAAAAACAGCTGATTTTTGGCAAAAGAGATAACACCCCCCCATTACGTCATGCTTCAGAAATGTGGAAAATGGTCCGTTTTCAAATGTTTTATTTTTGAACGTCAGTTCACATTTGTAGGTGGATCATCAGTGTTAGAGCTAAAATTAGCATGTTTAAAGTGATTTTCATGCTTCCAGGGGCCCTAAACACAAGATTTATGGAATGGTTAAAAGTGCATGAAAATGGCCAATTAACTCACTCTGAGTTCTCAAAAAGGGTTTCTTCACCCCGGGAAGTTAATTAAATACCATTTGGAGGCATTTAATGTTCGAGCAAAAACGGCTGATTTTCGACAAAAGAGATAACACCCCCCATTACGTCATGCTTCAGAAATGTGGAAAATGGTCCGTTTTCAAATGTTTTATTTTTGAACGTCAGTTCACATTTGTAGGTGGATCATCAGTGTTAGAGCTAAAATTAGCATCTTTAAAGTGATTTTCATGCTTCCAGGGGCTCGGGAAGTGAATTAAATACTATTTGGAGGCATTTAATGTTCAAGCAAAAACAGCTGATTTTTGACAAAAGAGATAACACCCCCCCATTATGTCATGCTTCAGAAATGTGGAAAATGGTCCGTTTTCAAATGTTTTATTTTTGAACGTCAGTTCACATTTGTAGGTGGATCATCAGTGTTAGAGCTAAAATTAGCATGTTTAAAGTGATTTTCATGCTTCCAGGGGCCCTAAACACAAGATTTATGGAATGGTTAAAAGTGCATGAAAATGGCCAATTTACTCACTCTGAGTTCTCAAAAAGGGTTTCTTCACCCCGGGAAGTTAATTAAATACCATTTTGAGGCATTTAATGTTCGAGCAAAAACGGCTGATTTTCGACAAAAGAGATAACACCCCCCCATTAAGTCATGCTTCAGAAATGTGGAAAATGGTCCGTTTTCAAATGTTTTATTTTTGAACATCAGTTCACATTTGTAGGTGGATCATCAGTGTTAGAGCTAAAATTAGCATGTTTAAAGTGATTTTCATGCTTCCAGGGGCTCGGGAAGTGAATTAAATACTATTTGGAGGCATTTAATGTTCAATCAAAAACAGCTGATTTTTGACAAAAGAGATAACACCCCCCCATTACGTCATGCTTCAGAAATGTGGAAAATGGTCCGTTTTCAAATGTTTTATTTTTGAACTTCAGTTCACATTTGTAGGTGGATCATCAGTGTTAGAGCTAAAATTAGCATGTTTAAAGTGATTTTCATGCTTCCAGGGGCCCTAAACACAAGATTTATGGAATGGTTAAAAGTGCATGAAAATGGCCAATTTACTCACTCTGAGTTCTCAAAAAGGGTTTCTTCACCCGGGGAGTTAATTAAATACCATTTGGAAGCATTTAATGTTCGAGCAAAAACGGCTGATTTTCGACAAAAGAGATAACACCCCCCCATTACGTCATGCTTCAGGAATGTGGAAAATGGTCCGTTTTCAAATGTTTTATTTTTGAACGTCAGTTCACATTTGTAGGTGGATCATCAGTGTTAGAGCTAAAATTAGCATGTTTAAAGTGATTTTCATGCTTCCAGAGGCCCTAAACACAAGATTTATGGAATGGTTAAAAATGCATGAAAATGGCCAATTTACTCACTCTGAGTTCTCAAAAAGGGTTTCTTCACCCCAGGAAGTTAATTGAATACCATTTGGAGGCATTTAATGTTCGAGCAAAAACGGCTGATTTTCGACAAAAGAGATAACACCCCCCCATTACGTCATGCTTCAGAAATGTGAAAAATGGTCCGTTTTCAAATGTTTTATTTTTGAACGTCAGTTCACATTTGTATGTGGATCATCAGTGTTAGAGCTACAATTAGCATGTTTAAAGTGATTTTCATGCTTCCAGGGGCTCGGGAAGTGAATTAAATACTATTTGGAGGCATTTAATGTTCAAGCAAAAACAGCTCAATTTTGACAAAAGAGATAACACCCCCCCATTACGTCATGCTTCAGAAATGTGGAAAATGGTCCGTTTTCAAATGTTTTATTTTTGAACGTCAGTTCACATTTGTAGGTGGATCATCAGTGTTAGAGCTAAAATTAGCATGTTTAAAGTGATTTTCATGCTTCCAGGGGCCCTAAACACAAGATTTATGGAATGGTTAAAAGTGCATGAAAATGGCCAATTTACTCACTCTGAGTTCTCAAAAAGGGTTTCTTCACCCCGGGAAGTTAATTAAATACCATTTGGAGGCATTTAATGTTCGAGCAAAAACGGCTGATTTTCGACAAAAGAGATAACACCCCCCCATTACGTCATGCTTCAGAAATGTGGAAAATGGTCCGTTTTCAAATGTTTTATTTTTGAACATCAGTTCACATTTGTAGGTGGATCATCAGTGTTAGAGCTAAAATTAGCATGTTTAAAGTGATTTTCATGCTTCCAGGGGCTCGGGAAGTGAATTAAATACTATTTGGAGGCATTTAATGTTCAATCAAAAACAGCTGATTTTTGACAAAAGAGACAACACCCCCCCATTACGTCATGCTTCAGAAATGTGGAAAATGGTCCGTTTTCAAATGTTTTATTTTTTAACGTCAGTTCACATTTGTAGGTGGATCATCAGTGTTAGAGCTAAAATTAGCATGTTTAAAGTGATTTTCATGCTTCCAGGGGCCCTAAACACAAGATTTATGGAATGGTTAAAAGTGCATGAAAATGGCCAATTTACTCACTCTGAGTTCTCAAAAAGGGTTTCTTCACCCCGGGAAGTTAATTAAATACCATTTGGAGGCATTTAATGTTCGAGCAAAAACGGCTGATTTTCGACAAAAGAGATAACACCCCCCCATTACGTCATGCTTCAGAAATGTGGAAAATGGTCCGTTTTCAAATGTTTTATTTTTGAACGTCAGTTCACATTTGTAGGTGGATCATCAGTGTTAGAGCTAAAATTAGCATGTTTAAAGTGATTTTCATGCTTCCGGGGCTCGGGAAGTGAATTAAATACTATTTGGAGGCATTTAATGTTCAATCAAAAACAGCTGATTTTTGACAAAAGAGATAACACCCCCCCATTACGTCATGCTTCAGAAATGTGGAAAATGGTCCGTTTTCAAATGTTTTATTTTTGAACGTCAGTTCACATTTGTAGGTGGATCATCAGTGTTAGAGCTAAAATTAGCATGTTTAAAGTGATTTTCATGCTTCCAGGGGCCCTAAACACAAGATTTATGGAATGGTTAAAAGTGCATGAAAATGGCCAATTTACTCACTCTGAGTTCTCAAAAAGGGTTTCTTCACCCCGGGAAGTTAATTAAATACCATTTTGAGGCATTTAATGTTCGAGCAAAAACGGCTGATTTTCGACAAAAGAGATAACACCCCCCCATTACGTCATGCTTCAGAAATGTGGAAAATGGTCCGTTTTCAAATGTTTTATTTTTGAACGTCAGTTCACATTTGTAGGTGGATCATCAGTGTTAGAGCTAAAATTAGCATGTTTAAAGTGATTTTCATGCTTCCAGGGGCCCTAAACACAAGATTTATGGAATGGTTAAAAGTGCATGAAAATGGCCAATTAACTCACTCTGAGTTCTCAAAAAGGGTTTCTTCACCCAGGGAAGTTAATTAAATACCATTTGGAGGCATTTAATGTTCGAGCAAAAACGGCTGATTTTCGACAAAAGAGATAACACCCCCCATTACGTCATGCTTCAGAAATGTGGAAAATGGTCCGTTTTCAAATGTTTTATTTTTGAACGTCAGTTCACATTTGTAGGTGGATCATCAGTTTTAGAGCTAAAATTAGCATCTTTAAAGTGATTTTCATGCTTCCAGGGGCTCGGGAAGTGAATTAAATACTATTTGGAGGCATTTAATGTTCAAGCAAAAACAGCTGATTTTTGACAAAAGAGATAACACCCCCCCATTATGTCATGCTTCAGAAATGTGGAAAATGGTCCGTTTTCAAATGTTTTATTTTTGAACGTCAGTTCACATTTGTAGGTGGATCATCAGTGTTAGAGCTAAAATTAGCATGTTTAAAGTGATTTTCATGCTTCCAGGGGCCCTAAACACAAGATTTATGGAATGGTTAAAAGTGCATGAAAATGGCCAATTTACTCACTCTGAGTTCTCAAAAAGGGTTTCTTCACCCCGGGAAGTTAATTAAATACCATTTTGAGGCATTTAATGTTCGAGCAAAAACGGCTGATTTTCGACAAAAGAGATAACACCCCCCCATTACGTCATGCTTCAGAAATGTGGAAAATGGTCCGTTTTCAAATGTTTTATTTTTGAACATCAGTTCACATTTGTAGGTGGATCATCAGTGTTAGAGCTAAAATTAGCATGTTTAAAGTGATTTTCATGCTTCCAGGGGCTCGGGAAGTGAATTAAATACTATTTGGAGGCATTTAATGTTCAATCAAAAACAGCTGATTTTTGACAAAAGAGATAACACCCCCCCATTACGTCATGCTTCAGAAATGTGGAAAATGGTCCGTTTTCAAATGTTTTATTTTTGAACGTCAGTTCACATTTGTAGGTGGATCATCAGTGTTAGAGCTAAAATTAGCATGTTTAAAGTGATTTTCATGCTTCCAGGGGCCCTAAACACAAGATTTATGGAATGGTTAAAAGTGCATGAAAATGGCCAATTTACTCACTCTGAGTTCTCAAAAAGAGTTTCTTCACCCGGGGAGTTAATTAAATACCATTTGGAGGCATTTAATGTTCGAGCAAAAACGGCTGATTTTCGACAAAAGAGATAACACCCCCCCATTACGTCATGCTTCAGGAATGTGGAAAATGGTCCGTTTTCAAATGTTTTATTTTTGAACGTCAGTTCACATTTGTAGGTGGATCATCAGTGTTAGAGCTAAAATTAGCATGTTTAAAGTGATTTTCATGCTTCCAGAGGCCCTAAACACAAGATTTATGGAATGGTTAAAAGTGCATGAAAATGGCCAATTTACTCACTCTGAGTTCTCAAAAAGGGTTTCTTCACCCCAGGAAGTTAATTGAATACCATTTAGAGGCATTTAATGTTCGAGCAAAAACGGCTGATTTTCGACAAAAGAGATAACACCCCCCCATTACGTCATGCTTCAGAAATGTGAAAAATGGTCCGTTTTCAAATGTTTTATTTTTGAACGTCAGTTCACATTTGTATGTGGATCATCAGTGTTAGAGCTACAATTAGCATGTTTAAAGTGATTTTCATGCTTCCAGGGGCTCGGGAAGTGAATTAAATACTATTTGGAGGCATTTAATGTTCAAGCAAAAACAGCTCAATTTTGACAAAAGAGATAACACCCCCCCATTACGTCATGCTTCAGAAATGTGGAAAATGGTCCGTTTTCAAATGTTTTATTTTTGAACGTCAGTTCACATTTGTAGGTGGATCATCAGTGTTAGAGCTAAAATTAGCATGTTTAAAGTGATTTTCATGCTTCCAGGGGCCCTAAACACAAGATTTATGGAATGGTTAAAAGTGCATGAAAATGGCCAATTTACTCACTCTGAGTTCTCAAAAAGGGTTTCTTCACCCCGGGAAGTTAATTAAATACCATTTGGAGGCATTTAATGTTCGAGCAAAAACGGCTGATTTTCGACAAAAGAGATAACACCCCCCCCATTACGTCATGCTTCAGAAATGTGGAAAATGGTCCGTTTTCAAATGTTTTATTTTTGAACATCAGTTCACATTTGTAGGTGGATCATCAGTGTTAGAGCTAAAATTAGCATGTTTAAAGTGATTTTCATGCTTCCAGGGGCTCGGGAAGTGAATTAAATACTATTTGGAGGCATTTAATGTTCAATCAAAAACAGCTGATTTTTGACAAAAGAGACAACACCCCCCCATTACGTCATGCTTCAGAAATGTGGAAAATGGTCCGTTTTCAAATGTTTTATTTTTTAACGTCAGTTCACATTTGTAGGTGGATCATCAGTGTTAGAGCTAAAATTAGCATGTTTAAAGTGATTTTCATGCTTCCAGGGGCCCTAAACACAAGATTTATGGAATGGTTAAAAGTGCATGAAAATGGCCAATTTACTCACTCTGAGTTCTCAAAAAGGGTTTCTTCACCCCGGGAAGTTAATTAAATACCATTTGGAGGCATTTAATGTTCGAGCAAAAACGGCTGATTTTCGACAAAAGAGATAACACCCCCCCATTACGTCATGCTTCAGAAATGTGGAAAATGGTCAGTTTTCAAATGTTTTATTTTTGAACGTCAGTTCACATTTGTAGGTGGATCATCAGTGTTAGAGCTAAAATTAGCATGTTTAAAGTGATTTTCATGCTTCCGGGGCTCGGGAAGTGAATTAAATACTATTTGGAGGCATTTAATGTTCAATCAAAAACAGCTGATTTTTGACAAAAGAGATAACACCCCCCCCATTACGTCATGCTTCAGAAATGTGGAAAATGGTCCGTTTTCAAATGTTTTATTTTTGAACGTCAGTTCACATTTGTAGGTGGATCATCAGTGTTAGAGCTAAAATTAGCATGTTTAAAGTGATTTTCATGCTTCCAGGGGCTCGGGAAGTGAAATAAATACTATTTGGAGGCATTTAATGTTCAATCAAAAACAGCTGATTTTTGACAAAAGAGATAACACCCCCCATTACGTCATGCTTCAGAAATGTGGAAAATGGTCCGTTTTAAAATATTTTATTTTTGAACGTCAGTTCACATTTGTAGGTGGATCATCAGTGTTGGAGCTAAAATTAGCATGTTTAAAGTGATTTTCATGCTTCCAGGGGCCCTAAACACAAGATTTATGGAATGGTTAAAAGTGCATGAAAATGGCCAATTTACTCACTCTGAGTTCTCAAAAAGGGTTTCTTCACCCCGGGAGTTAATTAAATACCATTTGGAGGCATTTAATGTTCGAGCAAAAATGGCTGATTTTCGACAAAAGAGATAACACCCCCCCATTACGTCATGCTTCAGGAATGTGGAAAATGGTCCGTTTTCAAATGTTTTATTTTTGAACGTCAGTTCACATTTGTAGGTGGATCATCAGTGTTAGAGCTAAAATTAGCATGTTTAAAGTGATTTTCATGCTTCCAGAGGCCCTAAACACAAGATTTATGGAATGGTTAAAAGTGCATGAAAATGGCCAATTTACTCACTCTGAGTTCTCAAAAAGGGTTTCTTCACCCCGGGAAGTTAATTAAATACCATTTGGAGGCATTTAATGTTCGAGCAAAAACGGCTGATTTTCGACAAAAGAGATAACACCCCCCCATTACGTCATTCTTCAGAAATGTGGAAAATGGTCCGTTTTCAAATGTTTTATTTTTGAACGTCAGTTCACATTTGTAGGTGGATCATCAGTGTTAGAGCTAAAATTAGCATGTTTAAAGTGATTTTCATGCTTCCAGAGGCGCTAAACACAAGATTTATGGAATGGTTAAAAGTGCATGAAAATGGCCAATTTACTCACTCTGAGTTCTCAAAAAGGGTTTCTTCACCCCGGGAAGTTAATTGAATACCATTTGGAGGCATTTAATGTTCGAGCAAAAACGGCTGATTTTCGACAAAAGAGATAACACCCCCCCATTACGTCATGCTTCAGAAATGTGAAAAATGGTCCGTTTTCAAATGTTTTATTTTTGAACGTCAGTTCACATTTGTAGGTGGATCATCAGTGTTAGAGCTACAATTAGCATGTTTAAAGTGATTTTCATGCTTCCAGGGGCTCGGGAAGTGAATTAAATACTATTTGGAGGCATTTAATGTTCAATCAAAAACAGCTGATTTTTGACAAAAGAGATAACACCCCCCCATTACGTCATGCTTCAGAAATGTGGAAAATGGTCCGTTTTCAAATGTTTTATTTTTGAACGTCAGTTCACATTTGTAGGTGGATCATCAGTGTTAGAGCTAAAATTAGCATGTTTAAAGTGATTTTCATGCTTCCAGGGGCCCTAAACACAAGATTTATGGAATGGTTAAAAGTGCATGAAAATGGCCAATTAACTCACTCTGAGTTCTCAAAAAGGGTTTCTTCACCCCGGGAAGTTAATTAAATACCATTTGGAGGCATTTAATGTTCGAGCAAAAACGGCTGATTTTCGACAAAAGAGATAACACCCCCCATTACGTCATGCTTCAGAAATGTGGAAAATGGTCCGTTTTCAAATGTTTTATTTTTGAACGTCAGTTCACATTTGTAGGTGGATCATCAGTGTTAGAGCTAAAATTAGCATCTTTAAAGTGATTTTCATGCTTCCAGGGGCTCGGGAAGTGAATTAAATACTATTTGTAGGCATTTAATGTTCAAGCAAAAACAGCTGATTTTTGACAAAAGAGATAACACCCCCCATTATGTCATGCTTCAGAAATGTGGAAAATGGTCCGTTTTCAAATGTTTTATTTTTGAACGTCAGTTCACATCTGTAGGTGGATCATCAGTGTTAGAGCTAAAATTAGCATGTTTAAAGTGATTTTCATGCTTCCAGAGGCCCTAAACACAAGATTTATGGAATGGTTAAAAGTGCATGAAAATGGCCAATTTACTCACTCTGAGTTCTCAAAAAGGGTTTCTTCACCCCGGGAAGTTAATTAAATACCATTTTGAGGCATTTAATGTTCGAGCAAAAACGGCTGATTTTCGACAAAAGAGATAACACCCCCCCATTACGTCATGCTTCAGAAATGTGGAAAATGGTCCGTTTTCAAATGTTTTATTTTTGAACGTCAGTTCACATTTGTAGGTGGATCATCAGTGTTAGAGCTACAATTAGCATGTTTAAAGTGATTTTCATGCTTCCAGGGGCTCGGGAAGTGAATTAAATACTATTTGGAGGCATTTAATGTTCAAGCAAAAACAGCTGATTTTTGACAAAAGAGATAACACCCCCCCCATTACGTCATGCTTCAGAAATGTGGAAAATGGTCCGTTTTCAAATGTTTTATTTTTGAACGTCAGTTCACATTTGTAGGTGGATCATCAGTGTTAGAGCTAAAATTAGCATGTTTAAAGTGATTTTCATGCTTCCAGGGGCCCTAAACACAAGAATTATGGAATGGTTAAAAGTGCATGAAAATGGCCAATTTACTCACTCTGAGTTCTCAAAAAGGGTTTCTTCACCCCGGGAAGTTAATTAAATACCATTTGGAGGCATTTACTGTTCGAGCAAAAACAGCTGATTTTCGACAAAAGAGATAACACCCCCCATTACGTCATGCTTCAGAAATGTGGAAAATGGTCCGTTTTCAAATGTTTTATTTTTGAACGTCAGTTCACATTTGTAGGTGGATCATCAGTGTTAGAGCTAAAATTAGCATGTTTAAAGTGATTTTCATGCTTCCAGGGGCTCGGGAAGTGAATTAAATACTATTTGGAGGCATTTAATGTTCAATCAAAAACAGCTGATTTTTGACAAAAGAGATAACACCCCCCCATTACGTCATGCTTCAGAAATGTGGAAAATGGTCCGTTTTCAAATGTTTTATTTTTGAACGTCAGTTCACATTTGTAGGTGGATCATCAGTGTTAGAGCTAAAATTAGCATGTTTAAAGTGATTTTCATGCTTCCAGGGGCCCTAAACACAAGATTTATGGAATGGTTAAAAGTGCATGAAAATGGCCAATTTACTCACTCTGAGTTCTCAAAAAGGGTTTCTTCACCCCGGGAGTTAATTAAATACCATTTGGAGGCATTTAATGTTCGAGCAAAAACGGCTGATTTTCGACAAAAGAGATAACACCCCCCCATTACGTCATGCTTCAGGAATGTGGAAAATGGTCCGTTTTCAAATGTTTTATTTTTGAACGTCAGTTCACATTTGTAGGTGGATCATCAGTGTTAGAGCTAAAATTAGCATGTTTAAAGTGATTTTCATGCTTCCAGAGGCCCTAAACACAAGATTTATGGAATGGTTAAAAGTGCATGAAAATGGCCAATTTACTCACTCTGAGTTCTCAAAAAGGGTTTCTTCACCCCGGGAAGTTAATTAAATACCATTTGGAGGCATTTAATGTTCGAGCAAAAACGGCTGATTTTCGACAAAAGAGATAACACCCCCCCATTACGTCATGCTTCAGAAATGTGGAAAATGGTCCGTTTTCAAATGTTTTATTTTTGAACATCAGTTCACATTTGTAGGTGGATCATCAGTGTTAGAGCTAAAATTAGCATGTTTAAAGTGATTTTCATGCTTCCAGGGGCTCGGGAAGTGAATTAAATACTATTTGGAGGCATTTAATGTTCAATCAAAAACAGCTGATTTTTGACAAAAGAGACAACACCCCCCCATTACGTCATGCTTCAGAAATGTGGAAAATGGTCCGTTTTCAAATGTTTTATTTTTTAACGTCAGTTCACATTTGTAGGTGGATCATCAGTGTTAGAGCTAAAATTAGCATGTTTAAAGTGATTTTCATGCTTCCAGGGGCTCGGGAAGTGAATTAAATACTATTTGGAGGTATTTAATGTTCAATCAAAAACAGCTGATTTTTGACAAAAGAGATAACACCCCCCATTACGTCATGCTTCAGAAATGTGGAAAATGGTCCGTTTCAAAATGTTTTATTTTTGAACGTCAGTTCACATTTGTAGGTGGATCATCAGTGTTGGAGCTAAAATTAGCATGTTTAAAGTGATTTTCATGCTTCCAGGGGCCCTAAACACAAGATTTATGGAATGGTTAAAAGTGCATGAAAATGGCCAATTTACTCACTCTGAGTTCTCAAAAAGGGTTTCTTCACCCCGGGAGTTAATTAAATACCATTTGGAGGCATTTAATGTTCGAGCAAAAACGGCTGATTTTCGACAAAAGAGATAACACCCCCCCCATTACGTCATGCTTCAGGAATGTGGAAAATGGTCCGTTTTCAAATGTTTTATTTTTGAACGTCAGTTCACATTTGTAGGTGGATCATCAGTGTTAGAGCTAAAATTAGCATGTTTAAAGTGATTTTCATGCTTCCAGGGGCTCGGGAAGTGAATTAAATACTATTTGGAGGCATTTAATGTTCAAGCAAAAACAGCTGATTTTTGACAAAGGAGATAACACCCCCCCATTACATCATGCTTCAGAAATGTGGAAAATGGTCCGTTTTCAAATGTTTTATTTTTGAACGTCAGTTCACATTTGTAGGTGGATCATCAGTGTTAGAGCTAAAATTAGCATGTTTAAAGTGATTTTCATGCTTCCAGGGGCCCTAAACACAAGATTTATGGAATGGTTAAAAGTGCATGAAAATGGCCAATTTACTCACTCTGAGTTCTCAAAAAGGGTTTCTTCACCCCGGGAAGTTAATTAAATACCATTTGGAGGCATTTAATGTTCGAGCAAAAACGGCTGATTTTCGACAAAAGAGATAACACCCCCCCATTACGTCATTCTTCAGAAATGTGGAAAATGGTCCGTTTTCAAATGTTTTATTTTTGAACGTCAGTTCACATTTGTAGGTGGATCATCAGTGTTAGAGCTAAAATTAGCATGTTTAAAGTGATTTTCATGCTTCCAGGGGCTCGGGAAGTGAATTAAATACTATTTGGAGGCATTTAAGGTTCAAGCAAAAACAGCTAATTTTTGACAAAGGAGATAACACCCCCCCATTACGTCATGCTTCAGAAATGTGGAAAATGGTCCGTTTTCAAATGTTTTATTTTTGAACGTCAGTTTACATTTGTAGGTGGATCATCAGTGTTAGAGCTAAAATTAGCATGTTTAAAGTGATTTTCATGCTTCCAGGGTCCCTAAACACAAGATTTATGGAATGGTTAAAAGTGCATGAAAATGGCCAATTTACTCACTCTGAGTTCTCAAAAAGGGTTTCTTCACCCCGGGAAGTTAATTAAATACCATTTGGAGGCATTTAATGTTCGAGCAAAAACTGCTGATTTTCGACAAAGGAGATAACACCCCCCCATTACGTCATGCTTCAGAAATGTGGAAAATGGTCCGTTTTCAAATGTTTTATTTTTGAACGTCAGTTCACATTTGTAGGTGGATCATCAGTGTTAGAGCTAAAATTAGCATGTTTACAGTGATTTTCATGCTTCCAGAGGCCCTAAACACAAGATTTATGGAATGGTTAAAAGTGCATGAAAATGGCCAATTTACTCACTCTGAGTTCTCAAAAAGGGTTTCTTCACCCCGGGAAGTTAATTGAATACCATTTGGAGGCATTTAATGTTCGAGCAAAAACGGCTGATTTTCGACAAAAGAGATAACACCCCCCCATTACGTCATGCTTCAGAAATGTGGAAAATGGTCCGTTTTCAAATGTTTTATTTTTGAACATCAGTTCACATTTGTAGGTGGATCATCAGTGTTAGAGCTAAAATTAGCATGTTTAAAGTGATTTTCATGCTTCCAGGGGCTCGGGAAGTGAATTAAATACTATTTGGAGGCATTTAATGTTCAATCAAAAACAGCTGATTTTTGACAAAAGAGATAACACCCCCCCATTACGTCATGCTTCAGAAATGTGGAAAATGGTCCGTTTTCAAATGTTTTATTTTTGAACGTCAGTTCACATTTGTAGGTGGATCATCAGTGTTAGAGCTAAAATTAGCATGTTTAAAGTGATTTTCATGCTTCCAGGGGCCCTAAACACAAGATTTATGGAATGGTTAAAAGTGCATGAAAATGGCCAATCTACTCACTCTGAGTTCTCAAAAAGGGTTTCTTCACCCCGGGAGTTAATTAAATACCATTTGGAGGCATTTAATGTTCGAGCAAAAACGGCTGATTTTCGACAAAAGAGATAACACCCCCCCATTACGTCATGCTTCAGGAATGTGGAAAATGGTCCGTTTTCAAATGTTTTATTTTTGAACGTCAGTTCACATTTGTAGGTGGATCATCAGTGTTAGAGCTAAAATTAGCATGTTTAAAGTGATTTTCATGCTGCCAGGGGCTCGGGAAGTGAATTCAATACTATTTGGAGGCATTTAATGTTCAAGCAAAAACAGCTGATTTTTGACAAAGGAGATAACACCCCCCATTACGTCATGCTTCAGAAATGTGGAAAATGGTCCGTTTTCAAATGTTTTATTTTTGAACGTCAGTTCACATTTGTAGGTGGATCATCAGTGTTAGAGCTAAAATTAGCATGTTTAAAGTGATTTTCATGCTTCCAGGGGCCCTAAACACAAGATTTATGGAATGGTTAAAAGTGCATGAAAATGGCCAATTTACTCACTCTGAGTTCTCAAAAAGGGTTTCTTCACCCCGGGAAGTTAATTAAATACCATTTTGAGGCATTTAATGTTCGAGCAAAAACGGCTGATTTTCGACAAAAGAGATAACACCCCCCCATTACGTCATGCTTCAGAAATGTGGAAAATGGTCCGTTTTCAAATGTTTTATTTTTGAACATCAGTTCACATTTGTAGGTGGATCATCAGTGTTAGAGCTAAAATTAGCATGTTTAAAGTGATTTTCATGCTTCCAGGGGCTCGGGAAGTGAATTAAATACTATTTGGAGGCATTTAATGTTCAATCAAAAACAGCTGATTTTTGACAAAAGAGATAACACCCCCCCATTACGTCATGCTTCAGAAATGTGGAAAATGGTCCGTTTTCAAATGTTTTATTTTTGAACGTCAGTTCACATTTGTAGGTGGATCATCAGTGTTAGAGCTAAAATTAGCATGTTTAAAGTGATTTTCATGCTTCCAGGGGCCCTAAACACAAGATTTATGGAATGGTTAAAAGTGCATGAAAATGGCCAATTTACTCACTCTGAGTTCTCAAAAAGGGTTTCTTCACCCCGGGAGTTAATTAAATACCATTCGGAGGCATTTAATGTTCGAGCAAAAACGGCTGATTTTCGACAAAAGAGATAACACCCCCCCATTACGTCATGCTTCAGAAATGTGAAAAATGGTCCGTTTTCAAATGTTTTATTTTTGAACGTCAGTTCACATTTGTAGGTGGATCATCAGTGTTAGAGCTACAATTAGCATGTTTAAAGTGATTTTCATGCTTCCAGGGGCTCGGGAAGTGAATTAAATACTATTTGGAGGCATTTAATGTTCAAGCAAAAACAGCTCAATTTTGACAAAAGAGATAACACCCCCCCATTACGTCATGCTTCAGAAATGTGGAAAATGGTCCGTTTTCAAATGTTTTATTTTTGAACGTCAGTTCACATTTGTAGGTGGATCATCAGTGTTAGAGCTAAAATTAGCATGTTTAAAGTGATTTTCATGCTTCCAGGGGCCCTAAACACAAGATTTATGGAATGGTTAAAAGTGCATGAAAATGGCCAATTTACTCACTCTGAGTTCTCAAAAAGGGTTTCTTCACCCCGGGAAGTTAATTAAATACCATTTGGAGGCATTTAATGTTCGAGCAAAAACGGCTGATTTTCGACAAAAGAGATAACACCCCCCCCATTACGTCATGCTTCAGAAATGTGGAAAATGGTCCGTTTTCAAATGTTTTATTTTTGAACATCAGTTCACATTTGTAGGTGGATCATCAGTGTTAGAGCTAAAATTAGCATGTTTAAAGTTATTTTCATGCTTCCAGGGGCTCGGGAGGTGAATTAAATACTATTTGGAGGCATTTAATGTTCAATCAAAAACAGCTGATTTTTGACAAAAGAGACAACACCCCCCCATTACGTCATGCTTCAGAAATGTGGAAAATGGTCCGTTTTCAAATGTTTTATTTTTTAACGTCAGTTCACATTTGTAGGTGGATCATCAGTGTTAGAGCTAAAATTAGCATGTTTAAAGTGATTTTCATGCTTCCAGGGGCCCTAAACACAAGATTTATGGAATGGTTAAAAGTGCATGAAAATGGCCAATTTACTCACTCTGAGTTCTCAAAAAGGGTTTCTTCACCCCGGGAAGTTAATTAAATACCATTTGGAGGCATTTAATGTTCGAGCAAAAACGGCTGATTTTCGACAAAAGAGATAACACCCCCCATTACGTCATGCTTCAGAAATGTGGAAAATGGTCCGTTTTCAAATGTTTTATTTTTGAACGTCAGTTCACATTTGTAGGTGGATCATCAGTGTTAGAGCTAAAATTAGCATGTTTAAAGTGATTTTCATGCTTCCGGGGCTCGGGAAGTGAATTAAATACTATTTGGAAGCATTTAATGTTCAATTAAAAACAGCTGATTTTTGACAAAAGAGATAACACCCCCCCATTACGTCATGCTTCAGAAATGTGGAAAATGGTCCGTTTTCAAATGTTTTATTTTTGAACGTCAGTTCACATTTGTAGGTGGATCATCAGTGTTAGAGCTAAAATTAGCATGTTTAAAGTGATTTTCATGCTTCCAGGGGCTCGGGAAGTGAATTAAATACTATTTGGAGGCATTTAATGTTCAATCAAAAACAGCTGATTTTTGACAAAAGAGATAACACCCCCATTACGTCATGCTTCAGAAATGTGGAAAATGGTCCGTTTTCAAATGTTTTATTTTTGAACGTCAGTTCACATTTGTAGGTGGATCATCAGTGTTAGAGCTAAAATTAGCATGTTTAAAGTGATTTTCATGCTTCCAGGGGCCCTAAACACAAGATTTATGGAATGGTTAAAAGTGCATGAAAATGGCCAATCTACTCACTCTGAGTTCTCAAAAAGGGTTTCTTCACCCCGGGAGTTAATTAAATACCATTTGGAGGCATTTAATGTTCGAGCAAAAACGGCTGATTTTCGACAAAAGAGATAACACCCCCCCATTACGTCATGCTTCAGGAATGTGGAAAATGGTCCGTTTTCAAATGTTTTATTTTTGAACGTCAGTTCACATTTGTAGGTGGATCATCAGTGTTAGAGCTAAAATTAGCATGTTTAAAGTGATTTTCATGCTGCCAGGGGCTCGGGAAGTGAATTCAATACTATTTGGAGGCATTTAATGTTCAAGCAAAAACAGCTGATTTTTGACAAAGGAGATAACACCCCCCCATTACGTCATGCTTCAGAAATGTGGAAAATGGTCCGTTTTCAAATGTTTTATTTTTGAACGTCAGTTCACATTTGTAGGTGGATCATCAGTGTTAGAGCTAAAATTAGCATGTTTAAAGTGATTTTCATGCTTCCAGGGGCCCTAAACACAAGATTTATGGAATGGTTAAAAGTGCATGAAAATGGCCAATTTACTCACTCTGAGTTCTCAAAAAGGGTTTCTTCACCCCGGGAAGTTAATTAAATACCATTTTGAGGCATTTAATGTTCGAGCAAAAACGGCTGATTTTCGACAAAAGAGATAACACCCCCCCATTACGTCATGCTTCAGAAATGTGGAAAATGGTCCGTTTTCAAATGTTTTATTTTTGAACATCAGTTCACATTTGTAGGTGGATCATCAGTGTTAGAGCTAAAATTAGCATGTTTAAAGTGATTTTCATGCTTCCAGGGGCTCGGGAAGTGAATTAAATACTATTTGGAGGCATTTAATGTTCAATCAAAAACAGCTGATTTTTGACAAAAGAGATAACACCCCCCCATTACGTCATGCTTCAGAAATGTGGAAAATGGTCCGTTTTCAAATGTTTTATTTTTGAACGTCAGTTCACATTTGTAGGTGGATCATCAGTGTTAGAGCTAAAATTAGCATGTTTAAAGTGATTTTCATGCTTCCAGGGGCCCTAAACACAAGATTTATGGAATGGTTAAAAGTGCATGAAAATGGCCAATTTACTCACTCTGAGTTCTCAAAAAGGGTTTCTTCACCCCGGGAGTTAATTAAATACCATTCGGAGGCATTTAATGTTCGAGCAAAAACGGCTGATTTTCGACAAAAGAGATAACACCCCCCCATTACGTCATGCTTCAGAAATGTGAAAAATGGTCCGTTTTCAAATGTTTTATTTTTGAACGTCAGTTCACATTTGTAGGTGGATCATCAGTGTTAGAGCTACAATTAGCATGTTTAAAGTGATTTTCATGCTTCCAGGGGCTCGGGAAGTGAATTAAATACTATTTGGAGGCATTTAATGTTCAAGCAAAAACAGCTCAATTTTGACAAAAGAGATAACACCCCCCCATTACGTCATGCTTCAGAAATGTGGAAAATGGTCCGTTTTCAAATGTTTTATTTTTGAACGTCAGTTCACATTTGTAGGTGGATCATCAGTGTTAGAGCTAAAATTAGCATGTTTAAAGTGATTTTCATGCTTCCAGGGGCCCTAAACACAAGATTTATGGAATGGTTAAAAGTGCATGAAAATGGCCAATTTACTCACTCTGAGTTCTCAAAAAGGGTTTCTTCACCCCGGGAAGTTAATTAAATACCATTTGGAGGCATTTAATGTTCGAGCAAAAACGGCTGATTTTCGACAAAAGAGATAACACCCCCCCCATTACGTCATGCTTCAGAAATGTGGAAAATGGTCCGTTTTCAAATGTTTTATTTTTGAACATCAGTTCACATTTGTAGGTGGATCATCAGTGTTAGAGCTAAAATTAGCATGTTTAAAGTGATTTTCATGCTTCCAGGGGCTCGGGAGGTGAATTAAATACTATTTGGAGGCATTTAATGTTCAATCAAAAACAGCTGATTTTTGACAAAAGAGACAACACCCCCCCATTACGTCATGCTTCAGAAATGTGGAAAATGGTCCGTTTTCAAATGTTTTATTTTTTAACGTCAGTTCACATTTGTAGGTGGATCATCAGTGTTAGAGCTAAAATTAGCATGTTTAAAGTGATTTTCATGCTTCCAGGGGCCCTAAACACAAGATTTATGGAATGGTTAAAAGTGCATGAAAATGGCCAATTTACTCACTCTGAGTTCTCAAAAAGGGTTTCTTCACCCCGGGAAGTTAATTAAATACCATTTGGAGGCATTTAATGTTCGAGCAAAAACGGCTGATTTTCGACAAAAGAGATAACACCCCCCATTACGTCATGCTTCAGAAATGTGGAAAATGGTCCGTTTTCAAATGTTTTATTTTTGAACGTCAGTTCACATTTGTAGGTGGATCATCAGTGTTAGAGCTAAAATTAGCATGTTTAAAGTGATTTTCATGCTTCCGGGGCTCGGGAAGTGAATTAAATACTATTTGGAGGCATTTAATGTTCAATTAAAAACAGCTGATTTTTGACAAAAGAGATAACACCCCCCCATTACGTCATGCTTCAGAAATGTGGAAAATGGTCCGTTTTCAAATGTTTTATTTTTGAACGTCAGTTCACATTTGTAGGTGGATCATCAGTGTTAGAGCTAAAATTAGCATGTTTAAAGTGATTTTCATGCTTCCAGGGGCTCGGGAAGTGAATTAAATACTATTTGGAGGCATTTAATGTTCAATCAAAAACAGCTGATTTTTGACAAAAGAGATAACACCCCCATTACGTCATGCTTCAGAAATGTGGAAAATGGTCCGTTTTAAAATGTTTTATTTTTGAACGTCAGTTCACATTTGTAGGTGGATCATCAGTGTTGGAGCTAAAATTAGCATGTTTAAAGTGATTTTCATGCTTCCAGGGGCCCTAAACACAAGATTTATGGAATGGTTAAAAGTGCATGAAAATGGCCAATTTACTCACTCTGAGTTCTCAAAAAGGGTTTCTTCACCCCGGGAGTTAATTAAATACCATTTGGAGGCATTTAATGTTCGAGCAAAAACGGCTGATTTTCGACAAAAGAGATAACACCCCCCCATTACGTCATGCTTCAGGAATGTGGAAAATGGTCCGTTTTCAAATGTTTTATTTTTGAACGTCAGTTCACATTTGTAGGTGGATCATCAGTGTTAGAGCTAAAATTAGCATGTTTAAAGTTATTTTCATGCTTCCAGAGGCCCTAAACACAAGATTTATGGAATGGTTAAAAGTGCATGAAAATGGCCAATTTACTCACTCTGAGTTCTCAAAAAGGGATTCTTCACCCCGGGAGTTAATTAAATACCATTTGGAGGCATTTAATGTTCGAGCAAAAACGGCTGATTTTCGACAAAAGAGATAACACCCCCCATTACGTCATTCTTCAGAAATGTGGAAAATGGTCCGTTTTCAAATGTTTTATTTTTGAACGTCAGTTCACATTTGTAGGTGGATCATCAGTGTTAGAGCTAAAATTAGCATGTTTAAAGTGATTTTCATGCTTCCAGGGGCTCGGGAAGTGAATTAAATACTATTTGGAGGCATTTGATGTTCAAGCAAAAACAGCTGTTTTTTGACAAAGGAGATAACACCCCCCCATTACATCATGCTTCAGAAATGTGGAAAATGGTCCGTTTTCAAATGTTTTATTTTTGAACGTCAGTTCACATTTGTAGGTGGATCATCAGTGTTAGAGCTAAAATTAGCATGTTTAAAGTGATTTTCATGCTTCCAGGGGCCCTAAACACAAGATTTATGGAATGGTTAAAAGTGCATGAAAATGGCCAATTTACTCACTCTGAGTTCTCAAAAAGGGTTTCTTCACCCCGGGAAGTTAATTAAATACCATTTGGAGGCATTTAATGTTCGAGCAAAAACGGCTGATTTTCGACAAAAGAGATAACACCCCCCCATTACGTCATTCTTCAGAAATGTGGAAAATGGTCCGTTTTCAAATGTTTTATTTTTGAACGTCAGTTCACATTTGTAGGTGGATCATCAGTGTTAGAGCTAAAATTAGCATGTTTAAAGTGATTTTCATGCTTCCAGGGGCTCGGGAAGTGAATTAAATACTATTTGGAGGCATTTAATGTTCAAGCAAAAACAGCTGATTTTTGACAAAGGAGATAACACCCCCCCATTACGTCATGCTTCAGAAATGTGGAAAATGGTCCGTTTTCAAATGTTTTATTTTTGAACGTCAGTTCACATTTGTAGGTGGATCATCAGTGTTAGAGCTAAAATTAGCATGTTTAAAGTGATTTTCATGCTTCCAGGGTCCCTAAACACAAGATTTATGGAATGGTTAAAAGTGCATGAAAATGGCCAATTTACTCACTCTGAGTTCTCAAAAAGGGTTTCTTCACCCCGGGAAGTTAATTAAATACCATTTGGAGGCATTTAATGTTCGAGCAAAAACTGCTGATTTTCGACAAAGGAGATAACACCCCCCCCATTACGTCATGCTTCAGAAATGTGGTAAATGGTCCGTTTTCAAATGTTTTCTTTTTGAACGTCAGTTCACATTTGTAGGTGGATCATCAGTGTTAGAGCTAAAATTAGCATGTTTACAGTGATTTTCATGCTTCCAGAGGCCCTAAACACAAGATTTATGGAATGGTTAAAAGTGCATGAAAATGGCCAATTTACTCACTCTGAGTTCTCAAAAAGGGTTTCTTCACCCCGGGAAGTTAATTAAATACCATTTGGAGGCATTTAATGTTCGAGCAAAAACGGCTGATTTTCGACAAAAGAGATAACACCCCCCCATTACGTCATGCTTCAGAAATGTGGAAAATGGTCCGTTTTCAAATGTTTTATTTTTGAACATCAGTTCACATTTGTAGGTGGATCATCAGTGTTAGAGCTAAAATTAGCATGTTTAAAGTGATTTTCATGCTTCCAGGGGCTCGGGAAGTGAATTAAATACTATTTGGAGGCATTTAATGTTCAATCAAAAACAGCTGATTTTTGACAAAAGAGATAACACCCCCATTACGTCATGCTTCAGAAATGTGGAAAATGGTCCGTTTTCAAATGTTTTATTTTTGAACGTCAGTTCACATTTGTAGGTGGATCATCAGTGTTAGAGCTAAAATTAGCATGTTTAAAGAGATTTTCATGCTTCCAGGGGCCCTAAACACAAGATTTATGGAATGGTTAAAAGTGCATGAAAATGGCCAATTTACTCACTCTGAGTTCTCAAAAAGGGTTTCTTCACCCCGGGAGTTAATTAAATACCATTTGGAGGCATTTAATGTTCGAGCAAAAACGGCTGATTTTCGACAAAAGAGATAACACCCCCCCATTACGTCATGCTTCAGGAATGTGGAAAATGGTCCGTTTTCAAATGTTTTATTTTTGAACGTCAGTTCACATTTGTAGGTGGATCATCAGTGTTAGAGCTAAAATTAGCATGTTTAAAGTGATTTTCATGCTTTCAGGGGCTCGGGAAGTGAATTCAATACTATTTGGAGGCATTTAATGTTCAAGCAAAAACAGCTGATTTTTGACAAAGGAGATAACACCCCCCCATTACGTCATGCTTCAGAAATGTGGAAAATGGTCAGTTTTCAAATGTTTTATTTTTGAACGTCAGTTCACATTTGTAGGTGGATCATCAGTGTTAGAGCTAAAATTAGCATGTTTAAAGTGATTTTCATGCTTCCAGGGTCCCTAAACACAAGATTTATGGAATGGTTAAAAGTGCATGAAAATGGCCAATTTACTCACTCTGAGTTCTCAAAAAGGGTTTCTTCACCCCGGGAAGTTAATTAAATACCATTTGGAGGCATTTAATGTTCGAGCAAAAACTGCTGATTTTCGACAAAGGAGATAACACCCCCCATTACGTCATGCTTCAGAAATGTGGAAAATGGTCCGTTTTCAAATGTTTTATTTTTGAACGTCAGTTCACATTTGTAGGTGGATCATCAGTGTTAGAGCTAAAATTAGCATGTTTAAAGTGATTTTCATGCTTCCAGGGGCTCGGGAAGTGAATTAAATACTATTTGGAGGCATTTAATGTTCAATCAAAAACAGCTGATTTTTGACAAAAGAGATAACACCCCCCCATTACGTCATGCTTCAGAAATGTGGAAAATGGTCCGTTTTCAAATGTTTTATTTTTGAACGTCAGTTCACATTTGTAGGTGGATCATCAGTGTTAGAGCTAAAATTAGCATGTTTAAAGTGATTTTCATGCTTCCAGGGGCCCTAAACACAAGATTTATGGAATGGTTAAAAGTGCATGAAAATGGCCAATTTACTCACTCTGAGTTCTCAAAAAGGGTTTCTTCAACCCGGGAAGTTAATTAAATACCATTTGGAGGCATTTAATGTTCGAGCAAAAACGGCTGATTTTCGACAAAAGAGATAACACCCCCCCATTACGTCATTCTTCAGAAATGTGGAAAATGGTCCGTTTTCAAATGTTTTATTTTTGAACGTCAGTTCACATTTGTAGGTGGATCATCAGTGTTAGAGCTAAAATTAGCATGTTTAAAGTGATTTTCATGCTTCCAGGGGCTCGGGAAGTGAATTAAATACTATTTGGAGGCATTTAATGTTCAAGCAAAAACAGCTGATTTTTGACAAAGGAGATAACACCCCCCCATTACGTCATGCTTCAGAAATGTGGAAAATGGTCCGTTTTCAAATGTTTTATTTTTGAACGTCAGTTCACATTTGTAGGTGGATCATCAGTGTTAGAGCTAAAATTAGCATGTTTAAAGTGATTTTCATGCTTCCAGGGTCCCTAAACACAAGATTTATGGAATGGTTAAAAGTGCATGAAAATGGCCAATTTACTCACTCTGAGTTCTCAAAAAGGGTTTCTTCACCCCGGGAAGTTAATTAAATACCATTTGGAGGCATTTAATGTTCGAGCAAAAACTGCTGATTTTCGACAAAGGAGATAACACCCAACCCCATTACGTCATGCTTCAGAAATGTGGAAAATGGTCCGTTTTCAAATGTTTTATTTTTGAACGTCAGTTCACATTTTTAGGTGGATCATCAGTGTTAGAGCTAAAATTAGCATGTTTACAGTGATTTTCATGCTTCCAGAGGCCCTAAACACAAGATTTATGGAATGGTTAAAAGTGCATGAAAATGGCCAATTTACTCACTCTGAGTTCTCAAAAAGGGTTTCTTCACCCCGGGAGTTAATTAAATACCATTTGGAGGCATTTAATGTTCGAGCAAAAACGGCTGATTTTCGACAAAAGAGATAACACCCCCCCATTACGTCATGCTTCAGGAATGTGGAAAATGGTCCGTTTTCAAATGTTTTATTTTTGAACGTCAGTTCACATTTGTAGGTGGATCATCAGTGTTAGAGCTAAAATTAGCATGTTTAAAGTGATTTTCATGCTTCCAGGGGCTCGGGAAGTGAATTCAATACTATTTGGAGGCATTTAATGTTCAAGCAAAAACAGCTGATTTTTGACAAAGGAGATAACACCCCCCCATTACGTCATGCTTCAGAAATGTGGAAAATGGTCAGTTTTCAAATGTTTTATTTTTGAACGTCAGTTCACATTTGTAGGTGGATCATCAGTGTTAGAGCTAAAATTAGCATGTTTAAAGTGATTTTCATGCTTCCAGGGTCCCTAAACACAAGATTTATGGAATGGTTAAAAGTGCATGAAAATGGCCAATTTACTCACTCTGAGTTCTCAAAAAGGGTTTCTTCACACCGGGAAGTTAATTAAATACCATTTGGAGGCATTTAATGTTCGAGCAAAAACTGCTGATTTTCGACAAAGGAGATAACACCCCCCCATTACGTCATGCTTCAGAAATGTGGAAAATGGTCCGTTTTCAAATGTTTTATTTTTGAACGTCAGTTCACATTTGTAGGTGGATCATCAGTGTTAGAGCTAAAATTAGCATGTTTAAAGTGATTTTCATGCTTCCAGGGGCCCTAAACACAAGATTTATGGAATGGTTAAAAGTGCATGAAAATGGCCAATTTACTCACTCTGAGTTCTCAAAAAGGGTTTCTTCACCCCGGGAAGTTAATTAAATACCATTTGGAGGCATTTAATGTTCGAGCAAAAACGGCTGATTTTCGACAAAAGAGATAACACCCCCCCATTACGTCATGCTTCAGAAATGTGGAAAATGGTCCGTTTTCAAATGTTTTATTTTTGAACATCAGTTCACATTTGTAGGTGGATCATCAGTGTTAGAGCTAAAATTAGCATGTTTAAAGTGATTTTCATGCTTCCAGGGGCTCGGGAAGTGAATTAAATACTATTTGGAGGCATTTAATGTTCAATCAAAAACAGCTGATTTTTGACAAAAGAGATAACACCCCCCCATTACGTCATGCTTCAGAAATGTGGAAAATGGTCCGTTTTCAAATGTTTTATTTTTGAACGTCAGTTCACATTTGTAGGTGGATCATCAGTGTTAGAGCTAAAATTAGCATGTTTAAAGTGATTTTCATGCTTCCAGGGGCCGTAAACACAAGATTTATGAAATGGTTAAAAGTGCATGAAAATGGCCAATTTACTCACTCTGAGTTCTCAAAAAGGGTTTCTTCACCCCGGGAGTTAATTAAATACCATTTGGAGGCATTTAATGTTCGAGCAAAAACGGCTGATTTTCGACAAAAGAGATAACACCCCCCCATTACGTCATGCTTCAGGAATGTGGAAAATGGTCCGTTTTCAAATGTTTTATTTTTGAACGTCAGTTCACATTTGTAGGTGGATCATCAGTGTTAGAGCTAAAATTAGCATGTTTAAAGTGATTTTCATGCTTCCAGAGGCCCTAAACACAAGATTTATGGAATGGTTAAAAGTGCATGAAAATGGCCAATTTACTCACTCTGAGTTCTCAAAAAGGGTTTCTTCACCCCGGGAAGTTAATTGAATACCATTTGGAGGCATTTAATGTTCGAGCAAAAACGGCTGATTTTCAACAAAAGAGATAACACCCCCCCATTACGTCATGCTTCAGAAATGTGGAAAATGGTCCGTTTTCAAATGTTTTATTTTTGAACGTCAGTTCACATTTGTAGGTGGATCATCAGTGTTAGAGCTAAAATTAGCGTGTTTAAAGTGATTTTCATGCTTCCAGGGGCTCGGGAAGTGAATTAAATACTATTTGGAGGCATTTAATGTTCAAGCAAAAACAGCTGATTTTTGACAAAAGAGATAACACCCCCCCATTACGTCATGCTTCAGAAATGTGGAAAATGGTCCGTTTTCAAATGTTTTATTTTTGAACGTCAGTTCACATTTGTAGGTGGATCATCAGTGTTAGAGCTAAAATTAGCATGTTTAAAGTGATTTTCATGCTTCCAGGGGCCCTAAACACAAGATTTATGGAATGGTTAAAAGTGCATGAAAATGGCCAATTTACTCACTCTGAGTTCTCAAAAAGGGTTTCTTCACCCCGGGAAGTTATTTAAATACCATTTTGAGGCATTTAATGTTCGAGCAAAAACGGCTGATTTTCGACAAAAGAGATAACACCCCCCCATTACGTCATGCTTCAGAAATGTGGAAAATGGTCCGTTTTCAAATGTTTTATTTTTGAACATCAGTTCACATTTGTAGGTGGATCATCAGTGTTAGAGCTAAAATTAGCATGTTTAAAGTGATTTTCATGCTTCCAGGGGCTCGGGAAGTGAATTAAATACTATTTGGAGGCATTTAATGTTCAATCAAAAACAGCTGATTTTTGACAAAAGAGATAACACCCCCCCATTACGTCATGCTTCAGAAATGTGGAAAATGGTCCGTTTTCAAATGTTTTATTTTTGAACGTCAGTTCACATTTGTAGGTGGATCATCAGTGTTAGAGCTAAAATTAGCATGTTTAAAGTGATTTTCATGCTTCCAGGGGCCCTAAACACAAGATTTATGGAATGGTTAAAAGTGCATGAAAATGGCCAATTAACTCACTCTGAGTTCTCAAAAAGGGTTTCTTCACCCCGGGAGTTAATTAAATACCATTTGGAGGCATTTAATGTTTGAGCAAAAACGGCTGATTTTCGACAAAAGAGATAACACCCCCCATTACGTCATGCTTCAGAAATGTGGAAAATGGTCCGTTTTCAAATGTTTTATTTTTGAACGTCAGTTCACATTTGTAGGTGGATCATCAGTGTTAGAGCTAAAATTAGCATCTTTAAAGTGATTTTCATGCTTCCAGGGGCTCGGGAAGTGAATTAAATACTATTTTTAGGCATTTGATGTTCAAGCAAAAACAGCTGATTTTTGACAAAAGAGATAACACCCCCCCATTATGTCATGCTTCAGAAATGTGGAAAATGGTCCGTTTTCAAATGTTTTATTTTTGAACGTCAGTTCACATTTCTAGGTGGATCATCAGTGTTAGAGCTAAAATTAGCATGTTTAAAGTGATTTTCATGCTTCCAGGGGCACTAAACACAAGATTTATGGAATGGTTAAAAGTGCATGAAAATGGCCAATTTACTCACTCTGAGTTCTCAAAAAGGGTTTCTTCACCCCGGGAAGTTAATTAAATACCATTTTGAGGCATTTAATGTTCGAGCAAAAACGGCTGATTTTCGACAAAAGAGATAACACCCCCCCATTACGTCATGCTTCAGAAATGTGGAAAATGGTCCGTTTTCAAATGTTTTATTTTTGAACATCAGTTCACATTTGTAGGTGGATCATCAGTGTTAGAGCTAAAATTAGCATGTTTAAAGTGATTTTTATGCTTCCAGGGGCTCGGGAAGTGAATTAAATACTATTTGGAGGCATTTAATGTTCAATCAAAAACAGCTGATTTTTGACAAAAGAGATAACACCCCCCCATTACGTCATGCTTCAGAAATGTGGAAAATGGTCCGTTTTCAAATGTTTTATTTTTGAACGTCAGTTCACATTTGTAGGTGGATCATCAGTGTTAGAGCTAAAATTAGCATGTTTAAAGTGATTTTCATGCTTCCAGGGGCCCTAAACACAAGATTTATGGAATGGTTAAAAGTGCATGAAAATGGCCAATTTACTCACTCTGAGTTCTCAAAAAGGGTTTCTTCACCCCGGGAGTTAATTAAATACCATTTGGAGGCATTTAATGTTCGAGCAAAAACGGCTGATTTTCGACAAAAGAGATAACACCCCCCCATTACGTCATGCTTCAGGAATGTGGAAAATGGTCCGTTTTCAAATGTTTTATTTTTGAACGTCAGTTCACATTTGTAGGTGGATCATCAGTGTTAGAGCTAAAATTAGCATGTTTAAAGTGATTTTCATGCTTCCAGGGGCTCGGGAAGTGAATTCAATACTATTTGGAGGCATTTAATGTTCAAGCAAAAACAGCTGATTTTTGACAAAGGAGATAACACCCCCCCATTACGTCATGCTTCAGAAATGTGGAAAATGGTCCGTTTTCAAATGTTTTATTTTTGAACGTCAGTTCACATTTGTAGGTGGATCATCAGTGTTAGAGCTAAAATTAGCATGTTTAAAGTGATTTTCATGCTTCCAGGGTCCCTAAACACAAGATTTATGGAATGGTTAAAAGTGCATGAAAATGGCCAATTTACTCACTCTGAGTTCTCAAAAAGGGTTTCTTCACCCCGGGAAGTTAATTAAATACCATTTGGAGGCATTTAATGTTCGAGCAAAAACTGCTGATTTTCGACAAAGGAGATAACACCCCCCCCATTACGTCATGCTTCAGAAATGTGGAAAATGGTCCGTTTTCAAATGTTTTATTTTTGAACGTCAGTTCACATTTGTAGGTGGATCATCAGTGTTAGAGCTAAAATTAGCATGTTTAAAGTGATTTTCATGCTTCCAGGGGCTCGGGAAGTGAATTAAATACTATTTGGAGGCATTTAATGTTCAATCAAAAACAGCTGATTTTTGACAAAAGAGATAACACCCCCCCATTACGTCATGCTTCAGAAATGTGGAAAATGGTCCGTTTTCAAATGTTTTATTTTTTAACGTCAGTTCACATTTGTAGGTGGATCATCAGTGTTAGAGCTAAAATTAGCATGTTTAAAGTGATTTTCATGCTTCCAGGGGCCCTAAACACAAGATTTATGGAATGGTTAAAAGTGCATGAAAATGGCCAATTAACTCACTCTGAGTTCTCAAAAAGGGTTTCTTCACCCCGGGAAGTTAATTAAATACCATTTGGAGGCATTTAATGTTTGAGCAAAAACGGCTGATTTTCGACAAAAGAGATAACACCCCCCATTACGTCATGCTTCAGAAATGTGGAAAATGGTCCGTTTTCAAATGTTTTATTTTTGAACGTCAGTTCACATTTGTAGGTGGATCATCAGTGTTAGAGCTAAAATTAGCATCTTTAAAGTGATTTTCATGCTTCCAGGGGCTCGGGAAGTGAATTAAATACTATTTTTAGGCATTTAATGTTCAAGCAAAAACAGCTGATTTTTGACAAAAGAGATAACACCCCCCCATTATGTCATGCTTCAGAAATGTGGAAAATGGTCCGTTTTCAAATGTTTTATTTTTGAACGTCAGTTCACATTTCTAGGTGGATCATCAGTGTTAGAGCTAAAATTAGCATGTTTAAAGTGATTTTCATGCTTCCAGGGGCACTAAACACAAGATTTATGGAATGGTTAAAAGTGCATGAAAATGGCCAATTTACTCACTCTGAGTTCTCAAAAAGGGTTTCTTCACCCCGGGAGTTAATTAAATACCATTTGGAGGCATTTAATGTTCGAGCAAAAACGGCTGATTTTCGACAAAAGAGATAACACCCCCCCATTACGTCATGCTTCAGGAATGTGGAAAATGGTCCGTTTTCAAATGTTTTATTTTTGAACGTCAGTTCACATTTGTAGGTGGATCATCAGTGTTAGAGCTAAAATTAGCATGTTTAAAGTGATTTTCATGCTTCCAGGGGCTCGGGAAGTGAATTCAATACTATTTGGAGGCATTTAATGTTCAAGCAAAAACAGCTGATTTTTGACCAATTAGATAACACCCCCCCATTACGTCATGCTTCAGAAATGTGGAAAATGGTCCGTTTTCAAATGTTTTATTTTTGAACGTCAGTTCACATTTGTAGGTGGATCATCAGTGTTAGAGCTAAAATTAGCATGTTTAAAGTGATTTTCATGCTTCCAGGGTCCCTAAACACAAGATTTATGGAATGGTTAAAAGTGCATGAAAATGGCCAATTTACTCACTCTGAGTTCTCAAAAAGGGTTTCTTCACCCCGGGAAGTTAATTAAATACCATTTGGAGGCATTTAATGTTCGAGCAAAAACTGCTGATTTTCGACAAAGGAGATAACACCCCCCCCATTACGTCATGCTTCAGAAATGTGGAAAATGGTCCGTTTTCAAATGTTTTATTTTTGAACGTCAGTTCACATTTGTAGGTGGATCATCAGTGTTAGAGCTAAAATTAGCATGTTTAAAGTGATTTTCATGCTTCCAGGGGCTCGGGAAGTGAATTAAATACTATTTGGAGGCATTTAATGTTCAATCAAAAACAGCTGATTTTTGACAAAAGAGATAACACCCCCCCATTACGTCATGCTTCAGAAATGTGGAAAATGGTCCGTTTTCAAATGTTTTATTTTTGAACGTCAGTTCACATTTGTAGGTGGATCATCAGTGTTAGAGCTAAAATTAGCATGTTTAAAGTGATTTTCATGCTTCCAGGGGCCCTAAACACAAGATTTATGGAATGGTTAAAAGTGCATGAAAATGGCCAATTAACTCACTCTGAGTTCTCAAAAAGGGTTTCTTCACCCCGGGAAGTTAATTAAATACCATTTGGAGGCATTTAATGTTTGAGGAAAAACGGCTGATTTTCGACAAAAGAGATAACACCCCCCATTACGTCATGCTTCAGAAATGTGGAAAATGGTCCGTTTTCAAATGTTTTATTTTTGAACGTCAGTTCACATTTGTAGGTGGATCATCAGTGTTAGAGCTAAAATTAGCATCTTTAAAGTGATTTTCATGCTTCCAGGGGCTCGGGAAGTGAATTAAATACTATTTTTAGGCATTTAATGTTCAAGCAAAAACAGCTGATTTTTGACAAAAGAGATAACACCCCCCCATTATGTCATGCTTCAGAAATGTGGAAAATGGTCCGTTTTCAAATGTTTTATTTTTGAACGTCAGTTCACATTTCTAGGTGGATCATCAGTGTTAGAGCTAAAATTAGCATGTTTAAAGTGATTTTCATGCTTCCAGGGGCACTAAACACAAGATTTATGGAATGGTTAAAAGTGCATGAAAATGGCCAATTTACTCACTCTGAGTTCTCAAAAAGGGTTTCTTCACCCCGGGAAGTTAATTAAATACCATTTTGAGGCATTTAATGTTCGAGCAAAAACGGCTGATTTTCGACAAAAGAGATAACACCCCCCCATTACGTCATGCTTCAGAAATGTGGAAAATGGTCCATTTTCAAATGTTTTATTTTTGAACATCAGTTCACATTTGTAGGTGGATCATCAGTGTTAGAGCTAAAATTAGCATGTTTAAAGTGATTTTCATGCTTCCAGGGGCTCGGGAAGTGAATTAAATACTATTTGGAGGCATTTAATGTTCAATCAAAAACAGCTGATTTTTGACAAAAGAGATAACACCCCCCCATTACGTCATGCTTCAGAAATGTGGAAAATGGTCCGTTTTCAAATGTTTTATTTTTGAACGTCAGTTCACATTTGTAGGTGGATCATCAGTGTTAGAGCTAAAATTAGCATGTTTAAAGTGATTTTCATGCTTCCAGGGGCCCTAAACACAAGATTTATGGAATGGTTAAAAGTGCATGAAAATGGCCAATTTACTCACTCTGAGTTCTCAAAAAGGGTTTCTTCACCCCGGGAGTTAATTAAATACCATTTGGAGGCATTTAATGTTCGAGCAAAAACGGCTGATTTTCGACAAAAGAGATAACACCCCCCCATTACGTCATGCTTCAGGAATGTGGAAAATGGTCCGTTTTCAAATGTTTTATTTTTGAACGTCAGTTCACATTTGTAGGTGGATCATCAGTGTTAGAGCTAAAATTAGCATGTTTAAAGTGATTTTCATGCTTCCAGGGGCTCGGGAAGTGAATTCAATACTATTTAGAGGCATTTAATGTTCAAGCAAAAACAGCTGATTTTTGACAAAGGAGATAACACCCCCCCATTACGTCATGCTTCAGAAATGTGGAAAATGGTCCGTTTTCAAATGTTTTATTTTTGAACGTCAGTTCACATTTGTAGGTGGATCATCAGTGTTAGAGCTAAAATTAGCATGTTTAAAGTGATTTTCATGCTTCCAGGGTCCCTAAACACAAGATTTATGGAATGGTTAAAAGTGCATGAAAATGGCCAATTTACTCACTCTGAGTTCTCAAAAAGGGTTTCTTCACCCCGGGAAGTTAATTAAATACCATTTGGAGGCATTTAATGTTCGAGCAAAAACTGCTGATTTTCGACAAAGGAGATAACACCCCCCCCCATTACGTCATGCTTCAGAAATGTGGAAAATGGTCCGTTTTCAAATGTTTTATTTTTGAACGTCAGTTCACATTTGTAGGTGGATCATCAGTGTTAGAGCTAAAATTAGCATGTTTAAAGTGATTTTCATGCTTCCAGGGGCCCTAAACACAAGATTTATGGAATGGTTAAAAGTGCATGAAAATGGCCAATTTACTCACTCTGAGTTCTCAAAAAGGGTTTCTTCACCCCGGGAAGTTAATTAAATACCATTTGGAGGCATTTAATGTTCGAGCAAAAACGGCTGATTTTCGACAAAAGAGATAACACCCCCCCATTACGTCATGCTTCAGAAATGTGGAAAATGGTCCGTTTTCAAATGTTTTATTTTTGAACATCAGTTCACATTTGTAGGTGGATCATCAGTGTTAGAGCTAAAATTAGCATGTTTAAAGTGATTTTCATGCTTCCAGGGGCTCGGGAAGTGAATTAAATACTATTTGGAGGCATTTAATGTTCAATCAAAAACAGCTGATTTTTGACAAAAGAGATAACACCCCCCCATTACGTCATGCTTCAGAAATGTGGAAAATGGTCCGTTTTCAAATGTTTTATTTTTGAACGTCAGTTCACATTTGTAGGTGGATCATCAGTGTTAGAGCTAAAATTAGCATGTTTAAAGTGATTTTCATGCTTCCAGGGGCCGTAAACACAAGATTTATGGAATGGTTAAAAGTGCATGAAAATGGCCAATTTACTCACTCTGAGTTCTCAAAAAGGGTTTCTTCACCCCGGGAGTTAATTAAATACCATTTGGAGGCATTTAATGTTCGAGCAAAAACGGCTGATTTTCGACAAAAGAGATAACACCCCCCCATTACGTCATGCTTCAGGAATGTGGAAAATGGTCCGTTTTCAAATGTTTTATTTTTGAACGTCAGTTCACATTTGTAGGTGGATCATCAGTGTTAGAGCTAAAATTAGCATGTTTAAAGTGATTTTCATGCTTCCAAAGGCCCTAAACACAAGATTTATGGAATGGTTAAAAGTGCATGAAAATGGCCAATTTACTCACTCTGAGTTCTCAAAAAGGGTTTCTTCACCCCGGGAAGTTAATTGAATACCATTTGGAGGCATTTAATGTTCGAGCAAAAACGGCTGATTTTCGACAAAAGAGATAACACCCCCCCATTACGTCATGCTTCAGAAATGTGGAAAATGGTCCGTTTTCAAATGTTTTATTTTTGAACGTCAGTTCACATTTGTAGGTGGATCATCAGTGTTAGAGCTAAAATTAGCGTGTTTAAAGTGATTTTCATGCTTCCAGGAGCTCGGGAAGTGAATTAAATACTATTTGGAGGCATTTCATGTTCAAGCAAAAACAGCTGATTTTTGACAAAAGAGATGACACCCCCCCATTACGTCATACTTCAGAAATGTGGAAAATGGTCCGTTTTCAAATGTTTTATTTTTGAACGTCAGTTCACATTTGTAGGTGGATCATCAGTGTTAGAGCTAAAATTAGCATGTTTAAAGTGATTTTCATGCTTCCAGGGGCCCTAAACACAAGATTTATGGAATGGTTAAAAGTGCATGAAAATGGCCAATTTACTCACTCTGAGTTCTCAAAAAGGGTTTCTTCACCCCGGGAAGTTAATTAAATACCATTTTGAGGCATTTAATGTTCGAGCAAAAACGGCTGATTTTCGACAAAAGAGATAACACCCCCCCATTACGTCATGCTTCAGAAATGTGGAAAATGGTCAGTTTTCAAATGTTTTATTTTTGAACATCAGTTCACATTTGTAGGTGGATCATCAGTGTTAGAGCTAAAATTAGCATGTTTAAAGTGATTTTCATGCTTCCAGGGGCTCGGGAAGTGAATTAAATACTATTTGGAGGCATTTAATGTTCAATCAAAAACAGCTGATTTTTGACAAAAGAGATAACACCCCCCCATTACGTCATGCTTCAGAAATGTGGAAAATGGTCCGTTTTCAAATGTTTTATTTTTGAACGTCAGTTCACATTTGTAGGTGGATCATCAGTGTTAGAGCTAAAATTAGCATGTTTAAAGTGATTTTCATGCTTCCAGGGGCCCTAAACACAAGATTTATGGAATGGTTAAAAGTGCATGAAAATGGCCAATTAACTCACTCTGAGTTCTCAAAAAGGGTTTCTTCACCCCGGGAAGTTAATTAAATACCATTTGGAGGCATTTAATGTTCGAGCAAAAACGGCTGATTTTCGACAAAAGAGATAACACCCCCCCATTACGTCATGCTTCAGAAATGTGGAAAATGGTCCGTTTTCAAATGTTTTATTTTTGAACATCAGTTCACATTTGTAGGTGGATCATCAGTGTTAGAGCTAAAATTAGCATGTTTAAAGTGATTTTCATGCTTCCAGGGGCTCGGGAAGTGAATTAAATACTATTTGGAGGCATTTAATGTTCAATCAAAAACAGCTGATTTTTGACAAAAGAGATAACACCCCCCCCATTACGTCATGCTTCAGAAATGTGGAAAATGGTCCGTTTTCAAATGTTTTATTTTTGAATGTCAGTTCACATTTGTAGGTGGATCATCAGTGTTAGAGCTAAAATTAGCATGTTTAAAGTGATTTTCATGCTTCCAGGGGCCCTAAACACAAGATTTATGGAATGGTTAAAAGTGCATGAAAATGGCCAATTTACTCACTCTGAGTTCTCAAAAAGGGTTTCTTCACCCCGGGAGTTAATTAAATACCATTTGGAGGCATTTAATGTTCGAGCAAAAACGGCTGATTTTCGACAAAAGAGATAACACCCCCCCATTACGTCATGCTTCAGGAATGTGGAAAATGGTCCGTTTTCAAATGTTTTATTTTTGAACGTCAGTTCACATTTGTAGGTGGATCATCAGTGTTAGAGCTAAAATTAGCATGTTTAAAGTGATTTTCATGCTTCCAGAGGCCCTAAACACAAGATTTATGGAATGGTTAAAAGTGCATGAAAATGGCCAATTTACTCACTCTGAGTTCTCAAAAAGGGTTTCTTCACCCCGGGAAGTTAATTGAATACCATTTGGAGGCATTTAATGTTCGAGCAAAAACGGCTGATTTTCGACAAAAGAGATAACACCCCCCATTACGTCATGCTTCAGAAATGTGGAAAATGGTCTGTTTTCAAATGTTTTATTTTTGAACTTCAGTTCACATTTGTAGGTGGATCATCAGTGTTAGAGCTACAATTAGCATGTTTAAAGTGATTTTCATGCTTCCAGGGGCTCGGGAAGTGAATTAAATACTATTTGGAGGCATTTAATGTTCAAGCAAAAACAGCTGATTTTTGACAAAAGAGATAACACCCCCCATTACGTCATGCTTCAGAAATGTGGAAAATGGTCCGTTTTCAAATGTTTTATTTTTGAACGTCAGTTCACATTTGTAGGTGGATCATCAGTGTTAGAGCTAAAATTAGCATGTTTAAAGTGATTTTCATGCTTCCAGGGGCCCTAAACACAAGATTTATGGAATGGTTAAAAGTGCATGAAAATGGCCAATTTACTCACTCTGAGTTCTCAAAAAGGGTTTCTTCACCCCGGGAAGTTAATTAAATACCATTTGGAGGCATTTAATGTTCGAGCAAAAACGGCTGATTTTCGACAAAAGAGATAACACCCCCCCATTACGTCATGCTTCAGAAATGTGGAAAATGGTCCGTTTTCAAATGTTTTATTTTTGAACATCAGTTCACATTTGTAGGTGGATCATCAGTGTTAGAGCTAAAATTAGCATGTTTAAAGTGATTTTCATGCTTCCAGGGGCTCGGGAAGTGAATGAAATACTATTTGGAGGCATTTAATGTTCAATCAAAAACAGCTGATTTTTGACAAAAGAGATAACACCCCCCCATTACGTCATGCTTCAGAAATGTGGAAAATGGTCCGTTTTCAAATGTTTTATTTTTGAACGTCAGTTCACATTTGTAGGTGGATCATCAGTGTTAGAGCTAAAATTAGCATGTTTAAAGTGATTTTCATGCTTCCAGGGGCCCTAAACACAAGATTTATGGAATGGTTAAAAGTGCATGAAAATGGCCAATTTACTCACTCTGAGTTCTCAAAAAGGGTTTCTTCACCCTGGGAAGTTAATTAAATACCATTTGGAGGCATTTAATGTTCGAGCAAAAACGGCTGATTTTCGACAAAAGAGATAACACCCCCCCATTACGTCATGCTTCAGAAATGTGGAAAATGGTCCGTTTTCAAATGTTTTATTTTTGAACGTCAGTTCACATTTGTAGGTGGATCATCAGTGTTAGAGCTAAAATTAGCATGTTTAAAGTGATTTTCATGCTTCCAGGGGCTCGGGAAGTGAATTAAATACTATTTGGAGGCATTTAATGTTCAAGCAAAAACAGCTGATTTTTGACAAAAGAGATAACACCCCCCCATTACGTCATGCTTCAGAAATGTGGAAAATGGTCCGTTTTCAAATGTTTTATTTTTGAACGTCAGTTCACATTTGTAGGTGGATCATCAGTGTTAGAGCTAAAATTAGCATGTTTAAAGTGATTTTCATTCTTCCAGGGGCCCTAAACACAAGATTTATGGAATGGTTAAAAGTGCATGAAAATGGCCAATTTACTCACTCTGAGTTCTCAAAAAGGGTTTCTTCACCCCGGGAAGTTAATTAAATACCATTTGGAGGCATTTAATGTTCGAGCAAAAACGGCTGATTTTCGACAAAAGAGATAACACCCCCCCATTACGTCATGCTTCAGAAATGTGGAAAATGGTCCGTTTTCAAATGTTTTATTTTTGAACATCAGTTTACATTTGTAGGTGGATCATCAGTGTTAGAGCTAAAATTAGCATGTTTAAAGTGATTTTCATGCTTCCAGAGGGTTCGGGAAGTGAATTAAATACTATTTTTAGGCATTTAATGTTCAAGCAAAAACAGCTGATTTTTGACAAAAGAGATAACACCCCCCCATTATGTCATGCTTCAGAAATGTGAAAAATGGTCCGTTTTCAAATGTTTTATTTTTGAACGTCAGTTCACATTTCTAGGTGGATCATCAGTGTTAGAGCTAAAATTAGCATGTTTAAAGTGATTTTCATGCTTCCAGGGTCCCTAAACACAAGATTTATGGAATGGTTAAAAGTGCATGAAAATGGCCAATTTACTCACTCTGAGTTCTCAAAAAGGGTTTCTTCACCCCGGGAAGTTAATTAAATACCATTTGGAGGCATTTAATGTTCGAGCTAAAACTGCTGATTTTCGACAAAGGAGATAACACCCCCCCCCCATTACGTCATGCTTCAGAAATGTGGAAAATGGTCCGTTTTCAAATGTTTTATTTTTGAACGTCAGTTCACATTTGTAGGTGGATCATCAGTGTTAGAGCTAAAATTAGCATGTTTAAAGTGATTTTCATGCTTCCAGGGGCCCTAAACACAAGATTTATGGAATGGTTAAAAGTGCATGAAAATGGCCAATTTACTCACTCTGAGTTCTCAAAAAGGGTTTCTTCACCCCGGGAAGTTAATTAAATACCATTTTGAGGCATTTAATGTTCGAGCAAAAACGGCTGATTTTCGACAAAAGAGATAACACCCCCCCATTACGTCATGCTTCAGAAATGTGGAAAATGGTCCGTTTTCAAATGTTTTATTTTTGAACATCAGTTCACATTTGTAGGTGGATCATCAGTGTTAGAGCTAAAATTAGCATGTTTAAAGTGATTTTCATGCTTCCAGGGGCTCGGGAAGTGAATTAAATACTATTTGGAGGCATTTAATGTTCAATCAAAAACAGCTGATTTTTGACAAAAGAGATAACACCCCCCCATTACGTCATGCTTCAGAAATGTGGAAAATGGTCCGTTTTCAAATGTTTTATTTTTGAACGTCAGTTCACATTTGTAGGTGGATCATCAGTGTTAGAGCTAAAATTAGCATGTTTAAAGTGATTTTCATGCTTCCAGGGGCCCTAAACACAAGATTTATGGAATGGTTAAAAGTGCATGAAAATGGCCAATTTACTCACTCTGAGTTCTCAAAAAGGGTTTCTTCACCCCGGGAGTTAATTAAATACCATTTGGAGGCATTTAATGTTCGAGCAAAAACGGCTGATTTTCGACAAAAGAGATAACACCCCCCCATTACGTCATGCTTCAGGAATGTGGAAAATGGTCCGTTTTCAAATGTTTTATTTTTGAACGTCAGTTCACATTTGTAGGTGGATCATCAGTGTTAGAGCTAAAATTAGCATGTTTAAAGTGATTTTCATGCTTCCAGGGGCTCGGGAAGTGAATTCAATACTATTTGGAGGCATTTAATGTTCAAGCAAAAACAGCTGATTTTTGACAAAGGAGATAACACCCCCCCATTACGTCATGCTTCAGAAATGTGGAAAATGGTCCGTTTTCAAATGTTTTATTTTTGAACGTCAGTTCACATTTGTAGGTGGATCATCAGTGTTAGAGCTAAAATTAGCATGTTTAAAGTGATTTTCATGCTTCCAGGGTCCCTAAACACAAGATTTATGGAATGGTTAAAAGTGCATGAAAATGGCCAATTTACTCACTCTGAGTTCTCAAAAAGGGTTTCTTCACCCCGGGAAGTTAATTAAATACCATTTGGAGGCATTTAATGTTCGAGCAAAAACTGCTGATTTTCGACAAAGGAGATAACACCCCCCCCCATTACGTCATGCTTCAGAAATGTGGAAAATGGTCCGTTTTCAAATGTTTTATTTTTGAACGTCAGTTCACATTTGTAGGTGGATCATCAGTGTTAGAGCTAAAATTAGCATGTTTAAAGTGATTTTCATGCTTCCAGGGGCCCTAAACACAAGATTTATGGAATGGTTAAAAGTGCATGAAAATGGCCAATTTACTCACTCTGAGTTCTCAAAAAGGGTTTCTTCACCCCGGGAAGTTAATTAAATACCATTTGGAGGCATTTAATGTTCGAGCAAAAACGGCTGATTTTCGACAAAAGAGATAACACCCCCCCATTACGTCATGCTTCAGAAATGTGGAAAATGGTCCGTTTTCAAATGTTTTATTTTTGAACATCAGTTCACATTTGTAGGTGGATCATCAGTGTTAGAGCTAAAATTAGCATGTTTAAAGTGATTTTCATGCTTCCAGGGGCTCGGGAAGTGAATTAAATACTATTTGGAGGCATTTAATGTTCAATCAAAAACAGCGGATTTTTGACAAAAGAGATAACACCCCCCCATTACGTCATGCTTCAGAAATGTGGAAAATGGTCCGTTTTCAAATGTTTTATTTTTGAACGTCAGTTCACATTTGTAGGTGGATCATCAGTGTTAGAGCTAAAATTAGCATGTTTAAAGTGATTTTCATGCTTCCAGGGGCCGTAAACACAAGATTTATGGAATGGTTAAAAGTGCATGAAAATGGCCAATTTACTCACTCTGAGTTCTCAAAAAGGGTTTCTTCACCCCGGGAGTTAATTAAATACCATTTGGAGGCATTTAATGTTCGAGCAAAAACGGCTGATTTTCGACAAAAGAGATAACACCCCCCCATTACGTCATGCTTCAGGAATGTGGAAAATGGTCCGTTTTCAAATGTTTTATTTTTGAACGTCAGTTCACATTTGTAGGTGGATCATCAGTGTTAGAGCTAAAATTAGCATGTTTAAAGTGATTTTCATGCTTCCAAAGGCCCTAAACACAAGATTTATGGAATGGTTAAAAGTGCATGAAAATGGCCAATTTACTCACTCTGAGTTCTCAAAAAGGGTTTCTTCACCCCGGGAAGTTAATTGAATACCATTTGGAGGCATTTAATGTTCGAACAAAAACGGCTGATTTTCGACAAAAGAGATAACACCCCCCCATTACGTCATGCTTCAGAAATGTGGAAAATGGTCCGTTTTCAAATGTTTTATTTTTGAACGTCAGTTCACATTTGTAGGTGGATCATCAGTGTTAGAGCTAAAATTAGCGTGTTTAAAGTGATTTTCATGCTTCCAGGGGCTCGGGAAGTGAATTAAATACTATTTGGAGGCATTTAATGTTCAAGCAAAAACAGCTGATTTTTGACAAAAGAGATGACACCCCCCCATTACGTCATACTTCAGAAATGTGGAAAATGGTCCGTTTTCAAATGTTTTATTTTTGAACGTCAGTTCACATTTGTAGGTGGATCATCAGTGTTAGAGCTAAAATTAGCATGTTTAAAGTGATTTTCATGCTTCCAGGGGCCCTAAACACAAGATTTATGGAATGGTTAAAAGTGCATGAAAATGGCCAATTAACTCACTCTGAGTTCTCAAAAAGGGTTTCTTCACCCCGGGAAGTTAATTAAATACCATTTGGAGGCATTTAATGTTTGAGCAAAAACGGCTGATTTTCGACAAAAGAGATAACACCCCCCATTACGTCATGCTTCAGAAATGTGGAAAATGGTCCGTTTTCAAATGTTTTATTTTTGAACGTCAGTTCACATTTGTAGGTGGATCATCAGTGTTAGAGCTAAAATTAGCATCTTTAAAGTGATTTTCATGCTTCCAGGGGCTCGGGAAGTGAATTAAATACTATTTGTAGGCATTTAATGTTCAAGCAAAAACAGCTGATTTTTGACAAAAGAGATAACACCCCCCCATTATGTCATGCTTCAGAAATGTGGAAAATGGTCCGTTTTCAAATGTTTTATTTTTGAACGTCAGTTCACATTTCTAGGTGGATCATCAGTGTTAGAGCTAAAATTAGCATGTTTAAAGTGATTTTCATGCTTCCAGGGGCACTAAACACAAGATTTATGGAATGGTTAAAAGTGCATGAAAATGGCCAATTTACTCACTCTGAGTTCTCAAAAAGGGTTTCTTCACCCCGGGAAGTTAATTAAATACCATTTTGAGGCATTTAATGTTCGAGCACAAACGGCTGATTTTCGACAAAAGAGATAACACCCCCCCATTACGTCATGCTTCAGAAATGTGGAAAATGGTCCGTTTTCAAATGTTTTATTTTTGAACATCAGTTCACATTTGTAGGTGGATCATCAGTGTTAGAGCTAAAATTAGCATGTTTAAAGTGATTTTCATGCTTCCAGGGGCTCGGGAAGTGAATTAAATACTATTTGGAGGCATTTAATGTTCAATCAAAAACAGCTGATTTTTGACAAAAGAGATAACACCCCCCCATTACGTCATGCTTCAGAAATGTGGAAAATGGTCCGTTTTCAAATGTTTTATTTTTGAATGTCAGTTCACATTTGTAGGTGGATCATCAGTGTTAGAGCTAAAATTAGCATGTTTAAAGTGATTTTCATGCTTCCAGGGGCCCTAAACACAAGATTTATGGAATGGTTAAAAGTGCATGAAAATGGCCAATTTACTCACTCTGAGTTCTCAAAAAGGGTTTCTTCACCCCGGGAGTTAATTAAATACCATTTGGAGGCATTTAATGTTCGAGCAAAAACGGCTGATTTTCGACAAAAGGGATAACACCCCCCCATTACGTCATGCTTCAGGAATGTGGAAAATGGTCCGTTTTCAAATGTTTTATTTTTGAACGTCAGTTCACATTTGTAGGTGGATCATCAGTGTTAGAGCTAAAATTAGCATGTTTAAAGTGATTTTCATGCTTCCAGAGGCCCTAAACACAAGATTTATGGAATGGTTAAAAGTGCATGAAAATGGCCAATTTACTCACTCTGAGTTCTCAAAAAGGGTTTCTTCACCCCGGGAAGTTAATTGAATACCATTTGGAGGCATTTAATGTTCGAGCAAAAACGGCTGATTTTCGACAAAAGAGATAACACCCCCCATTACGTCATGCTTCAGAAATGTGGAAAATGGTCCGTTTTCAAATGTTTTATTTTTGAACTTCAGTTCACATTTGTAGGTGGATCATCAGTGTTAGAGCTACAATTAGCATGTTTAAAGTGATTTTCATGCTTCCAGGGGCTCGGGAAGTGAATTAAATACTATTTGGAGGCATTTAATGTTCAATCAAAAACAGCTGATTTTTGACAAAAGAGATAACACCCCCCATTACGTCATGCTTCAGAAATGTGGAAAATGGTCCGTTTTCAAATGTTTTATTTTTGAACGTCAGTTCACATTTGTAGGTGGATCATCAGTGTTAGAGCTAAAATTAGCATGTTTAAAGTGATTTTCATGCTTCCAGGGGCCCTAAACACAAGATTTATGGAATGGTTAAAAGTGCATGAAAATGGCCAATTTACTCACTCTGAGTTCTCAAAAAGGGTTTCTTCACCCCGGGAAGTTAATTAAATACCATTTGGAGGCATTTAATGTTCGAGCAAAAACGGCTGATTTTCGACAAAAGAGATAACACCCCCCCATTACGTCATGCTTCAGAAATGTGGAAAATGGTCCGTTTTCAAATGTTTTATTTTTGAACATCAGTTCACATTTGTAGGTGGATCATCAGTGTTAGAGCTAAAATTAGCATGTTTAAAGTGATTTTCATGCTTCCAGGGGCTCGGGAAGTGAATGAAATACTATTTGGAGGCATTTAATGTTCAATCAAAAACAGCTGATTTTTGACAAAAGAGATAACACCCCCCCCCATTACGTCATGCTTCAGAAATGTGGAAAATGGTCCGCTTTCAAATGTTTTATTTTTGAACGTCAGTTCACATTTGTAGGTGGATCATCAGTGTTAGAGCTAAAATTAGCATGTTTAAAGTGATTTTCATGCTTCCAGGGGCCCTAAACACAAGATTTATGGAATGGTTAAAAGTGCATGAAAATGGCCAATTTACTCACTCTGAGTTCTCAAAAAGGGTTTCTTCACCCTGGGAAGTTAATTAAATACCATTTGGAGGCATTTAATGTTCGAGCAAAAACGGCTGATTTTCGACAAAAGAGATAACACCCCCCCATTACGTCATGCTTCAGAAATGTGGAAAATGGTCCGTTTTCAAATGTTTTATTTTTGAACGTCAGTTCACATTTGTAGGTGGATCATCAGTGTTAGAGCTAAAATTAGCATGTTTAAAGTGATTTTCATGCTTCCAGGGGCTCGGGAAGTGAATTAAATACTATTTGGAGGCATTTAATGTTCAAGCAAAAACAGCTGATTTTTGACAAAAGAGATAACACCCCCCCATTACGTCATGCTTCAGAAATGTGGAAAATGGTCCGTTTTCAAATGTTTTATTTTTGAACGTCAGTTCACATTTGTAGGTGGATCATCAGTGTTAGAGCTAAAATTAGCATGTTTAAAGTGATTTTCATGCTTCCAGGGGCCCTAAACACAAGATTTATGGAATGGTTAAAAGTGCATGAAAATGGCCAATTTACTCACTCTGAGTTCTCAAAAAGGGTTTCTTCACCCCGGGAAGTTAATTAAATACCATTTGGAGGCATTTAATGTTCGAGCAAAAACGGCTGATTTTCGACAAAAGAGATAACACCCCCCCATTACGTCATGCTTCAGGAATGTGGAAAATGGTCCGTTTTCAAATGTTTTATTTTTGAACGTCAGTTCACATTTGTAGGTGGATCATCAGTGTTAGAGCTAAAATTAGCATGTTTAAAGTGATTTTCATGCTTCCAGGGGCTCGGGAAGTGAATTAAATACTATTTGGAGGCATTTAATGTTCAATCAAAAACAGCTGATTTTTGACAAAAGAGATAACACCCCCCCCATTACGTCATGCTTCAGAAATGTGGAAAATGGTCCGTTTTCAAATGTTTTATTTTTGAATGTCAGTTCACATTTGTAGGTGGATCATCAGTGTTAGAGCTAAAATTAGCATGTTTAAAGTGATTTTCATGCTTCCAGGGGCCCTAAACACAAGATTTCTGGAATGGTTAAAAGTGCATGAAAATGGCCAATTTACTCACTCTGAGTTCTCAAAAAGGGTTTCTTCACCCCGGGAGTTAATTAAATACCATTTGGAGGCATTTAATGTTCGAGCAAAAACGGCTGATTTTCGACAAAAGAGATAACACCCCCCCATTACGTCATGCTTCAGGAATGTGGAAAATGGTCCGTTTTCAAATGTTTTATTTTTGAACGTCAGTTCACATTTGTAGGTGGATCATCAGTGTTAGAGCTAAAATTAGCATGTTTAAAGTGATTTTCATGCTTCCAGAGGCCCTAAACACAAGATTTATGGAATGGTTAAAAGTGCATGAAAATGGCCAATTTACTCACTCTGAGTTCTCAAAAAGGGTTTCTTCACCCCGGGAAGTTAATTGAATACCATTTGGAGGCATTTAATGTTCGAGCAAAAACGGCTGATTTTCGACAAAAGAGATAACACCCCCCATTACGTCATGCTTCAGAAATGTGGAAAATGGTCTGTTTTCAAATGTTTTATTTTTGAACTTCAGTTCACATTTGTAGGTGGATCATCAGTGTTAGAGCTACAATTAGCATGTTTAAAGTGATTTTCATGCTTCCAGGGGCTCGGGAAGTGAATTAAATACTATTTGGAGGCATTTAATGTTCAAGCAAAAACAGCTGATTTTTGACAAAAGAGATAACACCCCCCATTACGTCATGCTTCAGAAATGTGGAAAATGGTCCGTTTTCAAATGTTTTATTTTTGAACGTCAGTTCACATTTGTAGGTGGATCATCAGTGTTAGAGCTAAAATTAGCATGTTTAAAGTGATTTTCATGCTTCCAGGGGCCCTAAACACAAGATTTATGGAATGGTTAAAAGTGCATGAAAATGGCCAATTTACTCACTCTGAGTTCTCAAAAAGGGTTTCTTCACCCTGGGAAGTTAATTAAATACCATTTGGAGGCATTTAATGTTCGAGCAAAAACGGCTGATTTTCGACAAAAGAGATAACACCCCCCCATTACGTCATGCTTCAGAAATGTGGAAAATGGTCCATTTTCAAATGTTTTATTTTTGAACGTCAGTTCACATTTGTAGGTGGATCATCAGTGTTAGAGCTAAAATTAGCATGTTTAAAGTGATTTTCATGCTTCCAGGGGCTCGGGAAGTGAATTAAATACTATTTGGAGGCATTTAATGTTCAAGCAAAAACAGCTGATTTTTGACAAAAGAGATAACACCCCCCCATTACGTCATGCTTCAGAAATGTGGAAAATGGTCCGTTTTCAAATGTTTTATTTTTGAACGTCAGTTCACATTTGTAGGTGGATCATCAGTGTTAGAGCTAAAATTAGCATGTTTAAAGTGATTTTCATGCTTCCAGGGGCCCTAAACACAAGATTTATGGAATGGTTAAAAGTGCATGAAAATGGCCAATTTACTCACTCTGAGTTCTCAAAAAGGGTTTCTTCACCCCGGGAAGTTAATTAAATACCATTTGGAGGCATTTAATGTTCGAGCAAAAACGGCTGATTTTCGACAAAAGAGATAACACCCCCCCATTACGTCATGCTTCAGAAATGTGGAAAATGGTCCGTTTTCAAATGTTTTATTTTTGAACATCAGTTTACATTTGTAGGTGGATCATCAGTGTTAGAGCTAAAATTAGCATGTTTAAAGTGATTTTCATGCTTCCAGAGGGTTCGGGAAGTGAATTAAATACTATTTTTAGGCATTTAATGTTCAAGCAAAAACAGCTGATTTTTGACAAAAGAGATAACACCCCCCCATTATGTCATGCTTCAGAAATGTGAAAAATGGTCCGTTTTCAAATGTTTTATTTTTGAACGTCAGTTCACATTTCTAGGTGGATCATCAGTGTTAGAGCTAAAATTAGCATGTTTAAAGTGATTTTCATGCTTCCAGGGGCACTAAACACAAGATTTATGGAATGGTTAAAAGTGCATGAAAATGGCCAATTTACTCACTCTGAGTTCTCAAAAAGGGTTTCTTCACCCCGGGAAGTTAATTAAATACCATTTTGAGGCATTTAATGTTCGAGCAAAAACGGCTGATTTTCGACAAAAGAGATAACACCCCCCCATTACGTCATGCTTCAGAAATGTGGAAAATGGTCCGTTTTCAAATGTTTTATTTTTGAACATCAGTTCACATTTGTAGGTGGATCATCAGTGTTAGAGCTAAAATTAGCATGTTTAAAGTGATTTTCATGCTTCCAGGGGCTCGGGAAGTGAATTAAATACTATTTGGAGGCATTTAATGTTCAATCAAAAACAGCTGATTTTTGACAAAAGAGATAACACCCCCCCATAACGTCATGCTTCAGAAATGTGGAAAATGGTCCGTTTTCAAATGTTTTATTTTTGAACGTCAGTTCACATTTGTAGGTGGATCATCAGTGTTAGAGCTAAAATTAGCATGTTTAAAGTGATTTTCATGCTTCCAGGGGCCCTAAACACAAGATTTATGGAATGGTTAAAAGTGCATGAAAATGGCCAATTTACTCACTCTGAGTTCTCAAAAAGGGTTTCTTCACCCCGGGAGTTAATTAAATACCATTTGGAGGCATTTAATGTTCGAGCAAAAACGGCTGATTTTCGACAAAAGAGATAACACCCCCCCATTACGTCATGCTTCAGGAATGTGGAAAATGGTCCGTTTTCAAATGTTTTATTTTTGAACGTCAGTTCACATTTGTAGGTGGATCATCAGTGTTAGAGCTAAAATTAGCATGTTTAAAGTGATTTTCATGCTTCCAGGGGCTCGGGAAGTGAATTCAATACTATTTGGAGGCATTTAATGTTCAAGCAAAAACAGCTGATTTTTGACAAAGGAGATAACACCCCCCCATTACGTCATGCTTCAGAAATGTGGAAAATGGTCCGTTTTCAAATGTTTTATTTTTGAACGTCAGTTCACATTTGTAGGTGGATCATCAGTGTTAGAGCTAAAATTAGCATGTTTAAAGTGATTTTCATGCTTCCAGGGTCCCTAAACACAAGATTTATGGAATGGTTAAAAGTGCATGAAAATGGCCAATTTACTCACTCTGAGTTCTCAAAAAGGGTTTCTTCACCCCGGGAAGTTAATTAAATACCATTTGGAGGCATTTAATGTTCGAGCTAAAACTGCTGATTTTCGACAAAGGAGATAACACCCCCCCCCATTACGTCATGCTTCAGAAATGTGGAAAATGGTCCGTTTTCAAATGTTTTATTTTTGAACGTCAGTTCACATTTGTAGGTGGATCATCAGTGTTAGAGCTAAAATTAGCATGTTTAAAGTGATTTTCATGCTTCCAGGGGCCCTAAACACAAGATTTATGGAATGGTTAAAAGTGCATGAAAATGGCCAATTTACTCACTCTGAGTTCTCAAAAAGGGTTTCTTCACCCCGGGAAGTTAATTAAATACCATTTTGAGGCATTTAATGTTCGAGCAAAAACGGCTGATTTTCGACAAAAGAGATAACACCCCCCCATTACGTCATGCTTCAGAAATGTGGAAAATGGTCCGTTTTCAAATGTTTTATTTTTGAACATCAGTTCACATTTGTAGGTGGATCATCAGTGTTAGAGCTAAAATTAGCATGTTTAAAGTGATTTTCATGCTTCCAGGGGCTCGGGAAGTGAATTAAATACTATTTGGAGGCATTTAATGTTCAATCAAAAACAGCTGATTTTTGACAAAAGAGATAACACCCCCCCATTACGTCATGCTTCAGAAATGTGGAAAATGGTCCGTTTTCAAATGTTTTATTTTTGAACGTCAGTTCACATTTGTAGGTGGATCATCAGTGTTAGAGCTAAAATTAGCATGTTTAAAGTGATTTTCATGCTTCCAGGGGCCCTAAACACAAGATTTATGGAATGATTAAAAGTGCATGAAAATGGCCAATTTACTCACTCTGAGTTCTCAAAAAGGGTTTCTTCACCCCGGGAGTTAATTAAATACCATTTGGAGGCATTTAATGTTCGAGCAAAAACGGCTGATTTTCGACAAAAGAGATAACACCCCCCCATTACGTCATGCTTCAGGAATGTGGAAAATGGTCCGTTTTCAAATGTTTTATTTTTGAACGTCAGTTCACATTTGTAGGTGGATCATCAGTGTTAGAGCTAAAATTAGCATGTTTAAAGTGATTTTCATGCTTCCAGGGGCTCGGGAAGTGAATTCAATACTATTTGGAGGCATTTAATGTTCAAGCAAAAACAGCTGATTTTTGACAAAGGAGATAACACCCCCCCATTACGTCATGCTTCAGAAATGTGGAAAATGGTCCGTTTTCAAATGTTTTATTTTTGAACGTCAGTTCACATTTGTAGGTGGATCATCAGTGTTAGAGCTAAAATTAGCATGTTTAAAGTGATTTTCATGCTTCCAGGGTCCCTAAACACAAGATTTATGGAATGGTTAAAAGTGCATGAAAATGGCCAATTTACTCACTCTGAGTTCTCAAAAAGGGTTTCTTCACCCCGGGAAGTTAATTAAATACCATTTGGAGGCATTTAATGTTCGAGCAAAAACTGCTGATTTTCGACAAAGGAGATAACACCCCCCCCCCATTACGTCATGCTTCAGAAATGTGGAAAATGGTCCGTTTTCAAATGTTTTATTTTTGAACGTCAGTTCACATTTGTAGGTGGATCATCAGTGTTAGAGCTAAAATTAGCATGTTTAAAGTGATTTTCATGCTTCCAGGGGCCCTAAACACAAGATTTATGGAATGGTTAAAAGTGCATGAAAATGGCCAATTTACTCACTCTGAGTTCTCAAAAAGGGTTTCTTCACCCCGGGAAGTTAATTAAATACCATTTGGAGGCATTTAATGTTCGAGCAAAAACGGCTGATTTTCGACAAAAGAGATAACACCCCCCCATTACGTCATGCTTCAGAAATGTGGAAAATGGTCCGTTTTCAAATGTTTTATTTTTGAACATCAGTTCACATTTGTGGGTGGATCATCAGTGTTAGAGCTAAAATTAGCATGTTTAAAGTGATTTTCATGCTTCCAGGGGCTCGGGAAGTGAATTAAATACTATTTGGAGGCATTTAATGTTCAATCAAAAACAGCGGATTTTTGACAAAAGAGATAACACCCCCCCATTACGTCATGCTTCAGAAATGTGGAAAATGGTCCGTTTTCAAATGTTTTATTTTTGAACGTCAGTTCACATTTGTAGGTGGATCATCAGTGTTAGAGCTAAAATTAGCATGTTTAAAGTGATTTTCATGCTTCCAGGGGCCGTAAACACAAGATTTATGGAATGGTTAAAAGTGCATGAAAATGGCCAATTTACTCACTCTGAGTTCTCAAAAAGGGTTTCTTCACCCCGGGAGTTAATTAAATACCATTTGGAGGCATTTAATGTTCGAGCAAAAACGGCTGATTTTCGACAAAAGAGATAACACCCCCCCATTACGTCATGCTTCAGGAATGTGGAAAATGGTCCGTTTTCAAATGTTTTATTTTTGAACGTCAGTTCACATTTGTAGGTGGATCATCAGTGTTAGAGCTAAAATTAGCATGTTTAAAGTGATTTTCATGCTTCCAAAGGCCCTAAACACAAGATTTATGGAATGGTTAAAAGTGCATGAAAATGGCCAATTTACTCACTCTGAGTTCTCAAAAAGGGTTTCTTCACCCCGGGAAGTTAATTAAATACCATTTTGAGGCATTTAATGTTCGAGCAAAAACGGCTGATTTTCGACAAAAGAGATAACACCCCCCCATTACGTCATGCTTCAGAAATGTGGAAAATGGTCCGTTTTCAAATGTTTTATTTTTGAACATCAGTTCACATTTGTAGGTGGATCATCAGTGTTAGAGCTAAAATTAGCATGTTTAAAGTGATTTTCATGCTTCCAGGGGCTCGGGAAGTGAATTAAATACTATTTGGAGGCATTTAATGTTCAATCAAAAACAGCTGATTTTTGACAAAAGAGATAACACCCCCCCATTACGTCATGCTTCAGAAATGTGGAAAATGGTCCGTTTTCAAATGTTTTATTTTTGAACGTCAGTTCACATTTGTAGGTGGATCATCAGTGTTAGAGCTAAAATTAGCATGTTTAAAGTGATTTTCATGCTTCCAGGGGCCCTAAACACAAGATTTATGGAATGGTTAAAAGTGCATGAAAATGGCCAATTTACTCACTCTGAGTTCTCAAAAAGGGTTTCTTCACCCCGGGAGTTAATTAAATACCATTTGGAGGCATTTAATGTTCGAGCAAAAACGGCTGATTTTCGACAAAAGAGATAACACCCCCTCATTACGTCATGCTTCAGGAATGTGGAAAATGGTCCGTTTTCAAATGTTTTATTTTTGAACGTCAGTTCACATTTGTAGGTGGATCATCAGTGTTAGAGCTAAAATTAGCATGTTTAAAGTGATTTTCATGCTTCCAGGGGCTCGGGAAGTGAATTCAATACTATTTGGAGGCATTTAATGTTCAAGCAAAAACAGCTGATTTTTGACAAAGGAGATAACACCCCCCCATTACGTCATGCTTCAGAAATGTGGAAAATGGTCCGTTTTCAAATGTTTTATTTTTGAACGTCAGTTCACATTTGTAGGTGGATCATCAGTGTTAGAGCTAAAATTAGCATGTTTAAAGTGATTTTCATGCTTCCAGGGTCCCTAAACACAAGATTTATGGAATGGTTAAAAGTGCATGAAAATGGCCAATTTACTCACTCTGAGTTCTCAAAAAGGGTTTCTTCACCCCGGGAAGTTAATTAAATACCATTTGGAGGCATTTAATGTTCGAGCTAAAACTGCTGATTTTCGACAAAGGAGATAACACCCCCCCCCATTACGTCATGCTTCAGAAATGTGGAAAATGGTCCGTTTTCAAATGTTTTATTTTTGAACGTCAGTTCACATTTGTAGGTGGATCATCAGTGTTAGAGCTAAAATTAGCATGTTTAAAGTGATTTTCATGCTTCCAGGGGCCCTAAACACAAGATTTATGGAATGGTTAAAAGTGCATGAAAATGGCCAATTTACTCACTCTGAGTTCTCAAAAAGGGTTTCTTCACCCCGGGAAGTTAATTAAATACCATTTTGAGGCATTTAATGTTCGAGCAAAAACGGCTGATTTTCGACAAAAGAGATAACACCCCCCCATTACGTCATGCTTCAGAAATGTGGAAAATGGTCCGTTTTCAAATGTTTTATTTTTGAACATCAGTTCACATTTGTAGGTGGATCATCAGTGTTAGAGCTAAAATTAGCATGTTTAAAGTGATTTTCATGCTTCCAGGGGCTCGGGAAGTGAATTAAATACTATTTGGAGGCATTTAATGTTCAATCAAAAACAGCTGATTTTTGACAAAAGAGATAACACCCCCCCATTACGTCATGCTTCAGAAATGTGGAAAATGGTCCGTTTTCAAATGTTTTATTTTTGAACGTCAGTTCACATTTGTAGGTGGATCATCAGTGTTAGAGCTAAAATTAGCATGTTTAAAGTGATTTTCATGCTTCCAGGGGCCCTAAACACAAGATTTATGGAATGGTTAAAAGTGCATGAAAATGGCCAATTTACTCACTCTGAGTTCTCAAAAAGGGTTTCTTCACCCCGGGAGTTAATTAAATACCATTTGGAGGCATTTAATGTTCGAGCAAAAACGGCTGATTTTCGACAAAAGAGATAACACCCCCCCATTACGTCATGCTTCAGGAATGTGGAAAATGGTCCGTTTTCAAATGTTTTATTTTTGAACGTCAGTTCACATTTGTAGGTGGATCATCAGTGTTAGAGCTAAAATTAGCATGTTTAAAGTGATTTTCATGCTTCCAAAGGCCCTAAACACAAGATTTATGGAATGGTTAAAAGTGCATGAAAATGGCCAATTTACTCACTCTGAGTTCTCAAAAAGGGTTTCTTCACCCCGGGAAGTTAATTGAATACCATTTGGAGGCATTTAATGTTCGAACAAAAACGGCTGATTTTCGACAAAAGAGATAACACCCCCCCATTACGTCATGCTTCAGAAATGTGGAAAATGGTCCGTTTTCAAATGTTTTATTTTTGAACGTCAGTTCACATTTGTAGGTGGATCATCAGTGTTAGAGCTAAAATTAGCGTGTTTAAAGTGATTTTCATGCTTCCAGGGGCTCGGGAAGTGAATTAAATACTATTTGGAGGCATTTAATGTTCAAGCAAAAACAGCTGATTTTTGACAAAAGAGATGACACCCCCCCATTACGTCATACTTCAGAAATGTGGAAAATGGTCCGTTTTCAAATGTTTTATTTTTGAACGTCAGTTCACATTTGTAGGTGGATCATCAGTGTTAGAGCTAAAATTAGCATGTTTAAAGTGATTTTCATGCTTCCAGGGGCCCTAAACACAAGATTTATGGAATGGTTAAAAGTGCATGAAAATGGCCAATTAACTCACTCTGAGTTCTCAAAAAGGGTTTCTTCACCCCGGGAAGTTAATTAAATACCATTTGGAGGCATTTAATGTTTGAGCAAAAACGGCTGATTTTCGACAAAAGAGATAACACCCCCCATTACGTCATGCTTCAGAAATGTGGAAAATGGTCCGTTTTCAAATGTTTTATTTTTGAACGTCAGTTCACATTTGTAGGTGGATCATCAGTGTTAGAGCTAAAATTAGCATCTTTAAAGTGATTTTCATGCTTCCAGGGGCTCGGGAAGTGAATTAAATACTATTTGTAGGCATTTAATGTTCAAGCAAAAACAGCTGATTTTTGACAAAAGAGATAACACCCCCCCATTATGTCATGCTTCAGAAATGTGGAAAATGGTCCGTTTTCAAATGTTTTATTTTTGAACGTCAGTTCACATTTCTAGGTGGATCATCAGTGTTAGAGCTAAAATTAGCATGTTTAAAGTGATTTTCATGCTTCCAGGGGCACTAAACACAAGATTTATGGAATGGTTAAAAGTGCATGAAAATGGCCAATTTACTCACTCTGAGTTCTCAAAAAGGGTTTCTTCACCCCGGGAAGTTAATTAAATACCATTTTGAGGCATTTAATGTTCGAGCAAAAACGGCTGATTTTCGACAAAAGAGATAACACCCCCCCATTACGTCATGCTTCAGAAATGTGGAAAATGGTCCGTTTTCAAATGTTTTATTTTTGAACATCAGTTCACATTTGTAGGTGGATCATCAGTGTTAGAGCTAAAATTAGCATGTTTAAAGTGATTTTCATGCTTCCAGGGGCTCGGGAAGTGAATTAAATACTATTTGGAGGCATTTAATGTTCAATCAAAAACAGCTGATTTTTGACAAAAGAGATAACACCCCCCCATTACGTCATGCTTCAGAAATGTGGAAAATGGTCCGTTTTCAAATGTTTTATTTTTGAATGTCAGTTCACATTTGTAGGTGGATCATCAGTGTTAGAGCTAAAATTAGCATGTTTAAAGTGATTTTCATGCTTCCAGGGGCCCTAAACACAAGATTTATGGAATGGTTAAAAGTGCATGAAAATGGCCAATTTACTCACTCTGAGTTCTCAAAAAGGGTTTCTTCACCCCGGGAGTTAATTAAATACCATTTGGAGGCATTTAATGTTCGAGCAAAAACGGCTGATTTTCGACAAAAGGGATAACACCCCCCCATTACGTCATGCTTCAGGAATGTGGAAAATGGTCCGTTTTCAAATGTTTTATTTTTGAACGTCAGTTCACATTTGTAGGTGGATCATCAGTGTTAGAGCTAAAATTAGCATGTTTAAAGTGATTTTCATGCTTCCAGGGGCCCTAAACACAAGATTTATGGAATGGTTAAAAGTGCATGAAAATGGCCAATTTACTCACTCTGAGTTCTCAAAAAGGGTTTCTTCACCCCGGGAAGTTAATTAAATACCATTTGGAGGCATTTAATGTTCGAGCAAAAACGGCTGATTTTCGACAAAAGAGATAACACCCCCCCATTACGTCATGCTTCAGAAATGTGGAAAATGGTCCGTTTTCAAATGTTTTATTTTTGAACATCAGTTCACATTTGTAGGTGGATCATCAGTGTTAGAGCTAAAATTAGCATGTTTAAAGTGATTTTCATGCTTCCAGGGGCTCGGGAAGTGAATGAAATACTATTTGGAGGCATTTAATGTTCAATCAAAAACAGCTGATTTTTGACAAAAGAGATAACACCCCCCCCCCATTACGTCATGCTTCAGAAATGTGGAAAATGGTCCGTTTTCAAATGTTTTATTTTTGAACGTCAGTTCACATTTGTAGGTGGATCATCAGTGTTAGAGCTAAAATTAGCATGTTTAAAGTGAGTTTCATGCTTCCAGGGGCCCTAAACACAAGATTTATGGAATGGTTAAAAGTGCATGAAAATGGCCAATTTACTCACTCTGAGTTCTCAAAAAGGGTTTCTTCACCCTGGGAAGTTAATTAAATACCATTTGGAGGCATTTAATGTTCGAGCAAAAACGGCTGATTTTCGACAAAAGAGATAACACCCCCCCATTACGTCATGCTTCAGAAATGTGGAAAATGGTCCGTTTTCAAATGTTTTATTTTTGAACGTCAGTTCACATTTGTAGGTGGATCATCAGTGTTAGAGCTAAAATTAGCATGTTTAAAGTGATTTTCATGCTTCCAGGGGCTCGGGAAGTGAATTAAATACTATTTGGAGGCATTTAATGTTCAAGCAAAAACAGCTGATTTTTGACAAAAGAGATAACACCCCCCCATTACGTCATGCTTCAGAAATGTGGAAAATGGTCCGTTTTCAAATGTTTTATTTTTGAACGTCAGTTCACATTTGTAGGTGGATCATCAGTGTTAGAGCTAAAATTAGCATGTTTAAAGTGATTTTCATGCTTCCAGGGGCCCTAAACACAAGATTTATGGAATGGTTAAAAGTGCATGAAAATGGCCAATTTACTCACTCTGAGTTCTCAAAAAGGGTTTCTTCACCCCGGGAAGTTAATTAAATACCATTTGGAGGCATTTAATGTTCGAGCAAAAACGGCTGATTTTCGACAAAAGAGATAACACCCCCCCATTACGTCATGCTTCAGAAATGTGGAAAATGGTCCGTTTTCAAATGTTTTATTTTTGAACATCAGTTTACATTTGTAGGTGGATCATCAGTGTTAGAGCTAAAATTAGCATGTTTAAAGTGATTTTCATGCTTCCAGAGGGTTCGGGAAGTGAATTAAATACTATTTTTAGGCATTTAATGTTCAAGCAAAAACAGCTGATTTTTGACAAAAGAGATAACACCCCCCCATTATGTCATGCTTCAGAAATTTGGAAAATGGTCCGTTTTCAAATGTTTTATTTTTGAACGTCAGTTCACATTTCTAGGTGGATCATCAGTGTTAGAGCTAAAATTAGCATGTTTAAAGTGATTTTCATGCTTCCAGGGGCACTAAACACAAGATTTATGGAATGGTTAAAAGTGCATGAAAATGGCCAATTTACTCACTCTGAGTTCTCAAAAAGGGTTTCTTCACCCCGGGAAGTTAATTAAATACCATTTTGAGGTATTTAATGTTCGAGCAAAAACGGCTGATTTTCGACAAAAGAGATAACACCCCCCCATTACGTCATGCTTCAGAAATGTGGAAAATGGTCCGTTTTCAAATGTTTTATTTTTGAACATCAGTTCACATTTGTAGGTGGATCATCAGTGTTAGAGCTAAAATTAGCATGTTTAAAGTGATTTTCATGCTTCCAGGGGCTCGGGAAGTGAATTAAATACTATTTGGAGGCATTTAATGTTCAATCAAAAACAGCTGATTTTTGACAAAAGAGATAACACCCCCCCATTACGTCATGCTTCAGAAATGTGGAAAATGGTCCGTTTTCAAATGTTTTATTTTTGAACGTCAGTTCACATTTGTAGGTGGATCATCAGTGTTAGAGCTAAAATTAGCATGTTTAAAGTGATTTTCATGCTTCCAGGGGCCCTAAACACAAGATTTATGGAATGGTTAAAAGTGCATGAAAATGGCCAATTTACTCACTCTGAGTTCTCAAAAAGGGTTTCTTCACCCCGGGAGTTAATTAAATACCATTTGGAGGCATTTAATGTTCGAGCAAAAACGGCTGATTTTCGACAAAAGAGATAACACCCCCCCATTACGTCATGCTTCAGGAATGTGGAAAATGGTCCGTTTTCAAATGTTTTATTTTTGAACGTCAGTTCACATTTGTAGGTGGATCATCAGTGTTAGAGCTAAAATTAGCATGTTTAAAGTGATTTTCATGCTTCCAGGGGCTCGGGAAGTGAATTCAATACTATTTGGAGGCATTTAATGTTCAAGCAAAAACAGCTGATTTTTGACAAAGGAGATAACACCCCCCCATTACGTCATGCTTCAGAAATGTGGAAAATGGTCCGTTTTCAAATGTTTTATTTTTGAACGTCAGTTCACATTTGTAGGTGGATCATCAGTGTTAGAGCTAAAATTAGCATGTTTAAAGTGATTTTCATGCTTCCAGGGTCCCTAAACACAAGATTTATGGAATGGTTAAAAGTGCATGAAAATGGCCAATTTACTCACTCTGAGTTCTCAAAAAGGGTTTCTTCACCCCGGGAAGTTAATTAAATACCATTTGGAGGCATTTAATGTTCGAGCAAAAACGGCTGATTTTCGACAAAAGAGATAACACCCCCCATTACGTCATGCTTCAGAAATGTGGAAAATGGTCCGTTTTCAAATGTTTTATTTTTGAACATCAGTTCACATTTGTAGGTGGATCATCAGTGTTAGAGCTAAAATTAGCATGTTTAAAGTGATTTTCATGCTTCCAGGGGCTCGGGAAGTGAATTAAATACTATTTGGAGGCATTTAATGTTCAATCAAAAACAGCTGATTTTTGACAAAAGAGATAACACCCCCCCATTACGTCATGCTTCAGAAATGTGGAAAATGGTCCGTTTTCAAATGTTTTATTTTTGAACGTCAGTTCACATTTGTAGGTGGATCATCAGTGTTAGAGCTAAAATTAGCATGTTTAAAGTGATTTTCATGCTTCCAGGGGCCGTAAACACAAGATTTATGGAATGGTTAAAAGTGCATGAAAATGGCCAATTTACTCACTCTGAGTTCTCAAAAAGGGTTTCTTCACCCCGGGAGTTAATTAAATACCATTTGGAGGCATTTAATGTTCGAGCAAAAACGGCTGATTTTCGACAAAAGAGATAACACCCCCCCATTACGTCATGCTTCAGGAATGTGGAAAATGGTCCGTTTTCAAATGTTTTATTTTTGAACGTCAGTTCACATTTGTAGGTGGATCATCAGTGTTAGAGCTAAAATTAGCATGTTTAAAGTGATTTTCATGCTTCCAAAGGCCCTAAACACAAGATTTATGGAATGGTTAAAAGTGCATGAAAATGGCCAATTTACTCACTCTGAGTTCTCAAAAAGGGTTTCTTCACCCCGGGAAGTTAATTGAATACCATTTGGAGGCATTTAATGTTCGAGCAAAAACGGCTGATTTTCGACAAAAGAGATAACACCCCCCCATTACGTCATGCTTCAGAAATGTGGAAAATGGTCCGTTTTCAAATGTTTTATTTTTGAACGTCAGTTCACATTTGTAGGTGGATCATCAGTGTTAGAGCTAAAATTAGCGTGTTTAAAGTGATTTTCATGCTTCCAGGGGCTCGGGAAGTGAATTAAATACTATTTGGAGGCATTTAATGTTCAAGCAAAAACAGCTGATTTTTGACAAAAGAGATGACACCCCCCCATTACGTCATACTTCAGAAATGTGGAAAATGGTCCGTTTTCAAATGTTTTATTTTTGAACGTCAGTTCACATTTGTAGGTGGATCATCAGTGTTAGAGCTAAAATTAGCATGTTTAAAGTGATTTTCATGCTTCCAGGGGCCCTAAACACAAGATTTATGGAATGGTTAAAAGTGCATGAAAATGGCCAATTTACTCACTCTGAGTTCTCAAAAAGGGTTTCTTCACCCCGGGAAGTTAATTAAATACCATTTTGAGGCATTTAATGTTCGAGCAAAAACGGCTGATTTTCGACAAAAGAGATAACACCCCCCCATTACGTCATGCTTCAGAAATGTGGAAAATGGTCAGTTTTCAAATGTTTTATTTTTGAACGTCAGTTCACATTTGTAGGTGGATCATCAGTGTTAGAGCTAAAATTAGCATCTTTAAAGTGATTTTCATGCTTCCAGGGGCTCGGGGAGTGAATTAAATACTATTTGTAGGCATTTAATGTTCATGCAAAAACAGCTGATTTTTGACAAAAGAGATAACACCCCCCCATTATGTCATGCTTCAGAAATGTGGAAAATGGTCCGTTTTCAAATGTTTTATTTTTGAACGTCAGTTCACATTTCTAGGTGGATCATCAGTGTTAGAGCTAAAATTAGCATGTTTAAAGTGATTTTCATGCTTCCAGGGGCACTAAACACAAGATTTATGGAATGGTTAAAAGTGCATGAAAATGGCCAATTTACTCACTCTGAGTTCTCAAAAAGGGTTTCTTCACCCCGGGAAGTTAATTAAATACCATTTTGAGGCATTTAATGTTCAAGCAAAAACGGCTGATTTTCGACAAAAGAGATAACACCCCCCCATTACGTCATGCTTCAGAAATGTGGAAAATGGTCCGTTTTCAAATGTTTTATTTTTGAACATCAGTTCACATTTGTAGGTGGATCATCAGTGTTAGAGCTAAAATTAGCATGTTTAAAGTGATTTTCATGCTTCCAGGGGCTCGGGAAGTGAATTAAATACTATTTGGAGGCATTTAATGTTCAATCAAAAACAGCTGATTTTTGACAAAAGAGATAACACCCCCCGATTACGTCATGCTTCAGAAATGTGGAAAATGGTCCGTTTTCAAATGTTTTATTTTTGAATGTCAGTTCACATTTGTAGGCGGATCATCAGTGTTAGAGCTAAAATTAGCATGTTTAAAGTGATTTTCATGCTTCCAGGGGCCCTAAACACAAGATTTATGGAATGGTTAAAAGTGCATGAAAATGGCCAATTTACTCACTCTGAGTTCTCAAAAAGGGTTTCTTCACCCCGGGAGTTAATTAAATACCATTTGGAGGCATTTAATGTTCGAGCAAAAACGGCTGATTTTCGACAAAAGAGATAACACCCCCCCATTACGTCATGCTTCAGGAATGTGGAAAATGGTCCGTTTTCAAATGTTTTATTTTTGAACGTCAGTTCACATTTGTAGGTGGATCATCAGTGTTAGAGCTAAAATTAGCATGTTTAAAGTGATTTTCATGCTTCCAGAGGCCCTAAACACAAGATTTATGGAATGGTTAAAAGTGCATGAAAATGGCCAATTTACTCACTCTGAGTTCTCAAAAAGGGTTTCTTCACCCCGGGAAGTTAATTGAATACCATTTGGAGGCATTTAATGTTCGAGCAAAAACGGCTGATTTTCGACAAAAGAGATAACACCCCCCATTACGTCATGCTTCAGAAATGTGGAAAATGGTCCGTTTTCAAATGTTTTATTTTTGAACTTCAGTTCACATTTGTAGGTGGATCATCAGTGTTAGAGCTACAATTAGCATGTTTAAAGTGATTTTCATGCTTCCAGGGGCTCGGGAAGTGAATTAAATACTATTTGGAGGCATTTAATGTTCAAGCAAAAACAGCTGATTTTTGACAAAAGAGATAACACCCCCCATTACGTCATGCTTCAGAAATGTGGAAAATGGTCCGTTTTCAAATGTTTTATTTTTGAACGTCAGTTCACATTTGTAGGTGGATCATCAGTGTTAGAGCTAAAATTAGCATGTTTAAAGTGATTTTCATGCTTCCAGGGGCCCTAAACACAAGATTTATGGAATGGTTAAAAGTGCATGAAAATGGCCAATTTACTCACTCTGAGTTCTCAAAAAGGGTTTCTTCACCCCGGGAAGTTAATTAAATACCATTTGGAGGCATTTAATGTTCGAGCAAAAACGGCTGATTTTCGACAAAAGAGATAACACCCCCCCGTTACGTCATGCTTCAGAAATGTGGAAAATGGTCCGTTTTCAAATGTTTTATTTTTGAACATCAGTTCACATTTGTAGGTGGATCATCAGTGTTAGAGCTAAAATTAGCATGTTTAAAGTGATTTTCATGCTTCCAGGGGCTCGGGAAGTGAATGAAATACTATTTGGAGGCATTTAATGTTCCATCAAAAACAGCTGATTTTTGACAAAAGAGATAACACCCCCCCCATTACGTCATGCTTCAGAAATGTGGAAAATGGTCCGTTTTCAAATGTTTTATTTTTGAACGTCAGTTCACATTTGTAGGTGGATCATCAGTGTTAGAGCTAAAATTAGCATGTTTAAAGTGATTTTCATGCTTCCAGGGGCCCTAAACACAAGATTTATGGAATGGTTAAAAGTGCATGAAAATGGCCAATTTACTCACTCTGAGTTCTCAAAAAGGGTTTCTTCACCCCGGGAAGTTAATTAAATACCATTTGGAGGCATTTAATGTTCGAGCAAAAACGGCTGATTTTCGACAAAAGAGATAACACCCCCCCATTACGTCATGCTTCAGAAATGTGGAAAATGGTCCGTTTTCAAATGTTTTATTTTTGAACATCAGTTTACATTTGTAGGTGGATCATCAGTGTTAGAGCTAAAATTAGCATGTTTAAAGTGATTTTCATGCTTCCAGAGGGTTCGGGAAGTGAATTAAATACTATTTGGAGGCATTTAATGTTCAATCAAAAACAGCTGATTTTTGACAAAAGAGATAACACCCCCCCCCATTACGTCATGCTTCAGAAATGTGGAAAATGGTCCGTTTTCAAATGTTTTATTTTTGAACGTCAGTTCACATTTGTAGGTGGATCATCAGTGTTAGAGCTAAAATTAGCATGTTTAAAGTGATTTTCATGCTTCCAGGGGCCCTAAACACAAGATTTATGGAATGGTTAAAAGTGCATGAAAATGGCCAATTTACTCACTCTGAGTTCTCAAAAAGGGTTTCTTCACCCCGGGAAGTTAATTAAATACCATTTTGAGGCATTTAATGTTCGAGCAAAAACGGCTGATTTTCGACAAAAGAGATAACACCCCCCCATTACGTCATGCTTCAGAAATGTGGAAAATGGTCCGTTTCCAAATGTTTTATTTTTGAACGTCAGTTCACATTTGTAGGTGGATCATCAGTGTTAGAGCTAAAATTAGCATGTTTAAAGTGATTTTCATGCTTCCAGGGGCTCGGGAAGTGAATTAAATACTATTTGGAGGCATTTAATGTTCAATCAAAAACAGCTGATTTTTGACAAAAGAGATAACACTCCCCCATTACGTCATGCTTCAGAAATGTGGAAAATGGTCCATTTTCAAATGTTTTATTTTTGAACGTCAGTTCACATTTGTAGGTGGATCATCAGTGTTAGAGCTAAAATTAGCATGTTTAAAGTGATTTTCATGCTTCCAGGGGCCCTAAACACAAGATTTATGGAATGGTTAAAAGTGCATGAAAATGGCCAATTTACTCACTCTGAGTTCTCAAAAAGGGTTTCTTCACCCCGGGAAGTTAATTAAATATCATTTGGAGGCATTTAATGTTCGAGCAAAAACAGCTGATTTTCGACAAAAGAGATAACACCCCCCCATTACGTCATGCTTCAGAAATGTGGAAAATGGTCCGTTTTCAAATGTTTTATTTTTGAACGTCAGTTCACATTTGTAGGTGGATCATCAGTGTTACAGCTAAAATTAGCATGTTTTAAGTGATTTTCATGCTTCCAGGGGCTCGGGAAGTGAATTAAATACTATTTGGAGGCATTTAATGTTCAAGCAAAAACAGCTGATTTTTGACAAAAGAGATAACACCCCCCCATTACGTCATGCTTCAGAAATGTGGAAAATGGTCCGTTTTCAAATGTTTTATTTTTGAACGTCAGTTCACATTTGTAGGTGGATCATCAGTGTTAGAGCTAAAATTAGCATGTTTAAAGTGATTTTCATGCTTCCAGGGGCCCTAAACACAAGATTTATGGAATGGTTAAAAGTGCATGAAAATGGCCAATTTACTCACTCTGAGTTCTCAAAAAGGGTTTCTTCACCCCGGGAAGTTAATTAAATACCATTTGGAGGCATTTAATGTTCGAGCAAAAACTGCTGATTTTCGACAAAATAGATAACACCCCCCCCATTACGTCATGCTTCAGAAATGTGGAAAATGGTCCGTTTTCAAATGTTTTATTTTTGAACATCAGTTCACATTGGTAGGTGGATCATCAGTGTTAGAGCTAAAATTAGCATGTTTAAAGTGATTTTCATGCTTCCAGGGGCTCGGGAAGTAAATTAAATACTATTTGGAGGCATTTAATGTTCAATCAAAAACAGCTGATTTTTGACAAAAGAGATAACACCCCCCCATTACGTCATGCTTCAGAAATGTGGAAAATGGTCCGTTTTCAAATGTTTTATTTTTGAACATCAGTTCACATTTGTAGGTGGATCATCAGTGTTAGAGCTAAAATTAGCATGTTTAAAGTGATTTTCATGCTTCCAGAGGGTTCGGGAAGTGAATTAAATACTATTTGGAGGCATTTAATGTTCAATCAAAAACAGCTGATTTTTGACAAAAGAGATAACACCCCCCCCATTACGTCATGCTTCAGAAATGTGGAAAATGGTCCGTTTTCAAATGTTTTATTTTTGAACGTCAGTTCACATTTGTAGGTGGATCATCAGTGTTAGAGCTAAAATTAGCATGTTTAAAGTGATTTTCATGCTTCCAGGGGCCCTAAACACAAGATTTATGGAATGGTTAAAAGTGCATGAAAATGGCCAATTTACTCACTCTGAGTTCTCAAAAAGGGTTTCTTCACCCCGGGAAGTTAATTAAATACCATTTTGAGGCATTTAATGTTCGAGCAAAAACGGCTGATTTTCGACAAAAGAGATAACACCCCCCCATTACGTCATGCTTCAGAAATGTGGAAAATGGTCCGTTTTCAAATGTTTTATTTTTGAACATCAGTTCACATTTGTAGGTGGATCATCAGTGTTAGAGCTAAAATTAGCATGTTTAAAGTGATTTTCATGCTTCCAGGGGCTCGGGAAGTGAATTAAATACTATTTGGAGGCATTTAATGTTCAATCAAAAACAGCTGATTTTTGACAAAAGAGATAACACCCCCCCATTACGTCATGCTTCAGAAATGTGGAAAATGGTCCGTTTTCAAATGTTTTATTTTTGAACGTCAGTTCACATTTGTAGGTGGATCATCAGTGTTAGAGCTAAAATTAGCATGTTTAAAGTGATTTTCATGCTTCCAGGGGCCCTAAACACAAGATTTATGGAATGGTTAAAAGTGCATGAAAATGGCCAATTTACTCACTCTGAGTTCTCAAAAAGGCTTTCTTCACCTCGGGAAGTTAATTAAATACCATTTGGAGGCATTTAATGTTCGAGCAAAAACAGCTGATTTTCGACAAAAGAGATAACACCCCCCCCATTACGTCATGCTTCAGAAATGTGGAAAATGGTCCGTTTTCAAATGTTTTATTTTTGAACGTCAGTTCACATTGGTAGGTGGATCATCAGTGTTAGAGCTAAAATTAGCATGTTTAAAGTGATTTTCATGCTTCCAGGGGCTCGGGAAGTAAATTAAATACTATTTGGAGGCATTTAATGTTCAATCAAAAACAGCTGATTTTTGACAAAAGAGATAACACCCCCCCATTACGTCATGCTTCAGAAATGTGGAAAATGGTCAGTTTTCAAATGTTTTATTTTTGAACGTCAGTTCACATTTGTAGGTGGATCATCAGTGTTAGAGCTAAAATTAGCATGTTTAAAGTGATTTTCATGCTTCCAGGGGCTCGGGAAGTGAATTAAATACTATTTGGAGGCATTTAATGTTCAAGCAAAAACAGCTGATTTTTGACAAAAGAGACAACACCCCCCCATTACGTCATGCTTCAGAAATGTGGAAAATGGTCCGTTTTCAAATGTTTTATTTTTGAACGTCAGTTCACATTTGTAGGTGGATCATCAGTGTTAGAGCTAAAATTAGCTTGTTTAAAGTGATTTTCATGCTTCCAGGGGCCCTAAACACAAGATTTATGCAATGGTTAAAAGTGCATGAAAATGGCCAATTTACTCACTCTGAGTTCTCAAAAAGGGTTTCTTCACCCCGGGAAGTTAATTAAATACCATTTGGAGGCATTTAATGTTCGAGCAAAAACGGCTGATTTTCGACAAAAGAGATAACACCCCCCCATTACGTCATGCTTCAGAAATGTGGAAAATGGTCCGTTTTCAAATGTTTTATTTTTGAACGTCAGTTCACATTTGTAGGTGGATCATCAGTGTTAGAGCTAAAATTAGCATGTTTAAAGTGATTTTCATGCTTCCAGGGGCTCGGGAAGTGAATTAAATGCTATTTGGAGGCATTTAATGTTCAAGCAAAAACAGCTGATTTTTGACAAAAGAGATAACACCCCATTACGTCATGCTTCAGAAATGTGGAAAATGGTCCGTTTTCAAATGTTTTATTTTTGAACGTCAGTTCACATTTGTAGGTGGATTATCAGTGTTAGAGCTAAAATTAGCATGTTTAAAGTGATTTTCATGCTTCCAGGGGCTCGGGAAGTGAATTAAATGCTATTTGGAGGCATTTAATGTTCAAGCAAAAACAGCTGATTTTTGACAAAAGAGATAACACCCCATTACGTCATGCTTCAGAAATGTGGAAAATGGTCCGTTTTCAAATGTTTTATTTTTGAACGTCAGTTCACATTTGTAGGTGGATCATCAGTGTTAGAGCTAAAATTAGCATGTTTAAAGTGATTTTCATGCTTCCAGGGGCTCGGGAAGTGAATTAAATGCTATTTGGAGGCATTTAATGTTCAAGCAAAAACAGCTGATTTTTGACAAAAGAGATAACACCCCATTACGTCATGCTTCAGAAATGTGGAAAATGGTCCGTTTTCAAATGTTTTATTTTTGAACGTCAGTTCACATTTGTAGGTGGATTATCAGTGTTAGAGCTAAAATTAGCATGTTTTAAGTGATTTTCATGCTTCCAGGGGCCCTAAACACAAGATTTATGGAATGGTTAAAAGTGCATGAAAATGGCCAATTTACTCACTCTGAGTTCTCAAAAAGGGTTTCTTCACCCCGGGAAGTTAATTAAATACCATTTGGAGGCATTTAATGTTCGAGCAAAAACGGCTGATTTTCGACAAAAGAGATAACACCCCCCCATTACATCATGCTTCAGAAATGTGGAAAATGGTCCGTTTTCAAATGTTTTATTTTTGAACGTCAGTTCACATTTGTAGGTGGATCATCAGTGTTAGAGCTAAAATTAGCATGTTTAAAGTGATTTTCATGCTTCCAGGGGCTCGGGAAGTGAATTAACTACTATTTGGAGGCATTTAATGTTCAAGCAAAAACAGCTGATTTTTGACAAAAGAGATAACACCCCCCCATTACGTCATGCTTCAGAAATGTGGAAAATGGTCCGTTTTCAAATGTTTTATTTTTGAACGTCAGTTCGCATTTGTAGGTGGATCATCAGTGTTAGAGCTAAAATTAGCATGTTTAAAGTGATTTTCATGCTTCCAGGGGCCCTAAACACAAGATTTATGGAATGGTTAAAAGTGCATGAAAATGGCCAATTTACTCACTCTGAGTTCTCAAAAAGGGTTTCTTCACCTCGGGAAGTTAATTAAATACCATTTGGAGGCATTTAATGTTCGAGCAAAAACGGCTGATTTTCGTCAAAAGAGATAACACCCCCCCATTACGTCATGCTTCAGAAATGTGGAAAATGGTCCGTTTTCAAATGTTTTATTTTTGAACGTCAGTTCACATTTGTAGGTGGATCATCAGTGTTAGAGCTAAAATTAGCATGTTTAAAGTGATTTTCATGCTTCCAGGGGCTCTGGAAGTGAATTAAATACTATTTGGAGGCATTTAATGTTCAATCAAAAACAGCTGATTTTTGACAAAAGAGATAACACCCCCCCATTACGTCATGCTTCAGAAATGTGGAAAATGGTCCGTTTTCAAATGTTTTATTTTTGAACGTCAGTTCACATTTGTAGGTGGATCATCAGTGTTAGAGCTAAAATTAGCATGTTTAAAGTGATTTTCTTGCTTCCAGGGGCTCGGGAAGTGAATTAAATACTATTTGGAGGCATTTAATGTTCAAGCAAAAACAGCTGATTTTTGACAAAAGAGATAACACCCCCCCATTACGTTATGCTTCAGAAATGTGGAAAATGGTCCGTTTTCAAATGTTTTATTTTTGAACGTCAGTTCACATTTGTAGGTGGATCATCAGTGTTAGAGCTAAAATTAGCATGTTTAAAGTGATTTTCATGCTTCCAGAGGCCCTAAACACAAGATTTATGGAATGGTTAAAAGTGCATGAAAATGGCCAATTTACTCACTCTGAGTTCTCAAAAAGGGTTTCTTCACCCCGGGAAGTTAATTGAATACCATTTGGAGGCATTTAATGTTCGAGCAAAAACGGCTGATTTTCGACAAAAGAGATAACACCCCCCATTACGTCATGCTTCAGAAATGTGGAAAATGGTCCGTTTTCAAATGTTTTATTTTTGAACTTCAGTTCACATTTGTAGGTGGATCATCAGTGTTAGAGCTACAATTAGCATGTTTAAAGTGATTTTCATGCTTCCAGGGGCTCGGGAAGTGAATTAAATACTATTTGGAGGCATTTAATGTTCAAGCAAAAACAGCTGATTTTTGACAAAAGAGATAACACCCCCCATTACGTCATGCTTCAGAAATGTGGAAAATGGTCCGTTTTCAAATGTTTTATTTTTGAACGTCAGTTCACATTTGTAGGTGGATCATCAGTGTTAGAGCTAAAATTAGCATGTTTAAAGTGATTTTCATGCTTCCAGGGGCCCTAAACACAAGATTTATGGAATGGTTAAAAGTGCATGAAAATGGCCAATTTACTCACTCTGAGTTCTCAAAAAGGGTTTCTTCACCCCGGGAAGTTAATTAAATACCATTTGGAGGCATTTAATGTTCGAGCAAAAACGGCTGATTTTCGACAAAAGAGATAACACCCCCCCATTACGTCATGCTTCAGAAATGTGGAAAATGGTCCGTTTTCAAATGTTTTATTTTTGAACATCAGTTCACATTTGTAGGTGGATCATCAGTGTTAGAGCTAAAATTAGCATGTTTAAAGTGATTTTCATGCTTCCAGGGGCTCGGGAAGTGAATGAAATACTATTTGGAGGCATTTAATGTTCCATCAAAAACAGCTGATTTTTGACAAAAGAGATAACACCCCCCCCATTACGTCATGCTTCAGAAATGTGGAAAATGGTCCGTTTTCAAATGTTTTATTTTTGAACGTCAGTTCACATTTGTAGGTGGATCATCAGTGTTAGAGCTAAAATTAGCATGTTTAAAGTGATTTTCATGCTTCCAGGGGCCCTAAACACAAGATTTATGGAATGGTTAAAAGTGCATGAAAATGGCCAATTTACTCACTCTGAGTTCTCAAAAAGGGTTTCTTCACCCTGGGAAGTTAATTAAATACCATTTGGAGGCATTTAATGTTCGAGCAAAAACGGCTGATTTTCGACAAAAGAGATAACACCCCCCCATTACGTCATGCTTCAGAAATGTGGAAAATGGTCCGTTTTCAAATGTTTTATTTTTGAACGTCAGTTCACATTTGTAGGTGGATCATCAGTGTTAGAGCTAAAATTAGCATGTTTAAAGTGATTTTCATGCTTCCAGGGGCTCGGGAAGTGAATTAAATACTATTTGGAGGCATTTAATGTTCAAGCAAAAACAGCTGATTTTTGACAAAAGAGATAACACCCCCCCATTACGTCATGCTTCAGAAATGTGGAAAATGGTCCGTTTTCAAATGTTTTATTTTTGAACGTCAGTTCACATTTGTAGGTGGATCATCAGTGTTAGAGCTAAAATTAGCATGTTTAAAGTGATTTTCATGCTTCCAGGGGCCCTAAACACAAGATTTATGGAATGGTTAAAAGTGCATGAAAATGGCCAATTTACTCACTCTGAGTTCTCAAAAAGGGTTTCTTCACCCCGGGAAGTTAATTAAATACCATTTGGAGGCATTTAATGTTCGAGCAAAAACGGCTGATTTTCGACAAAAGAGATAACACCCCCCCATTACGTCATGCTTCAGAAATGTGGAAAATGGTCCGTTTTCAAATGTTTTATTTTTGAACATCAGTTTACATTTGTAGGTGGATCATCAGTGTTAGAGCTAAAATTAGCATGTTTAAAGTGATTTTCATGCTTCCAGAGGGTTCGGGAAGTGAATTAAATACTATTTGGAGGCATTTAATGTTCAATCAAAAACAGCTGATTTTTGACAAAAGAGATAACACCCCCCCCATTACGTCATGCTTCAGAAATGTGGAAAATGGTCCGTTTTCAAATGTTTTATTTTTGAACGTCAGTTCACATTTGTAGGTGGATCATCAGTGTTAGAGCTAAAATTAGCATGTTTAAAGTGATTTTCATGCTTCCAGGGGCCCTAAACACAAGATTTATGGAATGGTTAAAAGTGCATGAAAATGGCCAATTTACTCACTCTGAGTTCTCAAAAAGGGTTTCTTCACCCCGGGAAGTTAATTAAATACCATTTTGAGGCATTTAATGTTCGAGCAAAAACGTCTGATTTTCGACAAAAGAGATAACACCCCCCCATTACGTCATGCTTCAGAAATGTGGAAAATGGTCCGTTTCCAAATGTTTTATTTTTGAACGTCAGTTCACATTTGTAGGTGGATCATCAGTGTTAGAGCTAAAATTAGCATGTTTAAAGTGATTTTCATGCTTCCAGGGGCTCGGGAAGTGAATTAAATACTATTTGGAGGCATTTAATGTTCAATCAAAAACAGCTGATTTTTGACAAAAGAGATAACACTCCCCCATTACGTCATGCTTCAGAAATGTGGAAAATGGTCCATTTTCAAATGTTTTATTTTTGAACGTCAGTTCACATTTGTAGGTGGATCATCAGTGTTAGAGCTAAAATTAGCATGTTTAAAGTGATTTTCATGCTTCCAGGGGCCCTAAACACAAGATTTATGGAATGGTTAAAAGTGCATGAAAATGGCCAATTTACTCACTCTGAGTTCTCAAAAAGGGTTTCTTCACCCCGGGAAGTTAATTAAATATCATTTGGAGGCATTTAATGTTCGAGCAAAAACAGCTGATTTTCGACAAAAGAGATAACACCCCCCCATTACGTCATGCTTCAGAAATGTGGAAAATGGTCCGTTTTCAAATGTTTTATTTTTGAACGTCAGTTCACATTTGTAGGTGGATCATCAGTGTTACAGCTAAAATTAGCATGTTTTAAGTGATTTTCATGCTTCCAGGGGCTCGGGAAGTGAATTAAATACTATTTGGAGGCATTTAATGTTCAAGCAAAAACAGCTGATTTTTGACAAAAGAGATAACACCCCCCCATTACGTCATGCTTCAGAAATGTGGAAAATGGTCCGTTTTCAAATGTTTTATTTTTGAACGTCAGTTCACATTTGTAGGTGGATCATCAGTGTTAGAGCTAAAATTAGCATGTTTAAAGTGATTTTCATGCTTCCAGGGGCCCTAAACACAAGATTTATGGAATGGTTAAAAGTGCATGAAAATGGCCAATTTACTCACTCTGAGTTCTCAAAAAGGGTTTCTTCACCCTGGGAAGTTAATTAAATACCATTTGGAGGCATTTAATGTTCGAGCAAAAACGGCTGATTTTCGACAAAAGAGATAACACCCCCCCATTACGTCATGCTTCAGAAATGTGGAAAATGGTCCGTTTTCAAATGTTTTATTTTTGAACGTCAGTTCACATTTGTAGGTGGATCATCAGTGTTAGAGCTAAAATTAGCATGTTTAAAGTGATTTTCATGCTTCCAGGGGCTCGGGAAGTGAATTAAATACTATTTGGAGGCATTTAATGTTCAAGCAAAAACAGCTGATTTTTGACAAAAGAGATAACACCCCCCCATTACGTCATGCTTCAGAAATGTGGAAAATGGTCCGTTTTCAAATGTTTTATTTTTGAACGTCAGTTCACATTTGTAGGTGGATCATCAGTGTTAGAGCTAAAATTAGCATGTTTAAAGTGATTTTCATGCTTCCAGGGGCCCTAAACACAAGATTTATGGAATGGTTAAAAGTGCATGAAAATGGCCAATTTACTCACTCTGAGTTCTCAAAAAGGGTTTCTTCACCCCGGGAAGTTAATTAAATACCATTTGGAGGCATTTAATGTTCGAGCAAAAACGGCTGATTTTCGACAAAAGAGATAACACCCCCCCATTACGTCATGCTTCAGAAATGTGGAAAATGGTCCGTTTTCAAATGTTTTATTTTTGAACATCAGTTTACATTTGTAGGTGGATCATCAGTGTTAGAGCTAAAATTAGCATGTTTAAAGTGATTTTCATGCTTCCAGAGGGTTCGGGAAGTGAATTAAATACTATTTGGAGGCATTTAATGTTCAATCAAAAACAGCTGATTTTTGACAAAAGAGATAACACCCCCCCCCATTACGTCATGCTTCAGAAATGTGGAAAATGGTCCGTTTTCAAATGTTTTATTTTTGAACGTCAGTTCACATTTGTAGGTGGATCATCAGTGTTAGAGCTAAAATTAGCATGTTTAAAGTGATTTTCATGCTTCCAGGGGCCCTAAACACAAGATTTATGGAATGGTTAAAAGTGCATGAAAATGGCCAATTTACTCACTCTGAGTTCTCAAAAAGGGTTTCTTCACCCCGGGAAGTTAATTAAATACCATTTTGAGGCATTTAATGTTCGAGCAAAAACGTCTGATTTTCGACAAAAGAGATAACACCCCCCCATTACGTCATGCTTCAGAAATGTGGAAAATGGTCCGTTTCCAAATGTTTTATTTTTGAACGTCAGTTCACATTTGTAGGTGGATCATCAGTGTTAGAGCTAAAATTAGCATGTTTAAAGTGATTTTTATGCTTCCAGGGGCTCGGGAAGTGAATTAAATACTATTTGGAGGCATTTAATGTTCAATCAAAAACAGCTGATTTTTGACAAAAGAGATAACACTCCCCCATTACGTCATGCTTCAGAAATGTGGAAAATGGTCCATTTTCAAATGTTTTATTTTTGAACGTCAGTTCACATTTGTAGGTGGATCATCAGTGTTAGAGCTAAAATTAGCATGTTTAAAGTGATTTTCATGCTTCCAGGGGCCCTAAACACAAGATTTATGGAATGGTTAAAAGTGCATGAAAATGGCCAATTTACTCACTCTGAGTTCTCAAAAAGGGTTTCTTCACCCCGGGAAGTTAATTAAATATCATTTGGAGGCATTTAATGTTCGAGCAAAAACAGCTGATTTTCGACAAAAGAGATAACACCCCCCCATTACGTCATGCTTCAGAAATGTGGAAAATGGTCCGTTTTCAAATGTTTTATTTTTGAACGTCAGTTCACATTTGTAGGTGGATCATCAGTGTTACAGCTAAAATTAGCATGTTTTAAGTGATTTTCATGCTTCCAGGGGCTCGGGAAGTGAATTAAATACTATTTGGAGGCATTTAATGTTCAAGCAAAAACAGCTGATTTTTGACAAAAGAGATAACACCCCCCCATTACGTCATGCTTCAGAAATGTGGAAAATGGTCCGTTTTCAAATGTTTTATTTTTGAACGTCAGTTCACATTTGTAGGTGGATCATCAGTGTTAGAGCTAAAATTAGCATGTTTAAAGTGATTTTCATGCTTCCAGGGGCCCTAAACGCAAGATTTATGGAATGGTTAAAAGTGCATGAAAATGGCCAATTTACTCACTCTGAGTTCTCAAAAAGGGTTTCTTCACCTCGGGAAGTTAATTAAATACCATTTGGAGGCATTTAATGTTCGAGCAAAAACAGCTGATTTTCGACAAAAGAGATAACACCCCCCCCATTACGTCATGCTTCAGAAATGTGGAAAATGGTCCGTTTTCAAATGTTTTATTTTTGAACGTCAGTTCACATTGGTAGGTGGATCATCAGTGTTAGAGCTAAAATTAGCATGTTTAAAGTGATTTTCATGCTTCCAGGGGCTCGGGAAGTAAATTAAATACTATTTGGAGGCATTTAATGTTCAATCAAAAACAGCTGATTTTTGACAAAAGAGATAACACCCCCCCATTACGTCATGCTTCAGAAATGTGGAAAATGGTCAGTTTTCAAATGTTTTATTTTTGAACGTCAGTTCACATTTGTAGGTGGATCATCAGTGTTAGAGCTAAAATTAGCATGTTTAAAGTGATTTTCATGCTTCCAGGGGCTCGGGAAGTGAATTAAATACTATTTGGAGGCATTTAATGTTCAAGCAAAAACAGCTGATTTTTGACAAAAGATACAACACCCCCCCATTACGTCATGCTTCAGAAATGTGGAAAATGGTCCGTTTTCAAATGTTTTATTTTTGAACGTCAGTTCACATTTGTAGGTGGATCATCAGTGTTAGAGCTAAAATTAGCTTGTTTAAAGTGATTTTCATGCTTCCAGGGGCCCTAATCACAAGATTTATGGAATGGTTAAAAGTGCATGAAAATGGCCAATTTACTCACTCTGAGTTCTCAAAAAGGGTTTCTTCACCCCGGGAAGTTAATTAAATACCATTTGGAGGCATTTAATGTTCGAGCAAAAACGGCTGATTTTCGACAAAAGAGATAACACCCCCCCATTACGTCATGCTTCAGAAATGTGGAAAATGGTCCGTTTTCAAATGTTTTATTTTTGAACGTCAGTTCACATTTGTAGGTGGATCATCAGTGTTAGAGCTAAAATTAGCATGTTTAAAGTGATTTTCATGCTTCCAGGGGCTCGGGAAGTGAATTAAATACTATTTGGAGGCATTTAATGTTCAAGCAAAAACAGCTGATTTTTGACAAAAGAGATAACACCCCATTACGTCATGCTTCAGAAATGTGGAAAATGGTCCGTTTTCAAATGTTTTATTTTTGAACGTCAGTTCACATTTGTAGGTGGATTATCAGTGTTAGAGCTAAAATTAGCATGTTTAAAGTGATTTTCATGCTTCCAGGGGCCCTAAACACAAGATTTATGGAATGGTTAAAAGTGCATGAAAATGGCCAATTTACTCACTCTGAGTTCTCAAAAAGGGTTTCTTCACCTCGGGAAGTTAATTAAATACCATTTGGAGGCATTTAATGTTCGAGCAAAAACGGCTGATTTTCGTCAAAAGAGATAACACCCCCCCATTACGTCATGCTTCAGAAATGTGGAAAATGGTCCGTTTTCAAATGTTTTATTTTTGAACGTCAGTTCACATTTGTAGGTGGATCATCAGTGTTAGAGCTAAAATTAGCATGTTTAAAGTGATTTTCATGCTTCCAGGGGCTCTGGAAGTGAATTAAATACTATTTGGAGGCATTTAATGTTCAATCAAAAACAGCTGATTTTTGACAAAAGAGATAACACCCCCCCATTACGTCATGCTTCAGAAATGTGGAAAATGGTCCGTTTTCAAATGTTTTATTTTTGAACGTCAGTTCACATTTGTAGGTGGATCATCAGTGTTAGAGCTAAAATTAGCATGTTTAAAGTGATTTTCATGCTTCCAGGGGCCCTAAACACAAGATTTATGGAATGGTTAAAAGTGCATGAAAATGGCCAATTTACTCACTCTGAGTTCTCAAAAAGGGTTTCTTCACCCCGGAAGTTAATTAAATACCATTTGGAGGCATTTACTGTTCGAGCAAAAACGGCTGATTTTCGATAAAAGAGATAACACCCCCCCATTACGTCATGCTTCAGAAATGTGGAAAATGGTCCGTTTTCAAATGTTTTATTTTTGAATGTCAGTTCACATTTGTAGGTGGATCATCAGTGTTAGAGCTAAAATTAGCATGTTTAAAGTGATTTTCATGCTTCCAGGGGCTCGGAAGTGAATTAAATACTATTTGGAGGCATTTAATGTTCAATCAAAAACAGCTGATTTTTGACAAAAGAGATAACACCCCCCCATTACGTCATGCTTCAGAAATGTGGAAAATGGTCCGTATTCAAATGTTTTATTTTTGAACGTCAGTTCACATTTGTAGGTGGATCATCAGTGTTAGAGCTAAAATTAGCATGTTTAAAGTGATTTTCATGCTTCCAGGGGCCCTAAACACAAGATTTATGGAATGGTTAAAAGTGCATGAAAATGGCCAATTTACTCACTCTGAGTTCTCAAAAAGGGTTTCTTCACCCCGGGAAGTTAATTAAATACCATTTGGAGGCATTTAATGTTCGAGCAAAAACGGCTGATTTTCGACAAAAGAGATAACACCCCCCCCATTACGTCATGCTTCAGAAATGTGGAAAATGGTCCGTTTTCAAATGTTTTATTTTTGAACGTCAGTTCACATTTGTAGGTGGATCATCAGTGTTAGAGCTAAAATTAGCATGTTTAAAGTGATTTTCATGCTTCCAGGGGCTCGGGAAGTGAATTAAATACTATTTGGAGGCATTTAATGTTCAATCAAAAACAGCTGATTTTTGACAAAAGAGATAACACCCCCCCATTACGTCATGCTTCAGAAATGTGGAAAATGGTCCGTTTTCAAATGTTTTATTTTTGAACGTCAGATCACATTTGTAGGTGGATCATCAGTGTTAGAGCTAAAATTAGCATGTTTAAAGTGATTTTCATGCTTCCAGGGGCTCGGGAAGTGAATTAAATACTATTTGGAGGCATTTAATGTTCAATCAAAAACTGCTGATTTTTGACAAAAGAGATAACACCCCCCCATTACGTCATGCTTCAGAAATGTGGAAAATGGTCCGTTTTAAAATGTTTTATTTTTGAACGTCAGTTCACATTTGTAGGTGGATCATCAGTGTTGGAGCTAAAATTAGCATGTTTAAAGTGATTTTCATGCTTCCAGGGGCCCTAAACACAAGATTTATGGAATGGTTAAAAGTGCATGAAAATGGCCAATTTACTCACTCTGAGTTCTCAAAAAGGGTTTCTTCACCCCGGGAGTTAATTAAATACCATTTGGAGGCATTTAATGTTCGAGCAAAAACGGCTGATTTTCGACAAAAGAGATAACACCCCCCCATTACGTCATGCTTCAGAAATGTGGAAAATGGTCCGTTTTCAAATGTTTTATTTTTGAACGTCAGTTCACATTTGTAGATGGATCATCAGTGTTAGAGCTAAAATTAGCATGTTTAAAGTGATTTTCATGCTTCCAGAGGCCCTAAACACAAGATTTATGAAATGGTTAAAAGTGCATGAAAATGGCCAATTTACTCACTCTGAGTTCTCAAAAAGGGTTTCTTCACCCCGGGAAGTTAATTGAATACCATTTGGAGGCATTTAATGTTCGAGCAAAAACGGCTGATTTTCGACAAAAGAGATAACACCCCCCATTATGTCATGCTTCAGAAATGTGGAAAATGGTCCGTTTTCAAATGTTTTATTTTTGAACGTCAGTTCACATTTGTAGGTGGATCATCAGTGTTAGAGCTAAAATTAGCATGTTTAAAGTGATTTTCATGCTTCCAGGGGCTCGGGAAGTGAATTAAATACTATTTGGAGGCATTTAATGTTCAAGCAAAAACAGCTGATTTTTGACAAAAGAGATAACACCCCCCCCATTACGTCATGCTTCAGAAATGTGGAAAATGGTCCGTTTTCAAATGTTTTATTTTTGAACGTCAGTTCACATTTGTAGGTGGATCATCAGTGTTAGAGCTAAAATTAGCATGTTTAAAGTGATTTTCATGCTTCCAGGGGCCCTAAACACAAGATTTATGGAATGGTTAAAAGTGCATGAAAATGGCCAATTTACTCACTCTGAGTTCTCAAAAAGGGTTTCTTCACCCCGGGAAGTTAATTAAATACCATTTGGAGGCATTTAATGTTCGAGCAAAAACTGCTGATTTTCGACAAAAGAGATAACACCCCCATATTACGTCATGCTTCAGAAATGTGGAAAATGGTCCGTTTTCAAATGTTTTATTTTTGAACGTCAGTTCACATTTGTAGGTGGATCATCAGTGTTAGAGCTAAAATTAGCATGTTTAAAGTGATTTTCATGCTTCCAGGGGCTCGGGAAGTGAATTAAATACTATTTGGAGGCATTTAATGTTCAAGCAAAAACAGCTGATTTTTGACAAAAGAGATAACACCCCCCCATTACGTCATGCTTCAGAAATGTGGAAAATGGTCCGTTTTCAAATGTTTTATTTTTGAACGTCAGTTCACATTTGTAGGTGGATCATCAGTGTTAGAGCTAAAATTAGCATGTTTAAAGTGATTTTCATGCTTCCAGGGGCTCGGGAAGTGAATTAAATACTATTTGGAGGCATTTAATGTTCAATCAAAAACAGCTGATTTTTGACAAAAGAGATAACACCCCCCCATTACGTCATGCTTCAGAAATGTGGAAAATGGTCCATTTTCAAATGTTTTATTTTTGAACGTCAGTTCACATTTGTAGGTGGATCATCAGTGTTAGAGCTAAAATTTGCATGTTTAAAGTGATTTTCATGCTTCCAGGGGCCCTAAACACAAGATTTATGGAATGGTTAAAAGTGCATGAAAATGGCCAATTTACTCACTCTGAGTTCTCAAAAAGGGTTTCTTCACCCCGGGAAGTTAATTAAATACCATTTGGAGGCATTTAATGTTCGAGCAAAAACGGCTGATTTTCGACAAAAGACATAACACCCCCCCCATTACGTCATGCTTCAGAAATGTGGAAAATGGTCCATTTTCAAATGTTTTATTTTTGAACGTCAGTTCACATTTGTAGGTGGATCATCAGGTTAGAGCTAAAATTAGCATGTTTAAAGTGATTTTCATGCTTCCAGGGGCTCGGGAAGTGAAATAAATACTATTTGGAGGCATTTAATGTTCAAGCAAAAACAGCTGATTTTTGACAAAAGAGATAACACCCCCCATTACGTCATGCTTCAGAAATGTGGAAAATGGTCCGTTTTCAAATGTTTTATTTTTGAACGTCAGTTCACATTTGTAGGTGGATCATCAGTGTTAGAGCTAAAATTAGCATGTTTAAAGTGATTTTCATGCTTCCAGGGGCCCTAAACACAAGATTTATGGAATGGTTAAAAGTGCATGAAAATGGCCAATTTACTCACTCTGAGTTTTCAAAAAGGGTTTCTTCACCCCAGGAAGTTAATTAAATACCATTTGGAGGCATTTAATGTTCGAGCAAAAACGGCTGATTTTCGACAAAAGAGATAACACCCCCCCCATTACGTCATGCTTCAGAAATGTGGAAAATGGTCCGTTTTCAAATGTTTCATTTTTGAACATCAGTTCACATTTGTAGGTGGATCATCAGTGTTAGAGCTAAAATTAGCATGTTTAAAGTGATTTTCATGCTTCCAGAGGGTTCGGGAAGTTAATTAAATACCATTTTGAGGCATTTAATGTTCGAGCAAAAACGGCTGATTTTCGACAAAAGAGATAACACCCCCCCCCATTACGTCATGCTTCAGAAATGTGGAAAATGGTCCGTTTTCAAATGTTTTATTTTTGAACATCAGTTCACATTTGTAGGTGGATCATCAGTGTTAGAGCTAAAATTAGCATGTTTAAAGTGATTTTCATGCTTCCAGGGGCTCGGGAAGTGAATTAAATACTATTTGGAGGCATTTAATGTTCAATCAAAAACAGCTGATTTTTGACAAAAGAGATAACACCCCCCCATTACGTCATGCTTCAGAAATGTGGAAAATGGTCCGTTTTCAAATGTTTTATTTTTGAACGTCAGTTCACATTTGTAGGTGGATCATCAGTGTTAGAGCTAAAATTAGCATGTTTAAAGTGATTTTCATGCTTCCAGGGGCCCTAAACACAAGATTTATGGAATGGTTAAAAGTGCATGAAAATGGCCAATTTACTCACTCTGAGTTCTCAAAAAGGGTTTCTTCACCCCGGGAAGTTAATTAAATACCATTTGGAGGCATTTAATGTTCGAGCAAAAACGGCTGATTTTCGACAAAAGAGATAACACCCCCCCATTACGTCATGCTTCAGAAATGTGGAAAATGGTCCGTTTTCAAATGTTTTATTTTTGAACGTCAGTTCACATTTGTAGGTGGATCATCAGTGTTAGAGCTAAAATTAGCATGTTTAAAGTGATTTTCATGCTTCCAGGGGCTCTGGAAGTGAATTAAATACTATTTGGAGGCATTTAATGTTCAATCAAAAACAGCTGATTTTTGACAAAAGAGATAACACCCCCCCATTACGTCATGCTTCGGAAATGTGGAAAATGGTCCGTTTTCAAATGTTTTATTTTTGAAAGTCAGTTCACATTTGTAGGTGGATCATCAGTGTTAGAGCTAAAATTAGCATGTTTAAAGTGATTTTCATGCTTCCAGGGGCCCTAAACACAAGATTTATGGAATGGTTAAAAGTGCATGAAAATGGCCAATTTACTCACTCTGAGTTCTCAAAAAGGGTTTCTTCACCCCGGAAGTTAATTAAATACCATTTGGAGGCATTTACTGTTCGAGCAAAAACGGCTGATTTTCGATAAAAGAGATAACACCCCCCCATTACGTCATGCTTCAGAAATGTGGAAAATGGTCCGTTTTCAAATGTTTTATTTTTGAATGTCAGTTCACATTTGTAGGTGGATCATCAGTGTTAGAGCTAAAATTAGCATGTTTAAAGTGATTTTCATGCTTCCAGGGGCTCGGAAGTGAATTAAATACTATTGGAGGCATTTAATGTTCAATCAAAAACAGCTGATTTTTGACAAAAGAGATAACACCCCCCCATTACGTCATGCTTCAGAAATGTGGAAAATGGTCCGTATTCAAATGTTTTATTTTTGAACATCAGTTCACATTTGTAGGTGGATCATCAGTGTTAGAGCTAAAATTAGCATGTTTAAAGTGATTTTCATGCTTCCAGGGGCCCTAAACACAAGATTTATGGAATGGTTAAAAGTGCATGAAAATGGCCAATTTACTCACTCTGAGTTCTCAAAAAGGGTTTCTTCACCCCGGGAAGTTAATTAAATACCATTTGGAGGCATTTAATGTTCGAGCAAAAACGGCTGATTTTCGACAAAAGAGATAACACCCCCCCCATTACGTCATGCTTCAGAAATGTGGAAAATGGTCCGTTTTCAAATGTTTTATTTTTGAACGTCAGTTCACATTTGTAGGTGGATCATCAGTGTTAGAGCTAAAATTAGCATGTTTAAAGTGATTTTCATGCTTCCAGGGGCTCGGGAAGTGAATTAAATACTATTTGGAGGCATTTAATGTTCAATCAAAAACAGCTGATTTTTGACAAAAGAGATAACACCCCCCCATTACGTCATGCTTCAGAAATGTGGAAAATGGTCCGTTTTCAAATGTTTTATTTTTGAACGTCAGATCACATTTGTAGGTGGATCATCAGTGTTAGAGCTAAAATTAGCATGTTTAAAGTGATTTTCATGCTTCCAGGGGCTCGGGAAGTGAATTCAATACTATTTGGAGGCATTTAATGTTCAATCAAAAACTGCTGATTTTTGACAAAAGAGATAACACCCCCCCATTACGTCATGCTTCAGAAATGTGGAAAATGGTCCGTTTTAAAATGTTTTATTTTTGAACGTCAGTTCACATTTGTAGGTGGATCATCAGTGTTGGAGCTAAAATTAGCATGTTTAAAGTGATTTTCATGCTTCCAGGGGCCCTAAACACAAGATTTATGGAATGGTTAAAAGTGCATGAAAATGGCCAATTTACTCACTCTGAGTTCTCAAAAAGGGTTTCTTCACCCCGGGAGTTAATTAAATACCATTTGGAGGCATTTAATGTTCGAGCAAAAACGGCTGATTTTCGACAAAAGAGATAACACCCCCCCATTACGTCATGCTTCAGAAATGTGGAAAATGGTCCGTTTTCAAATGTTTTATTTTTGAACGTCAGTTCACATTTGTAGGTGGATCATCAGTGTTAGAGCTAAAATTAGCATGTTTAAAGTGATTTTCATGCTTCCAGAGGCCCTAAACACAAGATTTATGAAATGGTTAAAAGTGCATGAAAATGGCCAATTTACTCACTCTGAGTTCTCAAAAAGGGTTTCTTCACCCCGGGAAGTTAATTGAATACCATTTGGAGGCATTTAATGTTCGAGCAAAAACGGCTGATTTTCGACAAAAGAGATAACACCCCCCATTATGTCATGCTTCAGAAATGTGGAAAATGGTCCGTTTTCAAATGTTTTATTTTTGAACGTCAGTTCACATTTGTAGGTGGATCATCAGTGTTAGAGCTAAAATTAGCATGTTTAAAGTGATTTTCATGCTTCCAGGGGCTCGGGAAGTGAATTAAATACTATTTGGAGGCATTTAATGTTCAAGCAAAAACAGCTGATTTTTGACAAAAGAGATAACACCCCCCCCCATTACGTCATGCTTCAGAAATGTGGAAAATGGTCCGTTTTCAAATGTTTTATTTTTGAACGTCAGTTCACATTTGTAGGTGGATCATCAGTGTTAGAGCTAAAATTAGCATGTTTAAAGTGATTTTCATGCTTCCAGGGGCCCTAAACACAAGATTTATGGAATGGTTAAAAGTGCATGAAAATGGCCAATTTACTCACTCTGAGTTCTCAAAAAGGGTTTCTTCACCCCGGGAAGTTAATTAAATACCATTTGGAGGCATTTAATGTTCGAGCAAAAACTGCTGATTTTCGACAAAAGAGATAACACCCCCATATTACGTCATGCTTCAGAAATGTGGAAAATGGTCCGTTTTCAAATGTTTTATTTTTGAACGTCAGTTCACATTTGTAGGTGGATCATCAGTGTTAGAGCTAAAATTAGCATGTTTAAAGTGATTTTCATGCTTCCAGGGGCTCGGGAAATGAATTAAATACTATTTGGAGGCATTTAATGTTCAAGCAAAAACAGCTGATTTTTGACAAAAGAGATAACACCCCCCCATTACGTCATGCTTCAGAAATGTGGAAAATGGTCCGTTTTCAAATGTTTTATTTTTGAACGTCAGTTCACATTTGTAGGTGGATCATCAGTGTTAGAGCTAAAATTAGCATGTTTAAAGTGATTTTCATGCTTCCAGGGGCTCGGGAAGTGAATTAAATACTATTTGGAGGCATTTAATGTTCAATCAAAAACAGCTGATTTTTGACAAAAGAGATAACACCCCCCCATTACGTCATGCTTCAGAAATGTGGAAAATGGTCCGTTTTCAAATGTTTTATTTTTGAACGTCAGTTCACATTTGTAGGTGGATCATCAGTGTTAGAGCTAAAATTAGCATGTTTAAAGTGATTTTCATGCTTCCAGGGGCCCTAAACACAAGATTTATGGAATGGTTAAAAGTGCATGAAAATGGCCAATTTACTCACTCTGAGTTCTCAAAAAGGGTTTCTTCACCCCGGGAAGTTAATTAAATACCATTTGGAGGCATTTAATGTTCGAGCAAAAACGGCTGATTTTCGACAAAAGAGATAACACCCCCCCATTACGTCATGCTTCAGAAATGTGGAAAATGGTCCGTTTTCAAATGTTTTATTTTTGAACGTCAGTTCACATTTGTAGGTGGATCATCAGTGTTAGAGCTAAAATTAGCATGTTTAAAGTGATTTTCATGCTTCCAGGGGCTCGGGAAGTGAATTAACTACTATTTGGAGGCATTTAATGTTCAAGCAAAAACAGCTGATTTTTGACAAAAGAGATAACACCCCCCCATTACGTCATGCTTCAGAAATGTGGAAAATGGTCCGTTTTCAAATGTTTTATTTTTGAACGTCAGTTCGCATTTGTAGGTGGATCATCAGTGTTAGAGCTAAAATTAGCATGTTTAAAGTGATTTTCATGCTTCCAGGGGCCCTAAACACAAGATTTATGGAATGGTTAAAAGTGCATGAAAATGGCCAATTTACTCACTCTGAGTTCTCAAAAAGGGTTTCTTCACCTCGGGAAGTTAATTAAATACCATTTGGAGGCATTTAATGTTCGAGCAAAAACGGCTGATTTTCGTCAAAAGAGATAACACCCCCCCCATTACGTCATGCTTCAGAAATGTGGAAAATGGTCCGTTTTCAAATGTTTTATTTTTGAACGTCAGTTCACATTTGTAGGTGGATCATCAGTGTTAGAGCTAAAATTAGCATGTTTAAAGTGATTTTCATGCTTCCAGGGGCTCTGGAAGTGAATTAAATACTATTTGGAGGCATTTAATGTTCAATCAAAAACAGCTGATTTTTGACAAAAGAGATAACACCCCCCCATTACGTCATGCTTCAGAAATGTGGAAAATGGTCCGTTTTCAAATGTTTTATTTTTGAACGTCAGTTCACATTTGTAGGTGGATCATCAGTGTTAGAGCTAAAATTAGCATGTTTAAAGTGATTTTCATGCTTCCAGGGGCCCTAAACACAAGATTTATGGAATGGTTAAAAGTGCATGAAAATGGCCAATTTACTCACTCTGAGTTCTCAAAAAGGGTTTCTTCACCCCGGAAGTTAATTAAATACCATTTGGAGGCATTTACTGTTCGAGCAAAAACGGCTGATTTTCGATAAAAGAGATAACACCCCCCCATTACGTCATGCTTCAGAAATGTGGAAAATGGTCCGTTTTCAAATGTTTTATTTTTGAATGTCAGTTCACATTTGTAGGTGGATCATCAGTGTTAGAGCTAAAATTAGCATGTTTAAAGTGATTTTCATGCTTCCAGGGGCTCGGAAGTGAATTAAATACTATTTGGAGGCATTTAATGTTCAATCAAAAACAGCTGATTTTTGACAAAAGAGATAACACCCCCCCATTACGTCATGCTTCAGAAATGTGGAAAATGGTCCGTATTCAAATGTTTTATTTTTGAACGTCAGTTCACATTTGTAGGTGGATCATCAGTGTTAGAGCTAAAATTAGCATGTTTAAAGTGATTTTCATGCTTCCAGGGGCCCTAAACACAAGATTTATGGAATGGTTAAAAGTGCATGAAAATGGCCAATTTACTCACTCTGAGTTCTCAAAAAGGGTTTCTTCACCCCGGGAAGTTAATTAAATACCATTTGGAGGCATTTAATGTTCGAGCAAAAACGGCTGATTTTCGACAAAAGAGATAACAACCCCCCCCATTACGTCATGCTTCAGAAATGTGGAAAATGGTCCGTTTTCAAATGTTTTATTTTTGAACGTCAGTTCACATTTGTAGGTGGATCATCAGTGTTAGAGCTAAAATTAGCATGTTTAAAGTGATTTTCATGCTTCCAGGGGCTCGGGAAGTGAATTAAATACTATTTGGAGGCATTTAATGTTCAATCAAAAACAGCTGATTTTTGACAAAAGAGATAACACCCCCCCATTACGTCATGCTTCAGAAATGTGGAAAATGGTCCGTTTTCAAATGTTTTATTTTTGAACGTCAGATCACATTTGTAGGTGGATCATCAGTGTTAGAGCTAAAATTAGCATGTTTAAAGTGATTTTCATGCTTCCAGGGGCTCGGGAAGTGAATTAAATACTATTTGGAGGCATTTAATGTTCAATCAAAAACTGCTGATTTTTGACAAAAGAGATAACACCCCCCCATTACGTCATGCTTCAGAAATGTGGAAAATGGTCCGTTTTAAAATGTTTTATTTTTGAACGTCAGTTCACATTTGTAGGTGGATCATCAGTGTTGGAGCTAAAATTAGCATGTTTAAAGTGATTTTCATGCTTCCAGGGGCCCTAAACACAAGATTTATGGAATGGTTAAAAGTGCATGAAAATGGCCAATTTACTCACTCTGAGTTCTCAAAAAGGGTTTCTTCACCCCGGGAGTTAATTAAATACCATTTGGAGGCATTTAATGTTCGAGCAAAAACGGCTGATTTTCGACAAAAGAGATAACACCCCCCCATTACGTCATGCTTCAGAAATGTGGAAAATGGTCCGTTTTCAAATGTTTTATTTTTGAACGTCAGTTCACATTTGTAGGTGGATCATCAGTGTTAGAGCTAAAATTAGCATGTTTAAAGTGATTTTCATGCTTCCAGAGGCCCTAAACACAAGATTTATGAAATGGTTAAAAGTGCATGAAAATGGCCAATTTACTCACTCTGAGTTCTCAAAAAGGGTTTCTTCACCCCGGGAAGTTAATTGAATACCATTTGGAGGCATTTAATGTTCGAGCAAAAACGGCTGATTTTCGACAAAAGAGATAACACCCCCCATTATGTCATGCTTCAGAAATGTGGAAAATGGTCCGTTTTCAAATGTTTTATTTTTGAACGTCAGTTCACATTTGTAGGTGGATCATCAGTGTTAGAGCTAAAATTAGCATGTTTAAAGTGATTTTCATGCTTCCAGGGGCTCGGGAAGTGAATTAAATACTATTTGGAGGCATTTAATGTTCAAGCAAAAACAGCTGATTTTTGACAAAAGAGATAACACCCCCCCCATTACGTCATGCTTCAGAAATGTGGAAAATGGTCCGTTTTCAAATGTTTTATTTTTGAACGTCAGTTCACATTTGTAGGTGGATCATCAGTGTTAGAGCTAAAATTAGCATGTTTAAAGTGATTTTCATGCTTCCAGGGGCCCTAAACACAAGATTTATGGAATGGTTAAAAGTGCATGAAAATGGCCAATTTACTCACTCTGAGTTCTCAAAAAGGGTTTCTTCACCCCGGGAAGTTAATTAAATACCATTTGGAGGCATTTAATGTTCGAGCAAAAACTGCTGATTTTCGACAAAAGAGATAACACCCCCATATTACGTCATGCTTCAGAAATGTGGAAAATGGTCCGTTTTCAAATGTTTTATTTTTGAACGTCAGTTCACATTTGTAGGTGGATCATCAGTGTTAGAGCTAAAATTAGCATGTTTAAAGTGATTTTTATGCTTCCAGGGGCTCGGGAAGTGAATTAAATACTATTTGGAGGCATTTAATGTTCAAGCAAAAACAGCTGATTTTTGACAAAAGAGATAACACCCCCCCATTACGTCATGCTTCAGAAATGTGGAAAATGGTCCGTTTTCAAATGTTTTATTTTTGAACGTCAGTTCACATTTGTAGGTGGATCATCAGTGTTAGAGCTAAAATTAGCATGTTTAAAGTGATTTTCATGCTTCCAGGGGCTCGGGAAGTGAATTAAATACTATTTGGAGGCATTTAATGTTCAATCAAAAACAGCTGATTTTTGACAAAAGAGATAACACCCCCCCATTACGTCATGCTTCAGAAATGTGGAAAATGGTCCATTTTCAAATGTTTTATTTTTGAACGTCAGTTCACATTTGTAGGTGGATCATCAGTGTTAGAGCTAAAATTTGCATGTTTAAAGTGATTTTCATGCTTCCAGGGGCCCTAAACACAAGATTTATGGAATGGTTAAAAGTGCATGAAAATGGCCAATTTACTCACTCTGAGTTCTCAAAAAGGGTTTCTTCACCCCGGGAAGTTAATTAAATACCATTTGGAGGCATTTAATGTTCGAGCAAAAACGGCTGATTTTCGACAAAAGACATAACACCCCCCCCATTACGTCATGCTTCAGAAATGTGGAAAATGGTCCGTTTTCAAATGTTTTATTTTTGAACGTCAGTTCACATTTGTAGGTGGATCATCAGGTTAGAGCTAAAATTAGCATGTTTAAAGTGATTTTCATGCTTCCAGGGGCTCGGGAAGTGAAATAAATACTATTTGGAGGCATTTAATGTTCAAGCAAAAACAGCTGATTTTTGACAAAAGAGATAACACCCCCCATTACGTCATGCTTCAGAAATGTGGAAAATGGTCCGTTTTCAAATGTTTTATTTTTGAACATCAGTTCACATTTGTAGGTGGATCATCAGTGTTAGAGCTAAAATTAGCATGTTTAAAGTGATTTTCATGCTTCCAGGGGCCCTAAACACAAGATTTATGGAATGGTTAAAAGTGCATGAAAATGGCCAATTTACTCACTCTGAGTTTTCAAAAAGGGTTTCTTCACCCCGGGAAGTTAATTAAATACCATTTTGAGGCATTTAATGTTCGAGCAAAAACGGCTGATTTTCGACAAAAGAGATAACACCCCCCCCATTACGTCATGCTTCAGAAATGTGGAAAATGGTCCGTTTTCAAATGTTTTATTTTTGAACATCAGTTCACATTTGTAGGTGGATCATCAGTGTTAGAGCTAAAATTAGCATGTTTAAAGTGATTTTCATGCTTCCAGGGGCTCGGGAAGTGAATTAAATACTATTTGGAGGCATTTAATGTTCAATCAAAACAGCTGATTTTTGACAAAAGAGATAACACCCCCCCATTACGTCATGCTTCAGAAATGTGGAAAATGGTCCGTTTTCAAATGTTTTATTTTTGAACGTCAGTTCACATTTGTAGGTGGATCATCAGTGTTAGAGCTAAAATTAGCATGTTTAAAGTGATTTTCATGCTTCCAGGGGCCCTAAACACAAGATTTATGGAATGGTTAAAAGTGCATGAAAATGGCCAATTTACTCACTCTGAGTTCTCAAAAAGGGTTTCTTCACCCCGGGAAGTTAATTAAATACCATTTGGAGGCATTTAATGTTCGAGCAAAAACGGCTGATTTTCGACAAAAGAGATAACACCCCCCCATTACGTCATGCTTCAGAAATGTGGAAAATGGTCCGTTTTCAAATGTTTTATTTTTGAACGTCAGTTCACATTTGTAGGTGGATCATCAGTGTTAGAGCTAAAATTAGCATGTTTAAAGTGATTTTCATGCTTCCAGGGGCTCGGGAAGTGAATTAAATACTATTTGGAGGCATTTAATGTTCAAGCAAAAACAGCTGATTTTTGACAAAAGAGATAACACCCCCCCATTACGTCATGCTTCAGAAATGTGGAAAATGGTCCGTTTTCAAATGTTTTATTTTTGAACGTCAGTTCACATTTGTAGGTGGATCATCAGTGTTAGAGCTAAAATTAGCATGTTTAAAGTGATTTTCATGCTTCCAGGGGCCCTAAACACAAGATTCATGGAATGGTTAAAAGTGCATGAAAATGGCCAATTTACTCACTCTGAGTTCTCAAAAAGGGTTTCTTCACCCCGGGAAGTTAATTAAATACCATTTGGAGGCATTTAATGTTCGAGCAAAAACTGCTGATTTTCGACAAAAGAGATAACACCCCCCCATTACGTCATGCTTCAGAAATGTGGAAAATGGTCCGTTTTCAAATGTTTCATTTTTGAACGTCAGTTCACATTTGTAGGTGGATCATCAGTGTTAGAGCTAAAATTAGCATGTTTAAAGTGATTTTCATGCTTCCAGGGGCTCGGGAAGTGAATTAAATACTATTTGGAGGCATTTAATGTTCGAGCAAAAACGGCTGATTTTCGACGAAAGACATAACACCCCCCCCATTACGTCATGCTTCAGAAATGTGGAAAATGGTCCGTTTTCAAATGTTTTATTTTTGAACGTCAGTTCACATTTGTAGGTGGATCATCAGGTTAGAGCTAAAATTAGCATGTTTAAAGTGATTTTCATGCTTCCAGGGGCTCGGGAAGTGAAATAAATACTATTTGGAGGCATTTAATGTTCAAGCAAAAACAGCTGATTTTTGACAAAAGAGATAACACCCCCCATTACGTCATGCTTCAGAAATGTTGAAAATGGTCCGTTTTCAAATGTTTTATTTTTGAACGTCAGTTCACATTTGTAGGTGGATCATCAGTGTTAGAGCTAAAATTAGCATGTTTAAAGTGATTTTCATGCTTCCAGAGGGTTCGGGAAGGTAATTAAATACCATTTTGAGGCATTTAATGTTCGAGCAAAAACGGCTGATTTTCGACAAAAGAGATAACACCCCCCCCTTTACGTCATGCTTCAGAAATGTGGAAAATGGTCCGTTTTCAAATGTTTTATTTTTGAACATCAGTTCACATTTGTAGGTGGATCATCAGTGTTAGAGCTAAAAGTAGCATGTTTAAAGTGATTTTCATGCTTCCAGGGGCTCGGGAAGTGAATTAAATACTATTTGGAGGCATTTAATGTTCAATCAAAAACAGCTGATTTTTGACAAAAGAGATAACACCCCCCCATTACGTCATGCTTCAGAAATGTGGAAAATGGTCCATTTTCAAATGTTTTATTTTTGAACGTCAGTTCACATTTGTAGGTGGATCATCAGTGTTAGAGCTAAAATTAGCATGTTTAAAGTGATTTTCATGCTTCCAGGGGCCCTAAACACAAGATTTATGGAATGGTTAAAAGTGCATGAAAATGGCCAATTTACTCACTCTGAGTTCTCAAAAAGGGTTTCTTCACCCCGGGAAGTTAATTAAATACCATTTGGAGGCATTTAATGTTCGAGCAAAAACGGCTGATTTTCGACAAAAGAGATAACACCCCCCCATTACGTCATGCTTCAGAAATGTGGAAAATGGTCCGTTTTCAAATGTTTTATTTTTGAACGTCAGTTCACATTTGTAGGTGGATCATCAGGTTAGAGCTAAAATTAGCATGTTTAAAGTGATTTTCATGCTTCCAGGGGCTCGGGAAGTGAAATAAATACTATTTGGAGGCATTTAATGTTCAAGCAAAAACAGCTGATTTTTGACAAAAGAGATAACACCCCCCATTACGTCATGCTTCAGAAATGTGGAAAATGGTCCGTTTTCAAATGTTTTATTTTTGAACGTCAGTTCACATTTGTAGGTGGATCATCAGTGTTAGAGCTAAAATTAGCATGTTTAAAGTGATTTTCATGCTTCCAGAGGGTTCGGGAAGTTAATTAAATACCATTTTGAGGCATTTAATGTTCGAGCAAAAACGGCTGATTTTCGACAAAAGAGATAACACCCCCCCCATTACGTCATGCTTCAGAAATGTGGAAAATGGTCCGTTTTCAAATGTTTTATTTTTGAACATCAGTTCACATTTGTAGGTGGATCATCAGTGTTAGAGCTAAAATTAGCATGTTTAAAGTGATTTTCATGCTTCCAGGGGCTCGGGAAGTGAATTAAATACTATTTGGAGGCATTTAATGTTCAATCAAAACAGCTGATTTTTGACAAAAGAGATAACACCCCCCCATTACGTCATGCTTCAGAAATGTGGAAAATGGTCCGTTTTCAAATGTTTTATTTTTGAACGTCAGTTCACATTTGTAGGTGGATCATCAGTGTTAGAGCTAAAATTAGCATGTTTAAAGTGATTTTCATGCTTCCAGGGGCCCTAAACACAAGATTTATGGAATGGTTAAAAGTGCATGAAAATGGCCAATTTACTCACTCTGAGTTCTCAAAAAGGGTTTCTTCACCCCGGGAAGTTAATTAAATACCATTTGGAGGCATTTAATGTTCGAGCAAAAACGGCTGATTTTCGACAAAAGAGATAACACCCCCCCCTTACGTCATGCTTCAGAAATGTGGAAAATGGTCCGTTTTCAAATGTTTTATTTTTGAACGTCAGTTCACATTTGTAGGTGGATCATCAGTGTTAGAGCTAAAATTAGCATGTTTAAAGTGATTTTCATGCTTCCAGGGGCTCGGGAAGTGAATTAAATACTATTTGGAGGCATTTAATGTTCAAGCAAAAACAGCTGATTTTTGACAAAAGAGATAACACCCCCCCATTACGTCATGCTTCAGAAATGTGGAAAATGGTCCGTTTTCAAATGTTTTATTTTTGAACGTCAGTTCACATTTGTAGGTGGATCATCAGTGTTAGAGCTAAAATTAGCATGTTTAAAGTGATTTTCATGCTTCCAGGGGCCCTAAACACAAGATTCATGGAATGGTTAAAAGTGCATGAAAATGGCCAATTTACTCACTCTGAGTTCTCAAAAAGGGTTTCTTCACCCCGGGAAGTTAATTAAATACCATTTGGAGGCATTTAATGTTCGAGCAAAAACTGCTTATTTTCGACAAAAGAGATAACACCCCCCCATTACGTCATGCTTCAGAAATGTGGAAAATGGTCCGTTTTCAAATGTTTCATTTTTGAACGTCAGTTCACATTTGTAGGTGGATCATCAGTGTTAGAGCTAAAATTAGCATGTTTAAAGTGATTTTCATGCTTCCAGGGGCTCGGGAAGTGAATTAAATACTATTTGGAGGCATTTAATGTTCGAGCAAAAACGGCTGATTTTCGACGAAAGACATAACACCCCCCCCATTACGTCATGCTTCAGAAATGTGGAAAATGGTCCGTTTTCAAATGTTTTATTTTTGAACGTCAGTTCACATTTGTAGGTGGATCATCAGGTTAGAGCTAAAATTAGCATGTTTAAAGTGATTTTCATGCTTCCAGGGGCTCGGGAAGTGAAATAAATACTATTTGGAGGCATTTAATGTTCAAGCAAAAACAGCTGATTTTTGACAAAAGAGATAACACCCCCCATTACGTCATGCTTCAGAAATGTTGAAAATGGTCCGTTTTCAAATGTTTTATTTTTGAACGTCAGTTCACATTTGTAGGTGGATCATCAGTGTTAGAGCTAAAATTAGCATGTTTAAAGTGATTTTCATGCTTCCAGAGGGTTCGGGAAGTTAATTAAATACCATTTTGAGGCATTTAATGTTCGAGCAAAAACGGCTGATTTTCGACAAAAGAGATAACACCCCCCCCATTACGTCATGCTTCAGAAATGTGGAAAATGGTCCGTTTTCAAATGTTTTATTTTTGAACGTCAGTTCACATTTGTAGGTGGATCATCAGGTTAGAGCTAAAATTAGCATGTTTAAAGTGATTTTCATGCTTCCAGGGGCTCGGGAAGTGAAATAAATACTATTTGGAGGCATTTAATGTTCAAGCAAAAACAGCTGATTTTTGACAAAAGAGATAACACCCCCCATTACGTCATGCTTCAGAAATGTGGAAAATGGTCCGTTTTCAAATGTTTTATTTTTGAACGTCAGTTCACATTTGTAGGTGGATCATCAGTGTTAGAGCTAAAATTAGCATGTTTAAAGTGATTTTCATGCTTCCAGAGGGTTCGGGAAGTTAATTAAATACCATTTTGAGGCATTTAATGTTCGAGCAAAAACGGCTGATTTTCGACAAAAGAGATAACACCCCCCCCATTACGTCATGCTTCAGAAATGTGGAAAATGGTCCGTTTTCAAATGTTTTATTTTTGAACATCAGTTCACATTTGTAGGTGGATCATCAGTGTTAGAGCTAAAATTAGCATGTTTAAAGTGATTTTCATGCTTCCAGGGGCTCGGGAAGTGAATTAAATACTATTTGGAGGCATTTAATGTTCAATCAAAACAGCTGATTTTTGACAAAAGAGATAACACCCCCCCATTACGTCATGCTTCAGAAATGTGGAAAATGGTCCGTTTTCAAATGTTTTATTTTTGAACGTCAGTTCACATTTGTAGGTGGATCATCAGTGTTAGAGCTAAAATTAGCATGTTTAAAGTGATTTTCATGCTTCCAGGGGCCCTAAACACAAGATTTATGGAATGGTTAAAAGTGCATGAAAATGGCCAATTTACTCACTCTGAGTTCTCAAAAAGGGTTTCTTCACCCCGGGAAGTTAATTAAATACCATTTGGAGGCATTTAATGTTCGAGCAAAAACGGCTGATTTTCGACAAAAGAGATAACACCCCCCCCTTACGTCATGCTTCAGAAATGTGGAAAATGGTCCGTTTTCAAATGTTTTATTTTTGAACGTCAGTTCACATTTGTAGGTGGATCATCAGTGTTAGAGCTAAAATTAGCATGTTTAAAGTGATTTTCATGCTTCCAGGGGCTCGGGAAGTGAATTAAATACTATTTGGAGGCATTTAATGTTCAAGCAAAAACAGCTGATTTTTGACAAAAGAGATAACACCCCCCCATTACGTCATGCTTCAGAAATGTGGAAAATGGTCCGTTTTCAAATGTTTTATTTTTGAACGTCAGTTCACATTTGTAGGTGGATCATCAGTGTTAGAGCTAAAATTAGCATGTTTAAAGTGATTTTCATGCTTCCAGGGGCCCTAAACACAAGATTCATGGAATGGTTAAAAGTGCATGAAAATGGCCAATTTACTCACTCTGAGTTCTCAAAAAGGGTTTCTTCACCCCGGGAAGTTAATTAAATACCATTTGGAGGCATTTAATGTTCGAGCAAAAACTGCTTATTTTCGACAAAAGAGATAACACCCCCCCATTACGTCATGCTTCAGAAATGTGGAAAATGGTCCGTTTTCAAATGTTTCATTTTTGAACGTCAGTTCACATTTGTAGGTGGATCATCAGTGTTAGAGCTAAAATTAGCATGTTTAAAGTGATTTTCATGCTTCCAGGGGCTCGGGAAGTGAATTAAATACTATTTGGAGGCATTTAATGTTCGAGCAAAAACGGCTGATTTTCGACGAAAGACATAACACCCCCCCCATTACGTCATGCTTCAGAAATGTGGAAAATGGTCCGTTTTCAAATGTTTTATTTTTGAACGTCAGTTCACATTTGTAGGTGGATCATCAGGTTAGAGCTAAAATTAGCATGTTTAAAGTGATTTTCATGCTTCCAGGGGCTCGGGAAGTGAAATAAATACTATTTGGAGGCATTTAATGTTCAAGCAAAAACAGCTGATTTTTGACAAAAGAGATAACACCCCCCATTACGTCATGCTTCAGAAATGTTGAAAATGGTCCGTTTTCAAATGTTTTATTTTTGAACGTCAGTTCACATTTGTAGGTGGATCATCAGTGTTAGAGCTAAAATTAGCATGTTTAAAGTGATTTTCATGCTTCCAGAGGGTTCGGGAAGTTAATTAAATACCATTTTGAGGCATTTAATGTTCGAGCAAAAACGGCTGATTTTCGACAAAAGAGATAACACCCCCCCCATTACGTCATGCTTCAGAAATGTGGAAAATGGTCCGTTTTCAAATGTTTTATTTTTGAACATCAGTTCACATTTGTAGGTGGATCATCAGTGTTAGAGCTAAAAGTAGCATGTTTAAAGTGATTTTCATGCTTCCAGGGGCTCGGGAAGTGAATTAAATACTATTTGGAGGCATTTAATGTTCAATCAAAAACAGCTGATTTTTGACAAAAGAGATAACACCCCCCCATTACGTCATGCTTCAGAAATGTGGAAAATGGTCCATTTTCAAATGTTTTATTTTTGAACGTCAGTTCACATTTGTAGGTGGATCATCAGTGTTAGAGCTAAAATTAGCATGTTTAAAGTGATTTTCATGCTTCCAGGGGCCCTAAACACAAGATTTATGGAATGGTTAAAAGTGCATGAAAATGGCCAATTTACTCACTCTGAGTTCTCAAAAAGGGTTTCTTCACCCCGGGAAGTTAATTAAATACCATTTGGAGGCATTTAATGTTCGAGCAAAAACGGCTGATTTTCGACAAAAGAGATAACACCCCCCCCATTACGTCATGCTTCAGAAATGTGGAAAATGGTCCGTTTTCAAATGTTTTATTTTTGAACGTCAGTTCACATTTGTAGGTGGATCATCAGTGTTAGAGCTAAAATTAGCATGTTTAAAGTGATTTTCATGCTTCCAGGGGCTCGGGAAGTGAATTAAATACTATTTGGAGGCATTTAATGTTCAATCAAAAACAGCTGATTTTTGACAAAAGAGATAACACCCCCCCATTACGTCATGCTTCAGAAATGTGGAAAATGGTCCGTTTTCAAATGTTTTATTTTTGAACGTCAGATCACATTTGTAGGTGGATCATCAGTGTTAGAGCTAAAATTAGCATGTTTAAAGTGATTTTCATGCTTCCAGGGGCTCGGGAAGTGAATTAAATACTATTTGGAGGCATTTAATGTTCAATCAAAAACTGCTGATTTTTGACAAAAGAGATAACACCCCCCCATTACGTCATGCTTCAGAAATGTGGAAAATGGTCCATTTTAAAATGTTTTATTTTTGAACGTCAGTTCACATTTGTAGGTGGATCATCAGTGTTGGAGCTAAAATTAGCATGTTTAAAGTGATTTTCATGCTTCCAGGGGCCCTAAACACAAGATTTATGGAATGGTTAAAAGTGCATGAAAATGGCCAATTTACTCACTCTGAGTTCTCAAAAAGGGTTTCTTCACCCCGGGAGTTAATTAAATACCATTTGGAGGCATTTAATGTTCGAGCAAAAACGGCTGATTTTCGACAAAAGAGATAACACCCCCCCATTACGTCATGCTTCAGAAATGTGGAAAATGGTCCGTTTTCAAATGTTTTATTTTTGAACGTCAGTTCACATTTGTAGGTGGATCATCAGTGTTAGAGCTAAAATTAGCATGTTTAAAGTGATTTTCATGCTTCCAGGGGCTCGGGAAGTGAATTAAATACTATTTGGAGGCATTTAATGTTCAAGCAAAAACAGCTGATTTTTGACAAAAGAGATAACACCCCCCCCATTACGTCATGCTTCAGAAATGTGGAAAATGGTCCGTTTTCAAATGTTTTATTTTTGAACGTCAGTTCACATTTGTAGGTGGATCATCAGTGTTAGAGCTAAAATTAGCATGTTTAAAGTGATTTTCATGCTTCCAGGGGCCCTAAACACAAGATTTATGGAATGGTTAAAAGTGCATGAAAATGGCCAATTTACTCACTCTGAGTTCTCAAAAAGGGTTTCTTCACCCCGGGAAGTTAATTAAATACCATTTGGAGGCATTTAATGTTCGAGCAAAAACTGCTGATTTTCGACAAAAGAGATAACACCCCCATATTACGTCATGCTTCAGAAATGTGGAAAATGGTCCGTTTTCAAATGTTTTATTTTTGAACGTCAGTTCACATTTGTAGGTGGATCATCAGTGTTAGAGCTAAAATTAGCATGTTTAAAGTGATTTTTATGCTTCCAGGGGCTCGGGAAGTGAATTAAATACTATTTGGAGGCATTTAATGTTCAAGCAAAAACAGCTGATTTTTGACAAAAGAGATAACACCCCCCCATTACGTCATGCTTCAGAAATGTGGAAAATGGTCCGTTTTCAAATGTTTTATTTTTGAACGTCAGTTCACATTTGTAGGTGGATCATCAGTGTTAGAGCTAAAATTAGCATGTTTAAAGTGATTTTCATGCTTCCAGGGGCTCGGGAAGTGAATTAAATACTATTTGGAGGCATTTAATGTTCAATCAAAAACAGCTGATTTTTGACAAAAGAGATAACACCCCCCCATTACGTCATGCTTCAGAAATGTGGAAAATGGTCCATTTTCAAATGTTTTATTTTTGAACGTCAGTTCACATTTGTAGGTGGATCATCAGTGTTAGAGCTAAAATTTGCATGTTTAAAGTGATTTTCATGCTTCCAGGGGCCCTAAACACAAGATTTATGGAATGGTTAAAAGTGCATGAAAATGGCCAATTTACTCACTCTGAGTTCTCAAAAAGGGTTTCTTCACCCCGGGAAGTTAATTAAATACCATTTGGAGGCATTTAATGTTCGAGCAAAAACGGCTGATTTTCGACAAAAGACATAACACCCCCCCCATTACGTCATGCTTCAGAAATGTGGAAAATGGTCCGTTTTCAAATGTTTTATTTTTGAACGTCAGTTCACATTTGTAGGTGGATCATCAGGTTAGAGCTAAAATTAGCATGTTTAAAGTGATTTTCATGCTTCCAGGGGCTCGGGAAGTGAAATAAATACTATTTGGAGGCATTTAATGTTCAAGCAAAAACAGCTGATTTTTGACAAAAGAGATAACACCCCCCATTACGTCATGCTTCAGAAATGTGGAAAATGGTCCGTTTTCAAATGTTTTATTTTTGAACGTCAGTTCACATTTGTAGGTGGATCATCAGTGTTAGAGCTAAAATTAGCATGTTTAAAGTGATTTTCATGCTTCCAGGGGCCCTAAACACAAGATTTATGGAATGGTTAAAAGTGCATGAAAATGGCCAATTTACTCACTCTGAGTTTTCAAAAAGGGTTTCTTCACCCCGGGAAGTTAATTAAATACCATTTTGAGGCATTTAATGTTCGAGCAAAAACGGCTGATTTTCGACAAAAGAGATAACACCCCCCCCATTACGTCATGCTTCAGAAATGTGGAAAATGGTCCGTTTTCAAATGTTTTATTTTTGAACATCAGTTCACATTTGTAGGTGGATCATCAGTGTTAGAGCTAAAATTAGCATGTTTAAAGTGATTTTCATGCTTCCAGGGGCTCGGGAAGTGAATTAAATACTATTTGGAGGCATTTAATGTTCAATCAAAACAGCTGATTTTTGACAAAAGAGATAACACCCCCCCATTACGTCATGCTTCAGAAATGTGGAAAATGGTCCGTTTTCAAATGTTTTATTTTTGAACGTCAGTTCACATTTGTAGGTGGATCATCAGTGTTAGAGCTAAAATTAGCATGTTTAAAGTGATTTTCATGCTTCCAGGGGCCCTAAACACAAGATTTATGGAATGGTTAAAAGTGCATGAAAATGGCCAATTTACTCACTCTGAGTTCTCAAAAAGGGTTTCTTCACCCCGGGAAGTTAATTAAATACCATTTGGAGGCATTTAATGTTCGAGCAAAAACGGCTGATTTTCGACAAAAGAGATAACACCCCCCCATTACGTCATGCTTCAGAAATGTGGAAAATGGTCCGTTTTCAAATGTTTTATTTTTGAACGTCAGTTCACATTTGTAGGTGGATCATCAGTGTTAGAGCTAAAATTAGCATGTTTAAAGTGATTTTCATGCTTCCAGGGGCTCGGGAAGTGAATTAAATACTATTTGGAGGCATTTAATGTTCAAGCAAAAACAGCTGATTTTTGACAAAAGAGATAACACCCCCCCATTACGTCATGCTTCAGAAATGTGGAAAATGGTCCGTTTTCAAATGTTTTATTTTTGAACGTCAGTTCACATTTGTAGGTGGATCATCAGTGTTAGAGCTAAAATTAGCATGTTTAAAGTGATTTTCATGCTTCCAGGGGCCCTAAACACAAGATTCATGGAATGGTTAAAAGTGCATGAAAATGGCCAATTTACTCACTCTGAGTTCTCAAAAAGGGTTTCTTCACCCCGGGAAGTTAATTAAATACCATTTGGAGGCATTTAATGTTCGAGCAAAAACTGCTGATTTTCGACAAAAGAGATAACACCCCCCCATTACGTCATGCTTCAGAAATGTGGAAAATGGTCCGTTTTCAAATGTTTCATTTTTGAACGTCAGTTCACATTTGTAGGTGGATCATCAGTGTTAGAGCTAAAATTAGCATGTTTAAAGTGATTTTCATGCTTCCAGGGGCTCGGGAAGTGAATTAAATACTATTTGGAGGCATTTAATGTTCGAGCAAAAACGGCTGATTTTCGACGAAAGACATAACACCCCCCCCATTACGTCATGCTTCAGAAATGTGGAAAATGGTCCGTTTTCAAATGTTTTATTTTTGAACGTCAGTTCACATTTGTAGGTGGATCATCAGGTTAGAGCTAAAATTAGCATGTTTAAAGTGATTTTCATGCTTCCAGGGGCTCGGGAAGTGAAATAAATACTATTTGGAGGCATTTAATGTTCAAGCAAAAACAGCTGATTTTTGACAAAAGAGATAACACCCCCCATTACGTCATGCTTCAGAAATGTTGAAAATGGTCCGTTTTCAAATGTTTTATTTTTGAACGTCAGTTCACATTTGTAGGTGGATCATCAGTGTTAGAGCTAAAATTAGCATGTTTAAAGTGATTTTCATGCTTCCAGAGGGTTCGGGAAGTTAATTAAATACCATTTTGAGGCATTTAATGTTCGAGCAAAAACGGCTGATTTTCGACAAAAGAGATAACACCCCCCCCATTACGTCATGCTTCAGAAATGTGGAAAATGGTCCGTTTTCAAATGTTTTATTTTTGAACATCAGTTCACATTTGTAGGTGGATCATCAGTGTTAGAGCTAAAAGTAGCATGTTTAAAGTGATTTTCATGCTTCCAGGGGCTCGGGAAGTGAATTAAATACTATTTGGAGGCATTTAATGTTCAATCAAAAACAGCTGATTTTTGACAAAAGAGATAACACCCCCCCATTACGTCATGCTTCAGAAATGTGGAAAATGGTCCATTTTCAAATGTTTTATTTTTGAACGTCAGTTCACATTTGTAGGTGGATCATCAGTGTTAGAGCTAAAATTAGCATGTTTAAAGTGATTTTCATGCTTCCAGGGGCCCTAAACACAAGATTTATGGAATGGTTAAAAGTGCATGAAAATGGCCAATTTACTCACTCTGAGTTCTCAAAAAGGGTTTCTTCACCCCGGGAAGTTAATTAAATACCATTTGGAGGCATTTAATGTTCGAGCAAAAACGGCTGATTTTCGACAAAAGAGATAACACCCCCCCCCATTACGTCATGCTTCAGAAATGTGGAAAATGGTCCGTTTTCAAATGTTTTATTTTTGAACGTCAGTTCACATTTGTAGGTGGATCATCAGTGTTAGAGCTAAAATTAGCATGTTTAAAGTGATTTTCATGCTTCCAGGGGCTCGGGAAGTGAATTAAATACTATTTGGAGGCATTTAATGTTCAATCAAAAACAGCTGATTTTTGACAAAAGAGATAACACCCCCCCATTACGTCATGCTTCAGAAATGTGGAAAATGGTCCGTTTTCAAATGTTTTATTTTTGAACGTCAGTTCACATTTGTAGGTGGATCATCAGTGTTAGAGCTAAAATTAGCATGTTTAAAGTGATTTTTATGCTTCCAGGGGCTCGGGAAGTGAATTAAATACTATTTGGAGGCATTTAATGTTCAAGCAAAAACAGCTGATTTTTGACAAAAGAGATAACACCCCCCCATTACGTCATGCTTCAGAAATGTGGAAAATGGTCCGTTTTCAAATGTTTTATTTTTGAACGTCAGTTCACATTTGTAGGTGGATCATCAGTGTTAGAGCTAAAATTAGCATGTTTAAAGTGATTTTCATGCTTCCAGGGGCTCGGGAAGTGAATTAAATACTATTTGGAGGCATTTAATGTTCAATCAAAAACAGCTGATTTTTGACAAAAGAGATAACACCCCCCCATTACGTCATGCTTCAGAAATGTGGAAAATGGTCCATTTTCAAATGTTTTATTTTTGAACGTCAGTTCACATTTGTAGGTGGATCATCAGTGTTAGAGCTAAAATTTGCATGTTTAAAGTGATTTTCATGCTTCCAGGGGCCCTAAACACAAGATTTATGGAATGGTTAAAAGTGCATGAAAATGGCCAATTTACTCACTCTGAGTTCTCAAAAAGGGTTTCTTCACCCCGGGAAGTTAATTAAATACCATTTGGAGGCATTTAATGTTCGAGCAAAAACGGCTGATTTTCGACAAAAGACATAACACCCCCCCCATTACGTCATGCTTCAGAAATGTGGAAAATGGTCCGTTTTCAAATGTTTTATTTTTGAACGTCAGTTCACATTTGTAGGTGGATCATCAGGTTAGAGCTAAAATTAGCATGTTTAAAGTGATTTTCATGCTTCCAGGGGCTCGGGAAGTGAAATAAATACTATTTGGAGGCATTTAATGTTCAAGCAAAAACAGCTGATTTTTGACAAAAGAGATAACACCCCCCATTACGTCATGCTTCAGAAATGTGGAAAATGGTCCGTTTTCAAATGTTTTATTTTTGAACGTCAGTTCACATTTGTAGGTGGATCATCAGTGTTAGAGCTAAAATTAGCATGTTTAAAGTGATTTTCATGCTTCCAGGGGCCCTAAACACAAGATTTATGGAATGGTTAAAAGTGCATGAAAATGGCCAATTTACTCACTCTGAGTTTTCAAAAAGGGTTTCTTCACCCCGGGAAGTTAATTAAATACCATTTTGAGGCATTTAATGTTCGAGCAAAAACGGCTGATTTTCGACAAAAGAGATAACACCCCCCCCATTACGTCATGCTTCAGAAATGTGGAAAATGGTCCGTTTTCAAATGTTTTATTTTTGAACATCAGTTCACATTTGTAGGTGGATCATCAGTGTTAGAGCTAAAATTAGCATGTTTAAAGTGATTTTCATGCTTCCAGGGGCTCGGGAAGTGAATTAAATACTATTTGGAGGCATATAGCCGAGATACCCGCCACCCCCTCTCAACACAATCCCCAAAAGGAGTGAAACCGGAAACAGTTCTTGAAGTTTTTGGAAGTGGGATGGAGTGACCATCCCGGCCGTATTTATTAGAACAAAATTAAAACATTAAACGTTTCATGTTATGTACAATTTCATTACCATATTGCGATGTTTGGCTATCCTTAACAGATTCTCTAATACAGAGGTTCTCCTAGCCGAACTAGCAACCTACAAAACATTTCTTGACATATTGAAATTGTACAACCTAACGTTTAAGGGCCAACGGCAAGGTCATAACCGGTGTCAAGATCCCTAACCGGACTTACCCCTCCCACTTGGGATGGGCGACAGCACGGAGGCGTACCTCAAGTGCAACTACTACCAATTTCCCTTGACTTGACGGGGGCACCTAAAACTCGACGCCAGTTAAAGGTCGTTCGAATACTCGTGTGAGGTATCTAGAAGGTATCGTGGCCCTTATCCCAACCCCACACAACTTACCGCATCTGCCGTCGCAGATGTCACTGGCCCCGGGAAATTCCCCAGGAGGGGGCTGTAACCCCTCCTACAAAGGAAGGGGCCTTGACCGCCTTTCCTTTACTTCCGGCGACCCATCCTTAGAAGGGACCGCCTCCCCATTGAGGGGCCAATGGCCACCTCTCCCGAGCGCTCCCATCCGTGTTGGGTGACGCCCACTCATAGGGATCTACTAATTAGTGCTCACCGATCATGACCTTACCGCCTACCAAAATAAATACGACAGTGCAAATTACCCTAAGAATACATTGGCCACTATGACTGAAAGAGCATACATCAAAATTCGACACTAACTGAATATCTTTAATGGCAAACATACTCAAAACGAACATTCTTTATTAACTCAAAATCAACATGGCACTACAACCTGGAAACGAAAACAAAACAAAATTAATCAACTTTATTATACACAACTGGCTGTCTTCAGGGGATGGTGGGTGGGTCAAAATTGGCTCTTCGTTCTGTCCCGAGCTCACGTGCAGCGAGGAGGTGCAGCTTCAGAGCACAAGAACAAGAGGATGTCTTCTGGTCTTGCGTCCCTTTTTATCCGTCTTCAGGGCGGGCGTATACCCGCCCCTGCCTGCCCCTGAGGGCGTGGCTGGCTGCGTCGGTGTCTAGGCCAGCCCACTCTAGGGCGGGAACGAGCGCGCCCCAGCTACGCCGCTTCGGGCATACCAGCTGAGACGCGCCTCCCGCCCAAAATGGCTTCCCGGGGGGATCGAGGCACTCGGCCATAAGTTCGGGGGGACCGATTCGGTCGCCCCTTTCCATATAGCCGAGATACCCGCCACCCCCTCTCAACACAATCCCCAAAAGGAGTGAAACCGGAAACAGTTCTTGAAGTTTTTGGAAGTGGGATGGAGTGACCATCCCGGCCGTATTTATTAGAACAAAATTAAAACATTAAACGTTTCATGTTATGTACAATTTCATTACCATATTGCGATGTTTGGCTATCCTTAACAGATTCTCTAATACAGAGGTTCTCCTAGCCGAACTAGCAACCTACAAAACATTTCTTGACATATTGAAATTGTACAACCTAACGTTTAAGGGCCAACGGCAAGGTCATAACCGGTGTCAAGATCCCTAACCGGACTTACCCCTCCCACTTGGGATGGGCGACAGCACGGAGGCGTACCTCAAGTGCAACTACTACCAATTTCCCTTGACTTGACGGGGGCACCTAAAACTCGACGCCAGTTAAAGGTCGTTCGAATACTCGTGTGAGGTATCTAGAAGGTATCGTGGCCCTTATCCCAACCCCACACAACTTACCGCATCTGCCGTCGCAGATGTCACTGGCCCCGGGAAATTCCCCAGGAGGGGGCTGTAACCCCTCCTACAAAGGAAGGGGCCTTGACCGCCTTTCCTTTACTTCCGGCGACCCATCCTTAGAAGGGACCGCCTCCCCATTGAGGGGCCAATGGCCACCTCTCCCGAGCGCTCCCATCCGTGTTGGGTGACGCCCACTCATAGGGATCTACTAATTAGTGCTCACCGATCATGACCTTACCGCCACAGGCCCGGATAGTTGACCGGCTATCCGGGCCCCCCACCAAAACTCCTAGCTAAAGGTCATGTTCCAACGTTTTCAACCATGCTAAGAAGTCTCCTATGAGTAACTCATTTCCCACCCGAGACAAATGCACACCATCCCCCATATACATACTGTCATCCTTAATACAACCGTGCGAGATAGAATGCAATGTCCTGGAACGGAACAACCTACTCATTTTGTTATTAAGTTTCCTAACAGAATGGTTCAAAGCAGGGGTCGAAATAGCCCCCCGCCACACTTTTCGTGGGATCATATGAGACCACGCAATTATGCACCCCGGAACTTTCCTCGCCAACCAACTTACGGTGGAAAGCATTGCCTCCAGGAGAAGTCGTCTACCGGTGGTGACCAAATCATTGCCCCCTAAATGTACTATGACTATAGACGGCGGTGACCTCATCCGCCCTAACAAACCCTCAAAGTAAGCTTGAAACTGGTCAATACAGAGACCGCCCCTTCCGTAGAAGGACATCCTGTACCCGTATTCCCCAGCTACGTGAATCATGTCACCTGCTTTGAATACGTCTGCGGCACGCCTCACGTATGAGTGGCCCACGACCCACACCTCCTTTCTCACAGCCGGTGATGTCTGACCGCTGGCCCGGTGTTGGGTCGACTGCATAGTCCGCCCCGCCTCGAAGGCTTGCGTAACTGAAAACCAAACAAAAGACAAGAAGCGTGAGTACATTGTTACAGCTTCACAACATGTGCAACCGCACATACCTCTTATAACAATTGGAGGACCAACGCCCCACTCGTTTTACTTGTTCCACATTAAGACCCCTGGCTGCAGCTTCAGTGGCAGCCCCTATCCGAAAGGAATGGGTCCCAAACTCACCCGGGTCCAAGCCTGCTGCGGTAATTGACATCGCGAGCACCCGCTGAAACTGAAACTTCGTCAGTGGGGTGGCGTCCGCGTGTCTCAACATTGTCCCCCCCCATGATGCCACCCTTTGTGCTAGGTAATCCTCTAAACACCTCACCGGACACATGGAGGACCCTGGAATCCTGCGAATGACTATGCAGTCTCCCACCCCACTTTGATCGGTTTTTGACTTGACAAAGGATACCGTCATAGTCTCACCCCTGATCTGAACGTGTTCGCGGCACAAACCCCCCGCCACATCCCGCTTGCTCCTTGCCACCAGCTCACTTATCCTCATAGCCCCGTGAAATGCAAGCGTAAAAGCGGCTCGGAACAAACAGGCCTCGAACTGAGACGAGCATATGTCAGGGAGTGTGGCCAGCAACTGGGACAACCTATCCAGACCTATCGGGCGCCTCTCGTCTACTCTGCGACCCTCAAGGCGTTGCCACCCACGCAGCGCTTTCTGTACAGCAAAAGACGCTGTCGGGTCCTGGATATTATGAGCCCTGGCAACAAAGGAGATGGCAGCACGATGCCTCTGGGCTGTAGCCACCGACTTCCCAGCCTTACGCAAGGACATCAGAAAATGTACTACCCAATCCTCATGCCCCCAAAGTCCCCCTCTCTCAGTCCCCAAAAAGGCCAAATAAGCCCGAAACGCCCCTTCGTATGCCTTCCTCGTCCTTGGTGCTAGACTCTCTCCCACGAGGTAACGAAGTTCGGGGCACCGAGAGACCAGAGAGCTTCGGGAAAGGGTGCTGGCTCGGGGTCCGCTGAGGGAAGGAAACCCGAGAAAGCCTGCATTTGAAAACGAGACAGTGCATCAGCAGCCTGATTCATCACCCCCGGGACATGTTTTGCTCTGAATACCACGTTCAGTTGCAAACACAGTAAGACAATTTCTTTAAGCAGCCTCAAAATCATTTTACAACGTGCCGCCTGACTATTAATGCATTCTACAACGGTCATATTGTCAGACCAAAATATGACAGAATGATTTTTGAATCCATCGGGCCAGGATCTGAGGGCCACCAAAATAGGAAACAGCTCAAGGAAAGCAATATTACTCGTCAGCCCCTCATCGTGCCACCATGTCGGCCACTTTTGTGCCGACCATTTTGTGCCGAAGATGGCGCCGAAACCCATGCTTCCCGCTGAATCCGTCCATAGACCAAGCTCTTCAGAGGACAAGGCCGGTTTGTTCCAGACGACTCGACCATTGAAATCCGCCAAAAATGCTAACCAAATACGCATGTCTTGGCGGACCTCGGCCGATAACCTCGTGCGATGGTGACCCTCCTTTAGGCCGACCATCGCCTGTGCAATCGAACGGGAGAACGGGCGGGCCATCGGGATCACCCTTAAGGCAAAATTCAACTTCCCCACCAATTGCTGCAATTGATGCAGCGTAACTTTAGATGCAGTGATACACATTTGCAGGGCTGTCTTGAATTTCGATACTTTGGAAGCCGGTAAACGAAAACAACCCTCACTAGAGTCCAACTCGATCCCGAGGAACTCGAGGCAAGTCGTGGGACCCACAGTTTTACCTGGTGCCAACGGCACGCCAAATTGATTCATTAAAACACAAAATTCAGTCAAGGCCCGAGCACATTCATCATCCCCAGCGGCCCCAAGGAACAGAAAGTCGTCGAGGTAATGCATCACATTCCGAATACCTGTTTTCTTCGTGTAAACCCATTGCAGAAAACTACTGAATTTCTCGAAATAAGCACAAGATATCGAGCACCCCATTGGCATACACCTGTCCATGTAATACAAACCTTGAAACACGAATCCCAACAAACGTTGGTCATCCGGGTATACCGGGAGCAAACGGAACGCTGACTCGATATCTGATTTCGCCATCAGCGTCCCGGGCCCCAGGCGATTCAAAATGGCTACGGCCTCATCGAATGATGCGTACCGCACCGAACACATTTCTGGATTAATTGCATCGTTTACAGAAAGGCCATGAGGGGCTGATAAATTGTGAATCAATCGAAACTCACCCGGGTCCTTCTTGGGGACCACCCCTAAAGGAGAACAAACAAAGTTCGGTACCGGGGGGACAGGAAACGGGCCGGCAACCCGACCTCGGGTAACCTCTTTCCGGATCTTATCCTGTACTACAGTAGTATGCTGCAAGACGGAAAGTTGATTTTTGCACGTCCCGACACCCTGAAAGTTACCCACCGGGATGCGGAAACCATATGAAAAACCGTTTCGTAGCACCCCAGCAGAAGTACGATCTGGGTATTCGCTGAGCCAGGGAATCATCGCCAGGGTATCAATCGGGGTTGGTAAAGGCGCCCCTCGGACTATATTAGACCTGTTTAGCGCCTCCTCTGCCCCCATTTTCACCCGATTTGGCTCTGCACGAGGACTCAGGATGGGGTGCCCCACAACCACTGCATTCGTGTTTGAACTTACAAGATCCCGGGGGCCTAGTACATTTGCTTCTGTTGAAATTGAAACAGAACCCCCTCTTCCCTGTATTGCCGGCGGGTCTCGGGTAATCGTCTGTACCCGTACCCGACCGAAAGGGCGTCCCCCCATTTTGGCGGGAGGACTCACTAACAGCACTCCCCACCAATGGCACTTTCAACATTCCCGATTCTTTCATCTTATTCCATGTTAAAGAATCGTAACAGTCCCAGGTTAAACTTTTGTTATGCTCCATCGCTTTTCTGAAAAGGTTATCATAACAGAACCATTGGTTACCTTGGTGTGATGTCGAGTACCCCATAATTCGTGACTGATATACTGGAAATTCAGGGAGCAAATCAGGCCTACGTTCCCCCAAAATTGCCGTGAAAATTCCCCAAGCATTCCCCCAGTTACCAATATTTTCATTCACTTTAAAGGCGGCCATTTTTGCGCGCCAAACACTCGGATGCATCAGATCCTTTTGACCCTTAACAGTTTCGACCTCATAGTGATCAACGAGCAGGGAGAAAATGTTAACGTATTCCCCCGCCCAAATCTTTTCCTTTATTGGCAAAGGAACATGCTGCCCCAATCTTTCTCTACGAGAGGGTGTTGACTCATCCCTTGCAATCGGCAATGGCCGCTTACCTGCACCGGACGCTGCTTCCGTCCCTCGTGGCTTGTCTATCGCCGCATCCGGCGCGGGCACCTTGGCTGCATCACGTTTCTCGCGCAACTGCTTTATGAGTGCTTGCGCTTCGGTAGCCATGGCGCCCCCATTACTGTCCCCCAACCATGCTGCTAACTGTGCCGCCAATTCGGGAGGCATATCTTCGGCAGACGTCGGGGTGACTATCACGGGAATCGGATTCCCCTCAACCGGTACCGGGGCCGGTACCGGGGCTGGCGCCTCGAGCGGAGAACAGGGAACCGGGACGTCTCCCCCGACCGGCCCCCTTCTCGGCCTCTTTGGCTTTCCTCCGGCCGGTGGACGCCCCGATCCCTCCTCGCCGTCTCGCTCCGCCAACCGCTTCTTAATTTCGGACATGTCCTTCATGAGTGCCCGAACCAACTGGTCAGTCGACATTCCCTTTGCTCCTTTCTTGGGCATCCTTTCGACGAAGTATCTAAAAGACAAAGAGAGAGATTAAAACGCTCAAAATTGGCTCTTCGTTCTGTCCCGAGCTCACGTGCAGCGAGGAGGTGCAGCTTCAGAGCACAAGAACAAGAGGATGTCTTCTGGTCTTGCGTCCCTTTTTATCCGTCTTCAGGGCGGGCGTATACCCGCCCCTGCCTGCCCCTGAGGGCGTGGCTGGCTGCGTCGGTGTCTAGGCCAGCCCACTCTAGGGCGGGAACGAGCGCGCCCCAGCTACGCCGCTTCGGGCATACCAGCTGAGACGCGCCTCCCGCCCAAAATGGCTTCCCGGGGGGATCGAGGCACTCGGCCATAAGTTCGGGGGGACCGATTCGGTCGCCCCTTTCCATTTAATGTTCAATCAAAACAGCTGATTTTTGACAAAAGAGATAACACCCCCCCATTACGTCATGCTTCAGAAATGTGGAAAATGGTCCGTTTTCAAATGTTTTATTTTTGAACGTCAGTTCACATTTGTAGGTGGATCATCAGTGTTAGAGCTAAAATTAGCATGTTTAAAGTGATTTTCATGCTTCCAGGGGCCCTAAACACAAGATTTATGGAATGGTTAAAAGTGCATGAAAATGGCCAATTTACTCACTCTGAGTTCTCAAAAAGGGTTTCTTCACCCCGGGAAGTTAATTAAATACCATTTGGAGGCATTTAATGTTCGAGCAAAAACGGCAGATTTTCGACAAAAGAGATAACACCCCCCCATTACGTCATGCTTCAGAAATGTGGAAAATGGTCCGTTTTCAAATGTTTTATTTTTGAACGTCAGTTCACATTTGTAGGTGGATCATCAGTGTTAGAGCTAAAATTAGCATGTTTAAAGTGATTTTCATGCTTCCAGGGGCTCGGGAAGTGAATTAAATACTATTTGGAGGCATTTAATGTTCAAGCAAAAACAGCTGATTTTTGACAAAAGAGATAACACCCCCCCATTACGTCATGCTTCAGAAATGTGGAAAATGGTCCGTTTTCAAATGTTTTATTTTTGAACGTCAGTTCACATTTGTAGGTGGATCATCAGTGTTAGAGCTAAAATTAGCATGTTTAAAGTGATTTTCATGCTTCCAGGGGCCCTAAACACAAGATTCATGGAATGGTTAAAAGTGCATGAAAATGGCCAATTTACTCACTCTGAGTTCTCAAAAAGGGTTTCTTCACCCCGGGAAGTTAATTAAATACCATTTGGAGGCATTTAATGTACGAGCAAAAACTGCTGATTTTCGACAAAAGAGATAACACCCCCCCATTACGTCATGCTTCAGAAATGTGGAAAATGGTCCGTTTTCAAATGTTTCATTTTTGAACGTCAGTTCACATTTGTAGGTGGATCATCAGTGTTAGAGCTAAAATTAGCATGTTTAAAGTGATTTTCATGCTTCCAGGGGCTCGGGAAGTGAATTAAATACTATTTGGAGGCATTTAATGTTCGAGCAAAAACGGCTGATTTTCGACGAAAGACATAACACCCCCCCCATTACGTCATGCTTCAGAAATGTGGAAAATGGTCCGTTTTCAAATGTTTTATTTTTGAACGTCAGTTCACATTTGTAGGTGGATCATCAGGTTAGAGCTAAAATTAGCATGTTTAAAGTGATTTTCATGCTTCCAGGGGCTCGGGAAGTGAAATAAATACTATTTGGAGGCATTTAATGTTCAAGCAAAAACAGCTGATTTTTGACAAAAGAGATAACACCCCCCATTACGTCATGCTTCAGAAATGTTGAAAATGGTCCGTTTTCAAATGTTTTATTTTTGAACGTCAGTTCACATTTGTAGGTGGATCATCAGTGTTAGAGCTAAAATTAGCATGTTTAAAGTGATTTTCATGCTTCCAGAGGGTTCGGGAAGGTAATTAAATACCATTTTGAGGCATTTAATGTTCGAGCAAAAACGGCTGATTTTCGACAAAAGAGATAACACCCCCCCCATTACGTCATGCTTCAGAAATGTGGAAAATGGTCCGTTTTCAAATGTTTTATTTTTGAACATCAGTTCACATTTGTAGGTGGATCATCAGTGTTAGAGCTAAAAGTAGCATGTTTAAAGTGATTTTCATGCTTCCAGGGGCTCGGGAAGTGAATTAAATACTATTTGGAGGCATTTAATGTTCAATCAAAAACAGCTGATTTTTGACAAAAGAGATAACACCCCCCCATTACGTCATGCTTCAGAAATGTGGAAAATGGTCCATTTTCAAATGTTTTATTTTTGAACGTCAGTTCACATTTGTAGGTGGATCATCAGTGTTAGAGCTAAAATTAGCATGTTTAAAGTGATTTTCATGCTTCCAGGGGCCCTAAACACAAGATTTATGGAATGGTTAAAAGTGCATGAAAATGGCCAATTTACTCACTCTGAGTTCTCAAAAAGGGTTTCTTCACCCCGGGAAGTTAATTAAATACCATTTGGAGGCATTTAATGTTCGAGCAAAAACGGCTGATTTTCGACAAAAGAGATAACACCCCCCCATTACGTCATGCTTCAGAAATGTGGAAAATGGTCCGTTTTCAAATGTTTTATTTTTGAACGTCAGTTCACATTTGTAGGTGGATCATCAGGTTAGAGCTAAAATTAGCATGTTTAAAGTGATTTTCATGCTTCCAGGGGCTCGGGAAGTGAAATAAATACTATTTGGAGGCATTTAATGTTCAAGCAAAAACAGCTGATTTTTGACAAAAGAGATAACACCCCCCATTACGTCATGCTTCAGAAATGTGGAAAATGGTCCGTTTTCAAATGTTTTATTTTTGAACGTCAGTTCACATTTGTAGGTGGATCATCAGTGTTAGAGCTAAAATTAGCATGTTTAAAGTGATTTTCATGCTTCCAGGGGCCCTAAACACAAGATTTATGGAATGGTTAAAAGTGCATGAAAATGGCCAATTTACTCACTCTGAGTTTTCAAAAAGGGTTTCTTCACCCCAGGAAGTTAATTAAATACCATTTGGAGGCATTTAATGTTCGAGCAAAAACGGCTGATTTTCGACAAAAGAGATAACACCCCCCCCCATTACGTCATGCTTCAGAAATGTGGAAAATGGTCCGTTTTCAAATGTTTTATTTTTGAACATCAGTTCACATTTGTAGGTGGATCATCAGTGTTAGAGCTAAAATTAGCATGTTTAAAGTGATTTTCATGCTTCCAGAGGGTTCGGGAAGTTAATTAAATACCATTTTGAGGCATTTAATGTTCGAGCAAAAACGGCTGATTTTCGACAAAAGAGATAACACCCCCCCCATTACGTCATGCTTCAGAAATGTGGAAAATGGTCCGTTTTCAAATGTTTTATTTTTGAACATCAGTTCACATTTGTAGGTGGATCATCAGTGTTAGAGCTAAAATTAGCATGTTTAAAGTGATTTTCATGCTTCCAGGGGCTCGGGAAGTGAATTAAATACTATTTGGAGGCATTTAATGTTCAATCAAAACAGCTGATTTTTGACAAAAGAGATAACACCCCCCCATTACGTCATGCTTCAGAAATGTGGAAAATGGTCCGTTTTCAAATGTTTTATTTTTGAACGTCAGTTCACATTTGTAGGTGGATCATCAGTGTTAGAGCTAAAATTAGCATGTTTAAAGTGATTTTCATGCTTCCAGGGGCCCTAAACACAAGATTTATGGAATGGTTAAAAGTGCATGAAAATGGCCAATTTACTCACTCTGAGTTCTCAAAAAGGGTTTCTTCACCCCGGGAAGTTAATTAAATACCATTTGGAGGCATTTAATGTTCGAGCAAAAACGGCTGATTTTCGACAAAAGAGATAACACCCCCCCCTTACGTCATGCTTCAGAAATGTGGAAAATGGTCCGTTTTCAAATGTTTTATTTTTGAACGTCAGTTCACATTTGTAGGTGGATCATCAGTGTTAGAGCTAAAATTAGCATGTTTAAAGTGATTTTCATGCTTCCAGGGGCTCGGGAAGTGAATTAAATACTATTTGGAGGCATTTAATGTTCAAGCAAAAACAGCTGATTTTTGACAAAAGAGATAACACCCCCCCATTACGTCATGCTTCAGAAATGTGGAAAATGGTCCGTTTTCAAATGTTTTATTTTTGAACGTCAGTTCACATTTGTAGGTGGATCATCAGTGGTAGAGCTAAAATTAGCATGTTTAAAGTGATTTTCATGCTTCCAGGGGCCCTAAACACAAGATTCATGGAATGGTTAAAAGTGCATGAAAATGGCCAATTTACTCACTCTGAGTTCTCAAAAAGGGTTTCTTCACCCCGGGAAGTTAATTAAATACCATTTGGAGGCATTTAATGTTCGAGCAAAAACTGCTGATTTTCGACAAAAGAGATAACACCCCCCCATTACGTCATGCTTCAGAAATGTGGAAAATGGTCCGTTTTCAAATGTTTCATTTTTGAACGTCAGTTCACATTTGTAGGTGGATCATCAGTGTTAGAGCTAAAATTAGCATGTTTAAAGTGATTTTCATGCTTCCAGGGGCTCGGGAAGTGAATTAAATACTATTTGGAGGCATTTAATGTTCGAGCAAAAACGGCTGATTTTCGACGAAAGACATAACACCCCCCCCATTACGTCATGCTTCAGAAATGTGGAAAATGGTCCGTTTTCAAATGTTTTATTTTTGAACGTCAGTTCACATTTGTAGGTGGATCATCAGGTTAGAGCTAAAATTAGCATGTTTAAAGTGATTTTCATGCTTCCAGGGGCTCGGGAAGTGAAATAAATACTATTTGGAGGCATTTAATGTTCAAGCAAAAACAGCTGATTTTTGACAAAAGAGATAACACCCCCCATTACGTCATGCTTCAGATATGTTGAAAATGGTCCGTTTTCAAATGTTTTATTTTTGAACGTCAGTTCACATTTGTAGGTGGATCATCAGTGTTAGAGCTAAAATTAGCATGTTTAAAGTGATTTTCATGCTTCCAGAGGGTTCGGGAAGTTAATTAAATACCATTTTGAGGCATTTAATGTTCGAGCAAAAACGGCTGATTTTCGACAAAAGAGATAACACCCCCCCCATTACGTCATGCTTCAGAAATGTGGAAAATGGTCCGTTTTCAAATGTTTTATTTTTGAACATCAGTTCACATTTGTAGGTGGATCATCAGTGTTAGAGCTAAAAGTAGCATGTTTAAAGTGATTTTCATGCTTCCAGGGGCTCGGGAAGTGAATTAAATACTATTTGGAGGCATTTAATGTTCAATCAAAAACAGCTGATTTTTGACAAAAGAGATAACACCCCCCCATTACGTCATGCTTCAGAAATGTGGAAAATGGTCCATTTTCAAATGTTTTATTTTTGAACGTCAGTTCACATTTGTAGGTGGATCATCAGTGTTAGAGCTAAAATTAGCATGTTTAAAGTGATTTTCATGCTTCCAGGGGCCCTAAACACAAGATTTATGGAATGGTTAAAAGTGCATGAAAATGGCCAATTTACTCACTCTGAGTTCTCAAAAAGGGTTTCTTCACCCCGGGAAGTTAATTAAATACCATTTGGAGGCATTTAATGTTCGAGCAAAAACGGCTGATTTTCGACAAAAGAGATAACACCCCCCCATTACGTCATGCTTCAGAAATGTGGAAAATGGTCCGTTTTCAAATGTTTTATTTTTGAACGTCAGTTCACATTTGTAGGTGGATCATCAGTGTTAGAGCTAAAATTAGCATGTTTAAAGTGATTTTCATGCTTCCAGGGGCTCGGGAAGTGAATTAAATACTATTTGGAGGCATTTAATGTTCAAGCAAAAACAGCTGTTTTTTGACAAAAGAGATAACACCCCCCCATTACGTCATGCTTCAGAAATGTGGAAAATGGTCCGTTTTCAAATGTTTTATTTTTGAACGTCAGTTCACATTTGTAGGTGGATCATCAGTGTTACAGCTAAAATTAGCATGTTTAAAGTGATTTTCATGCTTCCAGGGGCCCTAAACACAAGATTTATGGAATGGTTAAAAGTGCATGAAAATGGCCAATTTACTCACTCTGAGTTCTCAAAAAGGGTTTCTTCACCCCGGGAAGTTAATTAAATACCATTTGGAGGCATTTAATGTTCGAGCAAAAACTGCTGATTTTCGACAAAAGAGATAACACCCCCCCATTACGTCATGCTTCAGAAATGTGGAAAATGGTCCGTTTTCAAATGTTTTATTTTTGAACGTCAGTTCACATTTGTAGGTGGATCATCAGTGTTATAGCTAAAATTAGCATGTTTAAAGTGATTTTCATGCTTCCAGGGGCTCGGGAAGTGAATTAAATACTATTTGGAGGCATTTAATGTTCAATCAAAAACAGCTGATTTTTGACAAAAGAGATAACACCCCCCCATTACGTCATGCTTCAGAAATGTGGAAAATGGTCCGTTTTCAAATGTTTTATTTTTGAACGTCAGTTCACATTTGTAGGTGGATCATCAGTGTTAGAGATAAAATTAGCATGTTTAAAGTGATTTTCATGCTTCCAGGGGCTCGGGAAGTGAATTAAATACTATTTGGAGGCATTTAATGTTCAAGCAAAAACAGCTGATTTTTGACAAAAGAGACAACACCCCCCCATTACGTCATGCTTCAGAAATGTGGAAAATGGTCCGTTTTCAAATGTTTTATTTTTGAACGTCAGTTCACATTTGTAGGTGGATCATCAGTGTTAGAGCTAAAATTAGCATGTTTAAAGTGATTTTCATGCTTCCAGGGGCCCTAAACACAAGATTTATGGAATAGTTAAAAGTGCATGAAAATGGCCAATTTACTCACTCTGAGTTCTCAAAAAGGGTTTCTGCACCCCGGGAAGTTAATTAAATACCATTTGGAGGCATTTAATGTTTGAGCAAAAACGGCTGAATTTCGACAAAAGAGATAACACCCCCCCATTACGTCATGCTTCAGAAATGTGGAAAATGGTCCGTTTTCAAATGTTTTATTTTTGAACGTCAGTTCACATTTGAAGGTGGATCATCAGTGTTAGAGCTAAAATTAGCATGTTTAAAGTGATTTTCATGCTTCCAGGGGCCCTAAACACAAGATTTATGGAATGGTTAAAAGTGCATGAAAATGGCCAATTTACTCACTCTGAGTTCTCAAAAAGTGTTTCTTCACCCCGGGAAGTTAATTAAATACCATTTGGAGGCATTTAATGTTCGAGCAAAAACGGCTGATTTTCGACAAAAGAGATAACACCCCCCCATTACGTCATGCTTCAGAAATGTGGAAAATGGTCCGTTTTCAAATGTTTTATTTCTGAACGTCAGTTCACATTTGTAGGTGGATCATCAGTGTTAGAGCTAAAATTAGCATGTTTAAAGTGATTTTCATGCTTCCAGGGGCCCTAAACACAAGATTTATGGAATGGTTAAAAGTGCATGAAAATGGCCAATTTACTCACTCTGAGTTCTCAAAAAGAGTTTCTTCACCCCGGGAAGTTAATTAAATACCATTTGGAGTCATTTAATGTTCGAGCAAAAACGGCTGATTTTCGACAAAAGAGATAACACCCCCCCATTACGTCATGCTTCAGAAATGTGGAAAATGGTCCGTTTTCAAATGTTTTATTTTTGAACGTCAGTTCACATTTGTAGGTGGATCATCAGTGTTACAGCTAAAATTAGCATGTTTAAAGTGATTTTCATGCTTCCAGGGGCCCTAAACACAAGATTTATGGAATGGTTAAAAGTGCATGAAAATGGCCAATTTACTCACTCTGAGTTCTCAAAAAGGGTTTCTTCACCCCGGGAAGTTAATTAAATACCATTTGGAGGCATTTAATGTTCGAGCAAAAACTGCTGATTTTCGACAAAAGAGATAACACCCCCCCATTACGTCATGCTTCAGAAATGTGGAAAATGGTCCGTTTTCAAATGTTTTATTTTTGAACGTCAGTTCACATTTGTAGGTGGATCATCAGTGTTATAGCTAAAATTAGCATGTTTAAAGTGATTTTCATGCTTCCAGGGGCTCGGGAAGTGAATTAAATACTATTTGGAGGCATTTAATGTTCAATCAAAAACAGCTGATTTTTGACAAAAGAGATAACACCCCCCCATTACGTCATGCTTCAGAAATGTGGAAAATGGTCCGTTTTCAAATGTTTTATTTTTGAACGTCAGTTCACATTTGTAGGTGGATCATCAGTGTTAGAGATAAAATTAGCATGTTTAAAGTGATTTTCATGCTTCCAGGGGCTCGGGAAGTGAATTAAATACTATTTGGAGGCATTTAATGTTCAAGCAAAAACAGCTGATTTTTGACAAAAGAGACAACACCCCCCCATTACGTCATGCTTCAGAAATGTGGAAAATGGTCCGTTTTCAAATGTTTTATTTTTGAACGTCAGTTCACATTTGTAGGTGGATCATCAGTGTTAGAGCTAAAATTAGCATGTTTAAAGTGATTTTCATGCTTCCAGGGGCCCTAAACACAAGATTTATGGAATAGTTAAAAGTGCATGAAAATGGCCAATTTACTCACTCTGAGTTCTCAAAAAGGGTTTCTGCACCCCGGGAAGTTAATTAAATACCATTTGGAGGCATTTAATGTTTGAGCAAAAACGGCTGAATTTCGACAAAAGAGATAACACCCCCCCATTACGTCATGCTTCAGAAATGTGGAAAATGGTCCGTTTTCAAATGTTTTATTTTTGAACGTCAGTTCACATTTGAAGGTGGATCATCAGTGTTAGAGCTAAAATTAGCATGTTTAAAGTGATTTTCATGCTTCCAGGGGCCCTAAACACAAGATTTATGGAATGGTTAAAAGTGCATGAAAATGGCCAATTTACTCACTCTGAGTTCTCAAAAAGTGTTTCTTCACCCCGGGAAGTTAATTAAATACCATTTGGAGGCATTTAATGTTCGAGCAAAAACGGCTGATTTTCGACAAAAGAGATAACACCCCCCCATTACGTCATGCTTCAGAAATGTGGAAAATGGTCCGTTTTCAAATGTTTTATTTCTGAACGTCAGTTCACATTTGTAGGTGGATCATCAGTGTTAGAGCTAAAATTAGCATGTTTAAAGTGATTTTCATGCTTCCAGGGGCCCTAAACACAAGATTTATGGAATGGTTAAAAGTGCATGAAAATGGCCAATTTACTCACTCTGAGTTCTCAAAAAGAGTTTCTTCACCCCGGGAAGTTAATTAAATACCATTTGGAGTCATTTAATGTTCGAGCAAAAACGGCTGATTTTCGACAAAAGAGATAACATCCCCCCATTACGTCATGCTTCAGAAATGTGGAAAATGGTCCGTTTTCAAATGTTTTATTTTTGAACGTCAGTTCACATTTGTAGGTGGATCATCAGTGTTACAGCTAAAATTAGCATGTTTAAAGTGATTTTCATGCTTCCAGGGGCCCTAAACACAAGATTTATGGAATGGTTAAAAGTGCATGAAAATGGCCAATTTACTCACTCTGAGTTCTCAAAAAGGGTTTCTTCACCCCGGGAAGTTAATTAAATACCATTTGGAGGCATTTAATGTTCGAGCAAAAACGGCTGATTTTCGACAAAAGAGATAACACCCCCCCATTACGTCATGCTTCAGAAATGTGGAAAATGGTCCGTTTTCAAATGTTTTATTTCTGAACGTCAGTTCACATTTGTAGGTGGATCATCAGTGTTAGAGCTAAAATTAGCATGTTTAAAGTGATTTTCATGCTTCCAGGGGCTCGGGAAGTGAATTAAATACTATTTGGAGGCATTTAATGTTCAAGCAAAAACAGCTGATTTTTGACAAAAGAGATAACACCCCCCCATTACGTCATGCTTCAGAAATGTGGAAAATGGTCCGTTTTCAAATGTTTTATTTTTGAACGTCAGTTCACATTTGTAGGTGGATCATCAGTGTTAGAGCTAAAATTAGCATGTTTAAAGTGATTTTCATGCTTCCAGGGGCCCTAAACACAAGATTTATGGAATGGTTAAAAGTGCATGAAAATGGCCAATTTACTCACTCTGAGTTCTCAAAAAGGGTTTCTTCACCCCGGAAGTTAATTAAATACCATTTGGAGGCATTTAATGTTCGAGCAAAAACGGCTGATTTTCGACAAAAGAGATAACACCCCCCCATTACGTCATGCTTCAGAAATGTGGAAAATGGTCCGTTTTTAAATGTTTTATTTTGGAACGTCAGTTCACATTTGTAGGTGGATCATCAGTGTTAGAGCTAAAATTAGCATGTTTATAGTGATGTTCATGCTTCCAGGGGCTCGGGAAGTGAATTAAATACTATTTGGAGGCATTTAATGTTCAAGCAAAAACAGCTGATTTTTGACAAAAGAGACAACACCCCCCCATTACGTCATGCTTCAGAAATGTGGAAAATGGTCCGTTTTCAAATGTTTTATTTTTGAACGTCAGTTCACATTTGTAGGTGGATCATCAGTGTTAGAGCTAAAATTAGCATGTTTAAAGTGATTTTCATGCTTCCAGGGGCCCTAAACACAAGATTTATGGAATCGTTAAAAGTGCATGAAAATGGCCAATTTACTCACTCTGAGTTCTCAAAAAGGTTTTCTTCACCCCGGGAAGTTAATTAAATACCATTTGGAGGCATTTAATGTTCGAGCAAAAACGGCTGATTTTCGACAAAAGAGATAACACCCCCCCATTACGTCATGCTTCAGAAATGTGGAAAATGGTCCGTTTTCAAATGTTTTATTTTTGAACGTCAGTTCACATTTGTAGGTGGATCATCAGTGTTAGAGCTAAAATTAGCATGTTTAAAGTGATTTTCATGCTTCCAGGGGCCCTAAACACAAGATTTATGGAATGGTTAAAAGTGCATGAAAATGGCCAATTTACTCACTCTGAGTTCTCAAAAAGTGTTTCTTCACCGCGGGAAGTTAATTAAATACCATTTGGAGGCATTTAATGTTCGAGCAAAAACGGCTAATTTTCGACAAAAGAGATAACACCCCCCCATTACGTCATGCTTCAGAAATGTGGAAAATGGTCCGTTTTCAAATGTTTTATTTTTGAACGTCAGTTCACATTTGTAGGTGGATCATCAGTGTTAGAGCTAAAATTAGCATGTTTAAAGTGATTTTCATGCTTCCAGGGGCCCTAAACACAAGATTTATGGAATGGTTAAAAGTGCATGAAAAGGGCCAATTTACTCACTCTGAGTTCTCAAAAAGAGTTTCTTCACCCCGGGAAGTTAATTAAATACCATTTGGAGGCATTTAATGTTCGAGCAAAAACGGCTGATTTTCGACAAAAGAGATAACACCCCCCCCATTACGTCATGCTTCAGAAATGTGGAAAATGGTCCGTTTTCAAATGTTTTATTTTTGAACGTCAGTTCACATTTGTAGGTGGATCATCAGTGTTAGAGCTAAAATTAGCATGTTTAAAGTGATTTTCATGCTTCCAGGGGCCCTAAACACAAGATTTATGGAATGGTTAAAAGTGCATGAAAAGGGCCAATTTACTCACTCTGAGTTCTCAAAAAGTGTTTCTTCACCCCGGGAAGTTAATTAAATACCATTTGGAGGCATTTAATGTTCGAGCAAAAACGGCTGATTTTCGACAAAAGAGATAACACCCCCCCCATTACGTCATGCTTCAGAAATGTGGAAAATGGTCCGTTTTCAAATGTTTTATTTTTGAACGTCAGTTCACATTTGTAGGTGGATCATCAGTGTTAGAGCTAAAATTAGCATGTTTAAAGTGATTTTCATGCTTCCAGGGGCTCGGGAAGTGAATTAAATACTATTTGGAGGCATTTAATGTTCAAGCAAAAACAGCTGATTTTTGACAAAAGAGATAACACCCCCCCATTACGTCATGCTTCAGAAATGTGGAAAATGGTCCGTTTTCAAATGTTTTATTTTTGAACGTCAGTTCACATTTGTAGGTGGATCATCAGTGTTAGAGCTAAAATTAGCATGTTTAAAGTGATTTTCATGCTTCCAGGGGCCCTAAACACAAGATTTATGGAATGGTTAAAAGTGCATGAAAATGGCCAATTTACTCACTCTGAGTTCTCAAAAAGGGTTTCTTCACCCCGGAAGTTAATGAAATACCATTTGGAGGCATTTAATGTTCGAGCAAAAACGGCTGATTTTCGACAAAAGAGATAACACCCCCCCATTACGTCATGCTTCAGAAATGTGGAAAATGGTCCGTTTTTAAATGTTTTATTTTGGAACGTCAGTTCACATTTGTAGGTGGATCATCAGTGTTAGAGCTAAAATTAGCATGTTTATAGTGATGTTCATGCTTCCAGGGGCTCGGGAAGTGAATTAAATACTATTTGGAGGCATTTAATGTTCAAGCAAAAACTGCTGATTTTTGACAAAAGAGACAACACCCCCCCATTACGTCATGCTTCAGAAATGTGGAAAATGGTCCGTTTTCAAATGTTTTATTTTTGAACGTCAGTTCACATTTGTAGGTGGATCATCAGTGTTAGAGCTAAAATTAGCATGTTTAAAGTGATTTTCATGCTTCCAGGGGCCCTAAACACAAGATTTATGGAATAGTTAAAAGTGCATGAAAATGGCCAATTTACTCACTCTGAGTTCTCAAAAAGGGTTTCTTCACCCCGGGAAGTTAATTAAATACCATTTGGAGGCATTTAATGTTCGAGCAAAAACGGCTGATTTTCGACAAAAGAGATAACACCCCCCATTACGTCATGCTTCAGAAATGTGGAAAATGGTCCGTTTTCAAATGTTTTATTTTTGAACGTCAGTTCACATTTGTAGGTGGATCATCAGTGTTAGAGCTAAAATTAGCATGTTTAAAGTGATTTTCTTGCTTCCAGGGGCTCGGGAAGTGAATTAAATACTATTTGGAGGCATTTAATGTTCAAGCAAAAACAGCTGATTTTTGACAAAAGAGATAACACCCCCCCATTACGTCATGCTTCAGAAATGTGGAAAATGGTCCGTTTTCAAATGTTTTATTTTTGAACGTCAGTTCACATTTGTAGGTGGATCATCAGTGTTAGAGCTAAAATTAGCATGTTTAAAGTGATTTTCATGCTTCCAGGGGACCTAAACACAAGATTTATGGAATGGTTAAAAGTGCATGAAAATGGCCAATTTACTCACTCTGAGTTCTCAAAAAGGGTTTCTTCACCCCGGAAGTTAATTAAATACCATTTGGAGGCATTTAATGTTCGAGCAAAAACGGCTGATTTTCAACAAAAGAGATAACACCCCCCATTACGTCATGCTTCAGAAATGTGGAAAATGGTCCGTTTTTAAATGTTTTATTTTGGAACGTCAGTTCACATTTGTAGGT